>NC_051854.1:82744504-83369504 GCF_905115235.1 Hermetia illucens | reverse complement strand
CTTTTGTGTTGAAGACCCTAGAACACGTCCTGGACCTCCACTTAAGAGCGATTATGGAGGAAAAGTTTTTCTCTAAGTCCCAGCATGCTTACCTCAAAGCAGGATCCACAGAAACTGCTTCCCGTAAGGTAATTAGCATGGTTAAGCAGTCATTACAGTACAAGTAGCATACCCTAGCTGTCTTCTTGGATAGAGGGAGCATAGAACAACGTTAGTGCCAACGCCATCAAGGAAGCCATAATCAGTAATAGATTGGAGGAGTAGGCATAGGATAATATCCATGCTAAAAACTAGAATATTTCAGTTTTACCTCGGAGGTAGCCACTTGACCAGAGCTGTCAGCTTAGGCACGCCTTAGCGTGGCACCATCTCTCCGATGTTCTGGTTAATAGTGATGGACGAAATTTTACGGATATTGGACAGAAGAGGGGTGAAGGTGGTGGCGGATGCCGACGACATTGTGCTATAAGTGTCAGGAATTTTTTTGTCCATTATGTGCGATATCATGAAAATAGCGTTACGAAAGGTATGCCTGTTGGCCTCAAAGAGATTTCTTTCTAGTTGCAGGGTTAGGGAGCCGCTTTCCTTTGTGAATGTCACGGGTTGGTTCTGAAGATATGAGCTGGTTGGGCTCTGTCTCTTAGTTCTCATAACAGTAGTCACGGTCTTAAGAGTTTGTCGCATCACCACAGTATAAATTGGGCTCCCGGAGCGACCCTTAATACCTACCTACCTACCGAGTACACCAGTCATTTTAACTATGTCTGCAAGACTTTCCTTGCGTAAAAGTATAGCTCAGTGGCAATAAACCATCCTTATTATAAGTATAGGCCGCAAAGAATCTTGGAAAATGATCGGACCAAACTACTGTGGAATCACACTATTTCTACCGACCACATTCTTAACCATAATAGACACGACCTAGTTCTGCTTCTTAAGGCAGAACAAGTATGCTTCATGATGGATGTAGCCGTGCCGTGGACCGGAACACTGCTGACAAACGGCAAGGAAAAATCCGGAAGTACGGCCCCTAGGTGGACGACATGAAGCAAACTTGGAAACAACAAAAGGTGGAAGTAGTCGCAGTCGTGACATCCGTGGCGGGATTAGTCCCGCGAAATTTGCATAAAGCGCTGAAAACGAGAAGTGTTGCAAAAAGCGGTTATCCTTGCAGGCTGTGCTATAGCCCGGAGATTTCTGTCCAGTAATAGTCTGGCTTAATGGGCTCCAGTTTTAGTTTGTGCTGTCTTCTTTTTACGATCAAGATGTCTCTGTAGCGAAGAACTGCGGGGTCCCTGCTTGAAGTGTTTGCAATAATGGGCTATGTAACAACACATTCTTGCGTGGTCGCATACAATTTGCGTTGAAACGCTTCATCATTGTAATGCAAGCCTTTAGATGTTGCCTTCGGTCCGGTTGGGTAGGAAGAGTTTTCATGGGGTTTTTCAATTATGTATATCTATTTATAATACATAGTGCCCGAGAATGGGTTCTTAAAATAACTGATCACTTTTAAGTCCTGGCACTAGTTATGGATATTCCAATAATATAGATACAAAAGATGCAAACAAGTCATGTTGGCGAGTTAAGTCATGTTGACGAAATTCTACATTCACTTCGGAATGACGGTATAATTTTGATCAAGCTTGGGGATAATATGTTTCATATTATATTTTATACTACTACCAACTTTTATAACTCTGGGGTAAACTTAGGAGGGGATACTATTATTAACTTAATTTGAATAGATATCGATATGGAGAGTATTTTGAGGCCTGGGCAACATATAGAGGCTGCTTCATGATTTTTTTCAGATTTTTCGGTTGGGTACCACTCCCACTTCCCGCCTTTTTAACAAATCTCAAAACTAAGAGTTTCAAAAGTACTAATCGAGACCTTTCATTTGATATCCATATGACTATATTCGGTCGAAAAAATGTTTACACCCACCTTTTACATGTACATGCCCCCAGCAGAGAAACCAACGTAAGATTATGAATATTGCTTGGGACATTCTCGCGCTTGAACGTGATACTTGCCAACTCTGGGGGAGCCAACACATTTCGGAAGGGAGAATTGCAATCGGTGGTAGACCTCATCTTCGTCTAATCAGAGTTGCAGTGGCGTGTCAGCGAGGAGTACACACACAGCGATCATCAGGCTATCATCTTTCATACCTTGCAAAGGAATATTATGAAGCCACTAAAACGAATAACGATGAGGTGGGTAACCAATAATTTTGACGCAGAAATGTTCAAGAAGGTACTTCTGGAAGATACATTGCTATCGGTTAGCGCATAAAAAAAAGTTTCGCAGGTCGTGAAAAAATTGCCTATGCCTCGACGTAGTACTTTCCGAAAACGAAATCCTAATTTTTGGTGGAATTCAGAAATTGAGGAATGCCGAAAAAAGTGCCTCAAAGCTAGAAGACGCACCTAGCGCAGAAGAAACCGACCTGAGTTCGAGGAACTACACGTGAAATATAAAAATGCGAGGAAAAAATTTCAAGTAGCTATCGCAAAGAGCAAATCCGAACATTTCAACATTTGACCCATGGGGTGGCGCATATAGGTCGGTGATGTCATCACTAAAAGGCGAGCGCTCCCCACCGATTACTTGTCCAGAGTTGCTGCAGATTATAGTGAACACTCTGTTCCCAGTAGATGTGAACTCTACAAGTCGTCTTGCATTACATTTAAATCTTGACGAAGTTCCGGTAGTGGTAAATGAGGAGGTTCTAGACGCAGTGAAAGGATTGACTGAAAAAAAGACTCCAGGCCCGGATGGAATCCCTAATATTGTTCTGAAAGTTGCAGCCAGGACAGCGCCAGGTATGTTTGCTCAAGTTTTCACTGCATGCCTTAGGGAAGGAAAATTCCCCAAGCAATGGAAACTACAAAAGATTATACTCATTCCGAAGGTAGGTAAACCATTTGGTGACCCCTCCTCATATAGACCGATATGTCTGGTTAATACCATTGGCAAACTATTTGAACGAGTAATATACAACAGACTGCTCGCTGTTGCGGAAAAGAAAGGAGGCCTTTCCGTCAAACAATTCGGGTTTCGGATTCGTAAGGCGAAAAAACGAAAAAAATTATCGAGGCACTCGACGAGTTACAGGCCCCGAAGTACATTGTACGCATTGTGATTGAGTTTCTCCTTGGGAGAAGACTTTACTGCGACTCGGACGATGGGCTAAAAATATTCCCGACAACTTGCGGGGTGGCACAGGTCTTTGTCCGGGGTCCAATGCTGTGGCTAGTTATGTATGATGAAGTGTTAATGCTACGCTTTCCAGACAACGTGACGACTATTGACTTCGCCAATGATATCGGAATAACAGTGGTTGCAAAGTACCAAGACGAGATCGAGATCTATGCAAATGAAGCGATATGGGAGATCAATTCCGGTTTGTAAAATTCTGGCCTTTCACTTAAAATAGAAGTAGTTCTCATTAGCAAGAGAAGAAAGAACACAATTGTGAAAATCAAAGTTGGCGAAAAAACAATTTACTCCCAACCATCGCTCAAATACTTGGGAGTAATTATTGACACAAGACTCAACTTTAAAAGACACATTGAGTATGCCGCAACTAAAGCGTCTTCCATCGCTGCATCGATCTCGAGGATACTACCGAACATTGATGGGCCAAGACAAAGTCGACGTCTTTTGCTTTCTAGGGTAGTCAGCTCTGTGCTACTCTACGCAGCGCCAGTTTGGGCAACTGTTCTGGATAACAAAGTGAACTGCCGAAAATTGGGAATGGCGTATCGGCTAAGTGCACTCCGGGTATGCAGTGCGTATTGGACAACATCAGGAGAAGCAGCATATGTACTGGCGGGGATGCTCCCCATAGACATCTACGACAAAATGTATGCAGCTGGGGAGTCTAGCGCATTTCGATGGCAGCTGTCACGGTGGGAATCTATTGAAGGGTGGTATAAGTGATGGGACGAGTTACAAACTGGTCGTTGGATATACCGTATCATTCCGGTTATACGAAGATGGTTTGATCGAAGCCATGGGGAATTAAGCTACGAGTTAACACAACTCTTAAGTGGACATAGAGGTTATCGTGCTTATTTACATCGATGTGGTTACGATGGGTCACCATGCTGCCCAAGATGTGATAACGCGGCTAAGAATGCGGAGCATGTCATATTTGATTGCTCCAGGTTCACCACGCACCGAACAAGAATAGAAGCGGTCGCAGACAGGCGTTTAACACGTTTGTGCAGTTCATGCTGGAGTCAACGGATGCCTGGAACCAGGTTGGAAAGGAACTCCAAGCTACTCATCAACAGCTTAGGCAGGAAGAACTTCGACGAAAACAAGAAAGAGAGAGAAACATAATGAGCCGCAGTTAAAAGCTGATCCAGCCCCGGAACGCAGTACTTTATAGGAGTTTCGTGCGGAGAGTGGAATGAGAAGGAGAGGTGGTTTTAGTGAGTAGAAGTCCCACATAACTGCGTGGCAGGAGCCAGCAGTAGGTTTTGAACGTTTCCACCTTACAACACCAAAAAAGGACAGACAAACAGACAGACATTGAACCGATTTTAATAAGGTTTTGTTTTGCAAACAAAATCTTAGAAACGGAGATCCCCCCTTTACAACCAACTAAGATTTTCTTCGAAAAGTAGTAACCGTGACTTTTCGTTTAATGCCCTCATGACCATAGTCAGTGAAAACCGTCTCTTAAATTCAACACGGAACAACTATGTGACTGCATGCAAGGGAAGGGGATGCAACGCCCCACTTATTAACAAAATATACATATATACATCTCAAGTAACATATTACTATCTATAATATATAGTATTGCTGTTGTTCACCTGTAAGTGCATCACAAAAATCAACTAATAAAGTTCTAGTTTGTTTGTGTACTCTGCTCATAACTTCCTACCAATATTTGCAGGGCGCTCCCCATGTAACCTTGCGTCAACTTTATAATTTATTAAAGTCCATTCAAGTAAAGACTTCCATATACTCTTATTACACGACTTGTGCATAGTTCCAAGCAAGGCGGATGAATTGTTTAATATTCAATCACTTTTATATCACCCAGCCAGACAAAGACTTGTTATCAGCAGTTCTGTTGCGGAAGATACCAGTAGATAAGTAATTATGAGAGAATATGGAACTACATACATTAGCGGTGAAATGTATTATAATAAAATGGAAATGCTTTACAAATACAAAGAGACATAATTACGAAATAACTAATGAAGCATTAAATTCAGATAATTTCCTCAAATTTAAAACCGGATAATCTTCCAGATTAGAAGATATTTGAATATGATGGGAAAGCAGTGGCAAGATCGTTGCTGGTACAATTAACCGCCTTAGTGGCCCACTTTCAAGGCATGACCGTTAGCCTAAGAGTGTGACGGATATTTTAATAGGATTCTCATTAAAATCTAATTTTCCGCAAATACTTTCACGCCCCCACTCATATCTACTTGCCCTCTCATCTAGTCGTGGATCTTAGCCACATGACTCTGAATTTAGATAAAAAGTTGAGTAGATTCCGACTGAAAATAAATACCAAGGTCGCCTATCTAAAGGGTCCTCAGACACTGATAAATTTTTCATGGTGATGAAAACGTCAGTTCCGTATCAAATCAGATAAGATTGGCAAATTATGTCACAATTACTCAGAAATAAAAAACAGAAGCTTTTGGTTTATGTGTACGCCAGAAACTTGAATACTATTTGTACTTTTCTTCAGCACTTGTCATACTGTGTGGTGGAATTTTTTATTTGTTTCTACTAGGCTCACCAAACAAGATAATTTTATTAGACGAGGCTAAAGGAATAGCTAATCATCAGCTCAATTTGAATATGTTAGACTAGATACTTTCCACCTTTGCGTTCATCCTTGGTTCGGAAGGAATTTCCACAGTAGCATGTCTTCTAGTTGTCTCTTATAGTTTATCTAATTTATAATAGTTTCTCTCGATCGTAAACTGTATTCTTCCATTTCTGTAGCCTTTGTCCCGTTCATAAACGCCATTTTTATTTGTAAAAGTCCTGATCTGGATATAGTCGCCAGGCTTTCAAATGTCCATTCATCAATCCAGCTCTGTTTCCGCCAGCGTTTTGGCCGTTTACCATTCGACTTCGATGTTCAGACCAATCTTGGCAAATGAATTTTCATTAGCGCAAATTATATACCATGCCATCGAGGACGTCTCTCTCGCAGTTTTTTCACCATCGGTGCAACCTCATATCGACCGCGGATATTCTCATTTCGGATGTGATAAAGGCGTGTTCAATGCCACATCTTCGTCGCGAAACACCGTTCATTATCTTTTAAAGTCGCCCAACACTAAGGGGGGCTGGACGACACTGTGATAAATTTTAGATTTGAGACGTTCGTGGATTTGTCGATCGCAAATAATATTTGTTGTGGACCGCCGCCTCATTCATTCAGGTTGCCTTAATGCGTTAAGAAATTTCTGGGCAGGTCACTGTGAATAACAGTGATAGTGCCTATTTATTGGGGAACGTTCATCAAAAATTCAGTTTTATTCAAATTCAATCCGAGACATTGTTACGTGAGGCAATCACTCCACTTTTGGACAAATTACTCAAGATCATATTTTTTTATTAGATTTTAGGTAATCATCATCTGCATAAAGCAGTGTGAAGGGTGTCCCGTGTGACAGTGTCCATAACAAGATCAAAAAGAAGTGGTGAGAACCGACACGAAGCGGTTTTGATACACCCGCAACACTTCTAACTTTACTTTTCGGATCAGAGTACAGCAATTTGAACCAGAGAAAAAGCTCTTCTGATATTAGGTGTTGTCGTAGAGCATACTAGATTTGTGTGGTCCACGGCCAGATGCTTTCTCTAGATCCAGAAATGCAATGTGGAGAGGGCGATGCTTACCACGCCAGTAGCCGTGCATCAGTAGTTCCGTAGTTCTTGACCAACCCGGCTTGATTCACGGTTATTTCATCGGTTTCGATTATTGTCAAAAATCTTGGTTGTATGAGACAACAACCAAATCAGAAGGTAATTTGAACATTTTGGACATGGACAATCTGACAAGAGAATGAATTTAATAATATGTAATATTCCTCTTCAGATATGTAATATGTACGTAATATTCCCCTTCTGATTTTCTTTCTGCGGCAAGCGATGGAAAAACTGTTGGAATATGGACAATAGTTGCACCATCTATTCATCGACTTTAAAGCCGCGTATGATAGCATAACCAGGGTAAAACTGTACACGGCCATGAGAGAATTCGGTATCTCGACGAAACTAATAAGACCGACTAGGCTGACCCTGACCAATGTGCGAGGCCAGATAAAAGCAGCAGGAGCACTCTCAAGACCATTCAACATCAACAACGGTCTACGACAAGGGGATGTCATATCATGCGTCCTCTTTAACCTGGCCCTCGAGAAAGTGATCCGTGATGCTGATGTAAATGCAAGAGGTACGATCCTCTTCAAGTCCACCCAACTACTGGTCTATGCTGACGATATCGACATCATGGGAAGAACCACCCGAAACGTACAAACTGCATTCATCCAGATCGAGCAGGCGGCGATTGGCGCAATATCTTGGGCTGCACATCAATGAAGACAAGACAAAATATATGGTGGCAACGTCAGTACCGAAGACGAACCAACCAACAACATCAAACCGCACTGGTCAAACAGAAAGACTAAAGATAGGAGAATACAACTTTGAGACCGTTGACAATTTCTCCTTCTAAGGTCGAAAAACACAACCGATAACAGCTACGATGATGAAATCCGCGCACGGTTGTTGTCAGCCAACAGAGCCTATTTCAGCTTACAAAAACTCGAAACGTCGCACCATAGGGTCAAAGCTCTTACTGTACAAGACTATGATTTTGCCAATCCTCATGTATTCCTCGGAAACTTGGGTTCTTAGCAAGAAAAATTGCGAACCTTTGGCCGCGTTCGAGAGAAGAATCCTCCGAAGAATGTTAGGCCCTCTACATGAGGATGGCTGATTCCGTAGCCTACACAATGACGAAATCTATGAGCGATACCATGACCGTCTAGTTGTGGATAAAATCCGGCTCAATAGGTTATGGTGGGCGGGTCACTTAATCCGTATGAATGAGGATGATCCCACCCGGAAAGTCTATAAGGGCAAAGTCTATGGTAGAAAAAGAAGACGGGGTAGACCCTGCCTAAGATGGAGCGATGGCGTAGGTTAGGACGCCAGACAGCTTTTAGGGATATCGAATTGGTGGACCTCGGCGCAAAACCCGGGATGTCTGGAATTCCTTATTAAGGCAGACCTAGACCGGATACCGGTTGTTGCGGCGTTGATGATGATGATGATGATAACTTTGTTAGCAATAGTGCGATTTCCACCAAATTTTGTGAAATCATGCTCTTTACTGTAGCCTATATTGCTGCAAAATTTCGTGATTCTAGGATGAACTTAAGGGGGGTTTTCCTGCCAATTACTAAAAATTATAGTAATGTACCATTATTAACTTTATTTGAGCAGGTATTCGTATGGAGGGTATTTCGGAGCCTAGGCACCATACAGTGGCAGCCTCCTGATTTTTTTCCCCTTGCTTCTTCTATTTGAACACCTTCGAGCTTGTCCCCCTAGTGGTCACTGCTGGTGACAAGCGATGGTCCTAGATTATCGTCAATCAGATTTTCGTCATTACAGCGTTCCTCAGACTATTTTTTCGGTGTCTTGGATCGGAAAACGTCAATCAACGGTCGATATTGAGGTCCGATGGTCTCATAGAGAATAGCTTTGTAGTCGAGGGCGGTAAAATATCGGCGTCTTAAAAAAATAGTCGATTTTAAGCATTTTACTGTTTCCACTATAAAATGTAGGAAGATAAGACAATCTTCATTGCGTTATCGAGACCTTTTTTCCCTATGACTCCTGCTGTACTGTTACGGCGCCGGTGCAATACATCACCAGGCATAATGCTGTATTTAAGGTTATCCATTAAAACCTTCCATGCAAGAATGGGTTGGTCACGGGAACATATCCGGTTCACCGATATGAGTCGCGAGCAGTACTTGATAGGTCTGCTTACAGCATGTATTGGGACCAGCAAGTTCCGACTGATCCCCATACTCTATATAACAAGCCTGATGTACTGTTAGTTGACAAGACGGGTGGCTCTGTATATATAATTGATGTTGCTTGTAGTTCCCATAATATTGTCAGCTATATTGGTATTGTACCCTCACGGCTTCCCTTGATGTCCTTGGAATTTGGCAGTCTGGTTCAAACCATGCAGAAGTACACCATTCTGCATACGTACTCGATGTTGCGGGGAGTTCTCGACGGATTCTCCCATTCACTATCACCAGCACCCCTTTCGTTTTTAAATAGGTAGCCTATATGCTTGGCACTTAGTGCTAGTATTAGGTAAAATCCGACATCTGCCGAGATTATGATAACCCGGAAATAATAATAATCGTTGATGCAACAAACCAATTGGATAAGGGCCTTGAAGTTGCTTAGAATACTTCATTCAAGACCGTAACGGTACACTGCAGGATTACAGTACCCTATAGGAGGCAATGTGGTCAGCATTGCCCTCGCCCGTGAGTACGCAATTATTTCGGATTTAATCCGCCTTAACTTCAACGCCCGCTATAAAACATCATCCTTGCTTTCACTGCCACCTTGACGGACTCCAGCCTTGATGGACTCCACCTTGAACCTCAAATTCCATTGAGAGTTTACGTCGGTGCAGCACGTGACATTTTGCGTCATCATATATTGCTCTGATAATATCTATATATATGTTTATGTTTGCCAATGTAGGAGGAGCGCTTGCGGGTTGATAATTCAGTCCATCGGCTTTACTTCGACGATTTCTCCTTTGTTCGAAGAACAGTTCATATCCGTATGTTACGGTGACTAGTGATTTCATCCACAAGAGGCGAATCCGATGTGGCTAAGAATCGTAGTGAGGTGTTCATTTCACCTCTTCGGCTGATAGTCATTGTGAATGTGGAATCGACCATTCACGTCCTTCATAGCACCATGCCACATTTTGCCCCCAGAAGCATGTTCTTCTGTGATGCAGTAACATGTTCTGAAATTATGACTATCTGCGGCCGCTTCTGCTTCTGTGACCACTGCAGGAACAAATTGCCATTTGTCACGTTGCACACTACACTGGACTTTCCAGAACCTCGCTAGGTATCGAAGCTCAAGCAGTCAGTAGTAATGCGATACTGAATTTCCAAAATATGCTTATGGCTCACTCAGATCTCACTTTAATGGCAGGGATAGGGTTTATTCGTAATCCCATTCCATCCCGATGCCCTGTTTTCTCCAACAAGTAACCTCAGGGCTCGACTAAACATTCTTTGAATGTTTCGGTTTACTTTTCTCTGGTGTGGGAATTGATTAATTTTCCGCACATACTTGGTTCATGGCCTTATGATTGCATTATTTCCAGGACACAGTTGCCTATATTACTCGAACATGGCCTGTTTAAGGGTACTATGGAGAGGAGAAATACAGAGAAAACAACTTCCATGCTACATATTGTCCAGAAATTTTCAAAGGTCTCAAAGTTGAAGTCACCTATCTTTATCCTTTTCGGTTGACCAGCTCAATTTGATTTTGTTGGTTCTTTCGTTTTTGGTGCTGAGGTTGTCACCATCTACTTAGTCTTGCCTTCATTAATATGCAGTCCTTGATCTTGCGCCGCCTTCTCGCTCTGGATGAAGGTAGACTGTAAGTCTCGGGCTGTTTTTTCAATATGATCAATATCGTCACCGTAGGCCAGTAGTTCGGTGGACTTCAAGAGGATGGTGCCTCTCGTATTTGCCCCTGTATCGTGAATCACTTCCTCCAGGGCCAGGTTAAAGAGGACGCATGATAGGGCATCCCCTTGTCTTAGACCATTGTTGATGTTGGATGGTCTCCAGAGTTATTCTGTTGCTTTTATCTGGCCTCGCACATTGGTCATAGCCAGCCTAATCAGTCTTATCAATTTCGCCGGGATACCGGATTCTTGCATGGCGTGCTGTCATGGGTGGCTTTAAGGTCAATGAAAAGATGGTGCAACTGATGACCATGTTCCAACAGATTTTCTATAGCTTGCCACAGAGAGAAAATCTGATCTATTGCTGATTTGCCTGTAGTGAAACCTCTTTGGTATGGGCCAATGATGTTCTGGGCATATAGGGCTATCCGGCCTAGCAAGATAGAGGAGAATATCTTATAGATGGTACTCAACGTGATACCTCTATAATTGCTGCACTGTGTGATATCTCCCTTTTTATGTATGAGACAGACAATGCCTCGTTGCCAATCGTCAGGCATTGATTCGCTGTCCCATACCTTAAGCACAAGTTGATGAACCACTTGGTGTAGTTGGTCGCCTCCATATTTAACCAGTTCGGCTGTAATCCCTTCGGTTCCTGGCGACTTATGGCTTTTAAGCGGATGGATTGCACGGACTGTTTCTTCCATACTTAGTGGTGGTAACATTTGTCCATTGTCTTCAGTTGGCGGAACTTCCAACTGGCGCATATTTTGGCTGTGGAGTAGTTCATCAACGTGCTCAACCCCATCGCAAGTAAATGACTTTCCTAACGCTTAGAGCTAAAGAAGGAAACAGAGCCAATGGGCCTAAGTTGTAAGCCATTGTAGGACCGGCATATTCTCGGGATCGGGGAGTGGAAGTAGATGTCGAGTTCACGAAGTTCGTCATAGAATATTACACCAAAGTCTCGGAAGGAGGTCAGTAGTGACAGGGAGAAAAGATATTGGGGAGGGTTTAAGTAAATAGCACACTCATTGGTATTTGCTGCCATTTATGTCAGCTTGTTAGCCGAACACCAATGGACTAGGGGAACAGGTAGTGTATGAGGCCAAGTATAGAGTTTTGGGAAACCACAGAGGAAGGAGAGAAGGAGCGAGGTGAGTGACCAAGGCAGGAAACTCTGCAGGAACGGTATGAGACATAAGAGGAAAGCCAGGAGATGATTGAGGGAGGGGAAGTTGTGAAAAGAGATTTTGGAGAGGAGAATGTTATGGTCAATGGTATCAAAGGCACTGACAGACAGAAGGTTTGAAGCCGTAGATCTGTTTAACGAAACCATGCTGCTGTTTGAGAATGAGTTGGCCGAAGTACGCGGTCAGCCAGTCGTTGACGTATCTTTTGAGGATTTTTGAGCAAGAGGAGTGAAGAGAGATGAGGCGGTAGTTGACAGCAAGAGAAGGGTCTCCGCTCTCGCACCCTTTGAGTGGGGAAAGTAGCATTCTTCTTGACTTTTGTTGTAGATTATACACAAATATGTTTTTTCCAGTGAAGGAGAAGGTTAGAAAGCTCATTGGGGCCAAGTCCAACATTGGTGTTAAAATTACCAATGGGAAACTCAACCAAGGAAGGCCTAAAGAGAGGAATGACCAGAGATTCGAAGCAGTCTGCAGTTAGAAAAGGTGAAGAAATTTGAAAAGTAGGTGCAGGGAAGGTCGCGGGATTGTTGTGGGGAGTTGGTAGTGGAGTCAGCAAAATTGATAGAAGAAAGAAGAGATTGAGTGGGATTAAGGAAATAGCGAGTGTGGGACTAAAAGAGCTTGAAGTTACTGCCGGCAAGGGCGGATTCGACGCTCAGCAAGGACCTTTTATGCCTTTTTTTAATCATTGACTTCACAGTGCGGTGTATAGTATTAAAGTGAGCAAGATCGGCGTCATTCTTAAAAGCCTGAAACTTCTTCCGCAATGCATGTTTCCGGCCAATATTATTAGGGATCTCTGTTGTGAACCCAGTTGAGTACGAATGTAGGTAAGCAAGGGAAAAAGGGGGCAAGTGTTTATAAAGAACGAAAGTAAAAGGGAAGAATGGGTGGGGTTGTTGGAAGGAATTGGAAGGCTGGGATAATTAGGTCAGTGGAGCGTGAGGAGGTTAAAGTCTCTGCCAAGGGATGAAGGGAGGAAAAGGAATCTGATAGTAAACAGTTTAGACAAATTTTCAAACAATTCTTCGTACAGATGAGAAGAGCCAGCATAGGGGGCGTATATATATAAGATGCAATGAACAGGAGGGAGTTGGGTGGGGAGTCATAAATGTAAACATGGGTACGGCGGGGAGTCTATCCCTTATTGCAATTAGGACCCCACCGCCGGTGAACTTACGAGACAGATTCCAGTCCCTGTCACAGCGGAAAGTGGAATATGCTTCGGGGAACTCGGAGTTTAATATGTCATCGCCCAGCCAACTTTCGGAGATACAGATGGCATGGTGTTGCTGAGCCAGCGCGGATAAGGCCGCGAGCATGGTTATTCAACCCATACAATTGCGATAGAACAGACGGACAGTAAACACGGATCCAGTTACATTGTTCTGCGAGGCAGACTTTAGCTTTCGATGTTTTGGTTTTGCATTGGCCTTTAAAAATGTCTTCTCAAACACATAGGAAACCATCTTATTTGCGATTTTTTCTGATTCCAGGGGCAATGCGGTTCCCTGCCATGGCGGAAGATAACCACGCAGTGTCACATGTGCTAGTTACAGGGTGGCATAACTGCCTCATCGTTTCCTCGCTGCCCCTTGGGCTCGTAACCTCCTTCAAAAGTCGACAAAAATGGTCCGGTGAAGAAGTCAACTAACATATCCCTATGAAAAGTTGAACAAGGGCGTACTATCGGTTGAGTTTATGGTGCCATTTCAGTCCGGCATCTCTCATATTCAACTTCCTGTTAGCAGCAATGCCAAGACAATTCTCAACCCAAATGCATTCCCGTTTCATTACGCTGTACCTGATGTCTGAATGGCATGATATTGGATATTCGATTTTAATTTAACTTTAATTTTTAATTTTAATTTATTAACTTGTCCTTCAAATACAGCCTGTCTCTGATCCAAATTCTAACAAACTAAGAGGCATCGATTAATACCATCGATTGTACTCTTCGTCAGATTTATTCAACAGGCTCATATCGATACCCGTTCCAATCATTCGTAATATCAACCTTTTTCAGACAATATCCCGCAATAAAATATTATAGGCTTTTTGAAAATCCGCAACTGACGAGCTAATTATCTTAGCCCATGAAAGGGTCTCGCTTTTGTTCACCAATAACCTTTGAAACGGCCAGTCCAATATCGGACTAAATGCAAGTCTAAAATAAAAGGTTCAGTGATACAAAAACAGTGGGAAAAAATGTTTCCCAAATGGACCGGTCAGGGTCATTATTTTCATAAAAAACTAACTTTATTAAACTCCAAATTTCCGAACGCCTTACAGACCCGAAATAAATTGGTGAATTCACAGGTCTTTAAAATTTCCTAGGAATTAGTTTTACAAACTGCGCCTCGCCCCTACTTAATAAAATATTGTGTACTGAATATCTAGACAGCCATAGCGATCAGGCCATTTTCTTTCACAAACATTGGGAATCTGATTGTTGATTTCAGTCCCCCCAAGCTAAAACATTGTCAATTTCCTCCCGGACATTTATTTTATTAATTTGGACCTAAGATTCAGCAACAGATATCCTCCACTTAAACAGTCCAGCTGAAAACGCAGAGTTCATCCAGCCCTGCTGAGATCCCATAAGTATCCAACCTGGATTCCACCAATTATGACACTTTCATATGCTGTTTTAATTCGTTCGTATTTGAAGTTGGCGCGGTAATCTTAGACCAAAAAGGAAACTGGGTATTTATTAAAGTTGGTATGTCCGTTGTGGAATACACGAGAGTTTTTAGGTTCTAAGGACTGAAAGTAGAAAACCTTAAATATCCGATTACAAAGAGAAGTTGTCACCGCTCTAAAACTGAGGGTAACTCGTATCCCAGAAGTGGACATAATAAGCATTTGACGATCACTGCCATTCATTGCCCAAAAACTTACTTTCAATTACGTCAATTTATGAGTTTGAAAACTGCACTTAAATTTGAGTTTCTAATAGAACAAATAATAATATAAAGCACAAAATAGAGCGCGATTTAACTATTTTACAAGCACTGTCCCTAAAAATGATGATACCGATTTTGAATTGAACAGTCCTAGCTGAAGACAAAGCCACCATAACGACCGAAGCTGAACTAATGGTGAATATTTTTGGAACAAGGAAGTGTAGTTATTGCCAAACGTGAGCATTGAATACTAACTCACTGAGCACTATCGTATTACCTCCTTCCAGTCATTATTATTCTTCCACACTTTGTTGAATATTGAGCGATATCCATGAATAAATAAGACTCAGACTAATTGCAAACACCCCGGATTGGTCTAGATAATTTAATTATCATTACTTCGAAAATTATCCTAAATATAGAGCTAACACCGATGTCAACACCTGGGCTCACTATCAAGGACTGAGTTTTAAGTAATTAATTTCTATTAATGAATGAGGAAGCCGAACTGCTCGGCTAGTGCACGATAGCCGACTCAACAAGTTGGTGCAGATATATTTCAGTAAACCCGATTCAAGATACATTTGTTCCTTTTGAAAATCAATTGACTTCAATTAAAGCTTCGTGGTCAATTGAAAAGTAAAATTTCATAAGAGAGACTTTTTCATTAATATAGGGAGCAATTCGATTCAAAGAATTGGACGCAAAAAGATGCGGCGGTATCAGTTGGCGCAGGGTGGTGCTGTGACTTTTCTGAGAATAGATTTTTTATACGTATCAGACCTCAGATGCGCATACTCGGTATCTACTTTAATGTACTTCACAAATCTGCATTGATAATTGATTAAATGCAATGGGAAATTTTCTCTGTGGTGTGAGATTGAATATATTGCCAGCTTTACAAATTCGTATCATTGCCAATACGATCCTACAGGGAACCAAATCAAAAGCTCAGTAACAAATCTATTCACAATCATGTACTTCAAAAACTGGAGTTAATGTCTGCAGATAGCAATTTAGTCGAATTTTCCCATTCTATTCGTATGCTTTGAACTTAGCCGTACAGTTGTTCCAGAGTCCTTCGAGTTGACAGATCTACCCAAACATGCGCATTATTCAACAATGCGGAAACCAGGAGCTCAACGCTTCAAGTAAGAAAGGATCTGATAACTTCTTATGTAAGAATATTTGGGTATACGATGGTTCCATTTATACCAAGAAGACGTCGTCTCCCGAACCACTATTTGAAATTGCATGATGGACAGAAATCATTGCGCATGTTCCACCTTCTAGGGTACGTGCACGAGAAAATTTTCGCCTGTTAGTGCCGTGCATGTGATGCAGTAGATTGGTTTACGGCCACGTGGTTGCCAGCATGTGGCAGAGCATTGCTGTTTATGGCTTGTCACGTGGGATGAAGAAACACACACGCGCCATTGACACACCTATAAATGAACCAAAAGGACCACGGGCCAGTTAGGTACCTCCCCGTGTCTCCTAGACCCTTGATTTTCTCCTCCTGCATGTAGTCTTCTTGATTTACACATAGGTCGTAGTCTATTGACCTTGAATATACCCGATAGATGATGATGGTGTTGTAATCAGATTTTATCACTTAGGCAATAGTGATTTTAAGGGAAAGTGAGCAGTTTCACCTACAATGGCTATGAGGTCCATCCCACTTAAAATCCAAAAAGATCGTTTCTTTTAAAAAATCGAATGAATTTTGTACCCAATTCCCGAAGGCAGACAGAGCCTCTTTTTGGAGCGCAATAATTTGAGCGACCACTCCGAGTTTTTAGACAGCGTATAGAGTGCGAATACCTTCGTCTTGCTAGTATCTTCTCTTGCCCTCGCGTTGTGAAAGTGTAGTTGGTAAATCATACCTGCAAAGGGAGGCTGTAAAATTTATTCTCACTGAATATAGTCCTGTTGGATATCAAATTAAAGGTCTTGATTAGTACTTTTTGCTGCCGGTTTTACTTTTGACATTTGTTGGCAATACGGGGAGTGGGATGGATTGAAAGTGATGATTTCTTTAACGGACCCATTGTCAGAAACTATCCAACAGAAAAATCTGAAAAAAATCAGGAATCTGCCTTTATACGGTGTCCAGGCCTCAAAATACTCTCCATATCGATATCTTCTCAAATTAAGTAATAATAGTTTATTTCCATATTTTTGGGAAAATGGTTGGTAGCGGTATAGAATATAATATGAAGCATATTATTCCCAAGTTTGATCAAAATCATACTATTACTAACAAAGTTCCAGTAGCTCAAAGTTAACTTTACCTGTAAATTTAGAGCAGTTAAATATCAATAACCTCGGAGTTTACCATCCCTGAGAATGTGGGATTTTTACCCACTAAAACTACCTCTCGACTGAGTTTTCTTCATTCAGTAGCTTTCTTTGGATATGCTCGTTTTTATTGGGAGAAGACCCTGTAATCCACCCCAGCATTTTGATTAGCTTCGCTGAGGAACTGGCTTTTCCTCAGTAGCTTATATTTTTAGACACCGTTTATTTTAGCAAGTCGTTCAGCTTGACTTTTTTCATTTATTTAGCTTGACTCTTTTTAGTCGCCTCATTATATTAGCGCTTTCAGTCAATTTTCGGACTTTGTTATTCTCATGTGAGCATAGTTCGTGACCATGTTTAATTGCTTGGACTTTGCTGACTTCACTAACCAAGTGTACTTTCAGGTCCCCATGTAGATCCTCATTACGAATGAACCAGGGAGTGTCTACTATGTTTCCAAGTACTTTATTTTGTGACGTTTGTAGTGCCTTCATGTGTGCCTCTTTGGCATAACCCCAGAGCTAACGTCCATATGGGCCTTAACATCTGTTTATAGGTTATAAGTTAACTTCTATCTGCTTATAAATTAGCAATTTGTTGTGGATGGTCAGCTGGGAAGGAGTACATGTGTCTATATCTGGCATTTAAATCGTCTTTCTTTCTTAGGATATATCTATTCCAACTAAACTTAGCATCGGGTGTCATACCTGATTATTTGACCCAACTCACCTGTGGCACATCTTGTTCGTTTATAATGACTTTAGCTGGATTGTCTTTTTTGTTTGTGAAATTAATGTACGTTGATTTGCTTTCGTTTAATTGTATTTTCCATTTCTTGGTGATCAAAGAATAGTATAGGTCCCAAGGCGAAAAGTGGATTGGCACCCATGAAGGAGCATAAAACCTGCGAAACCCCCCAACACTAACAGCTCCACTACCAAACTTTATCTTCACGTCCATGTGGTGACCGCTGGGAGCTCTTTCTTAACAAAAAGCTGCAGATGGAAAAGAACGATGGCAGGTCTCCCTGCCTAAAAACGGGCCAACTTGTACCAATTGGTTCTCCAGGTTGGAGTTGGGTAGACTTGACAAACCTATACCGAAAACAATTTGTTACCAAGCCACAAAACGAGGCTTGGCGTTGCAAGAGATGTGTTGAACAGGGACCGATTGTCCGGAGAAGAGCCATGACCCGGTACATTATAGCGGCATCCAGTAAATCATGTGCTCGGAGTAGGTTTCTTAGTCAGCCAAAAAATGAAACCTGCTGTTGTCGGCTTCCAAAACATAAGCGAACGACTATGCATTCTCCGTTTGCGAGGGAATTTTAGAAATATAAGCCTCATTAACATTCACACCCCTACAGAGGAGACTGCAGAGCTTCTACGCGGCAGTAAAACGAACCCTGGAAGTCTGTCCCAAGTATGATATCAAAATCATACTTAGAGAATTTAACAGCCAAGTAAGGACGGAGTCCGTATCCAGACGACACGTTGGCTCCCATAGCTTACATCAAAATACAAATGATAACGGACTGCGGATTATTCAATTAGCAGTGTCACGCAAAATGATTATAGCGAGTACCTGGTTTATCCGGAAAGTGATCCACAAATAAACGTGGATCTCTCCAGACCAGGCCACTTTCAACCAAGTTGACCACATGATGAATGAATGAATCCCTGATGAATGTCAAAACATAGAGGAGGGGGCCAATATAGACTCGGATCACTATCTCGTTGATATGGTGCTCCGGCTCGAATAACAACGGCACCCAGAATCCCCTCTGAAAATCAGGTGAGAGTTCACACTAAAGCCATTCACAGCGCAGCGCTCTGTAACAAGTATAAAGAAAACATGGATGCGGCAATAACTCCAGTCAACAGATATCCTGGAGATGAATCACCGACAAATTATCATCACAAAAATGTAAAGAACGTTATCGTTGATATGGCCATATACATACTTGGCCCCAATCGCAAAAAAAGTTGGAAGTTGGAAACGCTGGTTCGACGAGGAATGTAAGCTAGCAAGGGAACGGAAGAATACTGCATGCCGAGTTCCGTCGAGCAGAGAAGCAATAAAAGGTCTGTGAACTCCAAAAAGTACAGAGAGCAACCGTACCAGGGGTGGAAGTTTCACCAACAAATCAACAGAATGAGGCCTTACAAACTTCGATGCTCATCCTGCCAAGCCAAAGACGAAAATTTGATTTTCAACAGAATGGGCATATTGGGGCAATAGGTTAAGTATTTTGATGAACTCCTGAACAACCAGAACATCGGCAAGTTGGAGGTCCCGCCAACTGAAGACGACGGACAAATGCTTCCTCTATCAAGCATGGAAGATAAAGTCCGTGCAATTGATCGGCCTAAAAACCAGGAGCCGATGGAATTACAGCCGAATTGGTTAAATATGGAGGTGACCAACTGCACCAAGCGGTTCATGAACTGATGCTCGTGGTGTGGAACAGCAAATAAATCCCTGACCACTAGCAACAAGACAAGGAGAGGTTCGATCCTCCTTAAGTCCACCAAACTACTGGCCTACACGACGATATCGATATCATGGGAAAGACGACCTGAGGTTTACAAATTGTCTTAATCCAGATCGAGCAGGCGATGCGAGAGCTCGGGCGGCTCATCAATGAAGGCAAGGCAAAATATATGATGGCGACGTCAGCACCAAAAACCAACCAACCAACAACATCAAACCGCACTGGTCAAACGGAAAAAATAAAGATAGGAGACTACAACTTTGAGACCGTTGATAATTTCTCCTATCTAGGGTCGAAAATCACAAACAATAACAGCTTTGACGATAAAATCCGCGCACGATTGTAGGCTGCCTATTTCAGCTTACAAAAACTGTTCCCCTCGAAACGTCTCACCATAGGGTCAAAGCTCTTATTGTGTCCAGTCCTCATGTATTCCTCGGAGACTTGAGTTCTTAGCAAGAAAAATTGCGAACTCTTGGCCCCGTTCGAGAGAAGAATCATCCGAAGAATTTTAGGCCCCCTATATGTGGATGGACGATTCCGTAGCCTAAATAACCCCGAAATCTATGAGCGATACCATGATCGTCAGGTTGTGGATAAAATCCGGCTCAATAGGTTACGGTGAGTGGGTCACTTAATCCGTATGGATGAAGATGATCCAGCCCGGAAAGTCTACAAGGGCAATATCTATGGTAGAAAAAAAATACGAGGCAGACCCTGTCTGAGATGGAACGATGGCGTAAGCCAGGACGCCAGACAGCTTTTAGGGATATCGAATTGGTGGGCCTCGCCGCCGGGATATCTAGAGTTCCTCACTAAGGCCAGGCCTACCGGCTGTTGCGCCGTTGATGATGGTGATGAAAAACCACCATCCGGACGAGATACTATATGATCGCAAAACTCGAAGAAAAGCTACCCTTTGCTGGTAGATAAAGTCATGCTCGAGGATCTCTGGCTCAAATTTTTCGGAATAATTTCGACCCTCAAAACAAACGGCATTCGGGACGAAAAAAGATTGGCTTTCCTAGGGTGAAATTAATTTGTGGCGGTGCCTAGCATGTAAATAGTTTTGTCCAAAACTCGAAAGTTTGGAATTAACAAAAGAGTCCTCATAGAATATGAAGTCCTCGGGGATGCTCTCTCGAACATTAAGCGGGGTATCACACCTAAACACAAGAATAGATTCCTTCCACCACTGTAAAACCACTGTAAAACTCGGAATATCCGGATCCTCGTTGTATATTTCATCTTAGAACCCAAACAATGCTATGAGTGTGGGCTTCTGTGCCGCGGCACAAATATTGCAAGTCTAATAATGAAAGATGCTTAGCTTAAGTACTGAGGAAGAGAGTAAGTAGCTCTCGAAATACGTATTTACTAACTATTAAAATATATTGTTGTAGGAGAAAGCTACCTAGTTTTATTTTTATTTAGAAGAACTACAAGTATCGGAACGATAACTATTTTAAGAAGGGAGGATACTTTTCCTGGATTTAAAAATAATCCGAGAAAGAAGGGACTTTGAGTTCGACATTTACGGGAAATCATCTCTTACACAAGAAGAAGATAGCGGTATACAACTTTTTGATCTACAGCATGATCACAACACCGCTGAACGAAAAGTAAATAAAAGAGGAAACGAACAACATCATCCTGGGTACAAGAGAAAGACCATCGTAAATCGGATCCAAGGCAACAACATTCGACATTTCTCCAGGAGTCAAACGTAGAACCAAGGCAAATGATAATATTACCCTATGATGAGCGGACACAGACGAATCAAAGGCAATTAAATTAAAGATCTTTCGGGAACCATTTGTTCCTTTCATCAGCGCTAATAAGAGTTTTTAAGTTTTAGTTATTTCAAAAAATGGCGATTCCGGGTTACCTCAACCAATAGATGATACGGACTGAGGACTCGAATGCAGTCCGTTAAGAATAAACAAGTCGGGAAACCGGAAGCTAGACGCTTCAGGTACGAAAGGTTTTGTGTATATCTTTTATAAAGAGATTTGAGTGTGCCTTTGCCCCATTAGTATGTTGCACGTAATATATGCCTATATTATGTGAAAGTATCCACTTTCAAGCGATATTGACATCAGCAGTCTTGAATTTTCACAGAAGCGACAACTTTGACGTATTATAACTTTGTTGGTGGTCAAAGGGTAGTATAGGTCCCAGGGCGAAACGTGGATTGGTACCCACGATGGAGCATAAAACCTGGGAAATGCCTGCTGAACCAACACCAACAGCTCTACTACCAAACCCTATCGCCACCTCCACGTGGTGACCGCTGGGAGCTCTTTCTTAACGAAAAGCTGCAGACGGAAAAGGATGAAGGCGAGTCTCCCGCGCCTAAAAACGGGACAAATTGTACCAACTGGTCCTCCAGGTTGGGGGTTGGGTAGGGCTGACAACCCTACATGGAAAACAACTTGTTACGAAGCCACAACAGGAGCCTCGGACAGGACGGATTTTAAAACGACGGATCCGGCAACGAACACGGAATAACGATTTGCGCATTTTCGCATGGAACGTGCGCTCCCTGTACAGAGATGAAGCTGACGATCAGCTAGCCGATACCCTGTCCCAATATAGGGCTGATATAACAGCGTTGCAAGAGATGCGAATGGACAGGGACCGGTTTCCTGGAGAAGAGCCACTACACCATATATTATTGCGGCCATCCAGTAAACCATGTGCTCGGAGTAGGTTTCTTAGTCATCCAAAAAATGAAACCTGCTGTTATCGGCTTTGAAAACATAAGCGAACGGCTATGCACTCTGCGCTTGCGAGGCAAGTTTAGAAATATAAGCCTCATAAACGTTCACGCCCCTACAGAGGAGACTGCAGAGTCGGAGAAGGATACCTTCTACGAGGCAGTAGAACGAACCCTCGAAGCCTATCCCAGATATGATATCAAAATCATACTTGGGGACTTTAACAGCCAAGTAGGGAAGGAGCCCTTATTCAGGCGATACGTTGGCTACCATAGTTTACACGAAAAAACAAATGATAACGGACTGCGGATTATTCAATTTGCAGGGTCACACGAAATGGTTGTTGGAAGTACCTGGTTTGCGCGGAAAGCGGTCCACAAACATACGTGGACCTCTCCAGACGCGACCACTTTCAACCAAATCGACCGCGTGTTGATCGAAAGCCGCCACCTCTCAGCTCTGATGAATGTCAGAACATATAGGGGGGCCAATATAGAGTCGGATCACTATCTCGTTGGTATGGTGCTCCGAGCTCGAATAACAAAACCACCTAGAATCCCCTCTGACAATCAAGTGAGAGTGAACACTGAAGCCATCCACAACACAACCCTCCGCGATACCTATAAGAGGGAAATGGATGCCGCAATAACCGCAGTCAACAGAGTACCTGGAGATGAAGCATCAACAAATGATCTTCACAATCACCTGAAGAACGTTATCATGGATACGGCCACAAACATACTTGGCCCCAGCCGCAAAAAGAGTCGGAACGGCTGGTTTGACGATGAATGTAAGCTAGCAATGGAACGGAAGAATGCCGCACACCGAGTAATGTTGCATTCTCAAAGAACGCGGGCACGCGCAGAGACTTATCACGAACTCCGTCGAGCGGAGAAGCGACTTCACAGACGGAAAAAGGAAGCCTGGGAGAACCAACAAGTTTGTGAACTAGAAAAGTACAGGGAGCAACCGCACCAGGTGCGGAAGTTTTACCAACAAGTCAGCGGAATGAAACCTTATACACCTCCATGCTCATCCTGCCGAGACAAAGAGGGAAATCTGATTTCCAACAGAATGGGCATATTAGAGCAATGGGTTGAGTACTCTGATGAGCTACTGAACAACTAGAACATCAGCGAGTTGGAGGTCCCGCCAACTGAAGACGACGGACAAATACTGCCACCACCAAGTTTAAAAGAAACAGTCCATGCAATTCATCGGCTAAAAAATCATAAGGCGCCAGGAGCCGATGGAATTACAGCCGAATTGGTTAAATATGGAGGCGACCAGTTACACCAAGTGGTTCATCAACTTGTGCTCAAGGTATGGGACAGCGAATCAATGCCTGACGATTGGCAACGAGGCATTATCTGTCTCATACATAAAAAGGGAGATATCACACAGTGCAGCAATTATAGAGGTATCACGTTGCTGAGTACCATCTCTAAGATATTTTCCACTATCTTGCCCCATACGCTCAGAACATCATTGGCCCATACCAAAGATGCTTCACTCCAGGCAAATCAGCAACAGATCAGATTTTCTTTCTGCGGCAAGCGATGGAAAAACTGTTGGAATATGGACAACAGTTGCACCATCTGTTCATCGACTTTAAAGCCGCCTATGATAGCATAGCCAGGGTAAAACTATACACGGCCTTGAGAGAATTCGGTATCCCGACGAAATTAATAAGACTGACTAGGCTGACCCTGTCCAATGTGCGAGGCCAGATAAAAGCAGCAGGATCACTCGGCGCGAGATCTTGGGCTGCACATCAATGAAGGCAAAACAAAATATATGGTGGCAACGTCAGCACCGAAGACGAATCAACCAACAACATCAAACCGCACTGGTCAAACACGAAGAAGAATAAGGATAGGAGAATACAATCTAGGGTCGAAAATCACAACCGATAACAACTACGATGATGAAATCCGCGCACGGTTGTTGTCAGCCAACAGAGCCTATTTCAGCTTACAAAGACTGTTCCGCTCGAAACGTCTCACCATAGGGTCAAAGCTCTTACTGTACAAGACTGTGATCTTGCCAGTCCTCATGTATTCCTCGGAAACTTGGGTTCTTAGCAAGAAAAATTGCGAACTCTTGGCCGCGTTCGAGAGAAGAATCCTCCGAACAATTTTTGGCCCCCTACATGAGGATGGCTGATTCCGTAGCCTACACAATGACGAAATCTATGAGCGATACCATGACTGTCTAGTTGTAGATAAAATCCGGCTCAATAGGTTACGGTGGGCGGGTCACTTAGTCCGTATGGATGAGGATGATCACACCCGGAAAGTCTATAAGGGCAATATCTATGGTAGGAAAAGAAGACGAAGCAGACCCTGCCTAAGATGGAGCGATGGCGTGGGTCAGGACGCCAGACGGCTTTTGGGGATATCGAATTGGTGGACCCCGGCGCAAAACGGGGATGTCTGGAGTTCCTTATTAAGGCAGGCCTAGACCGGATACCGGTTGTTGCGCCGTTGATGATGATGATGATGATAACTTTGTTAGCAATAGTGCGATTTCCTCCAAATTTTGTGAAATCATGCTCTTTACTGTAGCCTATATTGCTGCAAAATTTCGTGATTCTAGGATGAACTTAAGGGGGGTTTTCCTGCCAATTACTAAAAATTATAGTAATGTACCATTATTAACTTTATTTGAGCAGGTATTCGTATGGAGGGTATTTCGGAACCTAGGCACCATGCAGTGGCAGCATCCTGATTTTTTTCAGATTTTTCGGTTTTGTAGTTTCTAAGAACATGTTCGTTAAAAAAATGGTCACTTTCAACCCCCCTCACTTCCAACCTTTCCAACAAATGTCAAATCCAAGACCGGCTTCGAAAAGTACTAATCGAGACCTTTGATTTGATACCCCAGATGACTATATTTGACGAAATAAAAATTTACACAAAACCTTAAAAAGAATCTACCGAAAAAAGTGACATATACAGGATTTCATGGCTTATGTAGGGCAAACAAAACGGCTAGTCCGCAACCGGGTGGGGACACATAAAGGAGGCCGAATCCACTAGAAAGAGTGGAAACCCAGAAGTAGCAATGTCGTTGGAGATGAAAATATATTGAAGGAAGTAAACAACACTAGGTAAGGTAGCAAGTGGCTGCCGAAGTTCGTATTGGGAGAAATAAAGTAAATTGAATTTATTAACTAAAAGCAGAATCAGCTTGTTTATTCGGACATGAATTCGGTCACGCCGGGCGCAACACGCAATGCCACTATAGGAAAGCCTCCACATTTCGGGAGTTCCCCTCGAAAAAGGCTTAACACGGACATTGAAAACAACTTTTAAGAAATACGAGAAAAAACACAATTAGGATATGATAATTACAGGGAAAGTTTTAAAACCCAAATCAGAAAGGAAAATTCGGAAGATAAAACCCTCAGGAATTGGGCAATTAATCCCGGAAATAGGTATGTGTACATACACATATATTTTAATTACTTACAGCCAATTAAGGTACCTATTTTGGAAATCAAACTTTTTCTTTAAAGTTTGGCTAACTAATCACCTTCTAATTTACACCCCTAACAGTGATGTTTTCACCCCCGAACTCAATAGACTCATAATTTCTTAGATATCGGATAAAATCTCCTCCTAGCAGTCGATCAGAGTGGCGACACCTGAATTCACTGGGAACTGCGTCAACTTTCCTAAAGGCACCACGAAATGACTCCTTTTCCTGAACCTCATTAAAAACCATTAGAACACCGGTTTCGACAGTTTCTCTCTGGCACAGATATTCTCTTATGACGATCAAACTTCCTTCACGAATGAGTTTTTTAATGTCCTTTTCAAAACAAAAAGTGGTCTGTTCCTGACACGGGTGGAATTATATGTACTTATGCCTGATCTCTGGTAACTTGTTCAAAAATGAATCAAACTAAAATAGAGTTTTTGACGACTGATCCCAAAGAAGCAGACGCCATCCCTCAGTGGCAGTGACATGCCCAGAACTGGACGGTTTCACTATTATCTCGGATAATTGGTATCAGACAATGGTGAACTGTGTTATGAAATTGCATCTCGCATTAGCGCAACTTGGACGAAGTAGCGTTCTTCCTAATCGAAGCATCAAAGTGTGTTTCCAGAATTTACCGCAGTGTCGCCCACTCTGTCGACGAGTGTTGACCGCCTATAAAAGATAATAGACGGCGCCTTGCGGTATTAGAGTTCGATTAATATTAGATTGCATCGATCGTCGAAAAGTTGCGAACGAGGCGATGTAATTCACGCTGACGAAAATTCACTTGCCAAGATTGGTTTCACCATTGCAGTCGATCGAAACAACGATGGCTTGACGTGTTGAGTAGTAATTTGGAAGCCACGCGACTCCATTCATATCGGGCCATTAGACGAACAAAATGGCGCAACCGATTAAGACTAGTTGACTCCGCTTCTGAATGGGACAAAGACTAAAGAAGGAGAAGATCTAGCAGAAAAAATCTACATTTACTGAATACTCAATATGCCCCTTGTCCAGGCGCGCTTTGGATAGGTTGTTTAGAGTTCGTCCATAACGGAATTCACACCCCTGGCACGGCATCTAAAAAGTTCATAAGCTGACCATTGATAAATAGCTTATGAAAATGATAAATCGAAATATTTCAAAAAAACTTTCAATTCATTGAAAATCTGGCCAAGTTTTGTGCGACATTTCTCCTAGGTCAATACGAGACAAACGTGAAAATGGAGGAAGTTGGAAGATTTCAAATCACGTCCTGTTTATGCGACATTCTTTGCTATTCTGAAATAGTCTCAGAACTTTCTGCTTCTTGTTGTATTTTATATAAAGTCGTCACCACTATCAACTAAGAACTGATGTACCATTTGCAAAATTAAAGATTTAAAATAATTCTATACAGAGTTTTTAATACCAAAAGGATTTATCAAGATATCCGCAATAATGCCTTCAAGCACTCATAAATAGTATCCGAAGTAATGCAGCTCACCTTTGGTTTACATCCTAAGTATCCTAAGTAATGGAAGGCAAAAAGCCACTAAAAAGTAGTTTTCTCCAATGTATACGATTCTGTCGTCCAAATACTGATTGTACTGGGGATTCCATTTCGGGTCACTACTGTATTCTCAGCAGTAGGCGAATCACAAACGATGCTCCTGTTGCGCTCAAAGTCCGTTGTAGGCGAATCGTTCGTATTGACTTGTTCACTTCTTAGGAAGCATGTGGCAATGCCTCCACTGATCACAAGTACACAAAACAGCGTCAAGGACGCGGCCGTATTAAAATTTGCCACAGCATTTATGAAGAGAGTAGTTAATAATCCAAACCTTCCTAAAACCGTGCAAGAGAATGTGAAAATTTGTCGCTTCGGTGCCGGAACTAACTCTGAAGTGCCAGCGATGAGCATTGAATGCGATATTGATGCGGCGAAAGTATTATAATATCCAAATTACTTCACGGGTAGTTTCATTCCCTGAAATAAGATAAATACCATGAAAACAATCTAAAATTTGTCAAAGTTGGAGTTTTAGTGTCAACTTCTGTCATTACCCAAATATGATGCAGTTCCTCTGTTTGGCTTCCCCCCTTTATCGCAGGGTAAACATACATACATAAATATAACAAAAGAACAAAGAGGAAGATTCACCCAAAAATGATAATTTCCAGAAAAGCATGTATCTTTCAGTAATGTCCTTCGACAAGTGAGGGTCAGTCAAATTATCCTAAGTCAGCGTTCACTTGATATCGGGCCCGACTATAGTTAGATCTGGTTGTTTTAGTCGTTCTACAATCGATATTGTGTTGTGTTGTGCTTACGAATGTATACAAGGGAGAGTTCAAAGCCAGGAAATAGCTTCAGTCGCGCTGTTCTCAGGACAGGGAGCATCTGACGAGTTACCTCTGCACTGGCCGAAACTGCAAGTCGTCATGTTTTTTTGTAATACTTGGGTGAAAAGCCCAAACAAGTCGGAATACCAGAAGCTGCACGCTTCGGGTATAAAGTTTTTATGTTCATCTTGCGTGAAAAGCTTTCTCTGCAGATTTCAAATTTTTTGGATGAATAGGTTCTAAAAATTCGACACAGTTTCACTTCTTCAAACTTCACTCCCTCGTGCTTTATCCAATATCAGCAATTAGATAATTTTCGAAAAGTACTAATGACACTAATGCAGCCCTTTGATACCCCACATGACTATATTCTGTAAAAACGAGACAAAATGTACCAACTGGTCCTCCAGGTTGGGGGTCGTGTAGGGCTGACAACCCTACACGGAAAACCGATGTTACGAAGCCACGAAAGCAGCCTCATTTTCTTATGGAACATGCGCTCCCTGCACAGACCGAATACTGCTGAGCAGCTAGCCGATACCCTGTCCCAATATAGGGCTGATGTAACAGCGTTACAAAAGATGCAATGGACAGGGACCAGTTTCCTGGCGAAGAGCCGTTAAGTATATGTGCTCGGAGTAGGTTTCTTAGTCAGCCAAAAAATGAAACCTGCTGTGATCGACTTTGAAAATATAAGCGAAAGGCTATGCACTCTGCGTTTGTGAAGCAAGTTTAGAAATATAAGCCTCATAAACGTTCACGCCCCTACAGAGTCGAAGAAGGATACCTTCTAGAAGGGAGTTGAGCGGACCCTCGAAGCCTGTCCCAAGTATGATATCAAAATCTTACTTGGAGAGTTCAACAGTCAAGTAGGGACGGAGCCAGTATTCAGGCGATACGTTGGCTCCCAATGACAACGGATTGCGCCTTATCCAGTTAGCAGCATCACACGAAATGTTTGTTGGAAGTACCTGGTTTGTGCGGAAAGCGATTCATAAACATACGTTGGCCTCTCCAGACGGGACCACTTTCAGCCAAACTGACCACGTGCTGATTGAACGGCGCCTCTCACCCTTGATGAATGTCAGAATATATAGGAGGGCCAATAAAGACTCGGACCACTATCTCGTTGACATGGTGCTCCGAGCTCGAATTACGACACCACCTACCATCCCCTCTGACAATCAGGTGAGAGTGAATACTGAAGCCATCTACAGCACAGCCCTCCGCGACACGTATAAGAAGGAAATGGATGCCGCAATAACCGCAGTCAACAGAGGTCCTGGAAATGAAGCATCAACATATGATCTTCACAACCACCTGAAGAACGTTATCATTGATACGGCCACAAAGATACTTGGCCCAACCGCAAAAAAAGTCGGAACGGCTGATTTGACGATGAATGTAAGCTAGAAACGGAACGGAAGAATACTGCATACCGAGTAATATTGCATTCTCAAAGAACGCGAACATGCGCAGAGACTTATCACGAACTCCGTCGAGCGGAAAAGCGACTTCACAGATGGAAAAAGGAAGCCTGGGAAAACCAACAAGTCCGTGAACTCGAAAAGTACAGGGAACAACTGCACCAGGCGCGGAAGTTTTACCAACAAGTCAGCATGATGAAGATTTATACACCACGATGCTCATCCTGACGAGACAAAGAGGGAAATCTGATTTCCGACAGAATGGGCATATTCGAGCGATCGGTTGAGTACTCTGATGAACCACTGAACAACCAGAATATCGGCGAGTTGGAGGTCCCGCCAACTGAAGACGACGGACAAATACTGCCACCACCAAGTATAGGAGAAACAGTCTGCGCAATTCGTTGGCTTAAAAATCATAAGTCGCCAGGAGCCGATATGGAGGCGACCAGTTACACAAAGTGGTTCATTAACTTGTGCCCAAGCTAGGGGACAGGGAATCAACGCCTGACGATTGGCAACGAGGCATTATCTGTCTCATACATAAAAAGGGAGATATCACACCGTGCAGCAATTATAGAGGTATTACGTTGCTGAGTACTATCTATAAGATGTTCTCCTCTATCCTGCTAGGCTGGATAGCCCCATACGCCCTGAACATCATTGGCGCACACTAAAGAGGCTTCACTCCATGCAAATCAGCAATAGATCAGATTTTCTCTCTGCGGCAAGCGATGGAAAAACTGTTGGAATATGGACAACAGTTGCACCATCTGTTCATCGACTTTAAAGCCGCCTATGATAGCATAGCCAGGGTAAAACTGTACACGGCCATGAGAGAATTCGGTATCCCGACGAAATTAATAAGACTGACTAGGCTGACCCTGACTGTGCGAGGCCAGATAAAAGCAGCAGGATCACTCTCAAGACCATTCGACATCAACACCGGTCTACGACGAGGGGATGCCCTATCATGCGTCCTTTTTATCCTGGCCCTCGAGAAAATGATCTATGATGCTGAGGTAAATGCAAGAGGTACGATCCTCTTTAAATCCACCAAACGATTGGTCTATACTGACGATATGGACATCATGGGAAGAACGACCCGAGACGTGCAAACTGCTTTCATCCAGATCGAGCAGGCGTCGATCGGCGTGAGATCTTGGGCTCCATATCAATGAAGGGAAGACAAAGTATATGGTGGAAACGTCAGCATCGAAAACCAATCAACCAACAACATCAAACGGCACTGATCAAATGAGGAGAATAAGGATAGGAGAACACAACTTTGAGACTGTTGATAATCTCTCCTATCTAGGGTCGAAAATCACAACCGATAACAGCTACGATGATGAAATCCGCGCACGGTTGTTGTCAGCCAACAGAGTCTATTTCAGCTTACAAAAACTGTTCCGCTCGAAACGTCTCACCATAGGGTCAAAGCTCTTACTGTACAAAACAATGATCTTGCCAGTCCTCATGTATTCCTCGGAGACTTGGGTTCTTAGCAAGACGAATTGCGAACTCTTGGCCACGTTCGAAAGAAGAATCCTCCGAAGAATTTTTGGCCTATATGAGGATGAATGATTCCGTAGCCTACCTAACGACGAAATCTATGAGCGATACCATAACAGTCCGGTTGTGGATAAAATCCGGCTCAATAGGTTACGGTGGGCGGGTCACTTAATCCGTATGGATGAGGATGATCCCACCCGGAAAGCCTATAAGGGCAATATCTATGGTAGACAAGGAAGACGAGGCAGACCCTACCTAAGATGGAGCGATGGCGTAAGCCAGGACGCCAGACAGCTTTAGGGATATCGAATTGGTGGACCTCGGCGCAAGACCGAGTTGTCTGGAGTTCCTTATTAAGGCAAGCCTAGACCGGATACCGGTTGTTGCGCCGTTGATGATGATGATGATATTGCTCCCCTTTTTGTATATATGGGCAGTCCCCCAACCCCCCGGTGCATAGACAACATATTTTCATCAAATTTCATGATGATAGCTCCACTCGTTTCGGAATAAATCTCGTGTGACGGACTGACCTCTACATCCCCGGCTGTTACGCTGCTCCAAGTATGACAATACCGGAATATTGAAATATGCTAGACAGACCAGCAAGAGCCGCGAAAGAGCACAACCCCATAATTATTGCTATCAGCTTCAATGCTTGGGCAGTGGAGTGGAGAAGTAGGGGAAGGTAGATTCTCCTACCTTAACTTCACCCTGGCTAATATTGGAAACATAAACACATTTAGGTGTGGAGAACTAGGCTCCGTTGTGGATCAAACTTTCGGAAGAGACTCGCTGGTCAAACATTTACATTAGCATGTGAACGAAGAGTGCACGGATAGCGACCATCGGGCTATATGTTTATCACCATTGATAAGTAACCCAGAACAATAATTCCAAATCTGAAGGGACGAGAAACAGGTTGTTTCCCTAGATCGCTCGACGAGGATACATTTCTGGATGTTTTGCTCTGGAATACTGATTATACTGGAACGGCTATAGATAAGGCATCGCAGTCATCGCAACAAATATATGGAGCATGCCACGGCGAGCACAGTCTCTAAAGTGCAATCCCAACTACTGGTGGAACGATGAAACAGCGAAATGTCATGTGGAATATCTGACAGTCAGAAGGCGGACCCAATGCCAAAGAAATACGCCAGTGAATGAACAACGATACCTACCTTGAAAAAATATTATTTTAAGCAATTAAGAGATGAGGCAGATTTTGACCCATGGGAAGCTGCATACAAGTCCATTATGTCGGCAATAAAAAGTGCTATGTGCCCTAGATTGCTGTGTGAAAGAGTTTCGGCATTGTTTTCCCAACATTCGGAAACTACCTTCCCAACAATACCAATAAATGCTGAAGACATCCCTCCAGTAACCACAGACGCAGCCCAGGTATTGATAGTGTCCACAGACTATACAATTACAAAAGCTGGCAATAATCCGGAAGCCAGGTAAGCTGATAGTTAAATCAAGATTCGATAGACTTATCTGTCTTCTGAATGCAATAAATAAGGTTGTGGAGTAGATCATCTAAAACTGGCGAATAATTGACAGTGGCGGTTATTTGTTAGACAGTCAGTTTGTTTCCGGGAGGCTCGGCCAGCAGTTGAGGCTGCCAAAGTGGTAGAGAAGTAGAGATAGATGCGATAAAGTATAGATCTTTATATGATAAAGTCTTGGCTTGAAGACTTCGGCTGAACAGAAGACGGAGTCTGTACTTGTTAGAAAACGGCTAAACAGAATACTGTTCAGATTAGCATCGATGCACATATGCTTCACCCTCAGTCATGAGTCAAATACTTGTAAATTGTGTGACTTTTGATTCCAAATTGAGCTTTAAATCCCACCTAAAGCGTACTGGGTAGAAAGCAGCGATAATAAGCTCAGCATTGACAAGGATTCTTCCAAATATAGGCGTTTCAAAGCACAGCCGACGATTACTTTTATCACGAGTCGTGAGATCCATTCCTTTATAAGCGGCACCAGACAAAGACGCAGAAAGCTTCAATCCACTTATCTCTCTCGGAACATGCTGCGCCTACTGAACAGCATCTTATAAGGCAGCATGTGTAATTAGAGAGACGATAGCAGCGAATATTTTAGCCGATAAAGCAAACCGCTTGTATGAGAAGCAGGGAGCGAATCGAAGCAAGCAAAGTGAGCGACGGGAGAACTGGCATATTTGGACTACGCGAAACTACGGTGAGACGAGTTACCATTTAACTCAGCTTTTAACCGAGCAGACTGGGGGCAGCAATTACCGACATAGGTTCGGTTTCTATGATATATGATATATCGCCCAATTGTCCTATGCAGAACACGTTTTCTTCACCTGTCCAAGATATATGAATCTTGGCATTAAAACTATGTGTGCGTTCACCCGACTGTTTATAACCGCCTCAATGGAAAGTTATTTTAACCAGTCCCTCTTGCTTTGTTTTATATCCAGCTTCACCTCTTGGAACGGTGTCAATGAACATTGTTTCACCTGTAGTTGGCCCTGTTAGGGGGAAAATATGACGCATTTTCATTGATGCGTCGCATTCAATCCATCTTTAAATGAAATACTCACTCTCAGAAACTTTTTAACCGAAAAATTTTCTGTGTGTCTTTGATATCTTGGCTTCGATACCTAATTACACATAACAAGGGTATAAATTATATTGTTGAAAACCGATAGGTTTGCACCTAGGCTGTTTTCAGCTAATAAAACTGCTAAGGTTCTCAGTGTAACGGGTAATAACATTCCTCCTATCTGGGACATGGCGGACTAGCTTAGGACTATAATCCCTAAACTGCTTGAATGGAAGGGAGCGGAACTACAGATCTGGCTGTGGATGATATACCAGGTGGACACATGTGACGGTGTACCTTCCCACAGCCGCAGCGAATGAAACAGGGAAGCTTCTACGCCTTATCATCACTCAAAACATTGATCAACACGCAGATATGGAGAATTTTTAGAAGCACTCGCTGAACTGATGGCCTAAAGCAGCCCAGGTAAACCTCTACCACGCAAAAGCTGCATCTGCAGTAACGGCAAGGGCAAGTTTCAAGTATAACATTGGAATAGTGCTGGCTCAAGAGCGCTGGCTGTACCGGGGGCAGATCTGCAGTTTGCAAAGAGGAAGTATGCGGACCTTACGTCTGTCCAAGTCTCATTAGAAGCCGAAGGAAAAACTGAAGAGACAGTCGTGACATTAGGATACTGCCTAGGAGACGATATCCAGATCCCACCGGAATTATTCGTTAGATTTATGCAGTCCTGCGAAAGGAAAGTGCTACCACTCTTTCTCGGTTGCGATGCCAACGTCCACCATAAGGTTTGGCGAACCAGCGACTTTAATCAATGAGGTGAGTACCATTTGGAATTCATCCTCAGTTATAAGTTAGAATGCATACATTATGTAGGGAACACATCAATATTCGTGACCAATAACAGGCATAGCTCTAAAGTGGAGGGTGTCGGATGAGCTTTCTATGTTGAATAATGGAATAATCTGATTGACATTAAGGACAGCTCGGAAGTAAATAAAATAATAAAGAATCCTAGGAGAACAGGCTGGGAATCCTACACAAGACACCTAAGTGACAACAAGTGACTCATCCACGGGTCAACGGTGACATCAGAAGCACAATAGAGCTAGAAACAGTGGCGGAAGGCCTCAACAGAGTCCTCATTGACGCATGTGAGGCCTGCTGTCCGATTAAGACAGTCAAGTCATCAACGAACGTACCCTGGTGAAGCAGGAACTTCGCCGAAATGAGAAAGAAGGTGTGAAAACTCTTCAACCGGCAAAAGAAACCGGGGACTGGAAAAGGTATAAAAGGGCACTGACGGCCGAGTGAAGCAAAATAAAAGAGCTTCAGGGAATTCTGGGAAGCTCTACTCCCACCGCAGAAGCATCCAGGCTATATAAAGCTATAGCCAAACACAATAACAATACCTTTCTGCTTGGCACCCCAACAACGGACAGAAAGGGGAAAAAGGTAGACTGGAAACTAGCGAAAGTTGTATGCTGGGAAGCTAGAGCCAGATGCGCAGTGGAAACGTTTAAACCACTGAAATCACCCAAAGTAGATGGTATTTTCCCCGGATTACTCCAGAGTGGCCTGGAAATCATCTTACAATCTCTGCTATGGATGCTACGGGTCAACATATTCTTGGGATATATACCAAGGGCATGAAGACGGGCAAGAGTAGTCTTTATTCTGAAAGCCGGTAAAAAAGATCCTTTTCATCCTAAATCTTTCAGACCAGTCTGTTTGACATCATTCGTACTTAAGATGGAGAAGGTCACACACAACTATATTAGAACTAATGTTTCAATATGTAGTCCCCTTCATGCTTGTCAGCACGCCTACCAAGGCGGTCAATCAAAACTGCTCTCTTTCGTGTATTAAGGCATACCATAGAAACAAAGGATATCGAAGGAGCGTTCGATAACACATCGCACACAGAGGTGAGATGCTCCAATTCGCAAGGGAGTGGCAAATATCCTGGCCTTCAAATGGGCAGAATGTTAGAGAGAAGGTAAATAGAAGTACCGACAGATAAAAATTCTATTGTCGTGAACACTATTCAAGGTTGTCTACAAGGCGAGATATTACCACCATTAATGTGGAGTAAGGTACTCGATGGCTTCCTAGGAAAGCTAATAAACACTGGAATACAGATCCAGGGCTACGCTGATGATATTATCTTAATCTATAGGGGAAAGGGGAAGGGGTTTACCCCCATGGTAAACCGAAAATTACTCCGGAAAACACGTGTTGAAAACTTATGTGGGAAGGCCACAAAGGCTCTGATGTCTTGCGAAAAAATGGCGATGGACCCCGAAAATGCTGCACTGCATATATACGGCAATAGTAAGACTAGTGATTACCTATGGGACGGTAATATTGGCAGAAATAAACGGAACTCAGCACAATAGCCACGGAGGTATACAAACTTCAAAGACTGGCTTGCGTGTATATCAATGGGACAATGAAATCCATAGAAGTCCTTCCGGAATTGGCTCCTCTCCATCTACACGTATAAATGCAGGCAATGTCCGGGAGTACCAGTGAGGCGGGAGGCTGCCTAATTCGAAGGAAAATTGATATTCTTTCTAGGCGGCATCTCGAATTATTGATACCATGGCATAACATGATCACGAGGTTCCACTTCGATAAGAAGTTTGAAACATATTGGAACAACAGGGCAAACTGGGAGAGCGTGCCATTTACATACGGCTTAAATCAGCAACTGATTACACCGATGAATCGCTTACGATGGACGAAGCAGGCGCATATACTGTAACCAGTAAGGAGGCACAATAGTTGTTTAAGGACAGGAGTGCAACATCCCTTGATGATATTACTGTTATTATCCATTTTCACTTTATAAGTGAAGTTATGTGTAACTTCGTCATGGATGACTTCCGTGTCAGTCTCCTATATATTTTGACATCAACGCTCCTACACAGGCGGCGTTCAGTTAACATGTGGCCAATTGGTTGAAAGTGGTTCTGATTTTTGCGCAAATCAGGTACTTTTAACAAGCATTTTATGTGACTCTACTGGTTGAATAATCCGCAGTCCGTTTTTATTGCTAATTTGATGTAAGCTTTGGAAGCCGACGTATCGTTTGAATACAGGCTCGGTTTCACTTAGTTGTTAGAATCCCCGGTAGCTTATGATTACAAAGCCGAAAACAGCAAGTTTAATTTTTTGACTATCTAGAATTCCTATTTCGGGCGCATTGAGACAGAGTATCGACTAGCTGCTGAGGAGTCTTCGGTCTGTACAGGAAGCAAATGTAGCCTGACAAAATGATTTGCCCTTCTTCTCGACCCAATCCATCGTTATTTTGTTAATCCGTGGCTTCATAACAGTCGTTTTCCGTCCAGAATCAGGCCTACCCAACCCCACAGCAGTATAGCTGTTGGTAGTTCAGCTTTTGTGTGCTACTGTCTGTAATAAAAGCGCCTTCATTAAAAACCCAGTAAATACTATTTATCATCTTTAATATGATATTGAATAAATTTTTAACACTGGCCTTAAATTGGGTTTCCATTGCTTCGATTACTCTCCGCCACATCCGTTTGTTTAATCATTTTCTTGTCCTTTTCTCGTGCCCTACTTCGAAAAAGTCTAAGGCAAATAAATGGAAAGCATTTTTAAATCTGAGGACAGAGAGATCCAATTTTCAAAGATATGAAAAATCGGATCAGGAAACCGAGTGAAAGGAAATACCCGGAAAAGGAAAAATCTTGTCTGACTCAATACTATGGAGGGACTACTTTGAATGGATTAGATTTCCCTTTATTCCCTTTAAACCCGAAGAAGCTTCCAATGAAGCCGTTGCTCAAGAAGTAGAATAGTTCTTCTTTGTAGTTAGTATATCTGGAAGACAAGAGAATTTTGTAAATTTTTGTAACTTAAAATTTTTGCTTCGTAGAAACCTTCCAAATTAATTTGGTTTATCGCCTGTTTCAAATCAAAACAATGGATAAGATAACTGGAAATATTGCCTGAGTGGAGTGGCCAAATCTTCCATCAGCTGCGTCCCTTAATGCGGATGGGGAAACGCTCGGTGAGTATGTTATCCTACTTATACCCAAGCTGGGTAAGTGGGAATGAAAAGCTCGCCCATGGAAAGAAATTGGCTATTGAACGGGAGAGAAAAAAAAATCGCGATGTAGGGCTTTGGAAAGGGGGTGAGTAAGTCGACTTTCAACTGCTGATACGCAGCGACCGCAGTGGCCTAGTTTAAACCTTAGTTACTGCGGCATCAAATATTACTAGCGCATGGGCCGGATAAACACTATTCACGAATCCGTTCAGAAAAAGTTCAATTCTTCGCAGACCTCCACTCCTATTGGATCAAGCCTCCACAGTGGGGAGTCTACAACAGAAGGATACGCAAAGCAAGAAAACTTTGACACCTTACCACCCTAACAGTGTAAGGTGCAGCTATCAATCGGTAGTTGCCTTTATCGCACTTGGTAACAGGGTCATTAAACTTTGAGAATTTATCAAGAACGCCAGAATATTCATCGGAATAGAAGATCAATGATAAGAAGCTTCAAGCTGACGTTTGGTAAAGCCCAAGATCAAAGATCAGTGAAGACGACATAAGTAACCTCCATTCAAAATGCGGCAGAAAAAAACTGAGAATCAGGCTATGCGAACGGTTAAATGAATCAACAGACGATCAAACCCCAAAAGAAAACAGCCCCAAGGCAAAAAGTAGAGCAGATGGGGGGAATCCTAGCTCTACCGGTGAAACTCACGTAACCATAATTCCGGAGAATGGGAGTGGATCCCATAAGGAGGAAGTGGAAACCTGCAGAAAGATGGCACCTCGCAAAAAGGGGAGATCAAATGTGGATTAGACGGGGTAGGAATAGGCTGAGTTATATGTTGAATGAGGGAAGAGGTGGCACTGCGGTCGAAGTTATACAGGAGATACGGAGCGTACGGGCATATCAGCAAGAACTGCGCATCTGATCCAAATTAAGGAAAGGGTATGCCGTCGGCATATTGCTAGCATTAGCAGATGTACGGAGCAAAGGAGAGTCCGTAATGTAAATCGCAGAAGAGGTTGTACAAATTAATCTCAATTACTGCCAGTCAGAGCCTACTCTTATGAACCCATATGCGAGGAAAATATCTTTACAGCCGTAATTAGTGAGCCATATCGAAATCACCGTAGTGACATTTAGGCCAAAGGTTAACCGGTCAAGCATCGCTATGACTTGGGAACAACAAGTTTTACATAATAATAATAATTGTTGGCGCAACAATCCAATTGGATCAGGGCCTTGAATTGTGTTAAAGAATTTCATCCAAGACCGTAACGGTATACTACGAGATTACAGTACCCTATATGCTATACGCTTGTATCCTTAATACGTCCATAAAAAGCACACCCAGATCATCCAATGGGTGGCTAAAGTATGCGACATTACTACGCTCTGAAAGCGACTGCCCCCCAGGTTGGCAACCCGACTACCGCTGGAACAACAAAATGGCAAGTTTGCGAGCAGCATGTTTCTGGGCAAGGGGGCTTTACTGAAGGCTTACTGAAAACCCGGTTGCGATGATTGAGAGAAGGTACAAAGATAACTGCGCAGCCGCAATTCGGAAGAGCAAGGCGAACTGATTCAAACAGTTGTGTGAATATGCTGATATAAAGTCTTGCGATGGGTCTCTAAGATGATAATCAAAAAGCAGCAAGAATCACTACAGGTGACCTGCCGACAGCTTCCGAAAGAGATTCTCTGTCTCCTCATGACAAAAATAGCAGAGGGCAAACGGTGTTTCAGCTCGACTAGTGCATCATACCTGCAATAATCGAGGAGGAACTGCGGGAGATGTGTGGTAGGATCAGCAACAACACCTTCGAGGTGTACTTCAAAGAGAGAATATTCCTCCCCAGGAGGATGTAATAAGTATGGTGGGGATCTGGTAAGACACTCGGTGAGCTCTGTACGTGCCGCTACAGGATCTCAAAAGTGCATTCCACTCCGGCAACTGGAAAGTAAATGAGCATTAGTTGACATAGGTGTTCCCTTCTTGGAGTCTGGTAGCGAATTACCTCTCAGAGAGTACGGGCCGGATGCAGACCCCAAACAGTATATTGTCACAGGGGGTTACCACGGCGCTCGTTACTGAAAGTATTGTTGCGGAATGTCATATTCCGTCTAGTGGCGTGCTTGTTCTTCCCATACCAAAAGAGTCTACGATTGTTGCTTTCGCGAATGACCTAGCTGCCAGTGGGAGTGGTAAATTCCTCGCTATAAAGAGTCGAACTGAACCTGGCGAATGAGAGGGTAGAAGCCGGTTTAAAAATGTCCTCTGTGTGCGCGGAGACGTTCGCAAACTCGCAGGAAACAGGTAAATTCTGTTTACCAGCTGATGGCTCTGAGGGTTCGCAGCCCCAACCACATGATATGAAGAAGTATTAGTGGTGGCGGGCACGATTTCAATCGATAGTCTAACGGTAGAAATGAGTGGGATGTATCATTCAAAAATTATGGAGGAGCTCAAAAAACGTCAGAATGCGGGGAAGTCGGAGTCAGATGATCTATAACATTGGATTGGATCCAAGCGTATTAGGGTATAGCTTGAGCAGAAATACGGAGAAGCCACATTACCGATTTTCCTACGGGACACGGTGGATTGATTGTCTGAATTTTCTGTATGCTGAGGCACACCGGAGGATTCAGAGAGAAGGAATTCGAACCAAGCTGTGTGGGGGGGAGTGTGAGCGCGAAGATTACAGTTGTGGAGATGCTGAGGGCGAAGAAAAACTGGCTTGCGATTTCCTCTGCAATTTTGAAAGTATAAAACGAGCTGCTAAAGTAAATAAGGAGTAGGAAAATTCAAAAGGAAGAAGCAGGCGGCCGCAAGGCGAATCGATCCGGGAACTCGATACCTAAATGATGGTCCCACGGAGCTGGAACTAGAGACCGGAGGAAACGGGAGTATTGAATGCCACTGAAGGTTATTTACTTACAGTTATCCGATATGAGCCATCCTAGACATCCAATGGATCCAGCCACGATGTTACATATCCCAGCGTTCATCCATTTGCTTTTCGTGTGCAAAGCAAAAAACAGGGCCAAAAAACATCCGATGATTTCGCTGATTCCTAGAAGGGACGCGAACCAATTATACACAGCGCAATCGAAATGAAGTGTATATTGGGATCTTATCGGTAAAAACTGCATTGATGCTTAAATAGTCACGTCCAAAAGTCCGAATATTCAACAATATTGCATGGAAAATGGCTATGTAGGCGATCCAGGCGATATGTGCTGCAATAAAAATGGTTTTCGCACGTGATCCTGTCCAGAGGCTACTCCAGCTTGCAGGTGGAGGCTCTGATTTCAATAAATTGGCCAACGCTTCCAGTTCCTCGTGAAGATTCTGTAGAACCATCCACACTCGGTCATTGATTTCTGCTGATTCTATTAAAATTTTCTCGACTTCTTCTACGCGGTCACGTTTCAGAAGCCATCGCGGAGCGTCTGGTATCCAAGGATTAAGCACTATTAATGTTATGGCTATACATGTAATTGCAAGGTAGATGTGAACCCAACTAGTGAAGAAGCTGGATAGTCCTGGTAGAAGGATAATTCTAATCGACCAGAATTGGTCGAATAGTGTTGCTACGCCGAGGTGGTATTTGCCACCGGTGATTTCTAAAACTGAAAATGTGAAGAAGACATTTTTGTATTAACTTTTATGTGAGTCTAAGAAGTAATAAGTATTTCTCTCCCTGAACTTTTTATTTTTTTTTGTTATGGCCTTTGGATCTATTACCTAAAAAGAAATTTCAAATCAAGAATTTCAGCTGGCACACAGGCCTGGCACTCGTACGCAATGTCAGTAACAAGGTAGAACAGCATACGACCAGGGCTGTATGACCAATGTTGAGCTTGGCCTATAGTGAACGAACTTTGTATACTTTGGGAACTTTCAATTTCAAATAAGATCCTTACCCTGGTGATTGGACTAGCCAGGGCGAACATTTTCCCAAAACATGAATTCAAGAACAAAATACAAAAAACCAATGAGAAGAGTTGGTGATACCAGGCGCATCAACGGAAGACGAGCTGCTGGCATCCAGCCAGGAGACAGTAGCCGTCGAGGGCAGTTGAGTGTGTAAGGCGTAGCGTCGCTATGCTGGAACCAATTGAAAATGCCCTCCGGTAGAAAGGTAGTGGACGGACTAGCGGTTCCTAGCTTGAAATCCGCTGTCGTCGAAATGGCTTAAGCGAGTATTAGCCATAATATTTCTAACCTGAATACGCCGACATCGAAGGTCCCGTCAAAAGCCGGGTAAGAAGCGAAGGTCCATACATATTCTTAACAAGATTGTGATGAATGAGACGCCTATACTGCCGACGAGAGGGATAACAGGGAGCCCGCTAAATACCAATTAGCCTCACATATGGCGGACTCGGCGTAGGTCCAACCAAATCGAAAGCAATGCTATTCTCCACTAAGGCAAACGTACCCGAATATCACCTACCGCGGCTAAATGAACAAAGATTGGTTCTTTCCTCTAATACAAAGTATCGAGGTGTAATCCTGAATCCGAACCTAAGTTGGAGATTGAACATAGCACTGCGGGGTAACAAGGCCTGTATAGCGTTCCATGTCTGCGAGAGGACCTTTGCAAAGGATTGGAGTCTCCGACCAAGGATGGCTCTCTGGATGTACACAGCCATAGTACGCTCCCTCCTGACATACGTTTCTATTGTGGGGTGGCAGCACTAAGGAAAAGTACAATAGAACGAAGGTTAATAAGATTTAACGAACCAAGTATGCAGATGCTACCGAGGCTCTGTAATCTTGCCCGGCAGATACTCTCAATGTACTCTTGCACCTCCTTCCCCTAGACTTCCACATTAAATACGCTGTAGCGTGCAGTGCTTTTAGACTAAACGAGTTCGGATGCCAGGCAGTAAAGCCCTATGGCCATAGTGATATCCTAGACGAAAAACCTCGGGAAGTCTGGACATTCGGCATGGTCTACGCCATACGCAAGCCGAGAAACTTTGCTGAAGATTTTCCAACCAGGACAGTATAGAAGACTGGCTGAGTGTTACAAGGCTATGGCACAAAAATTCTCCACCTGCGGATCAAAGATGGTCTATGGAGCCGGTAAGCGATTTTTCTGGGATATACACATTGTGTGATGAAATCTGTCGATAGCTTTAGTGTGACCTGAGCCCCAAGCGCAACGTAGGCATTCCGACCGACAGCAGCTATTAGGGTTTTCTACTCAGCGGCGACATTCTATGCGCTGGTAGGCACTGAACAGTCTGGACGTCACGCTCAAAATCACCCCACTCTGGGCTCTCGGTCATAGGAACATAGATGAGAATGAGCGGGTTGACGGACTTGTCAGGCGGGACGTTTCTTGACAGTCCTCTAGGCGAAACGCTCAAGGTCACCCTCCTCTGGTTTCCCGATCTTGCTAGAGCAAGGCCATGGAATCTAGGTAAACCATTCTTTGAGGACTTCAGAGAGATCTCTAGCTGCAGGCAGGGAGAGCTTCAAGAATGCTACGGATTGGCTCTCATGATCTGATTCGGCTGGACTCTGCCCCCTTGCTCTTACCACAGCAGTGATGGTCTTATGAGTTTATGGTATCAAAAAGGCGCACCACAGTGTTATTTGGGCTCCTCGGAGCGGCCATTGATACCTACCTATTTACTTGGCGAAAGGAGAAGTGACGCGGCGCCTACAGAAGTAAGGAGACGTAGCTAGAGTGAACTAACTGTGCTCAATGATGTCAGACATGAGGATGGTTCCTCTGGATGGGAGAGTACAGTGGTTGACGATTTTGGTGGGTAAAAAGCTCACAAAATTCCTTTGTAAATTTCCAATTCCATAGAAAAAGAAGACAACCAGTAAGTCAATTTGAGTAAGGGTGTGTCTTTCGCCGTTCTACAACGTATGTCCTTCCAGCGTGAATTCTTGACTACTCATCAACCAATAAACTTGTAGCCCAAATCCAGTCATAGAAGTCATTAAGGCACCTCCAAGTAGAATCGCCCACAGATTTCCAATTCATCAGTCACCGGAAAACCAGATTGAGCAAACACTTCCGTTTTCAAAATATGGCATATTAACCCTAAAGCACCCTCTCTGAGCTGTAAAAAAGGGAATATTTGTAAATCACGCTTCTACAAGCAGTCCCTTTGACTTTTCGTCGCTTTCGGGTTCATTTTTTGATTCCACAATAAGACCAAATCAAAAGCTACCTCTTTAGGGCTCTCCAAATTCAAGCAAATTGAATGCGTCGTTGAAAACCTTTTTCGTATTCATCACCCACTCAAGGATACATACAACTTATCGTTGAGTGGAGAACTCCACGACTGTTCAGTTTGTTGAAAATCCGCTCATAATTATCATATGCATTTATAAATCCCACTGACCACTTCAACCCCAGCTCCTATTGACACTCTTCTCCTAGGAATACTTACAGATTGTTTGTCCTGCTGTCAACATAAGAGCACAACAGTTCGCTGAAAAAAATGTGAAGGCGCCGTGAACGATGAAGTTAGGTGTTACACCGGATACACAGCCGCAGAATATTAGCAACAACATACCCGTAAACACAACATTTCGCGGACTGAATCTGGAAAGACCAAGAGGTCCTTTGAAAAACTAGTCAAATCAAGCATTTAGTTGTCTTACCTTAACATCAGTTTTGTGGCCAAAATTCCACCTACAAGCATTCCGGAGAGATAGGGAATTTGGGACCAAGCCACGAAAATTTCGTGAGAGCAAACTAGGTCGAACTGCGCAATAAGCGACCAGAAGTCAGTGGGAGTAAATTGGAAGCTGGCACAGGGCACTTCGTCGTATTTGTTAGTCGCGTTATTGTATTGTTTTCTGAAGCAGTGGTCATGGTGAGAATAGTTTCCCACTTTGTTATAAAAAGCACAAAGTGAAAGCTTGGACACTTCTGTTGGTTGATCCTCTTCAGAAAGGTCGTTTGCGCAGTAATATTCGGAAGGTCGCGGCACCGGAGCTGTAAATATGATGCATGCCATGTACCATGACACGGGTATTTTACAAAGGAAAATAATTAACACTGTCCGAAGCTGCCATATTCCAAAGTTTCCGGTTATACGTTGGATAACATCTGACATAATGAAGTTTTGGTAGTCCCAATGAGTTTTATTCATGATAATCTTATCTGGAAAAAATGATTATTTCAGGTTGTTAGAATTATCTGAATCGTAATAGGACAGTGAAGTGTTTAACATTTAATGGATATGGATGGATTGCGATCCAAAGGTTACAAAAAAAGCAAAATCACTTAACATCACCGCATCACAACGGTGATGATGAAATTACTCCTTCAATAAGTAATATTTTATAATGTGATATCACATTACAAAATGAGATGATGTAATATCACATTACATAATAACATGATGTGATATCGCATCTCAAAACATGACCAAACATCATCGTTCTTCGTAGTATAAGTTATTAAGTGCCAAGTCGATGCGGAGTATCGTTTACGAATCTATTAGCGTTATACATACCTGTCCTCTTGGCTGCTTGGCCTGAAAAAATGATTTCGGGTTTATGTGTGGTAATATCTAACTGTGGGGATTCTTGTCAACGTCCAGCAAAGCGACAGAAATTAAATATACATATTTCTAACTGAAGTAGTGTTCGTTCGCAAGACTTATGATTTTCTGCCCTTTGCATATAGTCTTGAGAATATTTTGCTTTTTTTCGCCAGCATGAAAAAATTCGTTTTTCAATTATACCTACTTGGCGTCTCGGTACAGCTTACACTGTGAATATGAAAATGTAGAAAAATGTTAAGTATAGTTGGTACTATCGGCTGTCGGGGATCAATATTTGATATTGGTAATATAACATCACATTTGTGGTTAGAGTAATGAAAGGTGATGTTGGTGATATTACTTTATAATATCACTTCTAGAGAAATGATATCACATTAAGTACAAAGGTGATATTTCGTCCAGCTGTACTGTACAACAACGTCAGGGACCATAAAATGCTACGAAGAACGCAAACATCACAAAGTCCATAATAGCAGTAGTGATAATCGATAGACCATAACGGTGTATTAGCAATTAATGAGGACAACATTGCGCACGCCAAAGATTATTCCTCTGATTTTACTTAAGTGCTCACTTACAGCAGAATCTACTGGCAATTGATTTCTAGTCATGGTAGAAATTTTTCTACCACCATGGAGATTTCCTTAATAGGAAAAGTTCGGGCTAAACGACTCTAAAAAAACAATTTCTGAACTCGAATGAAGTTCGCGCTCACGGAACTCAGGAAAGTGTATGGAAGCACGAAAGACAGTAATTATAGCGGCTGAACCAGTTAAATCGCAGACAGTGAAAATAGTTGGCTCGTTTGCTGCCTCAGGAAGTTCCTTAGATGTTGGTTCAGATTTCATGAATTTAGCCGAACAATGACAGTATACATCGACATCACAACAGGTAAAAAAGATATAGACAAGGAGGAGGAGTAGACTGCATATTCATGGAGTGAAAAACAGGCGCTGAATGTATGTTTTCCAGGGCCAGCCATAGATTTTATCCTCACCATAAACAGACATTTCCGAATACAGTACATATATAAATTGATCGTATCCATATATACCTACATACACACATGTCTGTTTGGAATAATTGATATTCATATACAAATGACTAAAAAACTAAAACAAAATAATTCTTTCCGACTCCATTAATATGAACGCACTTGGTTGCGGTATTGACGAATTGATATGGGATGATGACGTCATTCAGGTTGTAGAATGCAGGAAATTCTCAAAAAAATGGCAGTTTCACCCCCTATAACTTTGTTAACAATCATTGGATTTTGTTTGAACGTGACCAAATTGTGCACTATGTTATCCCTTACACGCATGCCAAATTGTGTACTTCTGGGATGGACATAAGGGGGTTACCGGGTAAATTTTTAAATTCTGGAAATATACTATTATTAACTTTATTTGTGCAGATATCGGAACCGGATGTATTCTGAGACCTAGATTTCGTAGAGATGTACCATCGTAATTTTTTTTCAGATTTTTCGGTTGGGTAGGTTCTGAGAACGGGACCTGTTACACTTTTTGATGGTCATATTTTGAGCCCTAACTCCCCCTATGTTTTACCAAATATGGAATCAGTTTCGACAAGCACTAACTGGGCCCTTTCATTTGATACCTCACATGCCCCCCCCCCCCCCTCTTAAGCTCAACACAAAACGGCGCCACTTGCGGTATGTAAATGGAACAATAGATTACACGCTCTTACCAATTTTCGTTACAATCGGTTTAGCCGTTTCCGAATAAATCGGGTGTGACAGATGATGATGGTGATCAATAGTTAACATTGTTAAAATAAAGAGGTGTAGTATTAAGTATTCCAACTCACTGAACACTGGGGTCCCTTCTCTCTACCATCATTAGCTTTTCACACTTTATTGAATGTCTTCTGACGTGAATAAACAAAATTCAAATTAATTGTGAATAAAATGAGTAGTTGATCCAGATAATTTAATTATCATTACTTTGAAAAATGTCCTAAATATAAAACTAGCGCCCACATCAACACCTGCATTCACTATCAAGGATTGAGTTTTGTGAGTAATTAATATCTGTAACTAAATCAGGAACGAATCGGACGAAATGCTTGGCTGGAGCAGGATAGACAACTCAAGGAGGTGATGCAGATATGCTTTTACAAATCCCATTCGTGATAGACTTTCTTTTCAAATCAATTGGCTCCAATTAAAGTTTTGTAGTCAATAAAAGAGATAATTCGATTCAAACAACTGGGCATCCATCAATAACAGCGGCGCAATTCGTTTCGCGCAGTAATGCATCTCGTGACTGAGATTTCCCAAAATAGATTCTTTTACACGTTTCATACCCATGCGCACATTCTTCAAATATACTTGAATGCGTATTACGAAAGTTATGTCAATACCGATTAAACGCTATGATATGTTTCCACCAGGGGATGAAAAGGTGTAAATCGGTATGCTAACTTTGTAAATTCGGAATGCTGATATATCATGTCCAATATATACTATACAACGAAAAGAGAAGGCGAACGGGTGGTTTTAAAACAGGAATTACCTTGTGAAGGAAACGCAAGAACCAGGAGCGAAGCAAAACCTTATTAAAATCGATTCACTGTCTGTTTGTCTGTCTGTCTGGCATATGCACTTTTCTCCAAAACGGCTAAACCGATCCAAACAAAATTTGGTGGACAGGTACGAACTATGAAATCCCATTCATACAGCAAGTGGCATAAATTTAGGTGGAGTTCAAAGGGGGCTTCCCATACATGTAAAGGGGGGGATTTAAAAAAGTTTTCCACCAGATATAGTCGTGTAAGTTATCAAATGAAAGGTCTCGATTAGTATTTTCCGCAACTGATGTTAGTTTAGTCATGAATTGCAAAGTGCGCAAGTGAGGAGTTAAAATGTACGCACTTAAAGTGAGATGGGACTCATTTTCGGAAACAACCCAACCTAAAAATCCGAAAAAATCAGGGTGCTGCGCTTAGATGAAATCTAGGCCCCAAAATGTGCCCCATTCCAATATCCGCTCAAATAAATTTACTAACAGTATACTACTAGCTTTTAGAAATTGACTGAAAAACTGCCTTAAGTTCATCCTAGTGTACCAAATTTTGCACCCACAACCATACACATGCCAAGTTTCACGATAATCCGACTATTAGTATCAAAGTTATAGCAGTTCAAACTTATCAATTTCGTGCGAATTATAATAACAAGATCCTAAGCCATACAAATAAGATACTGATGTCATAATTAACGAGAATAATTGACATTGAAGCGAAATATCAAAATTCCATTCAGGAGGAATCTAATGCTTCCCAGCCTTTTTTTAAGGTTCTGTGCAAACACAAAACCTTATTAAAATCGGTTTACTGTCTGTCTGTCTGCCCGTTACACACATTATTCTCGGAGACGTTTATACGTTTATAGCGATTGACACCAAACTTGGTAGAAAGGTGGGAACTGTGAACGCTCACGCATATAGTTACATCCTTTTATGTAGAATTTAAGGGAGGTCCCCATACATACAGAAGCGGGGTGGATAACGTTCTGCTCCGGAACATGACTTAGTTCAAGGAAGGGGGTGGACAACGTTCTGCTCCGGAACATGACTTAGTTCAAGGAAGCGGGTTATGAACGCGTCATGATGGATTCCGTTCCAAATCCGTAACACGGTAATAGGCGCGGACGATACTGGTTGAGGTAACCCGGAATACACTTTTATTTGAAATAATTAAAACTTGCTTTTTCTATTCGCTAGTGCTATTTTAGCCTTGTTAGCACTGATGAAGGAAGCAAGTGGTTCCCGAAATGTCGATATTCGCACGACCAATAAATAACACTAGCGAATAGAAAAAGTTTTAATTCATCATCACCATCATCATCAACGGCGCAACAACCGGTATCCGGTCTAGGCCTGCCTTAATAAGGAACTCCAGACATCCCGGTTTTGCGCCGAGGTCCACCAATTCGATATCCCTAAAAGCTGTCTGGCGTCCTGACCCACGCCATCGCTCCATCTTAGGCAGGGTCTGCCTCGTCTTCTATTTCTACCATAGATATTGCCCTTATAGAATTTCCGGGTGGGATCATCCTCATCCATACGGATTAAGTGACCCGCCCACCGTAACCTATTGAGCCGGATTTTATCCACAACCGGACGGTCATGGTATCGCTCATAGATTTCGTCATTGTGTAGGCTACGGAATCGTCCATCCTCATGTAGGGGGCCAAAAATTCTTCGGAGGATTCTTCTCTCGAACGCGGCCAAGAGTTCGCAATTTTTCTTGCTAAGAACCCAAGTTTCTGAGGAATACATGAGGACTGGCAAGATCACAGTCTTGTACAGTAAGAGCTTTGACCCCATGGTGAGATGTTTCGAGCGCAACAGTCTTTGTAAGCTGAAATAGGCTCTGTTGGCTGACAACAACCGTGCGCGGATTTCATCATCGTAGTTGTTATCGATTGTGATTTTCGACCCTAGATAGGAGAAATTGTGAACGGTCTCAAAATTGTATTCTCCTATCCTTATTCTTCTTCGTGTTCGTGTTTGACCAGTGCGGTTTGATGTTGTTGGTTGATTCGTCTTCGGTGTTGACGTTGCCACCATATATTTTGTCTTGCCTTCATTGATGTGCAGTCCAAGATCTCGAGCCGATTGCCCCCTGCTCGATCTGGATGAAGGCAGTTTGTACGTCTCGAGTGGTTCTTCCCATGATGTCGATATCGTCAGCATAGGCCAGTAGTTGGGTGGACTTGAAGAGGATCGTACCTCTTGCATTTACATCAGCATCACGGATCACTTTCTCGAGGGCCAGGTTAAAGAGGACGCATGATAGCGCATCCCCTTGTCGTAGACCGTTGTTGATGTCGAATGGTCTTGAGAGTGATCCTGCTGCTTTTATCTGGCTTCGCACATTGGTCAGGGTCAGCCTAGTCAGTCTTATTATTCCAACAGTTTTTCCCTTGCTTGCCGCACACAGAAAATCTGATCTGTTGCTGATTTGCCTGGAGTGAAGCCTCTTTGGTATGGGCCAATGATGTTCTGAGCGTATGGGGCTATCCGGCCTAGCAAGATAGTGGAAAATATCTTATAGATGGTACTCAGCAACGTGATACCTCTATAGTTGCTGCACTGTGTGATATCTGCCTCTTTATGTATGAGACAGATAATGCCTGGTTGGCAATCGTCAGGCATTGGTTAGCTGTCCCATACCTTGAGCACAAGTTGATGAAGTTTTAATTATTTCAAATAATTGAATCGCACACTCAGTTACCTCTTAATTACCTTTTAATGTTCTGCGTCAGCCGCTCTCAGAGTAATATTACCCTTTGCCTTGGTTCTACGTTTGGCTCCTGGAGAAATGTCGAATGTTGTTGTTTTGAATTCTAGGATAGTTTCTTTTGAATCCGATTTACGATGGTGTTCCTGTTGTACCCGTTTTTGTTGGTTGTGCCCAGGATGATTTGGTTCGTTTTCTCTTCTCTTCTCTCCTCGTCGAGCAGTGTTGTGACCAAACTGTAGATCAAAAAGTTGTATGCCGCTATCTTACGGTCAAAATCGTGGTTTGAGGTAAATGTATTGCTTCGTTGTGTTAGAGTTGACTTTCTGTAAATGTCGAATTGAAAGTTCCTTCTTTCCCGGATTATTTTTAAATTCAGGAAAGGTATCTTCCCTTCTTTTTCAATATCCATGATGAATGCATTGTTTCGGTGCGCCCGGTTGAGTTTCTCAAAGATCGTTCCTGTTTCTTCCCTTTTGAAGATTGCTAATACATTGTCCACGTAACATTCTTCAAATTCTTCATAAATACCTAGCATCGGAGCGACGAGCTTCAAAACTCTAAATCAAAACAGGAAATTTTCAGAAGATAAAACACTGAAGAAGGGACAAAATACGTATTTGTTTATGATAACCATCGGAAAATTAGAGTCCAGGGATTCGTCCGGACTAAGGCCGTTGGCCTTAATGTAATGTGGTCTTTTGAATGGTCGTTAGCTAAACTAATCTCAAATGTCTCCTCTAGCTTTGTTATGATGATTTCCTTTAACAGGTCTCCTCACATTTGTCCTCTTTTACTGAAGTTTAAGCTTGCAAGTTCTTGTTGTGCGGCACAGAAGCCCACACTTACATTATTGCTTGGTTTCTTAGATGAAATTTGCAATGAGGATCCGGGTGTTCCGAGAAAGGCCAGTTTTACAGTAGTGGAAGGAATGCACTCTTGCGGCTTCTAGGGTTACTTCTGTTTAGGTGTGAGACCCCATTTGATGTCCAAGAGAGCATCCCCGAGGATCCCACCTTCTGGGAGGACGAGAAGAACTCTTTTACTTTATTCCCTTTTCTCACGAAATAGTCAATATTTGATACGCGGCGGACTAGTGCTATCTTATCTTGATTTGAAAGACCTCAATCAACGGCCGATGTTGAGATGCAATGGTCTCGTAGGGAACGGCTTTGCAGACAGTGATCGTAGTAAAATGTCGGCGTTTTATTAGTGTATAGTCAGTTTTCGTTTTACTGTTCCCACTATAAAATTTAGAAAGATGAGGTAAAATTAAAATCAAGGTCGTGAGTGTCGCAAAGTCTTCAGGTGTTCGCATCGAGAAGGCATCTTTCTCGTCATCAGGTCGACCTGACTGTGGTGCGTACGAGGTAGAAAAGTAAAAGGTGCAATCAGCTTATATAATGGTGAGCTTCACCAGCGCGTCGTCAGTTTAGTTTAGTTAACTGGGGGAGCCGCAGCTCCGAGCACTTAGGCCATTGTTAGGCCCATTGTACTATCCCTGTAAGTTGCCTATTCAATGGCTTCCCGCCTACGGTGTTAGCGAATCTGAGAACATTCTCCAGAGGCAGAGAGTGTGCAGATTCTTCATTGAAGAAAACCTTGACAAGGTATCTTCGTCTGAGATCTGAGGATGCTGGGCAGCTGCATAAAAAGTGCGCGTCATCAAATCGTTCGGCTTCTTTAATATCAACATGGAAACGTCATCGTCATGCGTCAAGAATCCCTGCCCATTTTTTGACAAGACTGGAGCCCGTTTTGCCTCGTCAATTGGAGTGAATGCCCTGGTATTACTCCGAAGTGTGTGATATTGCAGCACCATCATTTTGTTTTTAACAATATTGAATGCATTTTCTTGGTCAGCCTGTCGTGCGATCTGCCAGCAAGAGAGATCAGGTAGGATTTAGCATAGTGGAGTTGCTCCATTTATACTTTATCTATCTCAATCCCTGACCTCAGCATTTCATTTTGGTTTTATTGTGGGTAGTACTTCAAACCTTCCTCCTTTATTTGAGCTTGGGACCACACACTTGTTTGAACTGTCAGATAAAGTTCATTATACACAATTGTATGGTGCAAAATCGAACGTTTGCGACGACGAGGCATGACAGTTTTTTGACAGATGAATAATTTGTAATTTTACCGTTTTCAACACTTACTATTTGAATTTGTTCAGTTTAAAGAAAATTAAGAAAATTTAATTTCCCCAACACAATTCTGACTTCATCCTCTATACTGATTGCCACTTCAATGCAAAATAGATCCAACCAGCTTACCAAAGTGATCATAATAATAATAATAATCGCTGGCGAGACAACGAAATTGGATCAAACCTTGAAGTATATTAGAGCACTTCGTTCAAGACCATAATAGTACACGCGATTATTATCCAAATTTTACTCAGGTGCTCATTCACAGCTGAGTCGACTGGTCTCCAAGCTCCAGGCGCGATAAAAATTCCATTTCAACCAGCGAGATTTGAACCTCGACCTTCCGTTCGACAGCCTAGCGCTCTAACCACTGACCCATCTGGACGCAAAAGCGGTCGTGCTATACCCTAATCAACTTTCCCAATCCGAAACTAAACTGTATCCACCATCCTCCTCCTTAACTCTGACACACTCTTCCATTTTCTTGATGTCTTTCCTTAATGCGCAAATAAAAACAATACTCATTTGACGATACCTACATCTTATCAACGCCAAAACACTTGCCTTTAATTGAGTAACTTTAGGTGTTATCTAAAACTGTCCTAAAACTTCACTTTTCAATAAAACAAACAATAATTTGAAAATCTAAACAATGATGAGAATTCCAGAAACTTATGATATCAAAGTTATAATGAACAGTCCTAGCTGGAGGCAGAACCACCACAAACGATGCATCTAAACTAATGGCTAACAAAGTTGAAAAAAAAGAAGTATGGATAGTTCCAGACGTGAAAATTTAATTCTTCTTTACAGGCAACTTTCATATTACCTCCGCTCAGCCATTATTATTCTTTCACACTTTGCTGAATGTTTGGCAATTTTGACTGAATAAAGAAACTCTGATTAATCTCAAACACCACGACAGCTTGATCGAAATAATTTAATTATCATTTGATCGAAAATTATTCTAAATATAAATATATATAATATCAATTTGAAGTTTTTGAACTTTTTGTTTACCCGATTTTGGGAAAATTCCGTTGTTACATATGTCGCGGACACAATTATTTTTATTACACATTAATCAATATTTTGGGGGCAGGGGCAGGGCACCCTTCCATGGTGAATTGCGGGGTCATAGAAGGAGAAAACGTCAGAAAAACTTTAAAAGTTGATATCTCCGTTACTACCCTAAATTTAAACAAAAAGACCAAATTGCCTAATCATGAACACTTGCATATGTGATTATCCGGGATGACTATTGCCAACAACGAGAACAAAACAACATAAATTGAGAATTTTATTTGCTCATTTTCGCCTGCAACTACAACACCTGGACCAAAGCTCCCGTCGACACGCGCCTTCTTATCTCTTTGTTGATAATCTGAAAAATATAGCATTGACAAAATATATGTCTGAAGCTTATAACCAAGAAACCGCCAAACCCAAGATGAAACATTGATGGCAGTTCAGGCGGTACCAGCTGTAGCACTGTTGTACTAAGACATACCTAAAATTGAGCCATAGTTATCCTGCTCCATTGGCGTCAGGAGTCCCTCAAAAACGAGGAGTAACAGAATGCCAGCTGCTGGAAGCTAATAAAGCAAAGCCGTCCGGAGTTCTGCTCAAGAACCAGTATCAAAAGTCAATCCATAAACAAGATGGCGAAGAGTAAGGAGGCAGGTCCTGTCGACGAGTGGGACGAAATAGTAGGCGATTGATGTGAAATATAATAGCAAACGCTTGAAAAACTTCAGAGCGAGCTCGAGCAGAAAAATCGGGGTCTATCCTTCAAGCATCTCCTGGATACCGAAAAGTGATTCCTCGTAGGTGATCCATGGGTACCAGATAGTAGCATGCGAAGACAGTTTTCCAGGGACTATTTCTGTTCCTGCATCTCTGAGATCAGCGACACCTAGGAGGGCACGAAGCGGATATCAAGAAGACCGGTTGTTTGGTTGAAGCACTCCAAAATCTCAAGATCCCAGAGTTGACTGGCCATCAAGCAGAAGGAAAGCCAGGCCGGTAGCCATTCTTTCCTACTCCGCATAAATGGAGGCCGCTGAAGGCACTTGAAAATCTGAAACACAAAATGCGATTCATACCCACGAACATAAAGGCCAAAGTGTCCAACTCCGTAAAACGGGAAGATGTCCTGGACTCAGTCGGCGCCAGAAATGAGCTGCCGGTGTAAATAAAGGACGAAACCCTCTTACGCAAGCAAACCATGCTGGGGGTAATTCAGATAAATCTGGCGTAGAGTATGTACTAGAAAAAGTCTGAACGGCTTATCGTGCTTAAACTTGAATTTCAGCAACCTAATGGGGTTGAAACTGCGGCGGGTGATAGAAGAGAATATTTATATCTTCTCACCATATATGGCTCACAGGGATCAGCTTCAACAGTATAATTACAGCTGATGTCTACCATCGTACCCAGGAGGGCCAACCTGTTTATAGGCTACGATGCCAAGGCGAGTCATATGCATTGGACAGAAAATAAACGAAAGATATGAGTTCATCTTCGAATTTAGTTTAGTAGTGGTAGTTCACCAACCCTCTACTTCCACAGCTCAGGAACTTACATACTACCTGACAATGGGTCTTTTAGTCTGAAAAACTCAGGAATGTCTGATAAGAGATCCCTTTTGGGCCAAAACTGGACACTTTTTGGCCTGAATCTGACTGTCGAGGTTAGCTACCTTTTCAGAGGCTGAATGAATAATAAATGGAGGAACAATCTATCAAAACCTAACATTCCGGCGGTAACATTGGCATAACAGGCAAATTGGAGGCATTTGAAATCGCGTTTCCAGTCTTGTACCCGACAAAATACAGCTGAGATTTTGGAGCTACTAGTTAGGCTAAGGAAGACACGGAGTCAGAACCCTGGTTGGAGGTTATTTAGCTCCAATCGCTTGAAATTATCGGCCAGTGAGCCTTACATCTTTTATGTTGCAGACCCTAGGGTGCATCCTGGAAATCCAAGGATGGTCATGGAGGGGTCAGCCTTCTTCAAATTTCAGCATGCCTACTTGAAAGACAAATCCATAGAAACCACTCATCCCAAGATAATTAACGCAGTTAAGTAATCGTTGCCCTACGAACATCACATCTTAGCGACCTTCCCGAATATTGAGGGAGCATCGAAAAACGTGAGTAGGAAAACTATCTAGTGAACTATAAACAGTATGAGATTCAAGGATAGAATCTACTCTAAGAATGAAGTTAATTCAATTTGATCTGGGAGGTAATCACTTCACTAGCGCTCTGAGTAGAAGGCCGCCGCAAGGTGGCGATGTTTCTCTAGCAGTAGCCATGAAGAAAATTCCCCGGATAATGTACAGAAGTAGGTTGGCAATTTCGAACGATTTGGTAACATTGGTGTTGCCTTCTGCCATAACTGAGATTATGGAGGTTACCGTGAGGAGGCACCAATGGGTTTTAAGTTGCGAACACAGCATAAATCCAGACAAAATTGAGCTGCAGTTCACCTTCACAACAAGAGTACCCGAATTGCACACCGCCCGTAACCATCATCATCAACGGCGCAACAACCGGTATCCGGTCTAGGCATGCCTTAATAAGGAACTCCAGACATCCCGGTTTTGCGCCGAGGTCCACCAATTCGATATCCCTAAAAGCTGCCTGGCGTCCTGACCCACGGCATCGCTCCATTTTAAGCAGGGTCTGCCTCGTCTTCTTTTTCTACCATAGATATTGCCCTTATAGACTTTCCGGGTGAGATCATCCTCATCCATACGGATTAAGTGACCCCCACCAAAACCTATTGAGCCGGATTTTATCCACAACCGGACGGTCAATGTATCGCTCATAGATTTCGTCATTGTGTAGGCTACGGAATTGTCCATCCTCATGTAGGGGGCCAAAAATTCTTCGGAGGATTCTTCTCTCGAACGCGGCCAAGAGTTCCAAATTTTTCTTGCTAAGAACCCAAGTTTCCGAAGAATACATGAGGACCGGCAAGATTTTTTGTTTTTTTGTCATAGTCTTGTACAGTAAGAGCTTTGACCCTATGGTGAGACGTTTCGAGCGGAACAGTCTTTGTAAGCTGAAATAGGCTCTGTTGGCTGACAACACCCATGCGCGGATTTCATCATCGTAGCTGTTATTGGTTGTGATTTTCGACCCTAGATAGGAGAAATTATCAACAGTCTCAAAGTTGTATTCTCCTATCCTCATTCTTTTCGTGTTTGACCAGTGTGGTTTGATGTTGTTGGTTGATTCGTCTTCGGTGCTGACGTTGCCACCATATATTTTGTCTTGCCTTCATTGATTAGCAGCCCAAGATCTCGCGCCGCCTGCTCGATCTGGATGAATGCAGTTTGTACGTCTCGAGAGGTTCTTTCCATGATGTCGATATCGTCAGCATAGGCCAGTAGTTGGGTGGACTTGAAGTGGATTACCTCTTGCATTTACCTCAACATCACGGATCACTTTCTCGAGGGCCATGTTAAAGAGGACGCATGATAGCGCATCCCCTTGTCGTAGACCGTTGTTGATGTCGAATGGTCTTGAGAGTGATCCTGCTGCTTTTATCTGGCCTCGCACATTGGTCAGGGTCAGCCTAGTCAGTCTTATCAATTTCGTCGGGATACCGAATTCTCTCATGGCCGTGTACAGTTTTACCCTGGCTATGCTATCATAGGCGGCTTTAAAGTCGATGAACAGTGGATTACCTCTTGCATTTACCTCAACATCACGGATCACTTTCTCGAGGGCCATGTTAAAGAGGACGCATGATAGCGCATCCCCTTGTCGTAGACCGTTGTTGATGTCGAATGGTGTTGAGAGTGATCCTGCTGCTTTTATCTGGCCTCGCACATTGGTCAGGGTCAGCCTAGTCAGTCTTATCAATTTCGTCGGGATACCGAATTCTCTCATGGCCGTGTACAGTTTTACCCTGGCTATGCTATCATAGGCGGCTTTAAAGTCGATGAACAGTGGATTACCTCTTGCATTTACCTCAACATCACGGATCACTTTCTCGAGGGCCATGTTAAAGAGGACGCATGATAGCGCATTCCCTTGTCGTAGACCGTGGTTGATGTCGAATGGTCTTGAGAGTGATCCTGCTGCTTTTATCTGGCCTCGCACATTGGTCAGGGTCAGCCTAGTCAGTCTTATCAATTTCGTCGGGATACCGAATTCTCTCATGGCCGTGTACAGTTTTACCCTGGCTATGCTATCATAGGCGGCTTTAAAGTCGATGAACAGATGGTGCAACTGTTGTCCATATTCCAACAGTTTTTCCATCGCTTGCCGCACAGAGAAAATCTGATCTGTTGCCGATTTGCCTGGAGTGAAGCCTCTTTGGTATGGGCCAATGATGTTGTGGGCATATGAGGCTATCCAGCCTAGCAAGATAGAGGAAAATATCTTATATATGGTACTCAGCAACGTGATACCTCTATAATTGCTGCACTGTGTGATATCTCCCGCCCGTAACCCCCGGCCTAAATGAGCAAGGATTGTCATTTTATTTCAATGTAAAGTAACTGGGCGGGATCCCGGAACCTAAGTTAAATTCGAAACTAAATATAGAGTTGACGATTGAGGACGCTTGCTTATCCTTCTACGAATGCAGACTTTTGTAAGGAAATGGGATCTCAGACGAAGGGTGTGCTATGGTGTACATCCTCCCCGGTGGATGCTCTTAATATACTCTTATACCTCCCCCCGGACTTTGACATTAAATATGCTGCATTGTGCAGTACTATCAGGCTCCGGGTCCATAGTAATGTGCTAGGCGAAGGGACCCATCAAGTCAGGCAATTGCTCTTATTAACGAAAGTAAAAAGGAGGAAGCAAAGTTGTTAGATCATATCGCCCCTACAGCCTTTATCTCCCTCAGAAGCGGGGTCGGCACATCTTGATCGATTGCGCTATTGTGTTCTGCCAAAGGCCTGATCTGGATGGAATCGCATAAAGCTTACAATACACCTGCTTACCAAGAGCATCAGCCCGTATCTCCTGTTGGATCATATACAAAAATAGTGCCATTGTCACTTGCTAGGACGTCTGATATATTAGATTCAGCTGCCTTTATATAAATCTTATACTTAAATTTCTGCTTTAGCTTTTCTAATCCTTCTCGTTTAGTCTTTGCCCTATTCGGTAGCGGGGTTAGCTCGTCTAGATTGAGTTCAAAATTTTTTCTCGAACATGGGCCTGGTTCGAGTGGGAGGCGGTCAAATTGGGAAAATCTGGCGGAATTTTTCGAAAAACTTTAAAGGCTGATATATTCGTTAATGCTAAAGATTTGGAGAAAAAGGCTGAAATTCGTGATTTAAACAAGGCTGTGTACAGAAAAATGGTATATACGTACTTAGGTTGTAAGGGGGGAAGGAGTTGGGGAAAGTTGGGGAAATATAGAGCAAACTTTTGCAAAGCATTAACCACCGATATCTCCGTTAATATTGAGAATTATGGGAAAAGAACGAAATAGGTGATCAGTAGATTGAAATGTATGTAGATTCTGAAACCTGGGAGGAACGAAAGCTGAGCAAATATAGAGGACTCTTTTGAAAAGCTTTAAACGCCAATATCTTTCGTAATATTGAGAGTTTGGAGAAAAAGAGATAAATTCTTCTTCTACCAGAGACTATTGCCCAACAACAACGGCTTGAAGTGACCTCTGAATGCGATGTCAATTCTGCCAACAGCCAGAAGCGAACTCGCAGTAAGTAGTCTTTTTTTCGGTCTTCGACCCAAGCTCCACAAGTATATCGGCAGTTCGAGTCCCCCGGATAGATCTACTCCAGCATCTTCTAGTTTGGCGTTGTTGTGGACTTCTCGAAGAACTTCCGCAGAAGATTTCCCTTCGTACGGCTTAATGACAGTGGCCTCTGACCGTGGTTTTCTCCTTCTCTTTTCCTTTGACGGTGATGTCGCAGTCGACTTCAACGTTGCTACAGTGGAGCCATTGCTGTCGCTATTCAAATTATGCTGGTGGTTATCACCTCGCGGAATTTTTCCTGCATCGTTCTCGTCGGAAAATCATGAAGCCTGTTGGAAAACAATATTGGCAGATTAATGTGATCACTAGCCAACAAATCAGCAAGATTGTTTGGTGCTAAAACAGGCAATTTTCCACAGGTTTGCTGTCATCAAACCCCAGGGTAGAGGCCATTTGCATTTGGCTATCATCAAGCATTCACGTTCATAACAAACCCTGATTTATTTCTTAGTGGATCAGGGCATCAGCTGTGGCGGACGCTCTCGAATTATTCATTTAATTATCAACATTCAGTACATTTTCTGGTCTTTAGTGGTGGATACATTACATCAAACCCTCCTCCTTTACCTGTCCTTGGCACCAGTATACTATGTAAATTAGAATATAAGGCGGAGTTTGAGTTAGGAGGTGATTATTTAGCCATGGTTTATATAAAATTAAACGCGTCGAAAGGATTATTTCCTAAAAAAATTTCCTAAAAATCTGGTGAAACAATTAAAAATGTATTTCGGGAACCAACTATCGCTTTCTTCAGTGGTTTTTAAAGTTCTGTGTAAAACAAAACCTTATTAAAGTCGGTTTACTGTCTGTTTGTTTGTCCGTCACACGCATTTTTATCGGAGATGGTTATAGCGTTTGACACTAAATTTTGTAGAAAAGTGGGAACTGTGAACGCTCACGCATACAGTGAGTTACATCGGTTTACGTCGAATTTAAGGGGAGGTCCCCATACATGCAAAAGGAGGGTGTAATTTTTTTTCACCAAATATAGTCATGTGTGTATCAAATGAAAGATCTCGATTAGTATTTCCGCCGGTCTTAGTTTTGCCATTTGTTGGAAAGGTGGGGAGTGCGGGAGCTTGAAAATGATCATTTCTTTAACGGACCCATTCTCAGAAACTACTTAACCGAAAAATCTGAAAAATCTGGGCTCCGAAATACCTTCCATATCGATATCTGTTCAAATAAAGTTAATAAAAGTATATTTCTATAATTTTTAGTAATTGGCTGCAAAGCCTCCCTAGCACCACGAAATCGCACGATTAATCACAAAATTATAATATGTCAAACTTGTTGCTTCTTTCACAGTTTGAACAGTGGATTCTATATACGTCGTCCTTTTCACTGTTCTCTTTTTTTGCGCTGAAACGATTGCATCCCGTTTTTCTTGGCAGTGTCGAGGATGAAATTTGTTTCTTTTTGTTTCCTCTCTTCGTTGAGCGGCGTTGAGACCATAATGTGGATTATGAAATGATATGCCGCAACCTTGTGTCACCACAGGATGTTTAATGTTTCTTCGTGCCCGGTTCAGTTTCTCGAGAATCGTCCCTGTTCAGAATATTAGAGATGTGCCAGCCTTCACGAGCTCATTTTCCATAAATACCACCTTTTGGTCGAAGGGTACTTCTCGTTTTTATTCGAGAGGTAGACTCTTGCTACAGAACCCTGTTCTGTTTTTGAGCCATCGGAGCCATCAGTATATCCTAGCACGCGTTCCTCTGATTCGACCAAGTTTTTCCTCGTTTCAAGATAACTTGATATCTTCTACCACACAAATGAATCGGATCCGAGAATCAGAAGTGTTTGCGAAAACTGGATTCAACTCTCCTGTAAAATACTGTAAACTTATTCACTTTATCATCGCCTACTATGTATTATTTTCTCTAAAAATACTGTAAACTTATCATTGCCTACTATGTAATATTTTTCCTAAAATACTGTAAATTGATATGTACCGGCCTACTAAGTATAGGTAAAAATTGTATAAAAAAGGAAATATAAATTAAAAATACGTAGTTCGTTGGAACTATCAAACTCAAGCTTAACGTGTTTCATTCTGTGGAGTCCAAGCAATTCGCTGCTCCCATAATTTACACTGCTTGATTAGGTCATTGTGGAGTTCAGGCAATTGCTGCTCCCATAACTGGTTAGTCTGGAGTTTTGGCATTTAGCTGCTCCGACTAACCATAATCTAATCTAGAAAGAAAGAAGAATAAGGTATTGCCGAGTGGATTGGCAACAATCACATAAGGTGGCACATCACAGGGATTGCCAAGTGGACTGGCAACAACCACATAAGGTGACACATCACATGGCGACCGTGACAGTCTAAAGACTTCATACATAAGTAACAGTCTAAAGACTTCTGCTTACTAGCGTTTCTACTTATTATCGTGAAAATTTGGAAATCAAGGTCGTGTAAATGAACGACATTGGGGAAAAGTTCGACCAGCTTTACCAGAAAATCTGGCAATTGCTCAAAAAACCAGAGCAAAACAATGGAGGCATAACACTATATAAAATTGGAGAGCAACCACCACGCTGGAAGCCGTCAGAATCAACATCGACAACTACGGTTGATGATAAACTTGCGGGACCTCGACGCCTTACGATAGAAGAATATAAGAAACGTACGAAACGACTATCCAATAACGAATCTGTCAGCGCTAAAGGAGGACGAAGAAGAGAACTCCAGCGGCAGTTCATAAAATATAAACGGTTAGAGGAAATCGCAGCTACACCAGAAGAGACCAACAAGTATAAATATTTAATAACCAAAGTTAAAAAAGAAATAAATTATTTAAAAAAAATGCAAAAAAAAAATAATAAAGTTAATCAGTAAAATAATATAAAAAAAAAATGTTTGTTCCAAATTAGAATTATGATAGTTTAATAAATGTAATAGTAATAAATAATAAATGATTTTTTTTTGTTTGTTCTAAATAATGTTAGTATTTATATCACATGATTGAAAGCACGACAATATAACAATATAAAAGTAGATGTCTGAAAATGTTATTCTTTGCTTTTTCTAAATGGACAAATTAGAATCTCTAAAAGAGAAACTTCAAATTACACTAATAAATCTACGGAAAAGTGTAAATCGTCCTTACAGTGAAAAAACTATACGTGAAAAACGCGAATTAATTGAACAAACACTAATAGACGCAAAGTCGACTGAACAAAATATACGAACAGACGTTAAAACAGCAACTCTAATTAAGGGAGTTTGCAAGGAAATACAGCAACTATCTGCTGAAATACTTTCAATATTAAACAAACAACAATTAGGGAACATGGCTTTCGACATTAAAACAGCCACAGCTTTAGTCAAATACTTTGACGGAAACCCAGAGGAAACAGAATCCTTCATTGAGTCAGTTTCACTATTGAACGAACTCACACCAGTAGAACACAAAAGTATTCTACTTAAATTTGTGAAAACCCGGATAACCGGCAAAGCCAAATACACGGTATCCGAGGAATTAAACACAATAACTAAACTAATCGATAAACTGAGAGTAAAATTCTCTATAAAAATATCGTCTGATGCCGTTCTGGCACAACTTAAAAGTTGTAAACAGGGAAATACCAAATTAACTGATTTTACAAATAAAATAGAGGACTTGTCAAGGCAATTGACAAGAGCCTTTATATCAGAAAAAGTCGCAGAGGGCGAAACTGCAGAGAAATTAGCCGAAAAATTTGCAATGCAAACAATAGCGGAAAATGTTTCGAACAGCGAAACCTCATTAATTTTGCGTGCCGGTAATCTTACAAATCTATCCGACACAATTGCAAAGGCAATTGCAGTCGATAAACCAATTCCCAAAAATGTCTATCATTACAAAACAAACAGAAGAGGTAACAATCACAATAATAACTTCAATAACCAAAACCGACGTAATAATCAAAGTTTTAATAATACCGCAAATAGAAATTCATATGAAAATTTTAACAGAAACAATACTCCAAATAGAAACCAAAATTATAACCGCAACCAAAATAACAGGTTCAGAAATAATAACAACAATTACCGAAGACCCTTCTGGAACAACAGTAACAACCGACAAAATATAAACCATTTGAGTTCGGGGGAATCCCAACCCCCTCAGTCGGTGCTAGAAACCAACCAAAATCGGTTGGGGGGAAATCAATAAGAAAGGTCACATTCCATACTATAAATCCATCACTCACAAGCTTTGTACGAGCTTTCGTTGACATGTGCAACACAACATGTACCTTTATAATAGACACAGGAGCTGACATTTCTATATTTAAACGGGGAAAAATTGACAATAATCAAATATACTATCCAAATAACACATGCACAATACAGGGCATTACTGGGGTACAAAAAGAATCAATTGGTGCAACAAAAACCCATATAAAATTCGATAGTACTCTTTCAATTGAGCACACATTCCAAATAGTTGCTAATGACTTTCCACTAGACGCAGATGCAATTCTAGGTTTAGACTTCCTTACTAAACATAGGGCAATAATCGACTATGACACCTGGATATTGAGAATTAATATCAATAATATTCTTCATGAAATTCCAATTCTAGATGGTCCTACACGGAACACAATCTTAATCCCGCCCAGATGCGAAGTAATACGCAAACTAAACAATCAATTCTTAAACGACATAGTTATACCCGGACAAGAAATACAACCCGGAATATTCTTAGCAGGATCAATTATTTCTCCTCAAAACCCACTAGTTAAAATCCTAAACACCACTTCAAGTACAGTAAAAATCAAAAACCTCAACCCTCAATGGGAACACCTTTCGGATTATTCTGTATACAACAATACCGATAAATTGCATAACACACAAAGAATGCAAAAATTGTTAAATACATTGAACGTAGAACACGTACCAGAATATGCAATAAAAGACCTTAAAACACTATGCCGAGAATTCGCGGATATTTTTAATATGGAAAATGAGCCATTAACCACCAACAACTTTTATAGCCAACATATCCAGTTGAGTGATAACTCAGCGGTATACACAAAAAATTACCGTATACCTGAAGCCCACAAAACAGAAATAAATCGTCAAGTCAAACAAATGTTGGACGACGATATCATTGAGCACTCAACATCGCATTTCAACTCACCTATACTACTAGTCCCTAAAAAGTCATCAACAGGAGATAAGAAATGGCGTTTGGTAGTTGATTTTCGTAATCTTAACAAAAAAGTGGTAGCAGATAAATTCCCACTTCCCAGAATAGATGAAATTCTTGACCAAATGGGTCGAGCCAAATATTTTTCCACTTTAGATTTACTATCTGGATTTCATCAAATACCTCTAAAACAATCATCGCGAAAATACACAGCTTTTTCTACAAACCAGGGACATTACCAATTTACCCGCCTACCCTTCGGACTAAATATTAGTCCCAATAGCTTTCAGAGAATGATGACCATAGCATTATCAGTTTTATCACCCGACACAGCTTTCTTATACATTGACGACATAATAGTCACTGGATGTTCGAAAAACCATCACTTAAAAAATCTAACGTCAGTATTTCAGTGCTTACGAGCCAAAAATTTAAAGTTAAACCCTGATAAGTGTAAATTCTTTCAATCAGAAGTAACATATCTCGGACATCAGATCTCTGCCGAAGGAATACAACCTGATCCTTCAAAATTCGAAGTCATTAAACAATTTCCAGTACCAAAAAACCCAGACGAAGTAAGACGATTCGTCGCATTCTGTAATTATTACAGACGTTTTGTCCCAAATTTCGCTGAAATTGCCCTACCGTTAAATCAATTGTTGCGTAAAAATGTGAAATTCGAATGGACACCACTGTGTAGCACTGCATTCGACATCCTTAAAACAATATTAATGTCCCCACCCATACTTCAGTACCCTGATTTTAAACAACAGTTTACAATATCCACAGATGCATCCGAAAATGCATGTGGAGCAATACTATCACAGACAATAGATGGAACTGAATTGCCAATAGCTTTCGCTAGCAAAACATTCACTAAAGGTGAAAAAAATAAATCTACCATAGAAAAAGAACTAACAGCAATTCATTGGGCAATAATGTATTTCAAACCATATGTTTATGGAAGACATTTTATAGTAAGAACAGATCATAGGCCACTTATTTACTTATTTGGGATGAAAAACCCATCATCGAAACTAACACGGATGAGGCTTGATCTAGAAGAATATCAATTTGACATACAGTACATTAAAGGTAAAGAGAACATTGGCCCAGATACATTATCTAGAATAGAACTAGATATAACAGACCTGACAAACCTGAAAAATATCTTGCAAATACAAACAAGAGCAATGACCAAAAACACAAATCAATCAAAACTCATTCACAATACTTCAGAAAACCACATTACTAACAAAAACATGCAGCCTGATCAACTGCACGTTTTCGAGGTTCTATCACCTAATGAAGTAATGCATTTACCGGAATTGAAATTTAATATTGCGCAATATAAAAATAAAAATACTGATATAGAGATAAACGTAATACATAAAAATAAAGTCCAAATAAAGCGGTATATAAATCCAAATAATAACCAATCAATTGAACCCGCATTAGTGCAGGAACTCACAAAGTTGGAAAAATATCTAAACAATAGGTTTCAGACCAAGACTCTGAAACTATCGGCCGAAAGTGAATTATTCACTATATTAAATACAACCGCATTTAAAACGCTAGCGAATCATACTTTGAAAAATATGGATATCCAAATATACAAACCACTAATTACAATAACGGACAAATCGAAAATAATAGAAATATTGCATAACAATCACTCTACTCCAACAGCAGGACACATTGGACAGAGTAGAATGTATAAAAAACTTCGTGAAATATACAAATGGAAAAACATGAAAAAAACAATCGCTAATTATATTAAAAACTGTAGTTCATGTACAAAAAATAAACATCAAAAACAAAATAGGGAATTACTAGAGATAACAACAACACCAACCAAAGTATTCGATACCATGTCCATAGACACAGTTGGACCGTTTACCAAAACCAACCAAGGTAATAAATACGCTGTAACTATGCAGTGTGATCTGAGCAAATATGTGATAATAATACCTATTCCAAACAAAGAAGCGAACACTGTTGCAAGAGCAATTGTCCATGGATTCATATTAAACTACGGACCCATGAACAAAATAAAAACAGATCTCGGTACTGAATACAAAAATCAAGTATTCTCAGAGATATGTAAATTGCTAAAAATTGAACAAATATTTGCAACACCAGCTCATCCTGAAACCATAGGAGCTCTAGAACGTAACCATAAGTGTCTAAACGAATACCTACGAAGTTTCGTTAACGAAAACAAAGACGATTGGGATGATTGGGTACAATACTACTCTTTCTGTTACAACACGTCACCCAATTCCATACATGGTTACACACCATTCGAGTTAGTGTTTGGAAAAAAAGTAAATATACCCTCAGAACTCTCTAAAACAAAACCAGAACCAATATATAATTACGATTTGTACAATAATGAACTAAAATACAGATTACAAAATTCCATTAGCAAAGCCAAACAACTTCTAGAAAAAGCAAAGAAAAAGACAAAGAACCAAAATGACCCAAAATGTAACCCATTATCATTGAAAATAGGAGATCAAGTTTTGTTATCCGTCGAAAACAGACGAAAACTAGACCCATTGTATGAAGGTCCTTATAGCATAATATCAATTGACAATGTAAATTGCCTGATAAAAGACCAGGACAATAAAATATCTAAAATTCACAAAAATAGGTTAAGACGAATAAATAAATAAATAAAATAAACAAAATTGCTTTGAAATTGCCTATACTGTTATAAATATAAATATACCACCTAATTAATCAATACCAATACAATACTATTACAATAAGTAGACTTTAAAAATATTACTCATTATTGTTAAAAAAAGAAAAAAAAAAAAAAACTTCTAACTATACATAATATAAACAATAAAGAAAAAACGAATTGTCTACCGTTCCTAAAGACAATTCATTTTTTTCAAAAGGGGTAAGGTGTAAAATACTGTAAACTTATTCACTTTATCATCGCCTACTATGTATTATTTTCTCTAAAAATACTGTAAACTTATCATTGCCTACTATGTAATATTTTTCCTAAAATACTGTAAATTGATATGTACCGGCCTACTAAGTATAGGTAAAAATTGTATAAAAAAGGAAATATAAATTAAAAATACGTAGTTCGTTGGAACTATCAAACTCAAGCTTAACGTGTTTCATTCTGTGGAGTCCAAGCAATTCGCTGCTCCCATAATTTACACTGCTTGATTAGGTCATTGTGGAGTTCAGGCAATTGCTGCTCCCATAACTGGTTAGTCTGGAGTTTTGGCATTTAGCTGCTCCGACTAACCATAATCTAATCTAGAAAGAAAGAAGAATAAGGTATTGCCGAGTGGATTGGCAACAATCACATAAGGTGGCACATCACAGGGATTGCCAAGTGGACTGGCAACAACCACATAAGGTGACACATCACACTCCCAATAATTCTTCCAGTGTTCTGTGCAGCTTTTCAGAGTTGCGTCCGCTATGTTTGAAACCAAAGAGTGAAGAGCAAACTTACAGGACTTTCCATGGTAACATGTTGATTTTGATATAATGGGTGCGACCTTAGCGCCTTCTCGCGAATGTGACGCTCTGGTTGAGCAGGCATTTCGGGACATTTCAGCGAAAATTATGTCAAGCCGATTTGTCTGAAGTTTTTCGGATTTGAACAGTAATCTTTCCCAGATTTAGGTATGAAGGTAAGTTTCCCGGAGCAAGACATTCTCGAAAAGTATTTCATAGAAGTTGCTCTATACCCTTCTTTAGCATCGCTAGAGAGATGCCATCCATGTCAGGTGATTCCAACAACTTTCGCCTTTTCATTAGTAACAACCGCTCTCGCAAAGTCCCAACACCTCCGTGTTGAAAGGTTTGCAGATTCCCCAAATTCACTCCCTCCCACTTCTGAGACCTCTTATGCGGGGTGGTCTACTTCCAAGAGGGTCTGTTTAGAATCAACTTTGGAGTTTGTGAAAGTACCATCCGGCTTTCTAAGAGAGTCCAACTTGGCCGACTCATCCTTATTAAGGACTCTGCACATCCTGGAAGTCTCCCTTTCGCGTTTCAATTCCCCACAGTATGCTCTAAAGCAATCTCATTTCGAACGATTTACGAGCCTCTTGTAGTTACGCTGCGAGTTCCGGAAGTTCAACCAGTTTTCATTTTTATTAGTTTTCGGTTTTCTAAGAGAGTCCAATTTGGCCGATTCATCCTTATTAAGGACTCTGCATATCCTGGAAGTCTCCCTTTCTCCTTTCAGTTCCCCACATATGCGCTAAGGGAGTCTCATTCCGAACGATTTACGAGCCTCTTGTAGTTACGCTGTGAGTTCCGGAAGTGCAACCAGTTTTCTTTTTAATTGCTTTTGCAAGCATGATTTAAGAGTCAACTAGTTGATTTTCGAGCACTCGCCAGTCTCTAATCAAGTCTAACAACTTTGAAGTGCAGATTGTTAGGTCAATTATATTACTTCTTCGTAGCCCCACGAACATAAGGGCACACCCAGTAGATAAGAAGAGGCTTTGGCATGCTGCAAGTTTGACTGACCTTTATGTTTGTAGACATAAGTAGTCTCATATTAAATGAAAACCGCCGCTAAATGAAAAGTCTGCTGTATACAGCGTGGTTCTCACTGGAGTCGCCAGCTTGTCTTCACAGTTCCACTTTCTTCCGTCCGATTTCTCTGGGTATCGCCACACCTTGTGTTGTAGCAACACCTTTGTCCTCATACTCAAGAGACGTCGCCTTCGTTCGCAATGCCTTCCAGCCATGCAGCCTGAAAATGGGAGGCCTCACAGCCACATCATTAGCTTCCCTTTCTTTCGCTTTTCCTGGTAGAGGCGGAGGAGAAGGTCGTTTCTCCTGTGCAGCTGAAGTTTCTTTCTGCCGAGTCTTCCTCTCCCGTTTTTAGGAAGAGTTAGGCAACAGTGTCACAGAGTTCCTCTCTGTACTATCCTTTCTGACTGACCGCGCCATAAACACCGCCGGGTACTAGGTTGATAGACTGTGAAGAGAGAGAGTTAGGAAAATTGTTGAAAATGAGAAATCTTAAGAATAAAGAAATTTGAAAAAAAAGACAAACAACGGATCCAAATCATCGTTTGCCAATTAGTACGATCGTCAATTAAAATGTGAAATGCAAATTAATCCAACAAACATGAATGTGCCTTATGCTTTCCTTCCAATACTACTCCACCCTTGGAAGCAAAGGACCAACAGGGCGGTTTTTAAAATACGATAATTTTTTCACACTCCCATCCCCACTTCCGAAATAAAAATCTGCCCGATATACCGGAAGTAATCTAGAGCTGAACAATAACCCACTTACGAAAGGAAGAAGTTTCTAGGATTGAAGAACGCAATAATAAAGCTAACAGACTGAGCTTTCCTGAAGTATCTTTGTTAACAGGTGTTTTCTTTATACGTTCCGGGATGTTTAGTGGTTAGATCCCTATATAAGATTGGGTTGAAGTCAATGGTGCCATAAGAAAAATCTCGGTTGATTAGAAGTAGGAACAGGAATTGTTCATGGAAATAACGAATTAATCATAATCGCTCTAAGATGCGTCCTGCATCATTATTAAGGTACGAAAACCTAATCTTTCATATATTTATTTCAAACAACAATAAACATGGCGAAAAGCTATGTTTCAAATCATATACTATTAGGTACACAAACCGTTGCGCTCAATCTAATATCCGGTTCATGCATGTGCTATGCAGGTTTGAGTTCGAACATGCCGTAATGGACGAAGAGATTATCAGCAAAAATGTAAATACCGGCAAGCATAAGTAAAGAAATTATTTCTTATAAACTGGAACTAAAGCCCTATTGAACGACCCTTATATTACAATATGATTTACTTGGTGTAAGAGTTAGCTATTATACATGAAAATTTACATGACTCGTTGCACGAAAAATTTTACCCGGGAAGGCTTGAATTGTTGCCCGAGAAGTAACAGCCTTACAGTCAGAAGGCCTACTGGAAGATAAAAACGTGAGCAGGTTGCTAAACCTGTCAAATGTTCGCCAAAAAAACTGACATCTTGCACGGCTGAATTTTTGCATAGATATCCAGCAACGAGTCACAAATGCAGGACAAATATTGTCATAAGGCTGAAAGTCGCAAAATTCCCATATTAAGAAGTACTTATGGTATATCCTTCACTGATAGAATAAATTACCCGCAACATTTTAGAGGGTCAGTTGGCCAATTAGCTTTCCAAAAAAAACATTGTTTTAAAATATCTCAAAAAATAAAAATAATATTGAAAAACAAACGAAAAAAAACAGTTAGTGTTTTAGCGAGGAAAAAGCCATATTTTTATATTTCTTATTTTTTCTATTGTTTATATTTTGAGATACTTAAAAAGAAAACAGGCCTTTTTCAGAACTACGTGCGCGAGGGGTTAAATACAATAGATTCTCGAGGGATCCGACTTACTTTCAACTTATATGAAAAAACCAGGCTTGCTTAGGATTAGCCGTTAACCCATTTCTGTAGCTATTTCGAAAAAAAATTTTGCGCCGGAGGGGTGTGACACCCCATCGCACATCGGCGACATATGCCCAGCTAGTGAATTATGGCCTGTCAGAATGCCCACAATACACCTGCAGGTCCTCCTGCTTTTCGACAGGATTAACTTTGCGGTACGTATGTTCGGTTCTAGCTGGAAAAGTTTGTGTGTCGAACAGCATTTAGGCTCTGCCACCTGTCACTATGGGAACCTTCTTCCCAGTTTTTGAAAACAGATTTAGCCAATGCTACTGATACCCCAATTGCTGGCTCCGGTCCCGGCATAGGGGAGATTGACCCCTCTTTCGCTAAAGCGTCCGAGATTTCATTTTCCTCTATGCCACAGTGACCAGGTACCTAGAGTAGTTCCATCGTATTGAATCTAGACATAGAGTTCAAACGGTTTCTGCATTCCTGAACGATTTTCGAGGTGATCAAAGGACTGCTCAATGCCCTCAGTGCAGCTTGACTGTCACTGCAGATTGCGATGCGCCTGGCCTTCAACCGCTCGTCAATCACCCAGTTTGCCACCCTTAGGATCGCATAAATTTCGGCTTGAAAAACCGTTGCGTATTGTCCCAAAGGAAAAGCCACTTCTCGTTTTTATTCGAGAGGTAGACTCCGGCTCCAGAACCCTCTTCTGTTTTTGAGCCATCGGTGTAGAAGACTTCCGTACATCCCGCCACGCATTCCTCTGGGTCTTCCCAGTCCTCTCTACGCTTCAGGGTAACTACATATCTTCTACTAAACAGATGTATGGGGACACGAGAATCGGAAGGCATTGTAAGAACTGGATTCAGTCCTCCCAGTAACTCTTCCAATGCTCCGTGTCCCCCACATCCGTTGTTTTCCCATAGATCTAATCGAATTAGCCTATGAGCTGCTCTCATTGCAGTGCTTTAAATAAATATATCCAGGGGCTGCAAATTGAGTAGTACATTCAGAGCTGCGCCGGATGTCGTGCTCATGGCACCAGTGATACCCAGACAAACAGTTCTTTGCAGTGCGGCTAGTTTACGGTGAAAACCTTTTTGTCTCACCTTAACCCACCACACTACGGATGCATATACGAACATCGGCCTAATGATGGCAACGTATATCCACATTACCACATGAGCCTTAGTCCCCATGTCGAGGCAAAGGTCCGTCTGCACAGCCCATAAGCTGTGAGAGCTCGTTTCATCTTTACCTCTACATGTTTGTTCCAAAGAAGTTTTTTATTTAGAGTGACCCCCAGATATTTCACTTCTTCGGAGAGTTGAAGATCGTATCCCTCATCTCAGGGAGACAAAGTCCATCCAGTTTTCTCCTTTTTGTGAATAAAACCATTGTGGTTTTATTTGGATTAACTGACAAACCATGTCTAAGGCACCAGCTGCCTATCAAATCAACAGCACGCTGTATATTCCTACACACCGTTCCAAGATCCCGATCAACAGCAAGTACAGCCACGTCATCAGCATAAGCTTGAGTGTGTATTGGCAAATTTTGCAGTTCGCATAGCAGTGAGTCGAGCAGCATACTCCACAGAAGCGACGAAAGCACACCTCCTTGGGGGCAGCCCTTCGTCGCTTCCGTAGTCAGGTAGCGATCGACCCCTACCTCAGCGCACAACAATCTTTGCGTTAGCATAGCATGGATCCACTTAATTAAAGCATCATCAACACCATGCACTCTGGCGGCATCACAAAGTTTTTGAAAAGGCGCACAGTCAAAAGCCCCTTCAATGTCCATGAACACCCCCATCGCGTACTCACCATTCAAAGTTGCATCCTCTATCTTTGTGACCAAAGAATGAAGAGCAGACTCACAGGACTTTCCACGTTGGTAAGCATGTTGGTTTTCACTAAGTGGGTGTGACCTAAGTACGTTTCCACGAATGTGACGCTCCACCAGTCTCTCCAAACCTTTCAGCAAGAATGAAGTCAAGCTGATTTGTCTGAAGTTCTTTGGATTAGAATAGTCATCTTTCCCAGGTTCCGGTATGAAAACTACCTTAACCTGTTACCAAGAAGAAGGCAAGTAGCCCAGAGCAAGACATCCTCGAAAAATAATTCTTAGAGGTTGCTCTAAATGCTCCATACCCTCCTTTAGCATTGCCGGATAGATGCCATCCATGCCACATGCTTTGAAATGTTCAAAGGACAGTATGGCAGCTCTCATCTTTTCATGGGTAACAACCGCTTTCGCAGTGTTCCAGTTCCCCTTGCAACACTTGCGTGTTGAAGGGGTTGCAAGAACCGTCAACTCTCCCCCTACCACTTCTCTCACCCGTTCTCCCGGGTGTTGTACTTCCAAGAGGGTCTGTACTGAGTCCAGTCTGGAGCTCGTGAAAGTACCGTCGGGTTTTCTAAGAGAATCCAACTTGGCCGACTCATCCTTTTTGAGGACTCTGCACAGCCTTGAAGTCTCCCTTTCGCCTTCCAGTTCCTCACAGTACGCTCTAAAGGAGTCTCGTTTCGAGCACCTCACGAGCCTCTTATATTCACGTTGTGAGTTCCTGAAATTTAACCAGTCTTCGTTCTTGTTACTTTTGCAAGCACGATTTAGAAGTCGCCTGGTTGATTTCCTGAATTTTTGCAGTTCTCGGTTCCACCAAGGAACTGTTTTACCGCTTTGGCCTCGGGAAATAGGACAAGCCTCTTCATAGCACTCTGAAAGTGTGCAGTTCAGAGTTTTCACTTCATCTTCCAGCACCAAAGGAGTCCTTAGTCGCCTACTTTATTGACAAGAAGATCATTGAACTTTGCCCAATCCGTTTTCCTAGGGTTCCGTCTTTGTACTGCAGACTGTTCGCCCGCAATAGTCAGATTGAATTCTAGATATCGGTGATCTGACAGTGAGACCTCGTCTAGCACTCGCCAGTCTGTAATCAACTCTAACAATTTTGGTTTACCGATTGTTAGGTCAATTACTTCGCTTCTTCTCGGTCCCACGAACGTAGGGGCGCACCCTACGTTTGCAGTCATAAGACCAGCTGAAGTGATGAAATCAAATAGCTTCTCTCCTCTTGGATTGCATTTGCTACTGCCCCAACAAATATGTTGAGCATTCGCATCGCAACCTATTAAGAGTTCGAGACCACTTGATTCTGCATACGCCACCAGGTCCCTAAGTTCTTGCGTCGGTGGAAGATACAAAGAATCATAGGGTAAATAAGCGGAGGCAACTATGATGTTTTTCCTCTCGCCATTTATCTGGTATTGTATGATGACCGTAGCTAAGTCCTGGGAACAATATTGTCTCAGCATAGTTGCCTCTAACCGTCTTGAAATCAGGACGCAAGCTCTCGGTCGTATGGATCTTTCGTCGTAGAAGATCCTAGCCCCCTTTACTGATCCAATGCCACAGATTCTGTTAAATCGAACCCACGGTTCTTGCACCAGAAAGATATAGGGGAAATCCTGTAGCTTTATCATTCTCGCTGCCAACAGGTAGGAGGGAGCTTTGGCATGCTGCAGGTTGATTTGACCAATCTTTATGTTTTTCGACATAAACTTAGTCTATTGTCTTATGGAAAACAGTTAGAAGCGTATGCCGCAGTCCGCGTATGACGGGGTTTCCCCCACACCATACCGCCAGAGACTCGATCCCCTTGTGATTGATTTCTCTGAGAAAAGCCGTACTTGGAAGTACCGCAATTCCATGTTCTCATCCACGAAAGATCTCATCTCATCCCGTAGAGCATTCGTCTGTTTTCCACTTAGCACCTTAATTGGTTTGCGATGTCCGGGTTGCATAGATTCAATCGCTCGAACTGGCATCAAGTCAGTTCCGTTCACGTCTCTGGCTTCCCTTCCTTCCGCCTGTTCCTTGGAAGGTGTAGGAGAAGTTACTAGCAGGTAGGATTCACTCTCTAGTCCCTTCCCCAGTGCGAGCCCCCATACGGGGGTTCCGCCCCTGTATGCATTATCCTCCGCGCACGTCTCCATTGTGGTAGAGCGCACCGAAGATGCTGCAATTTGCTCTATGTTGTGTGAGTCGAAGACCATCATTGTTCTTCGCTCTCAAAATGGAGATGATGCCCTACAGTCTCCTGATATGACTGAATTTCAGTCTATATAGGAAAAAGTGAAGCACCATATGGTGACTTCCCCTGAGCACATTCAGACTCCGTTGGTCCAGTTCGAATACCAAGTTGAAGCCCTCCACGTTTGTAGATTGGTCCTTCCTGGCATGCATGAACTTTACCCTCCAGTGTGCAAAGTCCATGCCCGGGTTCTGTTCACCCAGCATGCGGATGATGTCCTCTGCCTTCCTTCGAGGGCCCGGTAGCCAACATCCGACATGTTCTGTCCTGCGTAGCTCAGTGTTCACAATAGTGAACTTGAGCCGACCGCCAGAACTCAAAGGTGGGATTACCTGCTGGAGCCACTTTAAGGCAGCCTCCTCAGCGCACTCCAAATGGAGAAGCCCATCACGAAAACCTTGATCGTTAAATCGTGGCTTCGTTCCAAGCTCCAACATTTTTTCCACAGGCATTCCCGGAGGATGATAAATTGTCCCTCTGACATTTTGCCATCCTTGGAGGAAACTCCCACGGCAGCAGTCAGAGCAGAGGCTGCAGCTTGCGCATACGTCCTCTCCCTTCCCGCCTTTGTGTTCGTATTCCTGTGGGAGGGACCAGCTTCATTGAGATCTCTCTCGCTGATTTGGTCACCTCCCGGCACACCGGTCCTAATCCCCGCGAGACGCGTGGATATAAGCCCTGGTGCGGAGCACAATAAAGCGTTGGCCACAGCAGATGTGTTGGTCTTACGCTTCTTGCGCGCATTACCGCTGACAGAAGAGTCTAGTGCGTCCAGTGTGGATCTTACCGGAGTTTCCAGTTTATCCCCACCTTCCGCCGGAGATTCCGCTTCCTTGCGTCCGATTTCTCTGGGCGTTACCGCGCCTAGTGGTACAGCCACGTCCATGTCCTCATTCCCAAGGTGCTTCATCTTCCTTCGCAGTGCTCTCTTCTGCGTCGGCTTAGGGCCTTTCCAGGTTCACTGTGTCCGGACCGCTTGGATCCATTACCACATACTGACGTTAAACCAGTAGCGTCCACGTCACCAGCTTCCCGTTCTTCCGCTCTTCCCGGTAAAGATGAAGGAGAAGGTTCTGACAGGCAGGATTCAGCCTGTAGTCTCCCCTCCTTAGTGGCCGAAGTTCTCTTCTGCCGGGCCTTCCTCTTCCACTTGCGGGTAGATTTGGGCTGTAGTACCATGGACGGGTCGGCCCTAGTCGGATTTCCAGTTTCTCCCAATTTGAGAGTTTCCGTACTTTCCTTTCTGGCTAACTTTGCCGTAGGCACTAAATGTAAACTTTCCACTGAGTCGGAAAGTATGCCTTCTACAGATTGATCTATAGGCGAGTATGAATGTGGTGATGATTGCTCATGGTCGCGGGTGGATTCGAAGTCTGTGACTTCTTACCACTTGGGGAGTTTATATCCATCGTTTCCATATTCATATTTTGGACACCCTTAGTGAAGTAGTAAACTACTACAGGCTCCCCTACCACGACATGGTGGTGTCCGAGGGGGAGACTGACTCAAAGGTATAGTGGAGAAGGATGATTTCTATGAGGTGACATTGTAATCTTCATAGGTGATCGGAATGGCAGGGAGGGGTCAGACAACAACTTGCTCGCAAAATTGAAGGGGAAGCAAGCTCTTGGCGACAACATCGATGAGAGTGGGAGGTTCGTGGATTTCTGCAGATTCCACCGCTTTGTCATCAGTACCGACGCGGTACGAGCAATTAGATTGGTCAGATTTAGCAGTTGTCTGTTGAATGTGCGTAACAAGAGAGGCGCTGACATCGGCCTCGAAAAGGATCACCATCTGATGATAACTTACGTTCGCCTGCGTGTTGCGTCCGTCACTTACCGCAGGGTTGGCGAGCAGAAACCCCCTGAGTTCAACATCGGTCGCTTGTATGATTAAGCTCTTGCTCGTCAACGGAGGAGTTATCTTGCTAGACGAACGGCAGATATACTGCGTAACCCGTCTAAGAATATCGATGACCATTGGGCCGCCATTAAAAATGGTCTTTTGCCGTGCTACACTGGTCGTCGGCCATGTCCCGAAGGGGCGTCAAAAAATTTGGCTGACTGCGGAATCGTGGAAGCGAATCGAAGAGCGGAACTGGTTGAATGCTCTACGATCGATGCGAGAGATGGCAGGCGTGACGCGCTCGAGCTTGTAGGATGTGTGGTGGAGGTTGACTTAATCGATAGAACTAAAGGAAGGAATCCACACTGTACATATAAAAACTTTATTCATATTTAAAGAATAACAAGGAAATCAAAATGTAGTATTCGTTATCAGCACGTTCGCTCGCGCCAAGCGTTGATGATTAACTGACTGGTGGGTCGCATCAATGAAGGGAAGTTGGCTACGCATTTCTATAATGCCATGCAGTTGGTAGTGGATTCCTACATAACCCCCCCTCAATGACGTTGCCACGTGGAATTTTTGGTAGGTACGTTCGTCGAATCCGTGCTGGTGGTGGATTGAGTGGCTTCCAACTAATTCTGGTGCTGTTGACGAAATTGGTCGATAAACAACTTTGGATCGCTATCGGTGTTATCCTTGACGAACAATTCTCAGAAAGTCGCAGAGGGATTCCAAAAAGGTGTTCAGCACATCTGGCGCCTAAGTCCTTTTGGAACGAATTTCTCAGCCCCAAAAGGACAGTGGGAAAATGCCAACCCAATTGGTGTTGTCCTCGTGGCACATAATAGCTGCTATGGAAACTGCCTATGCCTATGGAAACATTCGACTTATCCGTTGGATGCCGGGTGATACGGAGAGGCACACGTATTCCATTCCAGGAGTTTCGTAAGCGACGCGAAGAACGGGGATTCAAATTGAGTTCCCTGGTCGGCCGTGATGATATTAAGAGCTCCATTGCGGGAAATCCATGTAGCATGAAAGGCGTCGGCGATAGATTCAGCACTTTGATCTGGCAAAAGCACTGCTTCGGGCCAGGGTGAAAATCTGTCCACCATTGTTAAGCACTAACGATAACCACGTGAAGGCATCAGTGGTCCGACGATATCGATGTGGACCTGTTGAAACCGTTTATCGAGCGTTCGAAATGGATGGAACTCGTTCTTCGTATGCCTGACAGTTTCGGATCTTTGGCAGGCAAAGCACGTTCGAGCGAAGCAATGCACGTCTTTCCGCATGTTTGGCTAGACAAATTTTTTACTAATGGCTCGAAGCGTAGCGCGGGCGCTGGGACATGAGCATCGATGGTGCATTTATGCATGCTTACGAGAAGTTCAGTGTAGTGTACCCCGTGCCAAGAGAGATTGCGCTGGTCAGGGATGATGCGCGAAGATGCCGCAGTTCGCAATGATTTCAGAAATATATACTATATCAAGAAAGAGCTTGCATGTGGTCGCAAATCATTCGACGGTCCTGTGAAGGACGTCAAGGGCCGACTTGTCATCCAAGACGATGAATAACAGAACAGGTAGAAAGATCACCTCGCCAGGGTTCTTAACCGCATTACATCCGGTGAGGTTCTTCCTCTTATGGATGAAACGGTTAGTCACCGTAGCATGCGAATACGGACTGTTCTTCCAAGCATTTGCCCATCAATGAACTCGAAGGAAATAAAGCCGCTGGGTTAGACGGTCTCCCGGCAGAGTTATTCACAGCTGCATCTGCAGTTACTGCAGATCTGCTGCTTCCACTCGTACGGAAAGCTTCTGAATCCGAGATTTTCCCAGAGAGTAGAAAAAGGAGATAATCGTCAAGATCCCAAAGAAGGTGATCTGTTTTGTGTGTGGCAATTGGAGGGATATCTGCATGCTTCCTGCCATTGCAAACATTGCACTTCGAAGGTTTTGTTGACAGAGAGCAGGCTGGCTTTCCCTCCAGATCCTCCTGTATCCTGTAACCATATCAAAACCCTACGGATCACTTTGAAACAGTGCGCGGAGTTTAGATTTTCGCTGCACCTAATCTTCATCGATTTCGAAGAAGCTTTCGATAGCGTGAAGAGGGAGTTTACCAGAGGTACTCTACGCAGGAAAGGCATTCCAGAGAAACTAATAGCTATTATCAGGGCGAGATATGATGGCGGAAAATGTGACGTGCTGCACTGAGGTAAAATCATAGAGGATTTTGAGGTCCAAAGGGCATCCTGTCACTGATATTATTTCTTTTTATTTTTGGTGACGGACTTCATGCTGCCTTGTCCGGAGGACGTGGAGGAGTTCAATGGGCAATGACACCTTTCCTCAAACACCTCGACTACGCTGATGAAATCTGTTTGCTCTTCCACCTGATCACCAAATGACCGTGGATTTGGAAAGAGAGGTAAATAGAGTTGGACTGAAGATAAACATCAACGAAACCAAGGTTCTCACTTTGACGGGCCATCGCACTCTCCCCATCTGTAGTAATGGGCAGAACATCAAAGGCATCGATCAATTTGTATATCTAAGAAGCGTGGTTTCTGGCGAGGTTGGTACACAACTGGATGTTACCTGGAGTATTAAAAGTGCTAAATCTGCTTTCGCTGTCCTTTCTAAAATCAGCAAATGCAGTTATTTCAACACTAAGACCAAGTTGAGACTGCTATGTGCTAGTATTGTTTCTGGGTTACTATACGAGAGTAGCACATGGAAAGTGTTAGTCAAAAGCTCCAAACCTTCATCTGCCTTGGTTTGAAACTATCTCAAACGTAGAAAAATTGAGAGTGGATTGGTCACTCATTAAGGAGGGTGACGATAGAATTGCTGGTGACGCCGTACGGTGAAATCTATTCTCCCAAAATGGGCGATGAATAAGTCGTCCCAAGCGCACTTGGCGCAGAACTGTAGAGGAGGAGTGCGAGCGTTTTGGGAAGTCATGGGGAGCTGAAGGGCATTTCAGGTAACGGCGAACGATGGCGCATAGGTGTGTTTGCCCCACTATACTCCACCAAGGGTTAATATATGTGGTTGCCATTCATCTCTTGGTGGGGTTTCTAACTATATTTATCCAGTATTTGTGGGTCCTTGCTGAATGTCTATGTTAAAATTCAGCAGTGCAGAAAAACACTTGTTTTGTACGGAACTTTGGCAAGTTTGACAAGCCGTACACGCCATTGCCTTCCTGCAAGTTTCTGATTGTTGCTTCACCGACAACAATTCAACCATTTCGAGGTTCCCATGTAACCAGCTCCAATCACCTTCACGTCTGTTGGAGAGAATGAAAACGTGAGTTTCTCCTTGGAGGCCACACTATTTTGATGGCTGGAGTGGCTGTTATATCCGCCCAGTCAAGGTAAGCGGCTTTGAAGTGGTCCGTAGATGTGATCGCGATCGTAACGCCTTTTTATTACTCGATGCAGGTTGGTATAGGGCTGCTGTAGCGTCTCCTTAATGGCATCGATCTTTGAAAACGAAAGGGTAATTGTCTTGTAACCTAGACGCTGATACCGGGCGAGTAACTCTAAGGAGGCTACTCAGGTCGATGACGAAATCCTTGGGGATGATGGTTGGTTTCCTTTGAAGAATGAGGAACTTTTTCGGAATGCGAGACGATAAGCAGAAAGCCACTTCAACCGGAGAGGTTTGCAGATTCTCTTTGAAGGTGATGCGGAGCCAGAGGAAGACTTCTGCTCCGAGCCATGAAATCTCAGCTAGCGAGTCCAGGATAGAATGTTTGAGATGCAAAAATATTCTTCCACACATTCACTATGTTAGCGTTAAGTATACTGGAGGGAGTCTTTCCGACATGACATCGGTAGAAACCAAGAAGACTTGTCTCCCGGCTAGAATTTGAATGGTGTAAAAAAATTATAGTATTTGACATGTACGTCGTTCCGCGTATCTCAATGGGGCTTGGTGTTGTGTTAGTACTTCGTTCTTGTCCCAGTGATTTCATCAATGGAAACTAATGAAAAATGAATGGATATAGAATTAGTATGGTTTTTATTGACAAGTGCAACACCCTTCGCTCTGCATGACATTTTAATCATAATCAAGGAAAAAATTTGTCACACCACAACTTTTTTTGCGAAATTACAAACCAAGTAGAAACTCGCATGGCACTCCACATATGAAACCGCTTTGTATTTCTGAAAATTATGTTTGAATTCTCGAGAGGTACATTTTGATATAGATTGGTCACCAGCGAAACAATTCGGAAAAAAACTCGTGCGAATGTCTATCCTTCATCTCTTCCAATGCAATAGTTTTTCAAATTCCCTACAAGGACTCGTTCCAGCACGGGAAAAATATTCTTTGCAAGAATTGTGTGCTGTGCAGTTCCTGTGCGGATACGGAACGCCTGCTGCTGGTAAATATGAATACTCGTATAGTGAATATATGAATGAGTACTTTTGTGTGCGACACATTCTGTGCTAGGAACGCTATCTGCTGGATAGCATGAAAACTTTCGTCTGTGCTATGTCTGGCATGCTCCGCGCTGGATACGTAACGCTAGCTGCTGGTCAGTACAAATAGAGCCTAAGGCGGCCTTAAGAATGCGGTGCATTCGTTACACCATTTCGCTGCCCTGAGGATAGCAAGGTATCGTGTGGACGTGTTTCGCACCCACAAGGCAACATGTACAACAAAAAGACTGTGTGGATGCAAATATGTATATAGGCAGTTAAGTTGGAAGTCAGGTCAGCCTTAAATTGGCGACTTTGATTAACATTGGTGTACCGGTGCGTACTGGAACTGATTGTGACCACAGTGTATATCAATAGATAATCGTGAGGCAACTCCTATAGCCTTAGTCAAGAGGAAGCCTTATGATCCTCATAGATGTATTCAAACCAAGCGTTGGGCGTTTTGAAATTACAAAACTTTGATCTGTTGTGGCGGAGTATCTATGAGAGCTGACATAACACGATGCTTAGCCCAGCGAAAGAGGTCCACGCGGAGAGTCGGTCAAAAGAACCTAAGCTGATATAGGGTATCAAAAGTTCGGTTACCAAGTGAAACTGGTAAATACGGCTTGGTCGCGTCGTTGAACTTCGTATAGTAGGCCACTTGGCCGCCCAGCACGAGTCGGTGAAACTTGAGGCAAGCACTGGCGACAAAGGGTGGCAGTTATTCGTCAACTCAATGCTGTGGGCATAGCGACTATCATCTTGCGAGACAGAGCGTCTGCCACAACTTTTTGGTCGCTCAGCATGTTCTCAGAGCAGGTGTCAAATTAACCGATAAAGTAGAGCCTGATCTGGCGTGGTGAGACCTTATGAGAGCACTGCGTCAGCGTGAAAATAAGCGGGTGTCGGTATATACTAACAACTGGCACCTCTCCAGGATCCATTGGAAATACTTGATGGCAACGAAAACAGAGAGAAGCTCGGCAGTTTCCTAGAAAAGAAGTCTAATGGAACGCCTCTACTCATTGCTGGGATAAGGCCACGATGCGGAAAGCAAACTTTTGGGTGGATGACAAGACGCTTGCAGTGCTCAAATGCGGAGTCTGCCACGATTGTCCAACTGATTTTAAACTTTTTGGTCATACAACTCTTGGGTAGCTCAGCTAGCGAGCCCTGTAGCTCACAGACTTAGGGCCGATAATAATGAATTTCGGCTCTGAGCAGCAAGTAGATGTGAGTTTGACGAAATCTGAGATCGATTGGATTTTGGACTCTGGTGGACGGGAGCAATTTTTTCTGATGTCGTAGCCAGCGAATACGACTTCAGACGTGTCGATTTGGCATTTGTTGACCAGTCCTAGTTGCCTCTAGGAGTGAAAGGGTTTTGTCGGGGTGACATTGACGTTCTTCACGGCCGTTTGAGAAAACCAGATATCATCATGGTAGCAGCGGAAGAAGTCCAGCTTTCTGAAGAGATAGTGAAAAATCCACTGCACTGTTTGAATTGCATTCCTCAGACCCATTCTCATAACGAGCGAACTCAAACATATCGAAGGACGTAGGATAGCTGTTTTGCAGACGTCTCCGCAGACCGGAATCTGATAGAAGGCTCCTTGCAGGTCGATAACCGGGGATACGAAGGCACGATTCTCCGCTTTCCGCAGATCCATTTTTATGGGCAGTGGATACCTTTCCAGGCGAGTGGCGGTATTCGCAGCGCGCCACTTGTCGCAAGCCTTGGGCACTGACGCGAAGAGGACCGAACAATACCACGTTCCAACAGAGGGTCAAACTCTTGCTTCGCTGCGATGAGGCATTCTTCCGCGATGCGACGATCCGTCCGTTGGCGACGATGTTTTGGTGGCAAGGTTGCCATTTCTCCTGACAGAAAACCAGTCTGGGAGAACTTGGCGGGCCGCGAAGTGTCGATCGAGGCAATCTAAAAGCTCTAGCTAAGGGAACAAAGATCAAAACTGAAAATTAAAGTGATTAAAGAAGTAGGTGTCTCGTATAATATAATTTAATTAATTTAAAAAACAAAAATATCAAAATTTTTCTTCAATCGCTTCACAAGTTGACAACAAATCAGATATACTAGCTCTGGGTGGGGTTGACATTCCGATATTTAATTCGGAGCATGTAGAATTTCTTTTCATCAGCAAAATGGCTGAGTTTCTTCTAAATGTCGTCAAGGTTGGGACACGTTCAATTTTCGGGTGACTGAAGTTCCAAAATTGTTCATTTATGTAACACATGAAAAGACCGTTGATTACAGCCAATCCAGCAAATATAGTCACTGGTATCAACTTGTGTATGGTGGACAGAGCAATAATGAACGGAGCAATCAGTAACCAAATCCGACTCCAAGTAACAACTGAAAACATAAGTATAGGACGCTTTTCCTCGGTCACCAGTTCACCTGTGCATGTAATTAAAATTGACATCGATAGAGCGTTTGCTATTTTTAATCCTGTGCAGAATATTATTTCTAGTCCAGCTTGTTTAGATTCCTTCACTGTTGAGTATAAAATATACATGGATGTTAGAAATGTACATTTTCCGTTTTATTTCAAATTTCTTACTTGTGCTTGGTACCGTCCAGATGAAAAATGTCAGGAAGCCCGCAATCGTTATACAATATCCCACCCAAAGCCATCGCCGACGTGTATATAGAATAAAATAAAGTCCACCAAATACGCCAATCATTTCAGCAAATCCTGCGAATTAGAATGAACATGACGTTATATTATAAATTTGCCACCCACAGATTTGAGTAAATATCGGTATGGAAGTTATTTCGAGGCCTAGATACCTCTTCTTTTTCTTCAGTCTTTGTCCCGTTCACAATCGGGTCGGCTCTTCGTGATCGATTCCAACATTTGGCTCTATCAAAAGCCTCATCTGGATGCAGCCGCGAGGCTTTTAAATCTCCATCAAGCCTAGATGCCGATCCGAGTTTTTTCATATTTTCCAGGTAGGTAGCTTTTGAGACTGGGGCCTTAAAGGAAACGACGGCATTCCAGTCTCCGCACTCTCCGTTTTGCATTAGATGTCACAACTAAGGTCTGCTTTAGAAAGTATTAATCGAAACCGTTCATTTGGTACCCCACAATATTCGGTGGGGTCATCATACTCGTTTGCATATCTAGGTCTTTCTAAAAAAAAGTTCGTGTGCCCGACAGACACACAAAGAGCGAATCCTGTTTGGAGATGTCAGATCACCAACCAGCCGTGAATGGGCAAAGAAACATGAGAGGTAGAAAAGAGAAAGACGAACACAAAGGAAACCAGTAGGTTAAAAAAAGCAATAGGCGTATGGCTCACTTTGAGGAAGGGACCTGAAACTTCGGTAGGTCGAATAATAGTGCGTAAAACACTACTGCCGTCAAGAGAGGGATGTGATGGAATAAGAGGAGTGGACTAACATTGAGCCAAACAGGGCTAAACGAAGAAGAGGATTGTCTTCCGAGTTCCGAGGCGACCATTATTTCAAGCACTGGTGGTATACCCTGCGCAGCCATACTAGAAAAATTGAAAATTGACATTAGGGTCAGCCTAAGACTTGGGGAGAAATGCCAGCAGAATCGGAAAAAAACCAAAAGGGTATTTTAAGGCTTGCTAATGCTAATGGGCCGAAGAGATCAAAGTTGAAGGTTTCCGCAATCAAGTGAAAAATCTGTTTAGTGAACGTGCTGCCGCAAGTACTCGAAAACATAAAATCACCATACAGTATAAGGGCCTAAGCGAGGACGCTTCTTACGCAGAAATCTGTACTATCCTAGCAGAGCAGCTCAAGCGGCGCAAGTTGCAGGAGGCAACCATTGAAAGACCCAGAAAGACTCAATTACTCAAGATCTGTTCTGGCGAACCATTTATGAATTAGTGGTGCATGTGACTATATTAAGCGAACCCTATAAAAACCCTAATAAAAATGTATGGGTAGGCGATCCTACATGTGGAGCGGCTCTGTGGGTATGCGAGTACCAAACCATACAGAAATATATGAGGCAGTCCTCAAGTGGATTCATATAGGCAAAACTAGTTGACATAAATCTATAGCTGCTATACAACTCCCCTACTAATGTTAGCTGGATCCGAGCACACGTTGGACAGATTAGTCATGGACTCAAAAGGACAGAGTGAATGCAATGCAGAGACCACCGAATGCGAAGATAATGCCAAATATTGTGGGGCGGGATGCATCCGTAGGGAACTTATAGGTAGCGTGGTAAGCACTATGCTATTCTATGAAGCGCTAGTTTAGTTAATTGCACTTTATATCACATGTAATGCTTTGAAGATGACCGCGGTTTATAGAAAAGCCACCTTAACGGTGTACATGCGCGGAAGCCAGACTGATGCCATCCTCCTCCGATCCTTCATTTGATCTCCTGTGAAAAACCCCAAAATGGAGGAATCGTTGAACGCTGGCAAAAACAATGGTGACGGATGGAAAAGGATGGACCCACAGATTGATTCCCAGTAACAAGGTGTGGACCCAGATTACGCATGGTGACATAAGTGATGATTTCACGCAATTTTTCATGGGACATGAAGGATACTGTAAATGTTCGTATAGGTTTAAATTGGATAGCTGCTACGGTATTCCGGAGAATCCGAAGCAAATATTTTTTCAATCTATGAGATTCTTAGATGAAAGGAAGGATCTAGAGGAGACGAGACATTAGAAAAGACAGTAACACCAGAATTGGGGATTATTTGGGAAAATTTTTACGTACCAGGAGAACTGAAATGCAATCAACCACATGGTGAGGTGAATTCAGTGCAAGTTGCGGGGGGCAGAGGAGGCAGAAAAATAAATGGTAGCGAATATAATCTTGAAGTGAAGTAAGAGGCTAGACGTAATATTTTGCGGTAGTTCCCCGGGAAGACGACAGCAGTTAGAGGATGGTTTCAGTGGGTAAAAATTCCATATGGAGAATATATATACCAGTCTCTTTTGGAGATTTCCCTCTCGGGAAAAAAAGACGGACAAGCACACAGGCAGATACCATAGAGGAGCTACTCTATATCTGCGGTAGAATAGGAGACAACAAAGCCCCGGGTCTGAATGGAATACCGAACAGCGTCCTTAAGGTCGCCGTGAAATCTAATCCGAACATGCTTGCTGAGTTGTCCGGAGCTTGCATGTCCGAGGTGATATTTCCTACAGCATAGAAGTTAGTGCTACTGCCCGAGGCAGGTAAACTTTCTGGTGAGCCAACCTCCTACTGTGGGAAAAATGCTAGAGCGAGTAATCTACAAATAGTGCGTCGTGGTGACTATGAACGTGAGAAATGCATTTAGTTCGGCCAATTTGAACCTAAACCTAATACGTGCATCTCTTGCGAAGATTGGTATTCTCGCCTGGTATGACACTAATGACGGATCCAATGTGCTGCGGAACAAGATGAATAAGGATGTTCTTAATCCTGTGGTTCCGGAGGAAGTATTGATGGATAATCACGCCGACAATATAGCGCTAGTTCTAGTCACAAAGTATCTCGACATTGCTGAGCTATTCTCATTAGAAGCAACCACTGCACATATAGTGGTTGGCTAGAGGGTTCTAGCCTGACACTTGTAGAAGAAAAAATGCAAGTGGTATAGACGAGAAGCTCATTCATAAGCAATAAGTGCAATATGTTTGCAACAAAGCATCCACTGCTAGTATGATGCCGAACATGGGAGAGCCACAGTATACCTGTCGGTTACTTATAGCCAGGTGGTGAGCTCGCTCATGCTCTATACGACCCCTGTTTGGGGAAGCCATTGCAGATTGCAGATAACGCTCATAAACTGAGTGCAGCCTATAAAAGAACATCCCTAAGAGTGTACTCTGCCTTCAGAACCGTTTCAAATGATGCAGCGTTCATTATTACGGGAATGATGCCAATTAACACCTTGGCAGATGACGAAAGGGACGAAAGGGAGAGATATGTACATAGTTGATAGGAGCATTGGGAACGCTGAGAGAAAGGGTCAATGGGCATACAGACTCATCCCTGTTATTAAGGAGCCATTTAAGATATAACACAGGGTGATTAATTATAATCTTACCTAGTTTCTTATGGAAACCGCGAAGGAGATAAAGAGGACAGAAGCACGTATCCTTCCACTATTCATGCTTCGTTAAAGAGAGGGGGATTCTAGATATAACCCTAGAGACGATGCTAGTTCCAGAAAATTTGATGCAGAGAATGCTAGTATGTCAGGACGATTGGGATCCGCTCAATTCCATGATCGGAGCCGTCAAAAGTGAGCTGTAAAAGCAGACAAGACGCCAAAAACGCGGTTATATACGCCTCCAATTAAAGAAAGGAGATCATGCCTGAATGAGCTAACTTCGTTCTGTGATGTAATACCTTGAACAGGTTCTGTGGAGCGGGGAGGATGGGGGGTTGGCTAAGTGGTTTAAAACTCCTGCACACTGTCATGTCTTTTGAAGTTTTCCGCCATCTAAAAACAAGTCGGAATACCGGAAACTAGCTTCAGGTATAAAGGTTTTATGTTCGTCTTATGTGAGCAAGTTTCTACGCACAGGCTAATTTGGTTTAGGGCCTATGTGATGGAGACACCACATCGGCTAGCAATATAAAATCAATGGGCAGATAAAGAAATACTATGGTACTCTGCATATTTCCCCTATGACGCAGAAGACGTTCCCAGTAGACCATTCGTCAGAGCTATCCAATATGACAAAAGTAGAGGCATGGGGGTAATGGCAGGATGTGATGTCAACGCTCAGCACATATGCTGGGGAAGTTCCAACATCAATGCAAAAGAACCGAGACTACTGTAGTATCTAGTAGAAACTGATTTGCAGATCCTCAATTTGGGTAATGAACCCACTTTTTTCAAAGTAGTCAGGCGAGAAGTCATCGACATTACGGTGGCAACCCCTGCCATCACGGCTCTGGTCGGAAAGTGGAGAGTATCAAACGATATCACACTCTCGGATCACGGACGCATTCATTTCGTAATGGGCATGGATCCAAATTCACCCTCTCCATTTCGGAATCCGCGGTAGACAGATTGTCTGACGTATAAAATAGAATTGAGCGCCCGAGTTAGGATCCCTGCGAAGCGCATCAAATCCATTGCTGAAATAGAGAAGACTATCCAGATGATCACAACTAGCTTGAAAGAAGCGTTCGAAGAAAGCTGTCCACTCAATATGTCAAAGAAGGGTAAAACACCATGGTGGAACTCGGATTTGGCAAAACAGAGGAGAACGACAAAGATGCTCCACCATCGGGCCCTGAAGTGTGATTCAGACGCTCGCTGGAATCGCTGTAAAGAGGCACAGAAGGTTCTAAAGAAGAGCATAAGATCGGTTAAACAATCATCATGGAGACGCTTTTGCGAAGAGACTCCCTCGAGGTAACCTCAAAGTTGAAGCGGATGCTGGTTAAAGAAGGGTTATCTACGTTTACAGAACGGGAGGTACACAGAAAGCGATGAACAAACGGCAACCCATTTGCTTGAAGTTTACTCCCCAGGCAGCATCCAAAATCTACTCTCGGGGCCAACAGGTGCATACAGCGCTCAACCGAGAGACTGGAATCTGGCAGGCAAAGTAGTATCACCGGAGCGAGTAAAATGGGCATTTAACATACATACATTTCGACTCCAAGTTAACGTGGAAGCACCACATCTAGGAACACTATCAGAAATCCTGCAGGTTGCTCTGGTGCTGTAGGAATGCGATAGGTAAGGCCTGGCGACTTTCACCAAAATGGATACATTGAATGTACACATCCATAATAAAATCCATTTTGATGTAGGCATGCATCGTTTGGTGGCTGAACTTGCTAACAGCAGGACGCTGCTAACGCAGATTCAGAGACTTGGTTGCCTAAGTATTACTGGAGCAATGAGTACTACGCCGACTGCGGCACTTGAAACTATCCTAAATTTACCCTCCATTCACTTGGAGGTGAAACGGAAAGGGCGTCGAAAGGTGGCCAATCACACGGTCATGCGTCTATCTGGAAATTCCTTGACAAACATCCGGTAGCTCTGATGCCGACCGATCATATGGTTTCCAAATTCGTCTTTGAAAAGACATACACTATCGTAATGACCGATAGAGAAGAATGGTCGACAAATGGCCATGCGTCTTTTCAGATGACTGATTTATTAATCTTTACCGACGGGTCAGTTATGGAGGGCGGAACCGGCGCAGGGGAGTTCTCGAGGAATCCGATTATGGAACTGGCCCGACCCTTCGAAAACTGACAACCATATTCCAGGTGGAGAGATATGCCATTTCATTGGCAGCACAAAAATGTCTGCGACAAGAATGGAGGGGTCGCACCATGCGAATCTGTTCCGAGGGTCGGGCGGCATAATCAGCATTAAAAAGCAACGGCATGGCAAGCCAGTTGGGGTGGAGTTGTCATCAGGTGCTGCTGAAATTCGGTGGACTGAACGAAACACTCTTGATGTGAGTGCCAGGGCACTCTAACATCGCTGGTAATGAGGAGGCTGACACGCTAGCTCGCCGACGATCTGAATCCTCAATGGAAGGACCAGAACCAGTTTTTGAAATTAGGTCATCCACTGTCAAGTCTACTCTGAAGAGTGAAATTGCAAGGATTCACGCAGCCTTTATATAAAAGCTGAGATTAGGTGCGTCCCCGGCGGTTTTGCGAGTGAATGTGCCGACTTCCGACCGTCCAGATCACATCGGTAGAAAAGTAAGGTAATTAAAACTTCTCATTCTAGACAATAGTCTGGAAGTAAAAGGCACCGCCACAAGTTTATAAGTCTCACGACTTTACTACCCACCAACAAAAACATCAACCGGTCAAACGGGAAGAATAAAGATAGGAGAATACAACTTTGAGACCGTTGATAGTTTTTCCTATGTAGGGTCGCAAATCACAACCGATAACAGCTACAGCAATAGAGTCCATTTCAGCTTACAAAAGCTGTTCCGCTCGATATGTCTCACCATAGGCTCAAAGCTCTTACTGTACATCGGAGACTTGGGATCTTAGCAAGAAGAATTGTGAACTCTTGGCCGCGTTCGAGAGAAGAATCCTCCGAAGAATTTTTGGCCCCCTACATGAGGATGGACGATTCCGTAGCCTACACAATGCCGAAATCTATGAGCGATACCATGACCGTCCGGTTGTGGATAAAATCCGGCTCAATAGATTACGGTGGCCGGGTCACTTAATCCGTATGGATGAGGATGATCCAGTCCGGAAAGTCAATAAGGGCAATATCTATGGTAGAAAAAGAAGACAAGGCGGACCCTGCCTAAGATGGAGCGATGGCGTAGGTCAGGACGCCAGACAGCTTTTAGGGGTATCGGCGCAAACCGGGATGTCTGGAGTTCCTTATAAAGGCAGGCCTCAACCGGAAACCGGTTGTTGCGCCGTTGGTAATGATGATGATGATGATGACTTTACCAAATTGAAAACTTACCTAAAATGACGGTATTAGAATGAATATGGTCCACACCAAATGATCTAATATTTATGATCATTGCATTGTACAGCATCACAGCCCACACCCATGCCATATGAACAGCAATTATGAAGCTTCTGTTCGTCTTTCCATCCCAAATACTCCAATAGCTCGGCGGATTAACGTTTCGAATATTGTTTGCCATTTCTTGAAGTTGTTGTTCTAAATCCAGAGGAATTTGCTTGTTATTGAACGCAGCAGATTCAAGAAGGATATTCATTGTATTTTCGATTTTCCCTTGTTTAAGGAGCCAACGCGGGGAATCTGTTATCCACCTGTGAAATAAACGGGCTTTATTGTTATCTTTTAGCTATTATAGTAGATGTGAGAAGATAATATAAGATAGTACAATTTGGTAAGTTTGTAGTTTTTTGTGGTAATGCAGAATTTTATTTTGAAAAAATAATATGCAATAAATAGGCCTCACGTTACATGTACAAAAATATCTGTATGCAAACTATGTATGTCTATATATGATAAATTATAAGAGAATCTTAGTTATATTTTTCTCGTAAATATTGTCCTCCGATGTTTATATTAATAAACCCGTTTATTTTTATCAATGTTAAATGATTCGCTAACAAAGGGAGGAGTGTACATTATCTCCTCAATTAAATAACAAACGGAACGTTTTATTTACTCTTTTCATTATCAGATTGGTCTTCCAAAAAATTCAATTAGCATGAATCTTGTTCACAGTTCATCAACGTGTGAAAATATAAATACGTGTGCACATACATACCACATCTCCAATGGAAAGTTTAGTCGTACCTGTGTAAGAAGACAAGCAGTATTGTTGGAGATGATATTGCCACGTAAAGATGGGTCCAACTATCCACAAATATTGAGATCCCCGGTAGAAGGATCAACCCAATCGACCAGAACAGCTCGAATAATGTCGTTATAATGACTTTAGCCTTTCCAGCAGTGATGTCGGCAACTGAAATTGGAATGATTCCAGTAATCAGCTAATCTAAGTATTTAATTATAAAAGTTCCTACAGATGAAAAATTTGAAAACTTTAAAACTTTCAAAAGAGGGACGGTTTCGTACCAGGTCAGAGGCGACTTATCCAATACTGCCTCACCTCTGCCCTGGAAACAGCGGGAGGTGTTATACGCTCCCTTTTATAATTCGCAAAACACGACAAGGACTCAGGACTCATCGATCCCTAAACAAAAATTGTCTAGTTCCGGCCAAGCTGTGGTCCGAACTGTGGACGGATTTACATTGGATATAATTCGTACCCTGGCTGTGTTTTACGAATTATAAATTTTTTATCTTTGGGTGTTAAACCTAAAAAGAAGAGTCCTTTGACCATAAAGAGTGGGAGAAAGTTGCTCTACATTTCGTTCGATCCAACATCAAGTGGATGCGGAGTTAGGACTCCTCAAACCCTAAACAAAAATTTAAAAGTTTTATGCTATCGGAGTATTAACGGCTCCTGACGTCTAGGAACTTTATTTATTGAAAACGATTTTGAATTGGTTTCTGAAGTGTGTGCTTGCTCCTCATCATATCGAGAGCTCTTATAATGCTAGCTTTTTCCAACAAAGGGAGAATTGCTGCGTAAGAGTATAGTCAAGATATTCTATTCCCAAGCAAAGTGTGATGACGAGATTTTCCCTCCTCATCTTGCAATACTGACGGGGCCCCTTAAAATCACTCTCTGGAGTCGCTTAGGGATACAATTGGAATTGTTAATGGTTAAGGAGCACTCAATTGTGCAGTGTTATGTACCAACTGGAAGACAGGTTTCTATGATCAATGACCCGCAGTTCAGGACACATCATCATCATCATCAAAGACGCAACAACCGGTATCCGGTCTAGGCCTGCCTTAATAAGGAAGTCCAGACATCCCGGTTTTGTACCGAGGTCCACCAATTCGATATCCCTGCGACATCGCTCCATGTCAGGCACGGTCTGCCTCGTCTTCTTTTTCTACCATAGATATTGCCTTTATAGACTTTCCGAGCTGGATCATTCTCATCTAGACGGATTAAGAGACCTCCATCGTATCCTATTCAGCCGGATTTTATCCACAACTTGACGGTCATGGTATTGCTCATATATTTCGTCGTTATGTAGACTACGGAATAGTCCATCCTAATGTAGCAGCCCAAAAATTCTTCGGAGGCCAAGAGTTCAATATTTTTCTTGCTAAGAACCCAAGTTTCCGAAGAATACATGAGGATTGGCAAGATGATAGTTTTGAACAGTAACAGCTTTGACCCTATGGTGAGACTTTTCGAGCGGAGCAGTTTTTGTAAGCTGACAACAACCGTGCGCGAATTTCATCATCGTAGCTGTTATCGATTGTGATTTTCGACCTTAGATAGAAGAAATTATTAATGGTCTCAAAGTTGTATTTTTATTCTTCCCGTTTGATTAGTGCGGTTTGATGTTGTTGGTTGGTTGGTTTTTGGTGCTGACGTTGCCACCATATACTTTACCTTGCCTTCATAGATGTGCAGCCCAAGATCTCGCGCCAATCGCTGCCTGCTCCAACTGGATGAAGGCAGTCTGTACGTCCCGGGTCGTTCTTCCCATGATGTCGATATCGTCAGCATAGGTCAGTAGTTGGGTGGACTTAAAGAGGATCATACCTCTTGAATTTACCTCAGCATCACGGATCACTTTCTCGAGGGCCAGGTTAAAGAGGACGCAGGATAGAACATCCCGTTGTTGATGTCGAATGGTCTTGAGAGTGATCCTGCTGCTTTTATTTGGCTTCTCACATGGGTCAGGGTCAGCCTAGTCAGTCTTATCAATTTCGTTGGGATACCGAATTCTTTCATGGCCGTGTAAAGTTTTACCCTGACTATGCTGTCATAGGCGCTTTAAAGTCGATGAGGAGGTGGTGCAGCTGATGTCCATATTCCAACAGTTTTTCCATCACTTGCCGCAGAGAGAAAATCTGATCTGTTGCTGATTTGCATAGAGTGAAGCCTCTTTGGTATGGGCCAATGATGTTCTAGGCATTGGGGCTATCCGACCTAGCAAGGTAGCTGAGAATATCATATAGATGGTACTCAACAACGTGATACCTTTATAATTGCTGCACTGCGTGATATCTCCCTTTTTACGTATGAGACAAATAATGCCTCTTTGCCAGTCGTCAGGCATTGATTCGCTGTCCCACATCCGGAGCCCAAGTTGATAAACCACTTGGTGTAATTGGTCTCCTCCATATTTAACCAATTCGGCTGTATTTCCATCGGCTCCTGGCGATTTATGATTTTTAAGTGGTGGTAGAAGTTCAGAACACATAATGACATTATAATCTGATCTGAATATCAACAATGGTGAAAGTTTCGTAGATTTCAGTAACATTTAGCAGATGCTTCTTGACGTGGATGGTTCAGTGCTCCAAAGTCAAATGAATTTCGACTGGCCGGCAACGAGCGTCTAACTAGATCAACAGTACCGCAATTAGCAGTACATTCAGGTGTTGCCTTCTAAGTGTACACAGCAAGAAATGTGTTGGCCTCGAAAGGAGCCATCGTCTAATAATCACTCGCGTAGGTGTCGCAATTGTGTCGGATTATAGAGGAGCAGAGCATCGGCCCCATGATGATGTGATATGCAACATAACATGCGAATCCAAACATAAATGGGATTAACTTTGCTACCAATGCTCCAAAATGGAGCAAAGCGGTCTCCTTTAACAGTCTCCCGGCAGACTGTTACATTCAATCCCTGCTTATTTCTCGCAACCGCAAAATGAATAATTAAACTATCCTGGAACCCATCAAGTTCTGGTTGCCATAAACTACGATGTGAGGAATAGCTACAATACATATGTGCTTTCACTTCCGGTTCATAGAAATGTCCTTTAGCTCATTCCACGGCTTTCTAAGAAACTTATACTCCAACTCATTCGCCGACCATCCTGGGGTAGTGGGTTCGAGAGCATGGCATAATCCGCAATGGTATTGCTGGCCTTTCTGTGCAGCCTAGCCACTGCCATTTCGCTTCTTTATATACACATCGATGGACGAAGTTCTTTGTTTGTTGTTGTCTCAGGTTAGAATACACGGATTAGACGTCGCAGGTACGACTTGATGAAAGCTGGGAGCCTCTGAGTAGCAAGGATGGCCAGTTTTTACTCGCATATAGCAGTTCAGAGAGAATTTTGGTGTGGAACATTTTTAGCTTAAGATTGATATTGAAATATAGCTCCATTTCGAGATGTTGGATAAACCAACGTAACACTATGAGTATATCGAGCAAAATCAAGCTCCGTGCAGCTGTCGACAAAAAAATTATTCGACGCCTTCGATATTCTATCCATTAATGCAAAAAGGAGAAACGTAATGACCCATCAGACTGAGAACTTTGATCTTAATGTTATTTACCTACAGTTCGAATCGCTCGTTCACTTCCATTTCAAAACCATTTAGCCAAGGGCCATGGTTCAGCAAGGGAGTCAGCAGATATCATCAGCGTAGTCGACAAAATCTATTGAACCCCTCCGCATCTTTAGCTAGGATAGCATAAAAGACGCACCTGATAATGAGAAAAGAATACTTTGGTGACAGAATTGTGATTTTACCTTGATTTATCAATTGACATTTTACGTCCCCATATGCTTCTTCTCCTTCTTCAGCCTTAGTTTCCTTTAGAAGTGGATTTGGCTTGTGTTGATTGATTGATTGATTGCGCAGAATTGCTAGTACAAGAAATTTACTAGTGTACACAGTCGGTTGGCACATAGGATAAATCAGGCTATTAATCGGCCGGAAGAATTTCCACCCTTCCTCACTGCGGGGATTACCTACCTTGGAAGGGTCAATACCCACCTTGAGACCAACAACATTCTGTCTGAGGAGTAGAAGGGCTGCCGAGTTGGGTCAAGGGGTTGCAAAGAGCAACTCATTATCGACTAGGTAGTTGTAGGACAAACAACTAGAGGCCAAAGAAACCCTCTTTAGTTGCTATATCGATTATGCCAAGGCTTTGATACGTCCCGCATACCTGGCTAATAGATATCCTAAATCTGTATCGCATTGATCGAGAGAGAATTCTACAAATACCAAGAAATTCTGGAAGGAACCCATGTTCGAGTTGATGATCTAAAGGAGACTCTGCTATCCGAAATCCTACGACCTGTAAAGCTGGTACTGGAATCGCAATTTTCGGGGAAGAATAAAATAGGTATACTGAACATATTCGCTATCCCTTCACTGGTTTATGCATTCGGAATATTGCCGTGGACGAAGATCGATCTGGAAAACGTCCAGCGGCGGATACGGATAACTATGTCCAAATTCCGAACGCATCATCCAAACTGTGCCTTGGAGCGGGTGAATCTGCCTCGTGGCGTAGGGATAGGGGTGTGGTTGACGTGGCGGAACAACATCATCGCAAAGTCGACTCGTTGGGGGCTTATTTTTACAGCGAAGAGCTGGCGAGTCCCTTACATGCGGCTGAGTAGGGTGAAATTAGACCAAGAGCGGATCGACGAATGGAAGTCGAAGGCAATGCACAGTAAATACGTGAATTGTCTTTGGCAGTCACTTGTCGATTTGCATTTGTCGAACAGATGGGAGCCCTTTGCTGAGACTGAGGGATTTATGTGTGCCATTCAACTCATAATGAAAGAGCGGGTGGAAAACGACCAGTACAGAATGTGTGATTTGGCGTTAGAGACTTTGAACCATCTCATTTCTGGCTGCACTGTTTTGACACCGGTGCAATACACGAACAGGCATAATGCTGCATATAAGGTCATCCATCAAAACATTGCATACAAGCATAGGCATAGGTGGTCCGCAGGCTAACTGTGAAGGATCTGGCTCTGAAATTTTGATATAAGAATGAGCATTTGGCATTTGGGAAGTTGCACAACGTTAAGCAGGCGAACGAAATAATTCCAACTTCAAAAGCATTTGCAAGTCTATCTGATGCCGTTGTATAGACGGTGTCAGTAAATAGTGTAAGAAGATTAATAAAAGGTCTGAGTGCTTGCAGTTGCGGATCCCTAATATCCCAACCTAACCTAATATAGTTATATCCCATCAAATAGTTCGAAAAAATTATGTATGAATATAGATCTGCATAACGGGTGAAAGATTGTGGTTCTTTTCGCTAATGTTCGATTATTATGTTCGTCTCTGAAAAAATGATGCTAAAACAAAAAGCGTCGTAAAACTTGGTTTGAGTAGAATTTAAGTATTGCTGACTACATATCACGAGCGTACAAAAGACTCACATGTAGTTTACATTTTCTGAAGGGCTGACTGCTGTATGTAAGTGTGGCGACTCATCGGAGTTGCGAACCTAGGTGCCAATATGAAACAGTTGTAGGACTGACATGAGACTTTGGTGACAAATGTTAAGAATGACATGTTGTCAAAAGTCTAGAAAGAAAGTCAGTTCACGTCCGCCAGCCGCCAAAAAATTCAATCATATAAAATGGTGCGTTCATTTTTAGTTACCGTCGCTTTGTTATCTTTTTAGAATAAGATTTGGTTTTAAGTATTATTACATTATAAACCAGCGTGAAAATGAAGAGCTGAAATGTTTAAATAAAGACTCCAAATAAGCATATCTTAATTTCTATTATTTCATTCTTACGTATCATTTGTCCTGCTGTGTACATGAAAGCGCAACATGCAGCCGTAACGCATCTGTAGAACATATGCAAGTTGAACGAGTGCACAAGTCCTGTTAAATTCCCGAAAAAGATTTGGGACAGCATCCCTATTAGCATGAGGCGTCTGGGGCTGATACTAGAATATATCTCAGATTCAGCAGCGCAGTTCACACTGATTTTTACTTACAACTGACCGTTTCAGTAGTTTGGTAGCGATGAGGCCTCCGATTAGCGTGCCCAAAGCATGTCCCGCTTGTGATACACTGACTAGCAGTTGCCTCGAACAAATCAAATCAAAATCAGTTACTAACGACGAATATACCGGGTTATGTTCGAAGTGGCTGCAAGGGATGATATTCTCGTCAGGCCCTCTCGGCTGCAGAAATGGGTTCGAATAATTCGAATGCCTCCGTATGAAGTCACTATCCAGAGTTTGTTCATAAATTTGACAGAAATCCACTTGGAACTCCCGGTCGGTAGCGCGTTGTATGTAGGAAGGCTGCGATTTTTTCACCCAATCTTGCGAGTTTGTCACAACCGAATCATTGAAGGGGTTACAATAATAATCACTTTTCTTGGGGGCTGGTGCCGTATAAATCACACATGCCATGAACCAAGAGGAAGGAATTTTACACAAAAATATCAAAATAATTGTTCGAAGTTGCCATCGACCGAAATTGCCATTCACTTGACCGATAACATCATTTCTCACGGGAGACGACATTTTCGAACGGATGCTATGAAGTGATCTGAAAATCTTCGGCAACTGATCTGTATTTTGCGAATGCCTTCCATTCCAAATTATCTGAAGCTTGATTGCATGTTTACTCAAGTAATCTTCAAGAAGATTAACTCCAATCATTTCAGCTGATTCGCAGATTGTGCAAATTGGCATTGGTTTGCTCAACAAATTAGAACATGGGATGATGTCTATATTGGGATAATCTTCAAGGAAATACATATTTTGTAGACATAGCAACATTACTTTATCGCCACTCCATTCAACATATTTCCAAAAGTTAATAATTTATTTTGGTAACAGTATTTAGATACGAAAATATTGGATTCTTTTGAACACACTTCTACAAAGGCAATCTCAAAATTAAAGAAAGTTAACCAGTCATGCTTGAGTTCAGCATAAAGAAACCGAAAAAAAATGTCAGTTTTCTCTGGATGCTCCTTGAATTTTGATTTGTAAATTCCCTTTTGGCACCCTTAACCCGATTTTTATGAAAAACTAGTTATATTGGAAGTTGTGGATACTATGGGTTTTGTCTTAGCACCAACAACGAGGTGATTCTTGCAGCAGAGACCTTCGAGGATGACGAAGACATTTTTTGCCTCCTTTGTAATTGGTAACAAAATTGAAGCGTCCCATACAATGACAAAGATAATCACTCGAAGGGTGGTATTTCTCTTTGCCCAATTCAAAAAAAACTTGAAAGGAACCGACATTACGAAATGTAGAAAAGGAATATTTAGGAAGTGGGTTAGCTCTGCTGTGGGATCGCTCAAAATTTACTCTAATAGACCACTCTATAAATAGGAAAAAGTCGCTCCTACGTCGAATCCTACGCAGAAAGCAGTAACGTGTAAGTAACCATTTCGACTGGCAAGATAGCCTTATGAGCCAGAAACTGGTTTTATTTGGGTTGGATTAAGCGGTGTATATATGTATAGCTACTATGCCACTAAAAGTTGTGCCGCGATCAGAGTCAGACCGTAGCTGCGAAAATCGATCCAAATTATCACCGGTCAACTGGGAAGTAAGTGAAAGAGTATAAAACCTTGCTGTATCTGTAGCTTGCTTTGTCCTGTTATCAACGACGAAAAGTTTCCTTTGCTTATATGCAGCATATTCCCTTTCCCTCATATTTACTACTTCCTGTTCTGACTTCACATCACACTGGAAAGAGTCTAATGAATAATTACATCAAAAATTTTAATTTTCTATTAAACCACTTTCACCTTTTTTAATTTCCCGAAATCCTAAATTCAGTTAAATATTTTGAATTATAATATAAAAATTTATAATATTCAAAACTGATCATAACCCTTTCTTCTTGTTGTTGCTTTCAGTATTTGAGTTGGGGCTTAAGAACATACTCAAAGTCTTCCCCTTTATAAGTCGACTAAAAGGGATGGAAATATGTAGGCTAGGAATATGCAAACCTCACTGCTATCAAAACGTCAACAACGCGTCGAAAAGAGGCTGATCTTACGGCTACGACCCTTGGCTATCGAAAACGGAACATGATTGATTTCTTAAATGTGAACACCCTCCTCGGGGACCCAAGAATGCTCGCTTTCTCCAACTGGAGCGAGAATTCCAACGATATTAACCAGATATTTGATCCTAAGCGAAGCAAAAAGTCGGCACTCTGGAGGGTACCATTCTTCCTGTTGCCACAGTTATTGCAATGCGTTTTTGCACTCTGGAAAGCCAAGTGGTAGTAAGCGGGAATTCTTTTTGACGGCTACCACAAAGTGCGCTTTCTTAACTTGGAAGCTGGTTTTACAGAGGATTCTGATTGCAAGATTGCGGTTCAGGTGAAGGAGCATCACTGTACTATGCACCAATGGATGTTTCCGATGTAGTGGAAAAGGATGTTTTCTATGAGTAAATAGACGCTGGAGAGGCTTCCTAAAGGTGATATTGTGATTTAATGAATGTTATGGCGGGCTCTGGCAATACTTTGCTCGGCCATGTGATGGAGGATCACGGTTTGATGGGAGGTTTTTGGATTTCTGTAGCTCCCACTGCCTCGTCATAAGTGGCAATTGGTTCGACCACAGAGCTTGCCAGAGGGTCAGTTGTGTTGCGATAAGTAGAGTAGGTGTTGTTCCTTTAGATGTACGTGAAAAGGGAGACGCCGACGTTGACCTAAAACGGGATCACCATCTGATGATCGCTTGTGTGATGGGTGCGCCACTTCTCGCAGCTGCCGTTTAAAAGTGGAAAAATAATCTTACTCATGGAACGGCAGATACACTGAGTAACTTGCCTGACAATATCGATAAACATCAGATCGCCATCAGAAATGCTCTTTTCTCGGGTGCTGTACAGGTCGTCAGCAGCGTCCAAGAAACGTGTCATAAGATCTGGTGATGAACGGAAGGAACTGAAGGGGATTGAGCCGACACGGTGACAAATCAAGAAGTAGTGTGCACCATGACAAAAGAGAATTGGTTAGATGCCCTAGAACTCAATGATTGCCGTATCACAAAAGAATTTGCCTGTGGTCGCAAACTGTTCGATATCCTATGAAGAACATTAACGGATAACAATACAAAAAGGTTTTCAGAACGGACTTCTTTTTATTGCTAGCTACCCCAAAATACACTGCGGAAATCATACGTCGAAATGCGGAGTCCTTAAATTTTATAGGGGTAGAAGCGAGCGATTATGTAGTTCAGGCCCAGAGTCCACCGCCCAGGAGGTAATCGCTTTATGTCCTTACGAAATGAGATAATGCTATGCAAATAGTGTATTTATAAATACTTGCCACCAGTCCTTTGTACGAGTGCATTTGCATTGGTTATTAACTTTGTTTGTAATTCATGATCGTCATCATCAACGGCGCAACAACCGGTATCCGGTCTAGGCCTGCCTTAATAAGGAACTCCAGACATCCCGGTTTTGCGCCGAGGTCCACCAATTCGATATCCCTAAAAGCTGTCTGGCGTCCTGACCTACGCCATCGCTCCATCTTTGGCAGGGTCTGCCTCGTCTTCTTTTTCTACCATAGATATTGCCCTGATAGACTTTCCGAGTGGGATCATCCTCATCCATACGGATCAAGTGACCCGCCCACCGTAACCTATTGAGCCGCATTTCATCCACAACCGGACGGTCATGGTATCGCTCATAGATTTCGTCATTGTGTAGGCTATGAATCGTCCATTCTCATGTAGGGGGCCAAAAATTCTTCGGAGGATTCTTCTCTCGAACGCGGCCAAGAGTTCGCAATTTTTCTCGCTAAGAACCCAAGTTTCCGAGGAATACATGAGGACTGGCAAGATCATAGTCTTGTACAGTAAGAGCTTTGAGCCTATGGTGAGACATTTCGAGCGGAACAGTCTTTGTAAGCTGAAATATGCTCCGTTGGCTGACAACAACCGTGCGCGGATTTCATCATCGTAGCTGTTATCGGTTGTGATTTTCGACCCTAGATAGGAGAAATTGTCAACGGTCTCACAGTGTTATTCTCCTATGCTTATTCTTCTTCGTGTTTGACCAGTGCGGTTTGATGTTGTTGGTTGATTCGTCTTCGGTGCTGGCGTTGCCACCATATATTTTGTCTTGCCTTCATTGATGTGCAGCCCAAGATCTCGAGCCGATTGCCCCCTGCTCGATCTGGATGAAGGCAGTTTGTACGTCTTGGGTGGTTCTCCCCATGATGTCGATATCGTCAGCATAGGCCAGTAATTGGGTGGACTTGAAGAGGATCGTACCTCTTGCATTTACCTCAGCATCACGGATCACTTTCTCGAGGGCCAGGTTAAAGAGGACGCATGATAGCGCATCCCCTTGTCGTAGACCGTTGTTGATGTCGAATGGTCTTGAGAGTGATCCTGCTGCTTTTATCTGGCCTCGCACATTGGTCAGGGTCAGCCTAGTCGGTCTTATTAATTTCGTCGGGTTATCGAATTCTCTCATGGCCGTGTACAGTTTTACCCTGGCCATGCTATCATAGGCGGCTTTAAAGTCGATGAGCAGATGGTGCAACTGTTATCCATATTCCAACAGTTTTTCCATTGCTTGCCGCACACAGAAAATCTGATCTGTTGCTGATTTGCCTGGAGTGAAGCCTCTTTGGTATGGGCCAATGATGTTCTGGGCGTATGGGGCTATCCCGCCTAGCAAGATAGTGGAGAATATTTTATAGATGGTACTCAGCAACGGTATCACGTTGCTGAGTACCATCTATAAGATCTCTATAATTACTGCACTTTGTGATATCTCCCTTTTTATGTATGAGACAGATAATGCCTCGTTCCAATCGTCAGGCATTGATTCGCTGTCCCATACCTTGAGCACAAGTTGATGAACCACCTGTTGTAACTGGTCGCCTCCATATTTAACCAATTCGACTGTAATTCCAACGGCTCCTGGCGACTTATGATTTTTTAGCCGATGTATTGCAGGGACTGTTTCTACTAAACTTGGTGGTGGCAGTATTTGTGCGTCGTCTTCAGTTGGCGGGACTTCCAACTCGCCGATGTTCTGGTTGTTCAGTAGCTCATCAAAGTACCCAACCCATCGCTCTACTATGCCCATTCTGTCGGAAATTAGATTTCCCTCTTTGTCTCGGCAGGATGAGCATCGAGGTGTATAAGGCTTCATCCTAATGACTTGTTGGTAAAATTTCCGCGCCTGGTGCGGTCGGTCCCTGTACTTTTCAAGTTCACAGACTTGTTGGTTCTCCCAGGCTTCCTTTTTCCGTCTGTGAAGTCGCTTCTCCGGTCGACGGAGTTCGTGGTAAGTCTCTGCGCCCAACATTACTCAGTATGCGGCATTCTTCCGTTCCGTTGCTAGCTTACAATCATCGTCAAACCAGCCGTTCCGACTCCTTTTGCGGCTGGGGCCAAGTATGTTTGTGGCCGTATCCATGATAACGTTCTTCAGGTGATTGTGAAGATCATTTGTTGATGCTTCATCTCCAGGTCCTCTGTTGACCGCGATTGTTGCGGCATCCATTTCCCTCTTATAGGTGTCGCGGAGGGTTGTGTTGTGGATGGCTTCAGTGTTCACTCTCACCTGATTGTCAGAGGGGATTCTAGGTGGTATTGTTATTCGAGCTCGCAGCACCATGCCAACGAGATAGTGATCCGAGTCTATATTGGACCCCCTATATGTTCTGACATTCATCAAGGGTGAGAGGTGGCGGCGTTCGATCAACACATGGTCAGTTTGGTTGAAAGTGGCCACGTCTGGAGAGGCCCACGTATGTTTGTGGACCGCTTTCCGTGCAAACCAGGTACTTCCAACAACCATTTCGTGTGACCCTGCTAATTGAATTATCCGTAGTGCGTTATCATTTGTTTTTTCGTGTAAGTTATGGGAGCCTATGGTTATGGCTGTTAAAATCCCCTAGTATGATTTTGATATCATATCTGGGGCAGGCTTCGAGGGTTCGTTCTACTGCCTCGTAGAAGGTATCCTTCTCCAACTCTGCAGTCTCCTCTGTGGGGGCGTGAACATTTATGAGGCTTATATTTCTAAACTTGCCTCACAAACGCAGAGTGCATAGCCGTTCGCTTATGTTTTCAAAGCCGATTACAGCAGGTTTCATTTTTTGGTTGACTAAGAAACCTACTCCGAGCACATGGTTTACTTCTCCAAGAAACCAGTCCCTGTCCATCGCATCTTTTGTAACGCTGTTATATCAGCCCTGTATTGGGACAGGGTATCGGCTAGCTGCTCATCAGCTTCATCTCTGTACAGGGAGCGCACGTTCCATGAGAAAATGCGCAAATCGTTGGTCCGTTGTCGTTGCCGGGTCCGTCGTTTTAAAGTCCGTCCTGTCCGAGGCTCCTGTTGTGGCTTCGTAACAAGTTATTTTCCGTGTAGGGTGTCAGCCCTACCCAACCTCCAACCTATAGGACCAGTTGGTACAATTTGTCCCGTTTTTAGGCGCGGGAGACTCGCCTTCATCCTTCTCCGTCTGCAGCTTTTCGTTAAGAAAGAGCTCCCAGCGGTCACCACGTGGAGGTGGAGATAGGGTTTGGTAGTAGAGTGTTGGTGTTGGTTCAGCAGGCATTTCCCAGGTTTTATGCTCCATTGTGGGTACCAATCCACGTTTCGCCCTGGGACCTATACTACCCTTTGACTTTGTAATTAAGAGAAATAAATGTCTTCAAATGTCTAAAGGGTATTTTTCAAACCATCTTTTTTTTCAAATGTGTTTTTCTTCAAAACGACTCACATTTGCGAGAATTCTAGCTCTAAAAGTAATAAATCGGTCACTGTGAAATTCGGAGCCACCATTATTTACAAAACTGCCAAGAATGCGAATCAACGTTTAGGATAAAGTCATAATTTTGAGCGTCCCTTTTATTGCATAATTAGTGAAAAAAAATTGCAAAATTTTTGATTTTGATTATTTTCAACTGCATCGTGGTTCATATTCTTAGAAATTAAGTTATTGATGTAAAATTAAAAACTTTTTGGTTCTAGATAAAAATTAAAGTCGCTACACGCCCCGGAGCGGGAGAACTCCAGTTAGGACCTTCAGCGGAGTATTGTCGTATAACTCTTTCACTAGTAGCTTAAACTTTTCCTAAAAAGTGGTAAACGTTTTCCGGAATATGATTAATATAATATCAAACTCCACTTCCACCAATGATGGGGGTTATGACGAGGAGCTGAAAAGGTGAAAAGAACATTTCCCCACAATTTTTAACAGTATGATATCCCCCGGAGCTTTGGGCCTTTTGGGGGTAACGGCCGGTAACAGCAATATAGGGAAACGGACTGTTCTTTCAAATCATCTCGGTCTGGAGTAAAGTCGTTGGGTTCGACGGTCTTTCCGCATTCATTTGCCTCTCAATTCGTCTCATTAGGTGTTTTAATCTTTTTCCTGGTAGCTGTTCATCTTCGCGATGCTGATGCTTCCATCTGTATAGGGAGCGCAAGTTCTATGAGAAGATACACAAATCGTTATTCCGTTTTCGTTGCCGGGTTCGTCGTTGTGATATCAATCCCGTCCTAGGCTCCTTTTGTGGCATCATAACAAGTTGTTTTCCGTGTACGGTTGTCAGCGTTTCCCAACCTCTACCCTCGTGGACTAGTTGGTACAATTTGTCCTGTCATGTTAAGAAAGACCTCCCAGTGGTCACCGCGTGGAGGTAGAGGTAGGGTTTGAAAGTAGAGCCATTGATGTTGGTTTATCAGGTGTTTCCCAGGTTTTGTTCTCTATTGTGAGTTCTAATGCAGGTTTCGCACTGGGTCCTATAGTACCGTTTCAACAATTGTAAATGTGTAAAGGAATACAGCAGTCTGTACGGAGCACGGGCCTATAGCGGACTATGCACCTGGAGTCGGCAAACGCTACAGATCACTTTATAGAAATTGAGGAGAGGAGGCACTTTTCGTGCGATTGTCCCGATCTAGCTAGAATTAGACTGTGAACACAGGGGAACAGATCTTGGAGGACGTTCATAAATGCTATGGGACGGCTTTGAAGATCTAAAATTTTGATAAAATTTGGTTTTATTATTCAATATAGTTGCCTCCAAGGACGATACATCGATTGTAGCGGTCATACAATTTTTATAGTACGAATTGCCTTTAGTCTCAAAATAGGCCTCAGTCCTTGCGATTACCTCTCCATCGGCGCTAAATTTCTTTCCAGCGAGCATTCTCCTGTAGTGGTCACCATTGCGCTCGCCCGGGATTATTACCCTGATTTGACTCAGGTACTCATTCGCAGCTGGGTCGACTGGTATCCGACGTGAAATTACGATACAAATTCCACCGCATCCAGTGAGATTTGAACCGTGACCTTCTGTACGACAGTCTTGTCCTCTAAAAACTCAGCTATCCGGACTCAATGCTATGTAATAAACGCTATTAATTTTTTTTCTCTTCTCCAGATAACCAATGAATATTATACAATGCATATCCATTGTATAATATTACCCAAAACACGATGCCATAGCCTTGCCAAGCGACTGTTGCGTCATTGCACGCTTGGGAGTCGGGTCACCACGTGCAGTCCACTCAGATGACGATGGTTTTCATTCTGGTGTGAAATAATGGAGCCATGTTTTGTCCATTGTCACATATCGACGTATAAATTCGACTTTTTTTTATAGAGGACGAGCTTCAAACTCTGCTTGTTTTAGGTCGATTGTGAGCTCGCTCGGCACCCACTTTGAACAGAGCTTTCGCATACCCCAATATTCATGCACGATATGTACAACACTTTCCTTTGATATCCTTAGAGCTTCAACTAATTTGATCAACTTCACTTTCCAGTTTTCCAAAATTATTTTGTGGACTGTTTTGACGTTCTCAACGGTTCAATTTCTTAGTTCAAAATCCATGTGTCTTTTGAAGGTTAGGGTTAACTAAAAATTATATGGGTTGATACTAGTAGCGCCATCTGTGTGTTAGCCTACAAACTTTTCATCCCACCCGGTACTGATAGGTATAACAAAGCACACTAGAAATCGTGGTGGCCATTTTGTTGTCCACCGCGGGAGCCACCTTTCCGACTCTGAAATGTACCTTTCCATTCATAATAGCTTGCTCTGGGAGATACTGCTAAACCCGCATGAGGGGTTCCAGAGGCGCTTGTGTCGCCCATTCACAGAAGTGATAGTTCTTTCGTTTTTTGCGAAATTTACTGTATTGGATTTGAATAAACACCAAAACAATCTCATCTTAAACACGTTATATTTTATTCAATCTAATAAATTACATTCAATACATAAGACTAATAACTTTAGTATAATTTATTCAGTTGTCGAAATTTGTTTAGTTTTGGTAATAATCTAATCTTAAAGGTTTAGATTGCTTGCGAAAGACTTGTATCATTTATTTTGGAAAAGTTTTTTTGATATTTTTTCAAATTTCCGAGACTATAGAATATGGAATATTTCTTCAGTATTAATAAATCTTATATAACTTGAAAATTGGTTTTTTTACTCGATTTTAATAATAATTATATTAAAATAAATTACTCAATATCAAGAGGACTAGAAATTTACGTAATTTTCATTAGAAAGTTACAAGTATCAATGAAATTTTAGCTACACAATCTGTTAGACATACGCTATCTTTTGCTATTGTTTTATAAAAGAATGGTTTGGAATTCTTTACAAAAAAAGGATGCCTGTATCCGAAGTTTTTGTCATGGGAGAGGAAAACATACGTGAAGGAATGTCAACATTTTTGCTGTCATCGCTTAATACTTTTACAACCATTTAGTTCGCTACGCTTCTTATATAAAATTGCTTTCTTAGGAATACTAATTAGTTTAATCTTTGGATTGAGTGTTCTGGAAGGAATTGCTTTATTGCTGTCAAAAATAATATTCTTTATCTAATTTTGGGTAATATCTGCGTTGGCTGGATCGCCGGAATATCTTAGAGCTTAAGTGGTAATAGTTGAAGTTTCTAGAATTTGTGCATTGTTTGAATTGATATACACAATAGGCTACAAGGACGCAACTCCTCCAGCATTCGAAGATTGAGATATTTTTAGTTAAATGCTTATCACAGAAAAAATATAAAATTGCATTATTTCGATATTTTGTATTATCTACGTTTCTATTTCTCTAATTTTTCGTTATTGCAATGCGTTGATTGCTGCTAATTCCAGTAGACTATTTACAATAAAAGTTACATACTTAGGAATGATATTCTTATGATTATTGATATAATACAAACAGTTATTTCTTAAATTTCAATGAAACTTGGAAAATGAGCATCACCATTCGATTACTTGCTCTAAGTGCAGTAAGTTTTTTTAAATGGAATTGCACAAAGTAAATTCGATATGAATAAATATTTCTTGGTATTCGCGTATTTTGTAAAAAAGGTTTGTTTGGAAATACCAATGGATTTGCCATGTATTACTTGAAGATCTTACTGTTTGAGAAATTTGAATAAAAACTCGATAAATGTTGGCTAAGGAAACGGTTTCGAACGAATGTTTTTGTAATAGAAGATATGCGGATTTAATATTAACAAAGAACTAAAAGAGCTTCCTTATTGGTTCAATAATGTGTTGGTCACCTCAGAGAAGGACAACAAAGGACTCCCGTCCGGGTGATCGGAGTACGCGTTGGATGCGTATGCGAGAGCTGTGTGAGCGGTGATATTGGAGAGATGGTGCCGACCGGATGATGAGGATGGGGATGGTGTGATTGCGATTGATGATGCGGATGATGGTGAAGATGATGGTGGGCCGGGTGATGATGTGCATCCATGTAACCGTTGCTGCGCGAAAGATAGGGCGATTGACTGCTGTCGGCCGCCAAGGATGATCTGAAAAGGATTTCATAGCTTTATTAGGAACCGATATCCAACATAGTATTCAAAAAGTTCTTCTAAAGAAAGCGCTAAAGCGAAAAACTCCTATTAGCTCATTAATTTAAAACAAACAAATTTGGAACATCAAAACAGTCAGAGCCATTCGTGTACTGTACAATAGTGCCAAGGCCGTCAAAAGTGACTCGGAGAAAGCAAGCTTCACTTAAGCAAGCCAGTGAGCTTGAAAAAATGATTAGAAAGGGCGCAAACGATTCCTTTAGAACCTTGCAGGATGCAAAATGGTAAAAAGTCCTCTGATTAGAGAAGAAAGGGAAGGCCAACAAAGTGACCAAAATCTTGGAAACCACAATGCCGACTCCAATCGATCCAAGGGATCTAAGGCCCCGGAAAGGAACCAGGGAAGCATGGGCCAAGGCTGGCGGAAAAAAAAGTGCGACACGTAAAAGAAGATTACGGCTACCATCTCGAAAAAACATACGCCGATGTCCTCAGAAAGGTCAACTTGAACCACTGCATGGCAGTGCAAGACTTACTCTCGCAATCATCTAATAATCGAAGCGGCCATAATCAGCGCGTGTGGAAATCAAACCATACAAGAAGTGATGGAGTTTCCAGAAGTTGGAACCGTCAGGGCTAAAATGATAAAATGAAATAGTTGCAATGATCCCCCAAGCGTGACGATAACAGAATTCAAGGAAATGCTAGATATGCCGATGCAACAAGTCGAAACCACAAAATCGTAGTGGGTGACTTCAACGCGTGGGTGGTGGATTGGGAGTAGAACAATGAACACCAGGGGCTGTATCCTACTCTAGGCTTTTGAGGAACTAAATTTGGTACTTGCAAATACCGGAAATGTATTCAACTTTCCTGCGGAAAGATCGGACCCAAAAGTCGATCTGACATATGTAAGTATTACATTGGTGAGGAGAATGGTCCGGGTTATCAGTGAGCACTATACTCATAGCGGCTATCAGGCAATTTCCCTCCAGATAGAATATGGGTCATGTGACGACGTGCGTTTCCACGGAGCTAGAAATCAAGGAGGGTCGTGAAAAAGTTCATAGGGATGCCATTGGGAGATCCCAATGCCGGTGGTGCGACGTCAGAAAAATTATCGTAAATAATAGGTGGTCAAACTCTTGGTGAAAAAAGAGATCGCAGAATTACGGGCTGCATATTTTCATGCAAGAAGGATCTGCCAACGATCTAGAGGAAAACCAGACTTCGACAAGAAACGGTAAGTATATGCGAATTTCGAGGTAGGCTTAAGCAGGCTATACAGGCAAGCAAGCAAGAATGCTTGAAGGAACTTTGCACGGAGGCGGATCACAAGTCCTGAGGAATAGCGAACGCGATGATTACGAAGAAGATTAGAGAGCAAACACCACCACTGACCTGCCCGCGACTTCTACTCGATATAGTAATGGCGCACTTCCCCCGATAAAGGCTAGCGCAAAAAATATAAATAAGCATTGGACGTCTACACCAGCAGTAACTGAGGAAGAACTTGCAGTGATTTTCAGGAGAATCGGTGATAATAAAGCTCTCGGTTTGGATGCTGTTCTCAATAAAGCCGTTAAACTCGTTAAAATCGATCAGACCCGATTAGTTTATCAGCGTATTTGGTGAATACACCATCATGCCACTCCATTTGCTTTCTCACACGATACAAAAGATACGTGCGGGTTATCTGCAATAATCTTCCTATAATAGAATATAAGGGTGGCCTATCTGAGGTACAATTTGGATTTCAACAAGCGCACTCAACGATCGATGCCTTAGACGCAGGTTTGAAGCTAGCTGGAGACGCGATGTCATCTAATAAATGCTGTTCCGTGGTGATGTTGGACGTCAAAAATAAAAAAAGCTCATTGGCTACGACGGGTGCCCCTAGTTATTACCTCTCGGAACTTTGGTACGAGAGCAGTCCACCGTCACAGCAGGAGGATCACAGGGGTCAATGTTGGATCTTCCTGCTGGAAGGAGGAGAAAGTAGGGGCGGTTTAAGTAGGTGAGAATGCCAGTCACTACTGCACTACAACTTAGCCCTCCGCAACAATTATAAATGGGAAATGGATGCTACAATAACCGCAGTCAACAGAGATCCTGGAGATGAAGCATCAACAAATGATCTCCACAAACACAATTCGAAAAGTACAGGCAGTAACGGCACCTGGCGCGAAAGTTTCACCAACAAATCAGCTGGATGAAGTTTTATACACCTCGGTGCTCATCCTGCTGAAACAAAGAAGGAAATCTGATTTTGGACAGAATGTTCATATTGGAGCGATGGGTTGAGTACTTTAATGAACTGCTGAACAACCACAACATCGACGAGTTGAATGTCCCACCAACTGAAAACGACGGACAAATACTGCCACTACCCACTCTAAGTGATCCGTGATGCTGAGGTAAATGCGGTACGATCCTTTTTAAGTTCCCCCAACTAGTGGGCCAGACTGACGATATCGACATCATGGGAAGAATGACCTGAGTCATACAAACTGCCATCATCCAGATCGAGTAGGCGGCAATTGGCGCAAGATCTTTGGCTGCACATCAATGAAAGCAAGACAAAATATATGGTGGCAACGTCACCACCAGAAACCAACCAACCATAACATCAAACCACACTGATCGAACGGGAAGAATAAAGGTAGGAGACAACAACTTTGAGATCGTTGATAATTTCGCCTATCTAGGGCCGAAAAGCACAACCGATAACAGCTATGACGATGAAATCCGCGCCCGGTTGTAGGCAGCCAACAGAGCCAGACCCTGCCTGACCTGGAGCGTTGGCGTAGGCCAGGACGCCAGGCAGCTTTTAGGGATATCGAATTGGTGTGCCTCGGCGCAAAACCGGGGTGTCAGGACTTCCTTATTAAAGCAGGCCTAGACTGGATACCGGTTGTTAAACAGTTGATGATGGTACAGATTGCATGAGTCGATTTGCTTTTTATTAGGTGTGCAGTGGAGGAACACCCATCCTGTGGTGTAAGTAAGACTTTCGCATGTTCATGAGTATAGGTTCACTCGACTACATATTCATAATTAGACACGTTTCGACGCATGCATTCCCCATCTGATGCCCGCGGCTAATTGTTGCTAATAATAGAAAGCTACTAGAAGGAAGGCTCGGGTGCTTTGACCCAAATAAATTATGCAGCCCATGTGCCTCAAACCTCTACTAAATTTACCATTTATTCATCGGGGAGTAAACCAAATAGTCGCTAACGATGCATTCAATCTTGGTAGTAATACCGGCTGAGAATCAGGTCAGTCGTAGGACTATCTTAATCGGCATTATGAACGGGACATTGGGCTGAAAGTCATTTTCGCAAAACCCAATGCGGATATGAACTTCATTTTGCTGTGGAAAACTCTTTGTTTTCTCTTCAGAAGAAGGCATGAAAATTTCGAGGAGAGCTAGAAAAACAGGAGAGGACAGAGGAGGAAGAAAAGTTGAGAAGCGGAGGCTCGGATGAAAATCCAATCCACCAAAGGGTGGTACCGGTAACTATCGCATCGCTGTTACCCTGAATTCGACAAATGTAGCCAAATGCACTCAATTGGAGCCTAATCAAAAAGAACCTGGAGATGAACGGTGCATCCACTTCTGGGGCCATATTAGAAAACTGCCTGTCTAATATAAGAATTTTGTAAACAGCGCAGGACGGACCCAAAGAATAAGTTTTCTCAACGGGCAGCAAACTGGATTCTGTAACTACAGTGTCCAAGACAGCTCGTGACGAAAGGGAGCTCTGAAATCGCATTGGTCAGCGCAGCAGACACTGCCAGGAAAAATATCGATTTCATTTTTGTCGTCGTAAGCCTTTGATAGTTCTATGAGAAACGTTAGCGGTCATCTAGCGTCTCATCTACAATGATGAGCAGAGTATTTCCCGATTCAAAACGGAATAGTGTGGCCGAAATTTGATCTCCAATGGATGTAATGGAATACCACTTCAACTTACGCGAAAATCCTGGGTATTCTAAATTAGTGAGTTAAAGAGGGGGATGATGAAAAAGGTTTCTGTGTTCGTCTGCTGTCTCAAAAATATTCGCTGAAATAATTCTAGAATACCTCATAGAACACCTTGAAAGTTTGATTGACAGACGTGGGTAGTGTGAGTTACATCAGGCGAATACAGCAAGGGGATCTAATGCTGGAATTGAATAGATCCATCGAGACATCTGTCGATAGTTTCTGCAGCAAAGTGAAGAAAACAAGGGATAACTATCGAATACAAGGACCTAGACGAGGTTACTTCGCGAGCAGATATCTTCGCTGCATTGAAGGAGCAATTCCATCAATCGAAGTTAGGATGGATCATCCGCAAACTCCGGGATCAAGTACTTTTCAAGATATGCCGCAGGTGTCCTGATTTCGGGGATTTTGCACCAGCATGCCACATCAAAAAATTTATAAATTGTGTGGGAAAGGGTCATGTCATTTAGTCCGTTCTGTACATTGCAGGTGGAGGCATTCCGATATTTAGGAGTCAGCTGAACTGCATTCGTAACTGAAGATAATATAAATCAACCTCCATTACTGCTTTCGTAAAGCCAAAATAAGGCAAATACAGACGCGGTAATTCCTGGACCATACCGAAATTTCGGTAGTGTAACCTGTAGTAACCTGTAACCTGAGTGAGGAATACGTAATGCTGCGATAAGAAAAAAATATTCCAAGAAGTAGAGGGTTACGTCTTATCGAGAGGGATGGTTTAGGGGCTGAGCGACCTCTACATCCACAAGGGTCACCAGAGCGTTTTTAAGGTTTTGTGTAAAAGAAAACCTTATTAAAATCGCTTTACTGTCTGTCTGTCCGTTTGTCGTCTGTCACACGCATTTTTCTCGGAAAGCGATTGGCGTCAAATTTGGTGGATAGGTAGAAATTGTGAGTACTCGTGCTTGTAGTGAGTTACATCCTTTTACGACGAATTTCGGGGGCGGGGGGTGCCGATATATGCAAAAGGGGGATGTACATTTTTTTTTTACCGAATATAGACATGTGGGGTATCAAATGAAAGGTGTCGATCAGTACATCCGAAGCCGGCCTTGATTTTGACACTTGTGGGAAAGGTGGGGAATGAAGGGGAAGGAAGGTTCGAAAGTGATCATTTCTTTAATGGACCTATTACCAGAAACTATCTAACCGAAAAATGAAAAGGCTGCCACTATACAGTGCCTAGGCTTCGAAATACCTGCCATATCCATATCTGTTCAAATAAGGATAATATTAAGTTCATCCTAGCACCATGAAATGAATGATGAGGGTATAACATAGAACATAATCCTACCAAGTTTGGTAAAAAATCACGCTATTACTAACAAAATTATAATAGGTCAAAATTGTGACTTCTTTGCAAATTCAAGACTTTAGAAACGAAGACCGACGAAAAAAACGGGGATGTTTGACTGGTTTAGCGGAGACATTCCTTGAGACCCGAAGGGAACGACGAAGGAACTGATGGAGCCAGAAAATTGCAATGTCGAGATTATTGTCTCTTTGCTAAAGGGCCGGGAAGCCGATAGTAACCTCAAAAAGCTATACGAAGAAGCAAATGGGAGTGCATACAATGGTATTGCGCAGCCTAAATGATAATAATGAATAAGACACGTGGGCAGAAACCATTGTAAGTGACGTACCTTTGGCTGTTGCTAACAAATATTTATAACTTGATTTCCACAGAAGGAGAAGAATAGACTTCACCTAATACCCCAACATGACGTCTTCTTGACCTTGTGGTTACTGATGGGAGGGTAGCGTATTAGGGTGGCGTGGGATCTATCGACGTATTAGAAACAAGGTTGATTCAGGTAGGCTGTTCAGGTCTCCGAATAAGGCTCTCGAGTTAGCTCCCAGATCCCGATGGTTCACAAGCTGATTTGAATCGTCCATAATGGAAGGAATATTTTACTGCCCATTAGAAGAAGTGGAGGTGGGCTCTGCTTCTGAAGGCCCAAAGAACTGTCATCTTCATTGAGAAGGTGTTAGGGAGGGTGATACATAACAAGTATAGAGCTTACGGGAGCGATAGTATGGAGTTTGGATAGGCAGTTCTATCATCGTTGCTACTTGGCTCGGTTAATCAAGGACTAGTTCTCAGATGAGCTGCTCTGTTAGGAAAAAGCAATGGACTTAAGGAGCACATAGTAACTTCGGACTTTCCACAAGGCCTCCTATTGGAGCCCCTGCTATAGAATATAATGCACAATGGAGTGGTTCGCGTTTCAGAGGAGGGAACGTAGACAATCTAGTAGTGTTTGAAGTTGTGAAACATTACCAAATGTAAGACTATATTGACGTGAGATCATTCATACCACCGGGTCTTGTTTACGAATGGAACTAAACCTGGAGGAAGTGATAATTACCAATTGTAGGAAAAACTGTTAACACCCGGGCTTATGATTATCGGATCCTTTCAATTCATTATATACCTGAGGCTGATGATCGATTCAACATTTGGACTGTAGATAAGAGAAGACGAAAAGACCAGTACATCTCTAGTGGAGATAATGCCGAACATCAAAGGACCAAAATATAATCGATGGCATTGGACAATGTTGTGAACTGAAGAAAGGTGAGTTTGGCACATCGGCCAATTGCACTGAAAGTGTGGAGTTCAGAAAGGACAGTATTAGTTGGCGCAATGAGTATCATTGCGGGAATAATCTCCTTGAATCTTGCAGCGAATGAAGCGTACGGGCACTTCTAGAGAAGAAGGGCGCACACGTCCAAAGCGACTGTGAACTTTCACTAGAAAGTACTATATAGAAAATGGCAGGGACGGTAAGATGATTAGGTCATTGAACCCATACATTGATTTCGTGTGTTGAAAAATGGGCCAAGCAGAAACACGGTGGATTGAATTATCTCATTGTATGGTTCATTACGATGCACGGTGGTAATAGGGAGTGTTTGCATCGCTTCGTTTTGGACAGGTCTTTTGATTGCCCTGGTGCGAATCTCACCAACCGCTGCAACAAAGGATAATTTGTAATATTCGCTACTTACTAACTTTACAAAAATTTCTTTTGTGCTACTATTAAAGCATTTAAAAGAAAACTTCACTAGTTTTAGTGGAGCCATTGAACTCTACTTAACTAAAATTCTAAAAAACAGGATTGGGAAAGGTAACTAAATTAAAGCATTTCAACTAAAAGTTCGACACTCACTGAGTGCTTGCGTGCTGAGGAGCGTGGTGATAAGTGAAATACTGGTATTGCGAGTAGGACGCAGGACTCCATACCTCGCAGCTACTGTTCGTCCCAACTGCTTGGTGTGCCTGTTGATGTTGCAGATGATGCTGATGTTGCTGATGATGCTGCTGATGAGGTTGGTGGCTTCCAGCTGTATTTTGCATAAGAACATCAGAATGCCCATGATGAGGTGACTGGTGGTCTGCTCCTACAATATGGCCACCAGCATGCTGGTGTGAACCACTCAAGTGACTCCCATAGATGGCTTCGACATTGTCCGTTGGCGGGTGTTGCTGGTGAATTTGGTAGACTTGCACGTCAGATACCAAGGCATCCTTGTGCGATCCATTCCATTTTAAATGACTAGAATGATGCAGTTGTTGTTGTTGATGAGGGTCATCGATTTTCAATTGTGCGGCTGATTCGTTGTACAGGCCATTGGAAGTGGGTGTATGATTTGGTGAACGGGTTGTTGTATTGGTTGTTGGAGTTGGGGTGGTATTATTGGCGTTTGGCGGTGGTGCTGCCGTTCCCCACATAAGCACAGTCTGACGTTCGTAATGTTCGGGCGGGGACTGTTCAACTTTGGGGGTGATTGTTACTATTGCATTTCCTCCGTTGGGGATATTTGCATTGGTATTGGCATTATTGGATGACGTATTGCTGATTTTGCTGTTCGTATTGTTATTGCTACTGTTCGTTACGTGATTTGCTGCTGCATTGATTGCTACGGACGAGGTACTATTCACTGGTGAGGGACCGCCCGAAGAGCACGATACTACCTCCATAATTTGTTGTGGTGACGATTTCGGAGTTTTCAGGGGGACATGGATAACCTGGAAATTGAAAGTTTACTTTAGGTTTTCCAGCTGAAGCAATTGGATATATTGTTTTCAAGGTTCAAGTTCTAAATAAGAATTCAGCCAGCGACACGTGTCTCACCTGTGGCGTTGACGTCGGACTGCAGTACCCACTATAAACCCCTCTGCTTGCTACATCTGTCCCACTATAGTATTTGGTTGAATCTTGCCACTTTTCTTCTTTGGCTGATATTCCATAGCCATCGTATGATAAGAATCCGTTCGTCACGTATGACGTCGGAGTTGAAGTGTGGTGATATTCGGGGTAATAGCCGCTCACCCCTTGAAGACGGTATTGATGAAAGAGGTTCTCTGTCACTGGGTAGAAATTCGTTGAATGTACGGAAGGCGTCATGTAGAGATTGTCTGCAGCCGAGGCATACGGGGATGTTGTATACATTGGATTTAAATTGGAATAAGCAGCCGCCACTGCGGCAGCTGGATCCGGAATATATTCGACAACTGGAGCGGGCGATGTAACCTGCGGGAATATTCGAAAGTTAATTCATCTATACCTCAAGTCACAGAAAAAATCAGATTATAGGTGTCCGAACGTTCTAAAGCTTATGCTAAGAGTGCTCACTCCCTAAGGAGGAATATATAGTGCCATACTTACTTGACCCAATGGAGATGTTTGCTGTAGTTTACGTTTCGATCGACACGTTGAGAGAAAATCACGTAATTGTGTCTTATATCGTCTACTTGTTCGTTGAGGTGTTACAGGTGGTGGTAGAGAAGTTGGTGAACCAGTTGGAGCCACGACAAGCTGCTCCGATTCGCTGAAGTAGGTGGATGCTAGTCCTGTATCGAGGTAACTGACTTTGAAATCCATCGTGCGCTTTCCTAAAAGATCGCGTCCTTCTTCTTCCATGAGTTGCCGATGCGTACAAATTACAAAGTCTGGTTTAGAATTTTTGTAGACTAATCGCGAACTAAAAATTTCCAATGTTAATTGAACATTTGTAGATGATAAATGGAGAATTCCAACTACCTTGTTTGTAACCATTGCCATTCACCATCCTTTTTTTGTAATCGATACGCAATCATGCCGGATGCACCGGTTTTTAATACTGAAATTACAATAAATATAAAGTTAATAGGAAATATTGATAAAAATCTTAGAAGTTAATATTAGAAACATATATTTCTTAGAAATAATTGAAATCTCCCTAGAAGCAAAGAGTTTTAGCAAAATAACTTTCGGTTTCTGAAAACGGGCCTACAAAGCTAATACTTCCATGATTAGATGGATATAACCTATTTCTTACTATTCTAAGTTTTAAAGAGCGACAATCATTAATTGTTGAGATTCCAGTGATATAGTTCAATAATTTCGGAGCTAATGGTGTTTTGGGAGAGAACCTCAATGGAACGCCTTCCCTGGGAGGAGTAGTCGGCTGTGTGAGTTGACCCGTACTTCTTTGCATGAACGAATCTTTGTCAGCAGGTGAAGGGATTTATAGCACAACATACAAGGAATCAACTAATAAAAAGCTTAGAAAAGTAGCTCACTGACCTACCGAGAATTGGTGTTCTTTCATGGACTCCGAATAGAAATTTCAGTGAAAACAAGTCGGGAAACTGGACGCTTCAGGTATGAAATGTTTTTTGTATTTCTTTTATAAAGACATTTGAGTGTGAATTTGTCCCATTAGTACTTAACACGTAATATATGCATATATTATGTGAGAATATCCTCTTTCGGGTGATATTGACATTGAAAATCTTGAATTTCCAAAGAAGTGATAACTTTAATCTATTATAACTTTGTTAGTAATAGTGCATTTTCCACCAAACTTGGTAGGATCAAACTCTATATATAGCCTATATTGCTGCAACATTTGCTAGGATGAACTTAAGGGGGATTCTGTAGTCAATTAGTGATAATCATAGTAATATACTAACTAAGACCTGTCTCGATAAGTACTAATCGATACCTTTCATTCAAAAAATTGACACCCCCCTTTCACATGTATGGGGACCTCCCCTTAAATTCGACGTAATAGGATGTAACTCACTGTATGCTTGAGCGTTCACAGTTTCCACCTTTTCACCAAATTTGATGTCAATCTGTATAACCGTCTCCGAGAAAAATACGTGTGACGGACAGACAGACAGACATACAGACAGACGGATATATAGACAGATAGTAAACCGATTTTAATAAGGTTTTGTTCTATACAAAACCTTAAAAACGTGAACAATAGTTGGCGTCATATCACTTTCACCACAGAACAGTGCAATTTTCACCACAGGCCCGGTTTTTCCGCGTAATTTTCACCCCGGACACGGAGTTTCTAGTTTAGATTTTTTAAAAGGGTACAACCAGCACAGAAAACCCCACCCAGAATGCCGAACAAAAAGTTGATAAGTGGGGAAAATCCCTGATAGCCTTCATCTTCTCACTCTATATCTGCAATGAATGAGGATGCAGCTAAATGGGACTACACATATTTGACAGAGTGCAGGCCTTGAATAGCAGTACGTACGACACGACCTGGATTCATTACGAAATGAAAGGTGGAACCGAACTTTCTCCATCGGATAATGCTATTCAACTGTCTGACAAAATGTTCTATCTACCGTATGATACACCATATATTGACCTATCTATCTATCTACTGCAGCGCTCCATACCCGGCTTATCTTTAGGATTTCGAGCCATATGATCACCGAAGAACCAGATGTGTTCAACAGCATTGCTCTTGAGGGCTACCTCAACGGATACAGGCTTTAACAACAATAATAATCATTAACGCATCGATCCGATCAGATCTAGACTTGCAAGCGTGTTAGAGCAATTAACTCACTAAGGAGCTGCTTGGTCAGGATTGGGTTCATCCGTGATTATTACCCTAGTTTGACTCAAGTATTGAGTCGACTAGGTTCCGACATACATTCATCATACAAATCTCTTTGTCACAAGTAAGACGACGCGACCTTCCATTGTGACAACATAGTGTTCTATCCACATCTGGACACACTCTGTGCCCTTTGGGTATGATTTTGATTGGTGTCTAGAACGTTTTTCGACAACGGTAAAAAAGGGTCCGCACTGAACCGAGAATTCCAACGATATCGACTGGAGATTCTGCGGCTACGTGAGGCTTGATGAATGGAAATTTGGTGAGTACTATGCTTTTGTACTTTGATAAGCCGCCCTCTCTTGGCATAGAAGCACATTTCTGGTAAGCTTTCGACTGCGAGACCCCGGAACAGGTTAAAAAGCTATCACGCACCACTGGACATTTTCGCAAGTAGGATATATAGGATGGTTTCCTTTCTAGATCCTTCTCCACCCCCCACATTAACTCCTCAGTTGTAGAGCAGTAAGCGGAGATTAGATTCCCATTGTAGTTAATTTTCATCTACTTTGACAGCATCAACTGGGAATACAAAAAACCTTACATTGCAGCTTTTATCAGAACGAGGTACAGATCATCGCACGGGTGTTCAACCTAGGTAAAACCTTCAAGAAATTTGAAAGCCAAAGCATAGCCCGTCAAAGTTGCACCGATGCTTTTACTGTTCGCTGTAAGTGAAGCCCTTAATACTCTGTTGAGTGGAGAGCTTGGATGGGGAGTTCAGTGGACCATGTTATTCTTGCTAAAATAGCTCGACTACACTGATGACATTCACTAGCTCTCTCATTGAGTTATGGACCCTGGAAAAACAGATTTGGATTTGGAGAAAGAAAGAAGAGCCACCGGACTGAAACTAAATGCCAACAAAATTAACGTCAATATCGGAGGTTTTCAACAGTTAAAATATTTTGGCAACGTTGTTTCGTTCTGCTTATTAACAGCGCTATGTCTGACCTGGTTGTTCTGCACGAGATCCGGTAGTTCAACTATTTCATGTTCTCTGTTCAACTATATTAGGGGGGCGTAGAAAGTGCCCACCACTGTTACTCGCAAGCTTCGGCCCTCCATTAACCCATACTTACGTTCTGTTATCTAGACACGGAGACACGTAGCTGACAAAATTTTAGACAGCATAAATTACAAATCGAAAGCAGAGCCTAATCTTAGGCTGTTCCCCCAATAGGACTCAACTCTTCTGTGATTTTTAGTAGTCTGGTAATTCCGCCGCTGAAATCATAACTGCTTAATATCGTTCCCCAAATTGCCGTAGTTTTGGAGTCTGTTGTTTTTCAATAACATTTCAATCCAACGACTCCTTCTTTGAAAATCAGATCGAGACCGGGTCTGTCGTAAGCGACACTGTGGTCGGTAGCAACGATGTTGTTATATATACTCGACAGTTTTTCAAGATTTTCCTCGGAGTATACGAAGCACACTTATAACAACTGAATAGTTCAACAATAAGTCATACTTCAAGGCTGGATTTTTGGTGGATAATCTCGCAGACCACTTAGCAATCTGGACGAAGATGTTATGTTCAGGATGGTCTGATCTTCAGAGTTGTATAATCCACAACTTAAGTTCGTTATTGAAGACCCATGACGAATGTTACGTTTATAGCTGTTTGTGGCAAGCGAAGTATCCAGAATTGATGGAAGGAGCCAATCCTTTACTGAAGGTATTGCCTGTCAACAGTAAAGTTATTTTGTGTGCCATCTGTGAATAGAATTCTATTTCCACATGACGATCGCCTGCTGAACTAAACCAACTAACAATGTGGGATGAGATTCCCCATTTTTCAAGTTCAAAGAAGAGAATTTATTATCTACCATGGGGATAACCGAAAACGATATAAGCGGCAAAAGGATAATCAGGTTCGTTAGTGAATAAAACCAGGCCCCTGAAGTCATGATCCCGATGGAGTGACTTCAGAGGAGGTACCAAACGAGAGCGCGTGATGCTTCCATGCCAAGGTGGCAAAGAAATCGCGGAGTTGCGGGTTACTTCCGAACAAGACGGACGTGCCACCGTCTAGAGGGAGGCCAGAATTCGAGGAGAAACTTTCTAGGTTCAACCATATCGAGGCTATATTCTCTAGCACTCGAGAATGCCTTGCCGAACTTTGCGCGGATGCTGAGCAAAGCATCTAAGGAACTACGTGCAGGGTTATTAGACGATCAAGCGAACACCATAGCTGACTCATCCGCATCTTCTTCTCGATATAGTATTGGCGTTCTTCCGCGGGGAGCGCAGACAGTATTAAGAAATGTTGGACAACTTCACCACATCTACGGTAACTTAGTAGGAATTTGCAGAGATTTACAAGAGAATCGGTGCTAATAAAGCTACTGGTTTGGATCCTGATCCCAAGAGACCCCTAAACTCATAGATAGGACCAGACCCGACTGGTTTAACAGCCTGGTTGAGGGATGCCTTCCCTCGCTCGCTGGTAAGGCAAAATCTAGATTTGCTACTGAAGCCCAGGACATTTCGTTAAGATGGAAAGATGCTCAAAAGAGTCACCTACAATAGACTTTTTCCAAACTACAAAATATAGGGATGCCCTATCGGAGCTACCGTTTGATTTTCGTCACGCGATCGACAATGATCGACGGTGTAGCCGCGGGCTTAAAACTGGTTTGAGATGTGATGTCGTTTAGGAAATGCTGTGCCGTGGTAATATTGGACGTCAATTCGTTCAATTTAGCCAACTGGGAGTGGATGAAAAGCTCGTTGGTTAAAATGCGCGTCTTTTGCTATTTGACTTAGCTTCTTGAAAGTTACCTCTCGGAAAGGACACTTTCGTATATTACGGATGAAGAACCCAAGCAGTACACCGTCACAGGCGAAATACCACAGGGCGTTGGTTCCTGTCCAATGGGACGTGATAAACGACAGGATCCTTGTCTTTCCCGTACCAAACGAGGCGACGATAATCGGTTTCGCAGATGATCTAGCAATGATTGACATCTCAAAACCATCAGCGCCGTAAAAGTATGGTTGAAGACTGCCCAGCTTGTCCTTGCGGAGCAAAAAACGGAGACGGTCATGATTTTCAACTGTAGCAAAAGGGATACGGTTAGAATTCGTATAGGTGGTCACACAATCACTTGAAAGTTGAGGTTGTCAAATAGCTGAGGGTGATCATTGGCACGGAGACTAATTCCAAGGAACATCTGCACTATGCCCGTGAGAAAGCGACAATTACTAGCGCATTGTCAGCATGGATGATACAGCCCTCAGAATACTTGTGGCCGGATTGGTTCACTCCACACTAGTATACGCGGAACCAGTCTGGGAGCAGGAACTAGCATGTGAGAGCAACCGGAGGAGGGTAAACATTACTTACCCCTAAGTAATATTAAAGGTGTGTGGCGCCTTGAGGACAATTTCAGGCGAGGCAGCATAGCTTATTGCGGGAATGATCGGGATAGATATTCCAGCAAGTGAGGAACGCTGTCTGTACGAAAAAAGGAAAATGAATCTGCTCGAGAAGCAGAAAATACCGAAAGGTAGCAAAGCGGGAGTCATTAATATAATCATTCGCAGTGGGGTCGGTGGACCCACACGCTGATTACTCATATTGAGGAATCTATTCAGCAAAGATCCGCTGACAGTAACCACCACCTGATTTGATTTCTATCAGGGCATGGTGGTTACAGGAAGTATCCGCATCAATTCCAGTTGTATGATTCGCCTTATTACCCTAAATGTGGTTGCACATCAGATGACCCGGAGCATGTCATGTCGTCTATCGTTGTCTATCCCCCACCATGTTGCTCAAAGAGGAGGAGCATGGAAAACTCTCTAGAAATCAAATCAAAAATTGTCGGGGAAATGTTGAAGTCGGAGGCAAACTGGTATGCGGTGAACACCGCAATCAAAAGGATTCAGGTGGAACTTGGAAAAGCATAGCGCGCAAGGAGGGCACACAGAACGGAAGAGTTTCCGCTTAAAGTGGCAGTTCCGAATCCGAACAAATCCTTAAAAATGAACGTATCCTGTAAAATAAAATCGGGAGTGGAAAGGTATTGAATTACATCAGGGAAAATTTCGTTCTAAGGTTCCCACTATGCTTTTCCAAAATAATTTTTTAAGGAAATGTGCCGTTTATGAACCTGTGATTCAACCAAATGCTACAAATTTGCAGACTGGTTAAGGTTTACCGCTTGGTGTATTATGCAATAACTATGTCTAGAAGAAAGTGTACTTAGTTTTGTTGTTCTACTGGAATATCACATCTTCTTTTTCTTCAACCTTTCTCCCGTTCACAAGCGGGGTCGGCTCGTTGTGATCGGTTTTGCCATTTGGTTCTATCGAATGCCTGATCTGGGCGCAATCTCGAGGCTTTCAAATCCCCATCTAGCGTATCAAGCCACCGTTGTTTAGGTCTGCCTTTGGGTCGTTTACCATCGACTTCGATGTTCAGACCAATCTTGGCAAGTGAATTCTCGTTTGCACGAATTGAGTGACCATTCCATCAAAGACGCTTCTTTCGCAAACTTTTCCACGATCGGTGCAACCCCATTACGATCGCGGATATCCTCATTTCGGATGTAATCTAAACGTGTGACGCCACTAGTCCAAAGAAGCATCTTCGTCTCCATTACCGCAAGACGCCGTTCATTGTCTTTCAACACTCAGAACCATAGAGAGTGACTGGACGGACGACATTGCGGTAAATTTTAGATTTGAGACGTTCGTTAATACGTCGATTATAAAGAACACCAGTTGTGGAACGCCACTTCCTCCAGGTTGCGTTAATGCGTGAAGCAATTTCATAACACAGTTCTCCATTGGCTGATACGTTGGTATTTAAATGGCTCAGTTCTGGACAGATCACTGCCACTGACAGTGATTGTGCCTGTTTCATGGGGATCGGTCGTCAAAAATTCAGTTTTGTTTAAATTCAATCTGAGACCGTGTTGCATGCTGCGATCATTTTTGAACAAGTTGCTCGAGACCATTTTTGCTATGTGATGACACGAAAACATCATCTGGATATCCCGTGTGATGGTGTCCATAACAAGAACAAAGAGGAGTGGTGAGAGGGCGCTTCCTTGATGAACACCAACAGAGACACGAAGCGGCTTTGATACACCCGCCATACTTCGAACTTTACTTTTCGGATCGTGGTAGAGCAATTGAACCCAGCGCACGAGTTCTTCTGGCACGAAGTGTTGTCGTAAAGCATACCATATTCTGGTCTAAAGTGAACTTCTTTGCTCGTGGATGCCGTGACTTCCTCTTGCTGCTCCTCCGGGGAACTTTACACCGCTTTTCTGTGATTCACGAGTGCCTTTCACTTTATGTCCAACTTAGTCGGGTATTTTATACCCTTTATGAAGTGGTAGACTACATTCATCGAAACCGTTTTTGCAATTTTACCGAAATTTTGACCTATTTCACGAAGTGACGACAAGCAGGGTAATGTTGAACTGGTCACATTTTCGGCCATTTTTTCGTTCACAAAACGCGATATTGCCAAATATTAACTTCGTTTGCGTTTCTGTTGAAAAGTATTGCAAAAATACCTATTTAGCCAAAAAAGTACTGCCAAATGAGAAAAATTACTAACGTACTGATAAACTTTCAACGGTACTAAATTTAGTATCTTTAGTACTAACACGAGAAGTACCGCATGCTGGTTGATTTCGTTCAAGCATAACATCTGCAGTAACGCCGAATGTGAGTCAAATGCCGCTTTACAATCGATGTAGCCTGTCCAAAAGTTTCATTTTTGGGGACTGCCTGATTATTTACAACGCCTACTGCTTATAACCATCAATATTTTTTGAGATGTTTGCCAAAAGAACTGAAGCAGGAGCCTTAGACTGACCTTACACAATCAGTATTTCATCAGTCTGGCGTCAGTCAGAATGACAAAAGTATTGGCAAACAAATCACCTAGGATATTTCTAAGGCAATGAATGACGGACTGATGAATATATAAATTTTTAATTAAGTAAGTAAGGTCAACCTTATAGATGGTGGGAAGACCAGAAATTCGTAGCCATTTAAAGGGACAAGGTGCACCCTGCTCTTTGAAACCAAGATAAGCTATTGGTTTTGGATCAGCAATCGTCTGACTGTGTTCAGATAGCTTAAGTGGCTAGAACGCTGGGCTGTCGTAGCGGAAGGCCTTAGAGCGTGATGCTGAGAGATAAATGATGATTCGAAAAAGAGCTAATGGAGGGTTTTAATCAATCTCAGGAAACCGTTTATATCATGGTTCAGGCTTGACAACTGACCCCAGTTATATATATCCGATATCCATCATACAACATAAATCCCTCTGCCTCTAGTGAGATTTCAAAGGAGACGCCTTGAGAGCTTAGTGCTTTAACCTCTGCGAATCGCTACTTACATTCCTGGTGTGCACTGGCCACGTAGGCTAAATCATCATAATGCACTAAGTCGTAACCTCCCATATTAACTAGTTCACTGTCTGCGTACCCTAATATCATCTTTCCCCTGAAAGTAGGAAAACACAAATTCATTAATAGTTCCTAAAACTAATTTAACAATGCAACCTCTGATCCATCGAAACCAGCGACAAATCCAATTTATGCTTTGACTTAAACATATTCTCCTTCTGCGGTATTTCCAGCAAGCTAGGCGGTCCGAATGGTGTACAATACGCGAACAAAGCCAATGGCGGATCTTCGGTTTTACGATTTTGCCCATGAAGGATCTTCACTCGTCCTCGAATATCCAGTCTCAAAAATCCGGAAGTGTTATCCAGTAAGCAGCGGAAGCGTACGGTAAAACTGCGTTCTAGGTAGATTGCTTTATCTGGAGCCAGAGCTTCGCCCAGTGGCATCCCTGAAAGATCGGCGGGTAGAAATGAGTTCCACAGCAATTGTCGTTGTAATTCCTCCCTGTCTTCGCTATGAACTAGTTCGTAAACAGATTGGTGAACGATATCGGACTGGAAAGATAAAATGGAGAGGAAGTATTGAAACATAATGGAAATTTGAGAGGAACTTTTTTAGTCCCAAAAGAGAAATGATGAAACCTAGTCCTAATAACGCTATAAATATGAAAACAAAAATATCTATCTAAAGTGTCGATAAAAATATTTAAAAGTATCTACTTTTTGAATGCAGATCTTATTAGCGGTGCTATATCCTCGATTGTCGCATAAACTAGAGATGCGGGAGAGTCAAATGCATAATATAATTTTTTCTATAAGTTGAGCATATTAATCCGGACTTTTACCGGCCCCGGCTTTTCACACTACAGAACAAGGATAGCGACTTTTCGCACCTCAATATGTTGTCCAATACGTAGATCGTGTGCATGCCTGATGTATGTGTCAAAGGCCAAATCACGTCATTATAGTGACAAATGAAACTGCTCTCTCTTCCGTAGACTCTATCTCTGCTATATATCGTCCGCCAAAGCCCCATAGTTTCAGATTTTCTCGCCGATTTTCAAGAGTGTTCCACCTTCAGTAACTCAGCCATATCAATTTAACGAGTAATATACTACATACTATTATTAACTTATTTATGAAGCTATTTCGGAGCCTAGCCACCACCATAGTGGCAGCCTCTTGATTTTTTTCAGATTTATCGGTTACGCAGTTTCTAAGAATGGCCCCGCTAAATAAATGATCATTTTCAGCCCCCCGAACTACCCGCCTTTCCAACAAATGTCAAAACTAAGACCAGCTTCGGAAAGTACTAACATTTCATTTTATACCCCAGTAAACTATATTTGGTGAAAAAGAAATGTACAGCCCCTTTTGCATGCGTGAGTGTTCACAGTTCCCACCTTTCCACAAAATTTGGTGTTAATCGCTGCTACAGTCTCCCAGAACAATGTGTGTGACGGACAAACAGACAGACAGACGGATACCCAGAACAAAAAATCACCATAGAAGATGACAGAAGTTGGAAGCTTACGGTGCAGGGGCGCGGAACCCCGGTCATCGATATCCCTCGATCGCAGTCCCTCGGTAGTGGGCAACTTGGCTACCTTGGCATATAATGTTACAAGTGATTTGGCTCTGGAGAAGGCGGTGTTCAAGCGAAGTACGACCTTACCGAGAACACCAGTAACAAGACCAAACAAAGATGAACTGGACGACAAAAACCGTGATAACAAGGAAGGGATCTATTCAAAAGAAGCTCGTCAACTTTGAGATTTCCATCAATGCCTAAAACGGTGAAGGATAAAGTACAGGCAAGGTCAATAAATGCCAAAAGTGAAGGAGCGTATAAAAGCAGTAACCCTGCCAGGGCTTATAGGGAGTAGAGTCCAGATCCGGAGGAATTACCCTTCACCCAGCTTGGGGCAAAAATAGTTGAGCTGTCCGAGTTTATCAAGGACAAGCAGAAAGTGGACCAAGCCATAAAGAATATGGTTAGGGCTATTAAAGTCATCTATAGTAGATCGCAGATGGAGGAAAAGAATAACAAGGATATGCCATACCCCGCTGTGTCAACAGTGTCATAAGCCACTCAAGTGACGCCTAACCGTACAACCATCGAATCACGGCGAAATAAACGAGTACGTGAAAAAGAGGGCGATCCTTCAAATAATCAGCAGGCACCTAAGAGAAAAAAAAGGCGGACAGAACATTCTGGAAACCAACACCAACAGCTCAGAAGGAGGAAAGCGTACAGCGAATGTAGGAAACTCGACCAGCGTTGCGAAGCCAAAGACGAACGAAAACGATGGATGGTCCAAAGCTACCAACAAAAAAGTGAAAGGTCAAAGCTGATCCCGACCTAAAAGACTGAGGGGAAATGCGAAAATAATCCTAAGAACCCAGAAAGGGGATCTCATGTTTGAGCTGAAAAGATCCAGCGTAGGTAAAACTGATGACTTTTGCACGCAAGTGAAAAACTCACTTGAGGAGAATGCCGCAGTGCATGCCCAAAAACATGAGATCTATATATTCTATATAAGGATCTCGATGAAGTGACATTGAAAGGAGAAATTTGTACTGCTCTGAAGGAGCAATTCAAGTTGAAGGAACTTACCGAGGAGTCTCTTATGGCCTTACGAAAACCCTATGATGATACTCAAACGGCCACAATACGAGTACCAGCGGAGGCAACGCAGATGTTGTTGGTTGCCGGAAGGGTTCGGATTGGATGGGTTGTCTGCCGTTTAAGAGAACAAACTTCACTAAAGAGGTGCTTTAAATGCCTCATTTTTGGGCACTTCGCGAAGGCATGCACCAGCAGCATTGATCGATCCGTTTGATGCAGAAGGTGTGGGGAGAAGAGCCATATTGCCAAGGAGTGCAATGGCTATTGTGCGTAGTAAAAGGGGGACTGGATAGCCAGCATATTGCCGGAAGTAGTAAATGTCCGAAGCTTAGGAAAGCGCTCACTGCAATGACAAAATGAACCTCAATCATTGCTTGGTCGCTCAGGATTTACTTAAACAGACCACGTTCGAATCTGAGAAGGAAATTGCCATCATAAGTGAACCGTATAGAAATCGTCACGGTGGCATATGGGTCACAAATTCGACTGGTAGAGCGGTGATATGGATTTGTGGTCGACAGGCCATACAATGTACTGCAAGCCAGGCAGCCAGTGGTTTTGTGTGGGCGAAAACAATTGGTGTATATGTATACAGCTGCTATGCCCCACCAAATTCGACACTGTTTGAATTTCGAGGAAATGCTTGATAACCTTGTTCTCGGCGCAACGGGACGAAGTTCTAAGGTGATTGCTGGTGATTCCAATGCTTGAGCCCTAGAGTGGTGTAACAGAGAATCAAACACTAGAGGGTGCAGTTTATTAGAAGCGTTTGCGCAGATGGACATAGTTTTGGCTAACGAAGGTGCTGTAAACACCTTTCAGAAAGAGGGAGGTTTGCCAACCCTGGTGCGTGGTATATCCTGGCGCTTCAGCGAATGCTTCACCCAGAGCGATCACCAGGAAATCTTCTTTGAGACATGTGTCGAGCCACAGGGCAAAGAACTATTATGCCCGAAACCGAAGTTGGTACTTCTGCCTAAGTCCGGTAAGCCTCCAGGTGAACCATCCTCATACAGACCGATATGTCGTTTGGACACTGTGGGAAAATATATAATAGATTACTCCCGGTTGTTGAGAGCCAAGTCGGTTTTCTGAACGGTAGTATGGGTTCCGTAAAACCAGATCAACCATTGAAGCGATCAAAATGGTTACTGGCTTGGCCGCAGACGCAATCCACGGAAAGGGCAGTACTAGCAAATATTGCATGGCAGTGACCCTGGATGTGAGAAATGCATTCAATTCGCCCAATTGGAACCTAATACGGGAATCTCTGGGGAAGATTGGTATTCCCACTTATCTTGCAGCTATTGTCAACAGCTATTTACAAGAGCGGAGGCTTTGATACGACACCGATGACGAACCCCAAGAGTACGTTGTTTCCGCGGGTGACCCGCAGGGCTCCGTATTGGGCCCACTACTGTGGAACGTCATGTACATCGATGGACTTAATCTTCCCCTTCCGAGGGAGGCCACAGTGGTGGGTTACGCTGACGACATAGTGGTGGTTGTTATCGCAAAGCATTCCGAAGTTATACTCAAGTGAGGGGTTAACATACTTTTGAAGGATGACAACTTCATCTGTGCCTGAGACGGTTTTATGCTGGCCATGCTTATTAAGGTTCTCGGCCTGGTTGTTTAGAGGTTATGTCGTTTATGCAGCACACAAATGCACAAGCTACACGTAAATGAAGATAGACGACCAGCAGAATGTTAGCACCTCCTTTTTTACGCACATTCATGAATCTGCTCCTTGTCAAAATATGGTCAATCCAATTAGATACTCGTTATGGGCCAGTTGACTTCTACAGGGTAACGTGATCCTGTAGTGCACCGTTAAGGTCTTCAATGAAATGTGCTAACTCTCTTCAAGGTTCTGATCCAATTGGATTGCCGCGTAACGATTATTATTATTATCACCATTACAATGTCATCTTTTGGAAGCCTCTCCTGAACTGCATAGTATTGCTCTTAGAAAACGCCCTTCACTCCTTCGAGTACCGTCTATGACAGAGTTTACAAAGAATGCGTCAGAAGGGGAAATAAGCAAACATATATACAGGTAGAAAGAAAACCGATTCAAGCAGGATTTTGTTTTTCACAAAACGTTAAACATTGACTAATTTTGAATCTACAGACTATGTACCTAAGGCCGGTTCAACCGTTGTATTCATCGAAATGTTCTTGATAATCGCGTTGCTACCCAGTTCGGAAAGTTGAATTAGGTTCTTCATACTTAATGGCCCATCCATCAATTAATTTGTCTTGTGACAAATCCATCGAAATTTCCACCGCGATGAGACTTATAAACCAGTACTTAACAAATATCCTATTGAAATAACCAGATATAGATATAAAAATTAGTGCCCCGATTGTACCTACGGATCCTAACCTCTTGCCAACCCGGACCAGTGATCGAATAAGGAAAAATCTTCTCTTTCATGGTTCAGGTATTTTTCAGGTGTGGGATAATCGATCCATGCCTTGCCTGGGTACCTCATGGACTGTTTATATTAAGATACGTATAGTGCTTCAATTACCGTTCTGGGAGATTAATGTATGTAATAAAACATAAGTGTTATAACCTTAAAGTATGATATCACATTACCATCACCGAACCGCGATTACATTACATTACATTACCATTACAGCATAACCTAACATTAAAGCATTACTAAGCATTGTAATATAACATCACCTAACATTACCGCTCATTGTAGTATAAGTCATGGCGGCAGTTGCCGATGCCGATGCCGAGTATCGGGCTGGTTTTGGACTTGCTTTAGGTTGGCTTCGGACTGGCTTTGGACTGTCTTCCGACTTCTGGGCTGGTTTCGGGCTAGCTTTGGACTATAAAATGATTTTGGGTGCATTGAGTTGTATTGTTATGGTTTAGAACGAATGTCGGCTACTAGCTGATGTTGTGTATAGGGTTAGTCTGCGTAATATTTCTTAGTACAAGCGGCCGAGATGACTATCAAGTGCTGATATCAACTATCGGTTGCATATCTGCGCTCTCAGTTGCTTTGATTTAAGAAGGTGATTTCGATTTTGTGTATGACAGGCAAACTTTAATTATACTGGGTGAAGTAATTCTCGTTCGCAGAAATCATGGCTCAATGTTTTTCATATGTAGAAATATTGTACTATCTATTATCTTATATCCTTATCTTATCTTTTGCTTTTTTTTCTTCTCTTGCATGAAACGTTTATTCATTCTTCAATGATACTTATTTGGCGCTGTCGTATATTTTACGTTATTGTTATATATTGTGCGGGCGTGCTCATCTGTTTGGGGAAGAAGTTAATGAATAATAGTAAGAGCACTACCAGGTCACAGGAAAAGTGGAACTGAACGGTACGCTGAGACGTCAATCCAAGCATCAATTATTTCACCTGGATCTGTAAGAACAAATCTAGAATCGTCCCAGGCGATATAGGTGTCCTTTGGGACATAGAACGTCAGGACCAAGATCCACCGATTATGAGTGAATAAATATAAACTCTGAGAAAATAATGTAATACGCATGTTTTTGCTAACGCAAGTAGTCACGATGCAAGATTCACATAGGTCAGTCTACAAATGTGAAGCTTTGCGGAGCAACTGGTCATATAAAGATCCTTGTCTGATCTCTTTTATTGTCAGCTGATTAAAGCAACACCGATCAGTCCTAAGAATAATGAATCTACGGACTCTGCATACACCTTGTGACATTGTTTATTGGTCAGCTGGTTAGGACCAGAGAGGGACTAAGTAGATGATTGCACTTAATTAAGTCCCAGATCCTCAGCATCTGCAGTTAACGTGTTACCTTTAATTCACTCGATAGTATGAAAACACTTTACTTTAATAAAACACGTTCAATATTTTTTTTCTTGACAGCACCATGATACGTTAGTTGAACCTCAGTCCTTCGATCTTATTGCCTTTGATTCGAATCTCGCTCGTCATGGATGTTTGTGTACGTCTCTGTGCTTGCACCGCTAATGTACGGTTACCCAGTATAAATGTGGTGATAAATGTACGGAGAAATATGATAATAAGAACAAAGAAGCTATTTGGAATGAACGTTGAGAAGCAAAACAGATAAAGGACCATACTTGTTTTTATACAGTAGATGATTCAGCGGTGTTAAGAGAGGTATAGAAGGTCTTTTAACTGTTGTATCAGCATAGTGAGAATTATATCCTTATTATCAACGGCGCAACAACCGGTATCCGGTCTAGGCCTGCCTTAAAAGTTTTGCGCGAGGTCCATCAATTCGATATCCCTAAAAGCTGTATGGCGTCCTGACCTACGCCATCGCTCCATTTTAGGCAGGGTCCGCCTTGTCTTCATTTTTTACCACAGATATTGCCCTTATGGACTTTCCAGGCTGCATCATCCTCATCCATACGAATTAAGTGACCCGTGACCTATTGAGAAGGATTTTATCCACAACCTGGTGGTCATGGTATCGCTCATAGATTTCGTCGTTATGCACGGAATCTTCATGTAGAGAGGATTCTTCTCTCGAACGCGGCCAAGAGTTCGCAATTTTTCTTGCTAAGAACCCAAGTCTCCGAGGAATACATGAGGACTGGCAAGATCATAGTCTTGTACAGTAAGAGCTTTGGCCCAATGGTGAGACGTTTCGAGCGGAACAGTCTTTGTAAGCTGAAATAGGCTCTGTTGGCTGACAACAACCGTGCGCGGATTTCATCATCGTAACTATTATCGGTTGTGATTTTCGACCCTAGATAGGAGAAATTGTCAACGGTCTCAAAGTTGTATTCTCCCATCCTTATTCTTCCTGTTTGACCAGTGCGGTTTGATGATATCCTTATTATCCTTATTGTTAAATTTTTTCTTCTCGTTTTTGGGCCCAAGCTTTTCCCTTCATTCCATTTTCTTCAGTGGCGGAGCGCTTCGAACGTTGAGGGAGAGTAACAAAATTTTAATAATAATATACAAAACAGAAACTATGTTGTTTTTTCCAAAATATGGTCGTATATTCTTATATGAAGGAACATGTTTAATATATAGCTTCCATTGCTTTATTTCCGTTCTGAGTACGCGAAATTTAATTTCACAGTCTGCCCACTTCAACTGCGAAAGGACATTTTTAACAAATCATCAAACCAGCAAGGCGCATAATTCTTTAATTAACATTTAATCGAAATCAATGGACGGTTTATTTGCTCAGGGCATTCATAACTCTATTGCGAAACAGCCTGGAATTTATCATCAAGTAAAATATCGAAAAAGACAGTAGGTAGCCAAAAGCAAAGGCTCTTATTTTCGCTGTTAACTGGTTGCTTACAAACATTTATCGCGTATCCTGAAGCAAAAAGACATCCACGTAAATTTAATGGGCCGATCGAAAGGTGGCACAGTCAGGGGCATTTCTACCTTTTCCCACAATGACATCCAGAACATGAATGAATATTCTTTTGGAAATATGTGAGGCTATAAATTTGGGCGAAATTAATTTAGAAAAGACGAAGATATGTGCAGTTTGATATATTTAAATGTTCATTCAGGCGCTTTATCTTCGAGCCTAATGAAAATAAGGAATGTCCACGGTGAAAATTATGCAAAACGGATGAGTCTTTTAACGAACGATAGGAACAAATGAATTGATATTCTGTTTGCACATATTTCATTGACTATGAGACAACTGCCCTTTATATCTGGATGCTTTCTACATACATTCTTTGGGTTAGGCAAGGGCTCCTTTTAAAACACTATTAAATAAAATTCTTGAACGCCGCGTTTTGTAGCTTAGAGGGTCATCTAAAGCGCCCAATAAATATCCCATCGCTGTACCCCAAAGGGTCTTAGATCCTAACTGATGCTAACTCACTCATGGCCATAAATTCAGAATATCTTCACAATAACTATCGGCTCCGCAATTAATCATTTGAGTAAGTTTGCAAATTGAGACATAAATTCAGTTGGTGTTCCCACTATGCCTGCAGAGCAAAGCTGTTAAAGAAAGACCTCCTTCTCCTGAAAGATACGTTGATGTATTAGATACTCTTGGTTGCATTCTAAAATCAATATAAATCCCATGCGATTGAACCCATATGCAATATTTAGTTGTGATATTTATACTATTGCGGCAGGACAGAAGCCAGCCTGAGTGCTCGTTGCTTGATGATTAGAGACGCGTAGATGCTTAATAACATGTCCGGAACAATAATTACAACTCAGCTACCACATTTGGTTGAACCTTTTACAGATTGTATTAATTAGTGTGCTAGTAGGAATTTTCAATTAGGTATTTTATTATTTATGATAGTAATTATCGTATAATTACTAAATAATATCAACTTCTCCGGGCAAATGTCAATGACGTAAGAACGCGTACGTATTATTCAATTTACATACGAGTATATTCCAAGATCTCTAATTCATATTGAAATAAGCAACAGATTCTGTTTAAAACATCTTAGAATCCTCCAGATGAAAATTCCTACTTGGATTTGTCATTTACGGCCAAACTGGCAGGCCTGTCCTGGCGGCAATTATGACTTGAGCACATTGGTACTAAATCTCAAATCTAAATCGCCCATTCACTTTTCTACGCAGCCTAACCCTGATTAGTCTGGGCAGTTTATCCATAATTTCCGTTCATAGGATAACTGCGATCGAAACTGAGTCAGGTTACAATATTTTAAATGGAATAAACGGAGTAAGTAAAAGCAACTCCACTCTGGTACCTTCATGCAAGGATTAACTTATATTCACTACCACTTCATGCATCTACTTGAAGACGTTACAAGCATCGGATAATTTATTCGTTCCATAACACTTTTCTCTGGTCATTTGTTTTTTCTACCACCACGTAATAAAGCGACTTTGTAGGCCTTCCCTGGTGTTCAGAAATCAAGTTAGTTCCGGGATTTTCTCGTAGCATTCACCACTTCTTTCGGCCAGCGGTCTCCCCCAAGTCGAGTGCGTACGAAGTTGACAGGATCTTACATCACCATCTAGCGTATCAACCCAACGCTACTTCAGTCGTCTCAGGCCTATCTTAGCTAGTCATTTTGTGATCAAACAAGATAAGACCCTCCACAGAGAGAATCCTTCGGTCCCTATCAATTCTCAATCTGGTCTTTTTATAGCCCTCTCAAAAACTAAGTGAAGTTTTCAAAGTGAAGTACATTCTTAACCAAAAGATTACCTTCGAAAATGTCAAACCAGTGGAGGAAGTGCTACGACTGTCAAAATTTCAGACATATCGCCCAAAATTAGTTTATTGTCCAGAGATGCGTTAAATACGCAAAGAGCCATCCGTGGGGAATGTTCGAAACCCACGACGGAAGTTCCGCACTGCTGCAACTGAAATCTTCAGTCAAGCGAACAGTGACTCAACCTTCACAGAGTTTGACCAGCCCAGGCGTGTCATACGCGCAAGCTGCAAAGAAATCTCTTCCCAAAGCACCGAATCAAGCAAAAGTCAACCAAGCAAAGAATTGGTTGAAGCTCTCGCTTCTTCTGCCATCAACGAGCAGCGTCAATTCGCTACGATTAAAATTATCCTTAACTTATCGTCTCCTCTGGCCTGATTTTAACTCGAGGCACACTTCCTGAGTTGACAACGCTGTCAATATAAATGGGGAAACTCTGCCAAAATGGATCCACGACCATTTTTTGCTCGCCAATATTGAGATGGTTTTGCCAGATACACCGACAAGCCCGAGTAATCAGTCTATCTTCGACTACTTTCTGCTGTCTGACGAAACCAAACAAAGTTTTCAGATGAAATCGTGTAGAACATCACCGGGCATGTCGGACCATTTTGTAGTTGAACTCCCAACTTTCCTCGTCTTTTCAACTGTAAAAACGAGTCCTAATGACTGTTAGATCCTTCGTTCACGGTATGATGGCCGCGTGGTGTTCTTAGCACTCAGCTGTCCTTCTTTTTGCGTGTGTATATTGCTCAACTGTCACAGACATTGCGGCTAAAGTTTGGCGTTATTTCATCATCAGTTGTAAAAGTTACGACGAGTTGAGCGTGTTCACGATCTTCGAGAATTTCATGGAAAAGAAGGACCGTGTGCACATCGCCAAACATAATTTTCACGGCTGATTCTGACCCAAAATTTATCAACCCATCATTACTGGAGACGAGACGTGGTTTTATGAGTACGATACGCGTGTGAATGGCGCGCGTCGAATTAGCCGAGACAGAAGAAACTGCGTTGTTTCCAGTCAAAGAAGAAGGTGATGCTCACGGTTTTCATCGATTACGATTGCATAGTTAATTCTTGCTACAAGGTCAGACTGCCAACAACGAATACTATTTGGATGTTTTGAGACGTTTGCCTGAATCAGTCCGTCAAAAATACAAGCATTTGTGGGCGAACAACTCACCTGAGTTGGCCCCATGCGATTTCTCCCTCTTCAATCGAATCAAAAGACCAGTGAAACGAACGAGTTTCAGTAGCCGAGAGGATATAATGGAAAAATCGAAGATGACCCTAATGGGGATAGCTAATAAGAAGTTTCAACAATAAAAGGTATTGTTTTTTTTTCATGAATTCCGGGGACCTTTCGATCAAGCTAGTAGAAGCATTGCTTATCCGGATTAATTGCCTGAGTACAATTATTCAGCAAATGGTGGCGGATTTTCACAATAAAGAATTAACACCAAAAGTAGTACACATAAAACCCGGCCCTAATATGTTTCAGAATATAAATAGGTTGATGGGTAAACACAAGTCCCAAAACTTCGTTCTTACTAAGAACAGGGAACCTATCTGCAGTGATGCTAGAAAAGCGTAAGTTCTTGCAGAATCAGCTCAATACCTATCCGCCTCGAAACAGTCCGGCCTTAACTGGAACTGTTGAAGTGACAACTAGAAAATTCCTTTCCAAACATTCCAATAAGTTAGTGATTTTTTCAGCTACGAACACCGCAGTCAAACCAGTGAATTCGCAAGATTTTCCGAGCCTTCCACAACTCACCACCTTGACCCACAACCCAAACGATAAACAATCAGGCGGACAGTCATTACCAAGTTCGCCATTAAAAATTTACCCATCGTCTCCTTAAAATTTCTTTTAGCAGTTTTTAATAACTGCATTAATAACGGCTATTTTTCATCTACTTGGAAAATAGCAACAATCGTGATCCGAAACAAGGAAACCTCCTTCGAATCAAATAATTTCAGACCCATTTCCCTGCTTTCCAACCTAGGAAAACTGTTTGAGACAGCCTGGACAATTAAACTTGTCCAGTATTGTAATCTCAAAAATATCACTCCCAATCACCATTTGGGTGAATTGCCAATCGCTTTTTCGTAAATAGGCTGTTCAATGTCAACGTTGGTAAACGAATTTTCCGATCTCTTGCCAATACCATCAGGAGTACGGCAAAGATCCATTCCAGGGCCTATCTTATATCACGTTTTCAAGGGTGACGTTCCCGTCCCTAAGACCGCAACTGACATTATCCAATATGCCGATGACACCCTTATCTTTGCGTCAAACCTCCGCCCCAAAAAGGCCGCCAAACCAATAGAAAATACTCGCCCGCAATGAGGATGGTAGTGGTATCGCTCATAGATTTCGTCATTGTGTAGGCTACGGAATCGTCCATCCTCATGTAGGGGGCCAAAAATTCGGAGGACTCTTCTCTCGAACGCGGCCAAGAGTTTGCAATTCCTCTTGGTAAGAATCCAAGTCTCCGAGGAATACATCACGACTGGCAAGATCATTGTCTTGTACAGTAAGTGCCTTGATCCTATGGTGACACGTTTCGAGCGGAACAGTTTTTGTAAGCTGAATTAGACTCTGTTGGTTGCCAACAACCGTGCGCGGATTTTATCATCGTAGCTGTTATCGGTTGTGATTTTCGACCCTAGATAGGAGAAATTATCAACGGTCTTAAAGTTGTATTCTCCTATCTACAGACGGAAAAAGGAAGCCTGGGAGAACCAACAAGTCTGTGAACTAGAAACGTACAGGGAGCAACCGCACCAGGCGCGCAAGTTTTACCAACAAGTCAGCAGGATGAAGCCTTATACACCTCGATGTTCATCCTGCCGAGACAAAGAGGGAAATCTGATTTCCGACAGAATGAGCATATTAGAGCGATGGGTTGAGTACTTTAATGAACTACTGAACAACCAGAGCATCGGCGAGTTGGAGCTCCCGCCAACTGAAAACGACGGACAAATACTGCCACCACTAAGTTTAGGGGAAACAGTCCGTGCAATTCATCGGCTAAAAAATCATAAGTCGCCAAGAGCCGATGGAATTACAGCCGAATTGGTTAAATATGGAGGCAACCAGTTACACCAAGTGGTTCATCAACTTGTGTTCAAGGTATGGGACAGCGAATCAATGCCGGACGAATGGCAACGAGGCGTTATCTGTCTCATACATAAAAAGGGAGATATCACACAGTGCAGCAATTATAGAGGTATCACGTTGCTGAGTACCATCTATAAGATATTCTCCGCTATCTTGCTAGGCCGGATTGCCCCATACCCCCTGAAAATCATTGGCCCATACCAAAGAGGCTTCACTCCAAATCAGCAACAGATCAGATTTTCTGTGTGCGGCAAGCAATGGAAAAACTGTTGGAATATGGATAACAGTTGCACCATCTGCTCATCGACTTTAAAGCCGCCTATGATAGCATAGCCAGGGTAAAACTGTACACGGCCATGAGAGAATTCGGTATCCCGACGAAACTAATAACTCTGACTAGGCTGACCCTGACCAATGTGCGAGGCCAGATAAAAGCAGCAGGATCACTCTCAAGACCATTCGACATCAACAAAGGTCTACGACAAGGGATGCCCTATCATACGTCCTCTTTAACCTGGCCCTCGAGAAAGCGATCCGTGATGCTGAGGTAAATGCAAGAGGTACGATCATCGTCAAGTCCACCCAACTACTGGCCTATGCTGACGATATCGACATCATGGGAAGAACCACCCGCGACGTACAAACTGCCTTCATCCAGTTGGAGCAGGCAGCGATTGGCGCGAGATCTTGGGCTGCACATCAATGAAGGCAAGACAAAATATATGGTGCCAACGTCAGCACCGAAGACGAATCAACCAACAACATCAAACCGCACTGGTCAAACACGAAGAAGAATAAGGATAGAAGAATACAACTTTGAGATCGTTGACAATTTCTCCTATCTAGGGTCGAAGATCACAACCGATAACTCTTGGCGCTGTTCTAGAGAAGAATCCTCTGAAGAATTTTTGGCCCCCTACATGAGGATGGACGATTCCGTAGCCTACACAATGACGAAATCTATGAGCGATACCATGACCGTCCGATTGTGGATAAAATCCGGCTGAATAGGTTACGGTGGGCGGGTCACTTAATCCGTATGGATGAGGATGATCCCACACCGAAAGTCTATAGGGGCAATATCTATGGTAGAAAAAGAAGACGAGGCAGACCCTGCCTAAGATGGAGCGATGGCGTAGGTCAGGAAGCCAGACATTTTTTAGGGATATCGAATTGGTGGACCTCGGCGCAAAACCGGAATGTCTGGAGTTCCTTATTAAGCCAGGCCTAGACCGAATACCGGTTGTTGCGCCGTTGATGATAATGATGATGATGTTCTGTCTGACAAGTTGCCTGCTGGCAAGTATATGTACTAGTTGAGTGAATATATGGCAGAAGGCTTTCGTGTCTGACATGCTCTGTGCTGTCAGGTAAGAATAGAGCTTAAATGGTATTTATTGAAAGTAAATCGGATCGGAACGAATTGGATTGAATTGAATCGGATTAGAGTTGGAACTAGTTGGGTTACGAATGTGTGGTGAATAAAATTTATTCAGATAGAATTGAGTTAAGTTCCGCTATTGGCATCAATCAAGTTGCCATGAATGGAATTTGGTTGCATTAAGTTGAACTCTGTTTAACCAGATTGATTCAAGTTGAATCGAGTCAAACCGAGTTGAATAAAATTTGATCAAGTTGGATGGAATTGTACCAAATTAAATGGAATTAGATTGCGTCGGTTTGATCGGATCGAGCTGAGCAGCACAATGGAATTGAACTGAACCTACTTGGACTGTGTTTCATATGATCTAGTGCAGCTGGATTGAAGCAACTTATAGTAAATTAAAAGCGCCCGTAATTTTTCTCCCGAATATATTGAAGAAGGTCGAACATGCGTTATGATTTTTTTTCACCATATAATTCCGAGTTGGGTTTTAGCTTAGTAAGTTGACCCGTAGGTTATTCAGGAAGGAAGAACACCATCTGACTGGTAAGAAAGTACCACTGTTCCAATATGGAAAAAGAAAGGTAGTCCAGCAGAATGTTTAAATTACCGTCCGATCCGGTTACTTTCCCATACCATGAAGATTTTTGAACGCAGGCTTGAAAACCGTATTCGCGAAATCGTTGAGATAACCGTGAATCAAGCCGGATTTGTCAAGAACTGCGGAACTACTGACGCAATGCACGCTGCACGGTTACTCATGAAGAAACACCGTGAGAAGCATCGCCCTCTTTACATTACATTTCTGGATCTAGGGAAAGTGTTTGACCGTGTACCACACGAACTCATCTGGTATGCTTTACGACAACACTTCGTGCCAGAAGAACTCGTGCGCTGGGTTCAATTGCTTTACCACGATCCGAAAAGTAAAGTTCGAAGCATGGCGGGTGTATCAAAACCGCTTCGTGTCTCTGTTGGTGTTCATCAAGGAAGCGCCCTCTCACCACTCCTCTTTGCTTTTGTTATGGACACCGTCACACGGTATATCCAACGTCCAGTGCCCTACACATTGCTTTATGCAGGTGATGTTTTCCTAGCATCTAATAGCAAAAGGTATCTCGAGCAACTTTTTCAAAAAATGGAATGATCGCCTCATACAACACGGTCTCAGATTGAATTTAAACAAAACTGAATTTTTGACGACCAATCCCCATGAAACTGGCACAATCACTGTCAGCGGCAGTGATCTGCCCAGAACTGAGCGATTTAAATACCTCGGGTCAGCCAATGGAGAACTGCCTTATGAAATTGCTTCACGCATTAACGCAACCTGGATGAAGTGACGTTACACAACTGGTGTTCTTTGTGATCGACGTATCGACGAACGTCTCAAATCTAAAATTTACCGCAATGTCGTCCGTCCAGTCGCTCTCTATGGTTCTGAGTGTTGGCCGACTGTAAAAGACGATGAATGGCGTCTTGCGGTAATGGAGACGAAGATGCTACGTTTGACTAGTGGCGTCACACGTTTAGATCTCATCCGAAATGAGGATATCCGCTATCGTTATGGGGTTGCACCGATCGTGAAAAAGTTGCGAGAGAGGCGTCTTCGATGGTATGGTCACGCAATTCGTGCAAACGAGAATTCACTTGCCAAGATTGGTCTGAACATCAAAGTCGAAGGTAAACAACCCAAAGGCAGACCTAAACAACGGTGGCTTGATACGCTAGATGGAGATTTGAAAGCCTCTTGATTGCACCCAGATCAGGCATTCGATAGAGCCAAATGGCGAAGCCGATCACAACGAGCCGACCCCGCTTGTGAATGGGACAAAGGCTGAAGAAAAGGAAGAAGTTGACCCGTATCGAATAGAATTAGACTGCGTCGCAAAAAAGCCAAGCGAAACAGTATATCCATACTTTTCAAAAAAATACGAAATTGTGCAGAAAGCGCGTAAAGGGAGTGGTACGTGGTATTTTATAAGAACGTCTCGTAAACCATATTTGACACAATGGGAGGAAAATTAACCAAAAAGGATAAGGTAAAACCCTTGCTGAATGCGAATTACAGAAGAAAAAAAATTGAAATCGGGACAGAGCTAAAAATTGTATTATAATAAAGACACGAAGATATCAGAAAATGACTAGTCAGTAGCTCATATGAAGATCTGAAGCTTTATATATAGTCTTCGCTCTTTGCAGCATGGATTCGACCAGACGTTCCATCAAGTAACGTTATCGAAGGCAATCGTTGACGTTATCTTATAGCTTCTCAATAATATTTCAATCCGAGTATTGTGGGCGGGTCTACCTGAAGATAGTTGAACAATAATGAAATGCGTGTTTTCCACGCACTGTTTCGGGCCATTATCTTGGTACATCTTGAATGTTTGGCGAATATCCAATGTTATGTGTGAAACAAAAACCTTACTAGAATCGATAGGATGTCTGTCTGTCCGTCTGTCTGTCTGCCTGTCAAACCTGATATTTTCGGAAACGGCTGGACCGATTGTCACGAAAATTTAGTGGGAACGTGCGGTCTATGAATCTCTTTATGTATAAAAAATGGCGCGATTTTGTGTTAGGTTTGAGGGGGGCTCGCCATACATGCGAAAAGTGGTGTAAATTTTTTTCACAGATTATGGTTATGTACAGTATCAAATGAAAGGGCTCAATTAGCACTTTTCGAAACTTTTCCCATATTTGATATCGAGTGAAATGTACGGGAAATATGACCCCCGAAAAGTGTTACAGGCCTCGTTCTCGGAAGCTATCTAACTGAAAAATTTGAAAAAAATCACAGTGGCGTATCTAAACGAAATCTAGGGCTCCAAATATATCCCGTTCTGACATCTGCGCAACTAAAGCTAATGATAGCATATTAACATATTTTAGAAATGCAGAAAATACAAAATTTGGCATTGCTATAAGAATATAAGAGATAATGTAAGGCATAACTTTGGGAAGTTTGAAGGAAATTCAACCATTATTAACAAAGTTATAGAAGGTGAAACTTTTAAATTTCACTTGAATTTCGTACATTCTAAAACGTGTTTGACCCCATCATAACATATCAATTCGTCTATACCACAACAAAGTGGACAGGGAAACGTTTAATAATTTATATGTCAATATCAATTACGAAGCAAACTCCGCCATGCTATTAACAGAGTATGTTGGTCTCAAGCCCAGGTAAAGGAGGAGGGTTGAAGGCAACGTACTTTGTACTATCCTCAGTAAAACTAAAACAATAATAAAATGCTGAGATTAGGGAAAGGGATAAATAGAGTATAGTTGGAGTTATTCTACTATGCTAAATCCTACCTGATCTCTCTTGGTGACAGGTCCCGCGACAGGTCGACCAAGAAAATGTATAGAATGTCGTTACAAACATGATGATCGGATTGAGTCACAAGCCTCGGAGAAATGCTAGGGCGTCCACCTCAGTCGACGCGGCAGGACGGGCTCCGGTCCTGTCGAGAAATGGGCAAGGGTTCTTGACGCATGGACGGCATCAGGACGTAAGCAAGTTAGTCCGCACACAACGAAGAAAACAAATACGTGTCTGCATGCTAAATGTTGGTACCCTAACTGGAAAGACGGAGGAACTCGCAAGAGCCCTTCGGAAAAGGCACATTGACATCTGCGCTCTGCAAGAAACCTGATGGTCTGGTGCCAAAAGCTGCGACGGCTGATGAAACTACCATTATATCGGCTGATCGCACTATTCACTTCCTCACCGCCTACGCACCACAGACAGGTCGACCTGATGCCGAGAAAGATGCCTTCTATCAACTTCTCTATATTATCATTGCCGGTGACCTTAGTGGGCATGTGGGTGAAAAGGCAGACGGTAGCAGGTGCTATGGGGGAAAGGGGTTCGGAGTGCGCAATGAGGGTGGCGAGCGTATAATCGATTTTGCTGACACCCATGACCTTGCACTTATGAATACATGGTTCATCAAACGATTGTCTCATCTCTCTACATTTTATAGTGGGAACAGTAGCACGCAAATCGACTATATTCTCGTAAGACGCCAGCATTTTACCACTGTCACTGATTGCAAAGCCGTTCCCTATGAGACCATAGCACCTCAACGTCGGCCATTGATTGCCGTCCTACGAATTAAGCCACCGGTAAAACAGCGCACTGGTCCGCGGCGCATTAAATGCTGGCGATTTGATGAGAAGAAAGAAGAAACGATCTCACTCACACGATTACCGACCATTACGAATGTGGAAAAATCATGGAACCAAATGAAAGACACGATCCAAAAAGCGGCCTCTGCAACCGAGTCACTAAGCCGGGTAAGTGGTACATCAACCGACATACTTGGCCTTGGAATGATGATGTTGGAATGAAGGTCCGTGAAAACAAACGCCTCTACCACAAATTTCTCGACTATAAAACACCGGCCAATTGGCAAATTTATAAGAGAACTAACCAGGAAGCAAAGAAAGCAGTCGCTGCCACCCGAGCGAACCATAACAAAAATTTTTACGATAAACTACACACTCGGGATGGCGAGAAAGATCTGTATCGACTTGCTAAAAGCCGTAACGAACGTACACAGGATAACGAAAACTTCAGTTGCGTTAATGACAAGAACGGTACTTTGCTTACCAACCGTCGAGCCGCAACGGACAGATGGCGAGAATACTTCGAGCAGATTTCAACTGAAGAATTTGCTCATCCTCCACTTTCACAATCATCATCATCAACTGAAGTCGAGGAGGCAATAAAACGAATGAAATCGGGAAAAGCCACAGGACCTGACGACATTGCATCTGAGCTTTGGAAAGCGAAGAGCTGGAACCCAACACTGTGGCTCAGTGAATTCTTTGATCGGGTTATTCAGGAAGATTGGACACCACCTGACTGGCAAAAAAGTACCACAGTTCCAATATGGAAAAAGAAGGGTAGTCCAGCAGAATGTTCAAATTACCGTCCGATATGGTTACTTTCCCTTTCCATTACTCCCTCTCTGGATTCAGAGAAAGCGTTTGACCATGTGCCACACGAACTCATCTGATATGTTTCACGACAACACTTAATACCGGAAGAACTCGTGCGGTGGGTTTAATTGCTGTACCACGATCCGAAAAGTAAAGTTCGAAGTATGGCGGGTGTATCAAAACTGCTTCGTGTCTCTGTTGGTGTTCATCAAGGGAACGCCCTTTCACCACTCCTCTTTGTTCTAGTTATGGACACCGTCATACGGGATATCCAACGTCCAGCGCACTATAGACTCCTTTATGCTGATGATGTTTTCCTAGCATCTGATAGCAAAAATTATCTCGAGCAACTTGTTCAAAAATGGAATGATCGCCTCATGCAACACGGTCTCAGATTGAATTTAAACAAAACTGAATTTTTGAGGACCGATCCCCATGAAACAGGCACAATCACTGTTAGCGGCAGTGATCTGCCCAGAATTGAGCGATTTAAATACCTCGGGTCAATGCTATCAGCCAATGGAGAACTGTGTTATAAAACTGCTTCACACATTAACGCAACCTGGATGAAGTGGTGTTCCACAGCTAGTGTTCTTTGTGACCGACCTATCAACGAACATATCAAATCTAAAATTTATCGCAATGTTGTCCGTCAGTCGCCCTCTATGGTTCTGAGTGTTGGCCGACTATAAAAGACAATGAACGGTGTCTTGCGGTAAGAGAGACGAAGATGTTACGTCAGTCAGTCGCCCTCTATGGTTCTGAGTGTTGGCCGACTATAAAAGACAATGAACGGTGTCTTGCGGTAAGAGAGACGAAGATGTTACGTTGGGCTAGTGGGGTGACACGGTTTGATCACAACCGAAATGAGGATATGCGCGATCGTTATGGGGTAGCATCGATCGTGAAAAAAATTGCGAGAGAGGCGTCTTCGATGGAATGGTCATCCAATTCATGCTAACGGGAATTCACTTGCCAAGATTGGTCTGAACATCGAAGTCGATGGTAAACGACCAAAAGGCAGGCTGAAACAACGGTGCTTTATACGCTGGATGGGGTTTTAAAACCCTCAAGATTGCTCCCAGATCAGGTACTCGGTAGAGCCAAATGGCGAAGCCGATCACGACGAGCCGACCCCGCTTGTGAACGAGACAAAGGCTGAAGAAAAAGAAGAAGATCAATTACAAAGCACCAGCTTCCGGTATTCCGACTTATTTTTAATTATCGATGACATATTCGCATTCGTATTCCCCGAAAACCAAATAACCCGCGCAGTCCGCTCCGTAGCAGCCCCACATCATAATACTTCTCTAGAGAGGCACCCCGATGATGGAGACCAGCCGATCCCGCTACTAGACGAGACAATGGCTAAAGCAAAAAAGGGCAAGCTGGAAATCTTTCCTTGAAAAGAGTAACAGTCCAAAAATCTCGACTATTTAGTGAGATAAAATAATTCAAAATAATGCAAAAAATTAATAACATATTTGGATTTGCTGTCACCGTAGGTATCAGAAAATTTCACCACAACTTAATTAATACTTCTAAATGTTTATACGTATTTGCAGCAATAACCAATCAAACTAATCAACAAATCAAAAAATAATTCATACCGAATGAATAATGAAACGAAACTCGGCCGTGCACTTTCTTTACTATTTGAACGAAGAGAAGACCTCTTTTGTGGTTTCTAAAGGTGCAATCCCAGACATTATCTCGGAAGAATGGTTGGAATAACCGGGAAGAAGGCTTAACCCCGTGAAAGAATGATGGCGGTCATGTCGACGTCGATAGTCCGGCAATAATCAATATTTTAATCGTACTTTGATTTATTTGAAAATTTAATGTAGCTGATTGCATTTCGATACTAAAAGCTGTTATTACTACACACAACCCATATTCGCTGAGTTGATGTTTTAATTTTCTGAAAATTTCTGAGGTACGGTCATACCAGAATACATATCTGTTAACATGCACGGCTGTCGAATCGCTTGCACTTTTAATATTTTTATCATTTATCATTCATTGGAATTGTTGACGAAATACTATGAAATTGCTGAACTGCAATCGGAGATAATTTGATACAAAAATAAATTCAAAAGATCGCTTAGGAGATAGGTGTTGTGGGCTATCTATGTTATTTCCACAAGATACGGGAGCACAAAACTGACGGAATTATATTAGGACTACCAAAAAGTCTAAGGACTAAAGGCTGTTTTTAACATATTAGAAGAAAGTTTGAGCCTGAAAAATTCCAAATGGGACCATCTTATCTTCCTTAAGTGTACAGACTTGTATTCAATGCCTATACCTACATAAATAATGGGATTTGAACTTTGTTTCCAATCTTGAAACTGTTGTTGTTCTACAAAGAACATTGTCTACGTTGGAATTGGTTTACTCACAAACTTGAATGAACTGCACTCAATGAGGTGCACATGAAGACTTTTGTAGGAAGGTTATGATATGTGTATGTACATGTTGGGGGACTGCCTGATCCTGATTAAGATATAAGATGCGAAAATAAATAAATATTTGTCTTCGATTAAGATGATAATTGAAAAATATGATGCAACATGAGAAAGAGTGGAATGTGAATGCGCACGTACCAGAAAATATGGAACAGACGGGTTAAATGGTAACATTGTGTTCCTTTCGCGAATATGGGCAGAACACCAAAATATATCATTCAAGTCCCCTGAAGACAGTCCTAATTTCAAATGGGAAGACTTGCTACAGCTACCCAAATGAGAAAAAATTGAACTTCGGAAAAATTTTACGGCGGAAAAACTGAAAAATAACTTCAGCTTCAGCTTCATGGATAATGACTTCTTTCGCCGAAAAATATTCGGGGGTTCCGGAAAATTCGTCACTTCCTCTAGCTGAAGTTTAATTTTCAACTGTTCAAGGGGCGTGGTAGTAGCACTCTAAAAAATAAAAAGTTCTCTTTCGTCTGCAAAATTTTGAAATTATGAACTTTGTTAGCAATAGCGATATTCCACCAAACTTGATAAGACCATGCTTTGTATTATAGCCTATATCACTGCATGGAGGAAGGATAAATTTAAGCGGGGGTTTGCAGCCAATTACTAAAATTTATTTGAACAGGTATCGGTATGGAAGATATTTCGGAGCCTAGGCACCATATAGTGGCAGCCACCTGGTTTTTTCATATTTTTCGGTTAGGTAGTTTCTGAGAATGGGTCCTTGAAAGAAATGGTCAATTTCGACTCCCCCGAACTTCCTGCTTTTCCCATGATAGTAAAAACTAAGACGAGCTTCGGAAACTACTAACCGAGACCTTTCATTTGATACTCCAAATGACTATATTTGGTGACAAAAAAAAATTATACCCCCCTTTTGCATGTATGGGGACCTCCTCTTAAAGTCGACGTAACAGGATGTAACTTACTGTATGCGTAAGCGTTCACAGGTCCCACTTTCTACTAAATTTGGCGTCAATCGCTTCAGCAGTCTCCGAGAAAAATGCGTGTGATGGACAGACAGACAGACAAACCGACAGACGGACAGACCTGTGAGGAGTGGCGTTTATTTGCAATAAATCATCCTATGCTAGCATGGCCCTGGCGAGGATGATGCCGAACGTGGGAAGGCCACGGTATACCTCTAGGTTGCTTATAGCCAGGGTGGTGACCTCAATCATGCTCTATGGGACCCCAATTTGGAGGGAGGCATTACAGATGCCAGTTAACACTAAGAAACTGAGTGCGGTCTACTGGAGGACAGCCCCGAGGGTATACTCTGTCTTGAGGACTGTCTCAGATGGTGCAGCATTCGTCATCTCTGGAATGATGCCGATTGACATCTTGGCAGATGAGATGGCGAATGTATACAATGCGAAGCCAATCTCTTCCTCATCGCAGACGAAGAACGCTGAGAGATCCATAAATAGATAGCAAGAGCTGTGGGAACGACCGGGAAAAAGTCGATGTACTCACACTCATTTCTGCCGTCAAGAGCTGGTTGGAGAGATGACGCGGTGAGATTACTTATAATCTCATGCAGTTTCTCACGGGGCACGAAGGATATCTCCAATACATGCATAGGTTTAAATTGAAGACATCACCCGATTCTCCAAACTGCGATGGAGTCCCAGAGGGCCCAGAGCATGGATTCTTCCACTGTCTGAGATTTGTGGAAGAAGGGAGGAATCTAGAGAAGACTCTAGGAGTGATGCTGGTACTAGAAAATCTGGTGGCGAAAATGGTAGACAAAAACAGAATTGGGATGCGGTCAACTGCATGATCGCCGCATCTATCCAAAATAAACTGCGGAAGGCCGAGGAGAGGAAAAAAACGTGGTCACGTACACCGCGTATATAAGAGAGGTGATTAAGCTAGAAACATCTGACTCCGCCCCGTGATGTAATACCTCAGGGTGGTTCCGCGAGGCAGGGAGGGAGTCGGCGTGGTTTTAGTGGATTTCCACCTCCTCACAAAGAAAAGACAGACGGTTAGGCAGACAGACAGACAGTAAATGAATTTTAATAAGGCTTTGTTTTACACAAAACCTTAAAAAGGAGGGAGCAAAGTTTTGTAAAAACTTCACCAATTAGATACAACGAGGAAAGTTAATATCAAGAGAGGAGCAGAATCAGATCGACATTTCTTAGTGTTCGATGTGTACAAACTAACTGCTTTACCATGTTAGGGGGTTAGTAGGGGGAAACGATTTGGAAGTTATGCGATCATCAAAGTACAATCCACTGTATAATGCATGTTTATAAGCAAATGGTACCTGGGGTGATAGTGAATCTAAAATCACGTGTGTTCCCACTCCCCGAGTAAACAGCTTTGCATGACAACAAGAATCTTTAGGCGCATAAATCACAAATTATAACTCGTGTCATCGCACAAGACAATGTCATTGCAAACGACACGGTCAAAAGAAGGCAATGGAAGAACCGAGTCCTGTATTGTGAAGGTACAAACTCCGAAAAAAATCACAATGGATGCTATCACCTTTCTTATAGGGTAATTAATGCTAATTGGAAAACAGCTTTCTCAAGTTCAGATGCGAAAGATGAAAAGAAAAAGAAGAAGAAAATAGCCGTAGACAAAAGAGGAACTTGTCAAAGCCTGCGCTTAAGATTGAAGGTACGCGAGATGGCACACGGATTAGTGCTTTCCAGTTTGGAATCAGCAGTCGTCAAGTTGGATGTACCATTCGAAATAATAAAAAAACTTGTTGTTTCTTTTTCGTTGGTGAAGATATTTATTCTTGAAAATACCGATATTTCGGGGATGAAGGGGACAAGTGATTCCCGAAATATCGGTATTTGCAAGAATAAATATCTACACCAAGCAAAAAGAGAGAACAAGTTTTTTTTATTATTTCGAATAATTAATCGTTGGAAACGCCGCATAATTACACTCAGATGCATGTACCAGCCATAGAACTTCAATTCCAAAACTAAATCGCAATCAATCTCAAGATGAAGGCGAACAACAACACAAGCGCAGCAAAGTGTACATGGGCTCGTACACCAAACAATCTCTGAAAACAGGTAAGCTGGCCGATGAGTCATGAACTGTGAAACCCTTCAGCAACGGGCCAGGAGTCAGTTACATGTGGCGCTGGCGGATGGTAATTCCAGTATTGAGGCCAGACTGTCAGAGATGGTCATCGTCCAATCCTCGTATCTCCAAAGCCACAGGAATCCAATGGACAGCTGGGTAGTTATGAAAGAGGAATAACCCTAGCTGAACAGAAAGTTCAGCTGCTCCGTATAAACAGAGAGTACCAGGAGACATTGGAAAAGGCAGATCAGAAAGTGGGTTTAGGGGTCAGGAAGGCAAAGATGAGAGAGTTCTGCGCCAAGAAACCAGACAACGACCTGGATCAAGTGGACGCCGCCATCGAGCTGTTAGAGAAGATGATGATCGACATCGACGGGAACTGGGTAGCACAGATAAATCTATAGCATTCGAAGTGCGCCTCAGCTAATTCATTCGTCGACATCACTTTAATGCAGGAGCCCTGGATCGGACGAGGCACGAAAATGCTCAAAAGTAAATATTATACTTTATTCCACAGCACAAGGGGCACTGATCGGGACTGACCTAGAGCGTGTATTACCGCCAGGAAGAGTCTGGGCGCTTTCCTGTATCCGGACCTGACTTTCAGCGACTTTTATGCCAAAAGAACTGCAGCATTGGCGTCCAATGTTGGGAAAGCTGAGGAATCAAGGAAACAGGTCTACTACGATACAACAAGAAGACGTTGCTACCGTAGTGGAATGGAGATCTATCCAACTTCAGAAACCGGACCAGGGAGGTATTCAAAGTTGACTACAGGCATAAATATTGGCAGCCATAAGAAAGCTGCCTGAAGAAGTACAAGTTGGCCGTCAAAAGTGCCAAGAGGCGGTTGGACTATTGCAGAACATCGAAAGCGCAGGCGAATCTACGAGATTCAATAAGATTTTGTCTGTGCTTTTCCCTTCAATCCTTTCCACACTTTTCTCCTCGCTTCTAACGATACCAATCGCACTGAAAAGTTGAAATTCATTTAACTCACTTCCCTGCTTTTGTTCCTTTCTAATTTACAGTTAAAAAAAAAAAAATTTATTTAAGGATCAAAACGTTTTTGAGTTTGAAGTTATTACACGCGTCTGCACTCTCCAGTGGTCGGAACAAGAAGGAGGAAGTATAACCCGCCAACCTCGTGGCAGATCGCCAAATGTGTCAGCGGAGGTGTTCTCACTATCGGCAATGAAGTCGCGGTTCTTATCTACGCTGTACCGCCTCAGCGGCACTGGAGGCTCTTGCACGGAATCTTCTAATGAAACCCCGAAGCTGTACGGTCAGACGTACTACCCCATCAATAAGGAGGACTTCTAGAAATACTTGGAGGGTGCTCAGTGCCAGTCTGGAAGATTAACAAATCGATAACTACCGAGGATAAGATCGACTGGGCTATAAAGAGATAGCATAATGCCTGTCATGCTGTCGAAGCAGTAAGAAAGTTTTGTGCCGTGCTTTGTCGAAATCTACCCGAGTTGTATCTCTTTGGGATACGTACCATTTTCTTGAAATCGCGTGCACATAGTTATCATACAGAAAGTGGGCAGGCCCGGCCATGAGTCCTCGAAGGACTTTCAACCAATCAATATTCAACAAAGTTGGTACCAACGCCATCAAGGAAGCCTTAACCAATGTTGGATTGGAGGGGTTTCTTATGCATTGAAGTATATCCATGCTAAGAACTAGGATAACCCAGTCTGATGTGGGAAGTACTAACTTGATCAGAACTGTGAGTAGAGGTACGCCCCAAGATGGCGCCGCATCTCCAGTGCTCCATTTCTTCGCAATGGACGAAATTTTACGTATATTGGACAAGAGGGGCGTGGGGCGTTCCCCACGGACTACGCCACTTATAAGCCGGATTTGATGTAGTAGACTTTTTAGCCAGGTGTGTAAGTTTTCTCTGATACACACATCGTAGCCGAGTCGCACGGTCTTCCAGGGTTCGTCAGTGTATTATAAATGCAAGTACGCTCGATTCTGGAACTCTGTCGATTTTATTCAACGGCGTCGTCCTCCAAGGTGGGGAGGCAGTACAGGAACGACGAGGACCACGCAGCCAGACTCGATATACCATGCAATTTGCATTACCGAAGAGGTGACGAAGAAACTGAAACCCTCATGCACTTTCTTTGCGACAGAACAGCTCGAGCTAGAACCAGTTTACGGGAACTAGGTAAACCCCAGAAAGATCCCTAGTTGCAGGGTGGAAGAGTTGCTTTCCTTCGCGCATGCTGCAGCTGGCTCTAAAGATATGAGCCGCCTGGACTCTGGCCCCTTGCTCTTACCACAGCAGTAATGGTTTTAGGAGTTTGTGGCATCAAAACAGTGTACCACAGCGTTGATTAGACTCCTTGAATCAATCACTGATACCTACTCGTACCTACCTACTTCTACAACTGTGAGCAAGCGCCCACTTTTGTCTACATAAGGCCAACGATAACAATGGAGGATACTAATAGACTGATCGAATAAAATCAATTACCTCGTGTTGTCACCACTGAAGAAGAATGTAGACATTAATTTGGTATATCTTGCGCCGACAAAACGCGCACTAAACAGATGGACGAAACAGGCTAGAGCTTCGGCAGCAAACGCCAATGAAAGAGTAGTCCCCAGATGAATATTAAGCAGAGTGAGAGGGGATACAACGTAATGTTGTATTCTATAATGTTCAGAAGCCGGCCATTTAAGACGTGTGTACGTAGTAGGGATTCCCAGATAATGTTGAAAGAAAGTATACCAATAGGACCACGGTGGCCTGAAGACGCTGAATATCTTGCTAAACTACATAAAATCTACCTTGAAGCACATGTGATGAGCATAACTAATTGCTGATGAAAGGATAGTATCAACCCTTTTTCTAGAAGTAAGGTTCATTGAATATGATATGGTTTTCCCATTGGTGTAAGCATGGTTTTATCAGCAATAAAATATTACACTGCTATGCTATATTGCAATAAGAACTGATCGACGTACACACATTGTGCGATGGACAGTTGGGCATAGTAGAAGTGAAGAAATTTGATGAATGTGGAAGGGTCTACATCATACTCAACTACTCCGAAAAACCCAAAAACGGTGCAATATAAATAACTTACCTGATGAAATCCCAAATAACTTTCTATACTATGAGTTGCGAAGAACACTTCTCCCTCACACGTGAGAATCATTAGAAATCCATTTAGTGCCTGGAACGGTACAAGAAATCAAAATTAGATAAAACTGAATGCACTCATCTCATTCAAAAACATTAAAAACAAAAAGCCTTTCCTCTCCACTAAGAAAAAATCAAATCTCCAGGAAAGATGTTATGTTCAACAAAGGCAACAACACAATTAGTAAGAATAGAACATTCGACATTGACAAGAAACCTTTTGGATTCAAGAGTCTTCTGCAAATGGACATTACCAAGATCTTTTACCGGTGATGGACTCTAGTGCCGCGCCACACCGCCGTCGGTGGCTTTTTTACTCGAGAAAAACTAAGCCAACCAGGAAATGATCAGTGATTATTGCAGTAATTTCGTTAAAAATGTGTAGCACAGATACACCGATCCGACCTGAGGTTTTCAGATCTGGAGGGATCCGTTTAAGGCAATCAAGAAGACATCGAGTGAAATCCACTGAAAATCTTTGAGGCGTAAGCGCAAATGATGATTGGCATATTGATGCACTAAAGTATCTCTTCTTTGAATTCCTTTTGGTTCACAAAACAATTATAAAAGATTGAACATTTGAATCGGTTCGGCGGATTCCAAGGTCCTGGTCACAGCGCAGATAGTGGAAACTTAATATTTCAATTTGCAAATGATTGCAGGCATCCTTGTGGTTGCCGAACTTGTTTGAGTAACCTGTTTTTAGACATATTGCTGTAACCATTGCCGACAAGAGATATCATCACTTCTAGCCAACCTTAGGTAATGCGGAAAAAAACTAATAAGTTCCACTTTAATCAGAACACTGCCAGCTAGAAAAGTCTGATCTTCAAATAACAGCGGCAAATCGGAGGCACTTGTATCATTGCGGACTCGGCTGATTCAATCCGCCGGGGTGTCGTCATTCAAAGTCTCCAGGTAATCCAGGTACCCTATGTACTTCTGTAAGACCATGTCGATGGCGCTGCGCTTGACTTGTTATTAAAATCGCATTAGAATGTGCCATCGACCGGTCGCGCTTGAAACATATCCGACAGTCCGAAAAACTACCAATTTAATTATATATGTCATGTTCCTTGAGTGGCTGGAAAAAAGGGGTAGAGATGAGTCCCTCTGGGTCTGCGGCCAGGCGAGGGGACCGCAGTCAAGACACTGGTGAATGGAGTTGACGAAGGTGTAATTCAAGAATGAATAGACAGTTGATTGTTTGAATCATGTACTTTATACGCTCGTTGATATGGAGCACACAATTAGAGGCAATTAGAACAAATTTCGGGACAAGGTTGGCGGTTCTGTAATTAATTTTGGGCCGATGAGGACGGACACTATTCAGGCTGTCGGTAAATGTTTTGATAGATGAACGCCTTTCAAATATGATTTTACCAATTATGATATACGTATATGCACACGTTAAATGGTGCTGCTTTTTCGAATAAACTATTTCCGGACAGACAGGAACGCATCAATATTCGCTCATAATTCACTGGAAGCGGCCTCGGTGGAACTAGGGCACAACCCCAGGAAATAATCTAGTGTTGAACGATTGAGATTGCAGCTTTATAAAAGTAAGTATTATTTCCGGGTAAATCCTCTCCCTGCCCTTTGCTACATGCTAATAAAGATAACCTCTGAATTAACTTCCCTCAATTGTGATCTCAGGGATATGGGTATACCTCAGTTTTACTTTTTATAATGATTATCCTGGAGTAAAAACAAGTGTACTCGTTTGAGGCAAGATGTTAGCTAACTACATCCCTATCAGAATTTAAGTCAAATACTTACCTATCTGGCACCCCGGATTGAAGTCTCTACTTCTACTAGCTGAAACACTTCCTGCTGCAACTGACGCATCCTTTTATATCTCCCCGTCAGCAGCTAGTATACATCCCCAATTGCTATTTTGGGTTCTATTCGTCCTTAGTTTAGATATTTTGCTGTAGTAGTGTGTGTGGTGGAGGAGAAGCTACAGCTTCTGAGCACTTAGGTCGTGTTGGACCATTGTTCTCGCCACCCCCGTCTAACGGAATAGTCCGGTTTCTTTAACGTATCGCAGGATTTCCGTTAGTGAGTGTGATGTTACCCGTCACAACTTGTGAACATCAGCACCAAAGATCTGATGCCTGATGCGTCCACAGGAGGGGCATTCACATAGGAAATGCTCCGTGGATTTCGCTTCCTCATTATAGGAGGGACACGTATCATCTTGAGTAATTCCTATTCTGAACATATGCCCAGCTAGTGGATTATGGCCTGTCAGAATACCCACAATATACCTGAAAGTCCTCCTGCTTTTCGACCGGATAAACTTTGCGGTACGCATGTTCAGTTCCGGAAGGAAAAGTTTGATGTGTCAAACACCATTTAATCTCTGCCACCTGTCATTGTGGGAAGCTTGTTCCCAGTTTTCGGAGACAGACTTACCCCACGCTACTGATACTCAAATTCCTGGTTCCGGTCCCGGCATAAGGGAGATTGACCCCTCCTTCACAAAAGCATCTGAGATTCGATTTCCCTCTCGTCACAATGGCTAGGTACCCAGAGTAGTTCCACCGTATTGAATCTAGAAATAGAGTTCAAACGGTGTCTGCATTCCTGAACGATTTTCGAGGTGATCAAAGGACTACGCAATGTCCTCAACGCAGCTTGGCGCTCACTGCAGATTGCGATGCACCTGCCCTTCAACCACTCGTCACTAACCCAGTTTGCCACCCTTTGGATCGCTTGAAAAAACCGTTGCATATTGTTTCACAGGAAAAGCCCACTTCTTGTTTTTCTTCGAAAGGTAGACTCCGGCTCCAGAACCCTCTTCTATTTTTGAGCCATCGGTGTAGAAGACTTCGGTATATCCCGCCACGCATTCCTCTGGAACTTCCCAGTTCTCTCTACGCTTCAGGGTAACTTCATATCATCTACCAAACAGATGTATTGGGACACGAAAATCAGAAGGAATTGTAAGAACTGGTTCACTATTGCCAGTAACTCTTCCAATGCTCTGTGCCCCCACATTCGTTGTTTCCCCATACATCTTATCGAATTAATCTATGAGCTGCTCTTTTTGCAGTGCTTTGAATAAATATATCCAGGGGCTGCAAATTGAGTAGTGCATTTAGAGCTGAACCGGATGTCGTGCTCATGGCTAGTTCACGGTGAAAACCTTTTTGTCTCACCTTAACCCACCACACTACGGACGCATAAACGAACAGCGGCCTAATGATAACAACGTGCATTACCACATGAGGCCTGAGTCCCCCATGTCAAGGCAAAGGTCCGTCTGCACAGCCCATAAGTTGCGAGAACTCGTGTCATCTTTACCTCTGCATGTTTGTTCCAAAGAAGTTTTTTATCTAGGGAGAATCCCAGATGTTTCACTTCCTCGGAGAGTTGAAGGGTAGTACCCTTCATCTCAGCGAGGAAAATTCCATCCAGTTTTCTCCTTCTTGTGAATAATACATTGTGGTTTTATTTAGATTAACTGAAAGACCATGTTTGAGGCACCAACAATCCCGATCAACAGCAAGCACAGCCACGTCATCAGCATAAGCTTGAGTGTGTATTAGCAAATTTTGCAGTTCGCATAGTAGTGAGTCGATCAGCAAACTGCACAGAATTGGCGAAAGCACACCTCCTTGAGGGCAGCCCTTCGTTGCTTCTGCAGTCAGATAGCGATTGACACCCACCTTAGCACACAGCAATCTCTGCGTTAGCATAGCATAGATCCACTTAATTAAAGCATCATCAACACCATGCGCTCTGGCGGAATCACAAAGTTTTTGAAAAGGCGCACAGTCAAAAGTCCCTTCAATGTTCACGAACATCCCCATCGTCCGCAATAGTCAAATTGAATTCTAGGTATCTGACAATGAGACCTCGTCTAGCACTCGCCAGTGTGTAATCAACTCTAACACTTTGAGGTACAGATTGAACGTAACGTAAGGGCGCACCCCACGTTTGCAGTCATAAGACCAGCTGAAGTGATGAAATCAAATAGCTTCTCTCCTCTTGGATTGCATTTGCTACTGCTCGAACGAAAATAGGCAAATCCGCCTTATTGGCGAGAGCATGGCCCTAAGAAACCGTAAAGCCGTCATCGACTAATTTTTTGTAAAGTTTGGGTGCTAAGCCCTAAACGAGGGGTCCGTGGACCAAGAAAAGAGGGAGTAAGTTGCTTTCCATTTGGTCCGGTCCAGCATTCAGTTGATGCGGCCTTAAGGCCCCAAAATTCTCAAAAAAATATTTTCAGCTCTAGGCAAGCTCTGGTCAATAAGGTGGATTGTGTTGGGAACACGTCAACATTCGTGACCAACGCCTAGCAAGAGGTACTAGATTTAACGTTGTCTCAATATCAGATTAAACAATGATAAGATTCAACATTAAATGAAAAGTGTAATAAGGGATCCTAGGAAAACATTTTTATGCAGGGAACCTCAGCAATAACATCGCTCATCAAGAGGTAAGCGGCGATATCAGGAACGAACTGCAACTGGAGAGAGTGGTGGAACATATCGCAGGTCAATTGTCCGGCTAAAATAGTCACGTCATTAAAGGATGTACTCTGGTGGAACAGGAACCTAATCAGAATGAGAACAGAGGTCTCAATACTCGCCCTTCAAGAAGCCGAAATAAAGGAAGGACTGTGAGGTACAAAAATGCAGTGCCATGAGCGAAACAAAGCAAATTACTGGAATTTTATGAATAAGATTTTTTCCTTTGAGACTGCGACATCGGCTTTAAGAGACGAGGCGTTAACGATGCGCATCTACTCAGTACCCTGCTGCTCGAGTTCAATTCGACTGTTGCCCTCAACAAGAATGAGGAGATCATCCGCGTAGGTAACACATTCAGCAACGGTAGAAAGCTCACTCAACAGTTTGTCCATCATCGGGTTCCTTATAAATGGATCTGCGGTAAATCCCTGTGGGCAGCCGCGCTCCACGTTCCCCTACACACGTTCGTTGACACCTTGGACGAATGCTTTCCTTCCATGGAAATAGCTCTTCCACAGAGCTAATTCCTGGCAGTCACACTCACAAAGTCTCGACAACACAGACGACCAACTTAGGTGCCTTTGAAATTTACAAAGATTCCAAAGACGTAATTTCTATGACAACAGACAACAAAGTACTTTATATACATTAAGGCCTCGTCGGTGGCCCTGCCAGTACGGAAGTCATACTGTTTGTCAGCCACCAAATGAGATGTTTTCACCCCAGTCGCTGGAGTATAATGCTCTCCAGGACCTTGCCAAGGGCCGGGAGAAGAGATATGGCCCTGTACGGGCGAGCCTCGCCATGCTCTGCTCGATCTCACAACACCTTAGGGGAAGAATTTCTTCCCCTCTTTCATTCCAACGCGTCGGCATAAGCGGGGGATCGACATTCATATTCACACCTCTATTGACCAGGACGACCGCAATAGGAGTGTAGTCACTCACATTACATCCATCGAATAATCTCCATGACTGGACAAACGCCTTTGCTGCTACATTCACATACGTAATATCAATGTCACTGACGTCCTTGGAGCTCTCAAAACTCGAAACAGTTCACGGAACATTTAGACAAAACAAATCGCGCTTTAACAACATTTCGGACAATACCTCTCCCTGGGTATAGCACGTTGGCAAGATGTGCGCTGAGTAGGGGAGATCGCATTCGGGTCTATGCCCAGTATGAATAGTGTTCCACAAATACCACCTCATCCAGGTACGCGTTATACTGCTCCAGATCGTCTGTGGGTGGACAGTACATGCTCGAGCAAAACCCCTGTCCTAAAGGCCCCGTGATTGAGCCCCAATCATTAGTGAGACACTCAACATAGACGCAATCTAGATGCGTATCATTAATGACGACCGCCGCCTTGGCCGACCGCCTAGCAGTGAACACCCGCATGTTTCCAGGAAGGCCCAGGGCCCCTGTAACATGGCTACGCTAATGTTGCACTTATGCATGTGCTAGCCGAGACCATGCATCACGGCAGCCGCTCTAGCGGAGTTCAAATGCAGCAGTGTGAGCGACATGGCGCTCAATGGCGGGAGTTGAACCGAGCCACCATTGAGGCGTAAATTTGGCAAAGCATCGACCGGAGCATATGCCGGGCCGGAAGTCCCCGGAACGCATAGTTCCGGCAGTGAACCTCGTTAATGCAAGAGGAGGTCATATGGCCACTCTGCGAACAACGAGCGCAGACATGGTCCTTTGCACAACAGTCAGCCACGCGGTGATCGCGCAGGGAGCAGCGTCCTGACCCTGTAGCTAAATCATTTTACATACACCCTTTCGGTGGATGTCAACTTGTTGATCACTGCTGGTGTGCGCTCAATCACAGCATTGCTGACTGCATCAGGACCCGACCGTATTGGGCGACTTACAATCTTCACGTCCTTCCTTCATCAGCGCTAATGCAGCAGTGCACATCATAGACGATGGCAGGAGGTCTCAGCTTCTGGGCCACTGCCACCTCCAAACTATGTTCGGAGAACTTGGGGTTCTCTACAACCTTCCTTCGTTGTTTTTTGGAGGGTACGCATAAGGCCACCCCCCCCGGACTTCAGCGGGTTCGCGGTATGAACCCTAACTCCCAGTGCAGGAGCGACTTCCCGCATCACCACCTGCGCAACTTTCTTTGGGGAAGCCGACCATGTCTCGGCCGGTTTAGGGACCGCGGGCAACGCACTGGGATTGGAGGCTGTTGTTCTACCGACGCCCACTAAATTAGTCACAGGCAAGGGGGCAGGTTGGCTACCCTTTGCAGTCATCAGTCCCTCCACTTTCCCTTTGTATAAGGCCACTTTCTTGGCTATCTTGGACAGCCGATTCCCGTACTCCAAAATAACTTTCGAGACAACCTCGCCCATTGCCTCCGTTGCAGCGCCACTTTTGACCAGGATCTGGACAAGCTGGTCGCTTATCTTTCTCCCTTCCTCGATTTCTCTACCCACAACAGGCGAGCAGGAAGGCTCATCAACTGAAGCAACCACCTCAATACCGGAAGTTGAGTCAGTGTACCAACTCTGACTCTCCTGCCTACGTTTGGGGGGACCTTCTTCCCAACACCGGCATCTGTCAACGCAACAAACGCCTTCTTCAGGTTGACTTTCGCAACCTGGCCACATTTGTCAAGAGCCTCCATCTCGCCCTCGCTCGACGACCCGCACTCCTTACTTGCTGGCTCCTTGCGAGCCCGTACCGCCCCCGTTCCGCCTCCGATGACGTCCCCATCTCCTTGGTACCGACTCCCTTCTTTTTTCTCGGTGGCATACCCGCCACTATTTTAGTGTCCGGCACTATTTCTTTTGTTAGCACAATAATTAATTATATAATATTAATTATAGTAAAAGAAATGTCTTTAAGGAACTGTGACCAGATGATCCCTGAAGTAGCTTGATTGGATGATTGCCAAGGTACTCAAGCATCATGATAATGAACGGGATAATATTAGCTTGCTAAGATTTTGGCTACAATGAGCTACCTCTTCTGTTCCTCTCTGTTATTGCTGGCAGGACACTTCTCAAGAATACATCTGAAGGAACCTGAGATCGATAGAACGGAGTTTTTATTATCCTTCAATTCATATGCGACTCTCCGATATCCCTGCCCTTGGATCATACTCTGGTAAGCTCCTTTTCAATGAAACACGGTTTCGCTCTTACCTTCGTCGTGGTCAAAAATCTTCAAACAATTGAAGTTTTGAAGGAAAGTTATCTGAGGTACTGTCAGAGAATTCTTTGTATGTTTATTTACCTTATTTGGTCCCCCCTTGTAGCTAATTCAACTTATTCTAACCTACTATGACTTTTATTATTCATTGCTATTTGTTGAATTTTTTCTGAAGAACTTTGCAAATATATGTGGTACCAAACTCCTGTTTAACAGCCATATGTGTGTCCAGTGACAAATTAATATAATATTCGAAAATCATTAGCTGAAACTAGCGTTAATTTCCTCTAACTCTGTGTAAGCAAATAAACAATTGATTATTCCATAATGAACCAATCGACAACCGCTTAAACCATCATATTCGTGTGAATAATTCAATTTTCCTCACATGACGTGACCATATTGCTCTGTTCGATACGTAGGTGTGCTAGGATATTGAAAATGAGATGCCAATTAGGCGCATGATTAATGATTCCATGTCCCAATTTTTTTTGTTTCACTTATCATTATCAGCCGACATTACATATTCAGGGGTTAACCGCAGCCAGGTGTATCTATTGGGTAATCCTGAGGTGAGCAGCTGACATGAGTGTGAGTATATCTTCATTAAAAATCGTCTCGAGTGAATGTACTGACAAATGAATGACCTACGAGTTTGATGAATGGGAAGCCGCTCTCACCTGAATTGGGGAACGTAATTGCAACAATGTAATTAATGGAGCTCTTGAAACCAGATTAATTTTGTTAATCGAATGGATATTGAATGTATTATTTCTGTTAATATGTACACAGTATTAAGATTACGCTCATCATTAGTTCTGCATAAGGACTAGCTTCAAAATGCTTTCGAAAACAACATGGCGACCCCGTACCAGAGCAATAAATATTTCTTATTAGATCGATTTACCTGCAGGACAATGCATGTTGTTAATTTCGACGAAATTATTTGCGTTTTGAAGGTTTTGTTTCCAAAACAAGACATTATTAAAATCGGTTCAATGTCTGTCTGAACCCCCAAACATGCACTGATCTTTCTATGTTGAGATTAAGGGTGGTGGTCCTCAGACATGCAAAAGGGGGGTGTACATTTTTTTACACTGAATATAGTCATGTTGGGTATCAAATGAAGGGTATCGTTTAGCACTTTTCGATGCCATTCTTAGTTTTGACATTCCTTGGAAAGGCGCTGAGTACGGTGGGTCGAAAGTGATGATTTCTTTTACGGACCCAGTTTAAGAAACTACCCAACTGAAAATTCAGTGTCCAGGCTTCAAAATACTCTCCATATAGATATCTGCTCAAATTATGTTAATAATAGTATATTATTATATTTTTGGAGCAATTGACTAGAAAATGCTAATATGTTTATCCTAGGGTTATAAAAATTTGCAGCAATATAGATTATAGAATGACGCATGTTATGTTGATCAGCTACAGTAGCTCAAAGTAGTCGTTACCGTGTAAATTTACTGGAACCAAAAGAACTAAATATCAATATCACAATAAAGTGAGTAGTCTCTGGAGTTCGCGAAAGTACCTATCATCCGGTTTTAGAAGAGAATCCAACTTGGCCGACTCATCCTTAGTAAGGAGTCTGCGCAGCTTGAAAGTCCCTCTTTCACTTTCCGGTTCCTCACAGTATGCTCTCAAGGAGTCTCGTTTCAAACTTTTTAGATGCACGATTTAGAAGTTATCTGGTTGATTTCCTGAATCTTTGCAGTTCTCAGTTCCACCCTCGAAGCATTTTATCGCATTGGGTTCGGGAAATAGAACAAGTCTCTTCAAAGTACTCTTAAAGTGTACGATTCAGAGTTTCCAATTGATCTCCTATCGCCAAAGGAGTCCTTAATAGCCTTGGGAGCTCCACTTTGTCACCAAGAAATTTATTGAACTTTGTCCTGTTCTGTTTTCCTAAGATTTCGTCTTTGTATTACAGACTGTTCGCCTGCAATGTTTACACTAAACTCCAAATAACGTAATCTGATAGTGAGACTTCATTTAGCACTCGCCAGTCTCTAATCAAATCTAACAAATTGAGCTGAAGTGATAAAATCAAACAGGTTCTTTACTCTAGGATTGCATTTGCTACTACCTCAATAAATATGCCGTGCATTCGCATCACAACCTATTAATAGTGCAAGGCTACTTGATTTTCATACACTCCCAGACTCTTAGTTCTTGCGGCGGCGGAGGACATAAAGAATCATAGGGTAAAAAAGCAGAGGCAGCTATGACATTTCCCCTCTTACCGTTAACCTGGTATTGTAAGTTGACCGCGACCGGGTCCTGGAAACAGAATTGTCTCAGCATGGTTGCATCAAACAATTTAGACATCAGGCCCTCGGTTTCGAGAATTTCTCATGGAAGAAGCTGCTAGTCCCCTTGAAAGATCCAATACCACAGAGTCTGCTTAAATCGAACTCATGGCTCTTGAACCAGTCCTCCAAGTTTGCCAACGTTGCCGCCACTAGATATGAAAAGGCTTTGGCATGCTGCAGGTTAATTTGACTAACGTCCAGTCTGGGTCTCACCGGGGTTACCGGCTTCTCCTTACCTTGAGCCGGAAGTTTCGCTTACTTGCGTCGGATTTCTCTGGAAGTTGCCACACTTGGTGGTGTAGCAACGCCCATGGCCTTCTTTCACAGTGCCTTCCGTTGTCATCGCCTGGGAGCCCTCCCATGATGGCGGTGTCCCAGCTGCACGGATCTGTTTCCATATACTGGAATTAGAGTAGTTGCGCCCACGACACCAGCTTCCCTTTCTTCCGCTTTTCGGGGTACAGATGGAGGAGAAGATTCTGGCAGGCAAGTCTGTAGTCTATACTCCTTTGCGATTGATGTTTCCTTCTTCCGAGCTCGTTTTCTGGACGAATTAAGCAACAGTGCCACCCAGCGGCCGTAGTCAGGTTTCCAGTTCCTTTCGTTAAGGGAGTTGCTGTACTATCCTTTCTGGCTGACCGCACCGTAGACACCGGGTGTAGGTTTTCCACAGAAGTGGAAAGCCTGTCTTCCACAGATTTCTCTGTGGGCAAACATGACGACCTGATTTCTCAAAGTCGCGAGTGGATACGAAGTGTGTAACTATACCACTTGGAGAGTTACAATCCTCTGTTCCCATCTTCATGCGGTTTTGGACACCCTTAGTGTAGTAGTAAACTACCACAGGCTCCTCCCACGACAGGATGGTGTCCGAAGGGGAAACTCTATGAAGCACTTGCTCCTCTTCCGCCACTGTGTTATTGTGCTTTGGAATCTTTCCGGAAATAACAGTAAATTCGGTCTCGGATTAATGCTTGCTGCCCCTGTTAGTAGAGGTGCGTAAAATATTACCTTAGCAGATAATGTATATCATATCGCTTTTGGAAACGAGTGATATTACAGAGTAATATCATTTCCTTAACCGTGTATATGATGTTATATCATTAACATTAAATATTACCGTTTGGCAACCCATGGTACCAAATATTACCTATAACTAAAATAATTTGGCTTGCCTTGATTACATTCACAACGTAAAGAATACGACAGCGCCAAATAAGTATCAATGTGGAAGGAATGGGCTCTTCACAAAACAGAACAAAAAAAAAACAAATCCCATAAATATTTTCACATGCGAAGAATATTGAATCATGATTTTCGAGTATGACGTTCTGGTCCAGAATGAGGAACAGCTCAATGGTATAGCAGAACATACCAACGATGACTTTAGATACATAAGTGATGGAGACTTTCTATGAATAACTCAATGCAGTCTGGGGAGGACTTCCTAAAGATGACATCGCGATCGTAATGGGTGGTTCTGACAATATCTTACTCGGACATGCCGTGGGGGCACATAGTTTGGGAAATCGCAATGACAATGGTGAGAAATTTGTGACCATCTGCAGCTTCACCTTCTCGTCATTGGTAGGAAACTTTTCGTGCTCAGAGTCGGTAATAGGCTTAGTTAGGGTTCAGCTGACTGGCAACTTAATCAAAGTAGCTATATCGGGATTAGTCGAACGTTACAAGTTTTCTCTTGAAGGTGTGAAACTAGGGAAGCGCTGACATATGCATCAAACGAAGTCATCACTTGATGGTGCCGATTGCCTTCATTTGCATCGATTCACGGGGATGAAAATCCTCGATCTACCAATTTCAACACGGTCTACTTCCAGGGTCCGGTGGTTACTCAGTAACAGGAAAGCTATTTTTCTGACCAGGTGGCACACTTCCTGAACAGCTCAGATATGAGAATATTGATAAGCATTGGACCGCCATCGAAAGTTTCTTTTCTTTGGCGCTAGGCCGGCCAGGTCGGAAGGACCACCTTAAGATCTGCCTGACTGACGAAATTGGAAAGTTGATCGACGAGCGTATAGAAAAGGATTTTATTATTACACCCGTCGGAGGCACAGAAGCTTTCGTATATAGTAACGATTTCACCACCATATAAAGGAAAAGCTAGCAGGTGATCACAAGTTTTTCGATGGTCCATCAGAATGAGATTATGATGAGCAACCTACGAGGTAGAAGGAACCTTTCCCCACACCATATAAAATCTGATGAAATTGCAATTCATATAGTTAGTCACCATAATACGCGGATAATGACACCTGAGCGTGACGGTCCCTCCGGGAAATATTCCTTCCAATTCTGTTGCCACCCGCCCGTTAATTATGCTAATTAGAGACCTTTCCCAGGGAACGGAAAAGAAGGATGATCGATAACAAAAAAAGGGCAAACGTCTTGAGTGCGACATTTGCAGGAGTAATTCTGTGCCGTGCCTACACAAACATAATAGCTAAAGATGTCCTGGAACGAATCAAAGGACACTTCGAAAATTTGGTCGACAGATAGCGGGGTCTTTTCCACTCTGGCCTTTTCTACACTGTCCACATCCCTACACTGCTGATCATTTTACATCCGTTTGTGAAGTTTAAGTCTTCATCGCTTAGACCTTGATGGTCATCATACTTTTCCTATCTGTGTTAATGGGTACGAGATCTTGGGCTGCACATTAATGAAGGCAAGACCAAGTACATGATGGCAACTTCAGCGCCCAAACCAAAACCAAAAGATCGAACAACATCGAATCGCACTGGTCAAACGACAACAATGAAGATAGGAGACTACAACTTTGAGACCGTTGAAAATTTCTCCTATCTAGGATCGAAAATCATAACCGATAATAGCTGTAACCATGAAATTCGCGAACGGTTGTTGGCTGCCAACAGAGCCTATTTCAGCTCACAAAAACTGTTTCACTCGAAACGTGTCACCATAGGGTCAAAGCTTTCACTGTACAAGACAATGATCTAGCCAGTCCTCATGTATTCCTCGGAGACTTGAGAAGAAATATTGGGTACTCTTGGGCGCGTTCTAGAGAAGAATCCTCCGAAGAATTTTTGGCCCCCTACATGAGGATGGACGATTCCGTAGCCTATGTAACGATGAAATCTATGAGCGATACCATGACCATCCGGTTGTGGATAAAATCCGGCTCAACAGGTTGCGGTGGGTGGGTCACTTAGTTCATAAAGACGAAGCAGACCGTGCTTGAGTTGGAGCGATGACGTAGGTCTGGACGCCAGACAGCTTTTAGGGACATCAAATTGTTGGCTCTCGCGCAAAATCGGGATGTCTGGAGTTCCTTATTAAGGCCGGCTTAGACCGGATACCAGTTGTTGCGCCGTTGATGATGATGATGGCTAAAGTGCAGAAAAACGAAACCGTTGATCAAGGTGCTTATCATGGTAGCGTCAACCTCGATGTTGCCGGATGCATTGTTATTTTGTCCGAAAGGCGGGCATGCACATATCTGACCACCAACATCAAGCTGTGACCTTTCTGTTCTAATATTGTCTCTATGCTGCTATACTGGAAGAGTACCCGGAAAATGATCAACACTTTGATTCGAATTATTGGAGTCCTCTTGCCCGATATAATGTTTTACGAAGGACGTTGGCTTACGCCGGTAGACATCTTGCTAAAAAGGCGGAAACGGTATTAGATAAGTGCGGAGAGTAGGGCATTCGCACGGTTTCTTGGCTGTTATTGTTTTTAGCCTCCATTTTCAACGAACCACACTTTAAGAAAGGGCAAGAACTCTATTGTTGGCTATACCATTTAATGGAGACCAATATTGCAAAGTAGTCACCATTGAAACCCGTGGGACAGAACAATTGAGTAAAAAGGGTCAATTGTTTTAAGTTATTCTCAACCTGAAGCGACAAAACTGGGTATAAAGGTTTTGTGTTCATTTTATGTAAGAAACTTCAACGCATATTTTTCTATCCGTATATAACTACAAATCAACATATTCCTTCATATTTTTATAACTACAAGACATACGTACATATTAAGCCCATTTTTATGAACTTGCTTCGTTGTAATATTGACGGATTGATATGGGATGATGAGGTCATCCACGTTGTAGAATGTACGAAATTCGCAAAAAATGGCAAAATTTCATACCCTATAACATTGTTAATAAAAGTTGGATTTTCTTTAAACCTGACCAAATTGTGCATTATGTTATCCCTTACACCCATGCCCCCCCTCCACCATTTTATACTTCTGCGATGGAAATAAGGGGGCTCGCGGGTAAATATCTAAAATATGGAAATATACTATTATTAACTTTATTTGTGTAGATATTGGAACCGGATGTATTTTGAGGCATAGATATTTCGTAGAGATGTACCACTGCGATTTTTTTCAGATTTTTCGGTTTTAGAGGTTCTGAGAACGAGACCTGTTACACTTTTTGTGGATCATATTTTGAGCCCTCACTACCCTATGTTTCAACCGATATCAAATATGGAACCAGTTTCGAAAAGTACTAATTGAGACCTTTCATTTGATACTCCACATGGCTATATTCTGTGAAAAGAAAATTTGCACCCTCCATTCACATGTATGGGGAGCCCCTTAGCACAAAATGGCGCCACTTCCTGTATGTAAAGGGAACAACAGATCATAAGCTCTTACCAAGTTTCATGATAATCGGTCAGGCCGTTTCCGAATAAATCGAGTGTGACAGACAGACAGACAGACATCCGTGCTGTTAAATGTTGGTTAGAGAGCTCTGATCTGACACTCGCTGAGGAAAAAAACAGAAGCGGTCTTCATCACTAAGCACCGGAAGAGAAATTACCCCTGTATTAAAATCGGGAATCATATCATCATTTGCAAGCCGATCATCAAATACTTGGGGGTGGTGATAGACAGGAAGCTATTAGCTATAAGCAACACGTACAGTATGTTTGGAATGAATCATCCATTGCTAGTATGGCCCAGGCGAGGATGATGCTGACCGTGGGAATTGCTTATAGCCAGGGTGTTGACCTTAATCATGTTCTATGCGATCCCAGTTTGGACGGAGGCGTTACGGATGTCAGTTAACACAAAAAAGCTGAGTGCAGTCTTCAGGAGAATAGCCCTGAGGGTATGCTCTGCCTTTAGGATTGTTTCAGATGATGGAACATTTGTCATCTCTGCAATCACGCCGATTGACATCTGGGCAGATGAGATGGCGAATATCTATAATGCGAAACCAATCTCTCCCTTATTGCAGACGAAGAACGCTGAGAGGGAGAGATCCATAAATTGATGGCAAGAGCGGTGGGAATGCTCGGGAAAGGGTCGGTGGACTCACAGGCTCATTCCTGCCACCAAGGAGTGGTTGCAGAGCCGACACGGTGAGATTAATTATAATTTCACCCAGTTTCTCACGGGGCATGGAGGATATCGTCAATACCTGCATAGGTTGGAGGCCTCACTCGATTGTCCAAATTACAATGGAGTCCCAGAGGACCCAGAGCATGTATTCTTCTACTGGCCGAGATTTGTGGAAGAAAGGAGGAATGTAATGGAGACTCTAGTAGAAGTGATGGTACCTGAAAATCTGACGGCGAAAATGGTAGCACATCAAGAAAATTGGGACGGGGTCAACTCCATGATCGCATTTATGCAAACCAAACTTCGAAAACCAGAGAAGAAGAGAAAAGCGCGGTCACGTGCGCCGTGTATAGAAGAAAGGTGACTAAGCTAGAATGAGCTGACTCCACCCCGTGATGTAATACCTTATGGTGGTTCAGCGGGGCAGGGAGGGAGTCGGGGGTGGTTTTAGTGGGTAAAAATCGCACACGCCGGTGTGTCCAGACCAGTGTCTTTTGAAGATTTCCACCTCCTGGAAAAAAACAGACAGACGCCGAAGCTTTTGCTTTACGCAAAACGTTAAAAATTATTTTCCTGGACAATTGATAAAAAGTATTTTTTTGAAAACATCTTCGTTTTTCGTTCTTTGTAAGGTTTTGTATAAACACTGTCTGTTGTCTGTCACACGCGTTTTTCTCGGAGACGGTTGTAGCGATTGACCTCAAATTTGGTAGAAAGTGGAAATTGTGTGCATATAGTGAGTTACCTCCTTTTACGTCGAATTTAAGGGAGATGTAATTTTATTTTTTTTACTCGAATATAGTAATGTGAGGTACCAAATTAAAGGCCTCGGTTAGTACTTTTCGAAGAAGGTCTTGATTTTAACATTTGTTGGAAAGATGGGGTGTGCGGAGGGTTGAAAGTCATCATTTCTCTGACGAACCCATTCTCAGAAACTACCCAACCGAAAAATCTGAAAAAAAAATCAAAAGGCTGCCACTATATGGCGCCTAGGCTCCGAAATACCCTCCATACCGATACTTGTTCAAATAAAGAATAATAGTACATTACTACAATTTTTAGTAATTGACAGGAAAACCCCCTTTAAGTTTACCCTAGAATCACGAAATATAGTAATATAGTAATAAAATACTATCAATATCAATCATCATCATCAATATCACTTGAAAGTGGATATTATCACATAATATATGCCTATATTACGTGCTATATACTAATGGGACAAGTGCACACTCAAATCTCTTTATAAAAGAAATACACAAAACCTTTCATACCTAAAGCGTCTAACCCCGACTTGCTTTGAGATGAAACTGTGCCGAAATACCAAAGCTATGCTTATTCGATCCTCAATGTTTCATCCTCACTTTGTTCTCTGATCCAAAACCGGGAAGATCGGATTCGCCCGATATCCTTTTTATTGGCGGCTTATCGTTTGGAGTAAACGTATCGTGAAAACTGTCCTTAGTTTCTCGAATTAATTGCTCTGATGGACGTTCATGAGCGCCGTCAAATACATGCAATGTCCGATAAATTTCTCGAATTGAACGATGTTTTTCAAAGAGCAATTTGCAACCTTGCACCGCCATGAGTATATTCATGATTAATTCTCAGGCCATACTAACTTCGAAACAATCTAGAACTATCAATTTAGCTATCATAGGCGACCCCTTTAAAATTCTCCGCCTTTAAAAAAATACTCCGTATTTTAAGTTCTGGTGTCGAGACGAGATACTTCAATAGAGCTGCACTTAGGTGCTGGCAGAACTATGCGGTCAATTTTGTCATTGGCTTTAGGCAGGCTGAGCCCTCGTAGGTGATCCTCCCCAACTAGGATGTTGATTTCACTATTCCCTATTTCATGGAGCCATTATAACTTCTACTTAGGAAATATTAGAGAGAACAAATAAATGCTTTTAAAAACGAAGAAAACTCTTTCAAAATTTTAAGGATTTAAGCCCGAAAATCGATCGCGCGTTCTGTATATATATAAAATGTAATAACTCCAAAAGAAGTAAACAAATTAACAATCCACCGCTTTCCCCGCTCCCCTTACCAATATCGCGTTTCAATAACAAATAAATCTAAACTATGGGAAAGAAAAAATGTGTTCAGAACATCCCCCCAAAGGAACTTGGACAAGGGAAAGTGTTACGTATACGATTTTCTGCCATTTCACCTGCAAGCATACATCCCACACGAGTTCGCCTTTCTCCTTTGTTACTCAACTGCACGAGTCCATCTAAGAGGATACATTGTTGCACTTTCTCTGGGTTTTCAGAGGTTAACTTAAGCCTATTGGCGATTAGCCCCGAACTACGTATATTATGCACAAAACTGACTGTTGCACCGTCGTCATCGACTCACGCTCGCATGCAATTGCAATTGCATTCATTCTTGTCACGGCAATTATTCGTTAAAACTATAATGGAGGCGTTAGAAAAATACATACGAGCCTGAATGTATGTAAATATGTTTGTTGACAATCTCCATGTAAAATGCAAGAACAATATGAAGACACGCCATTTGAAATGGTCGCACTTTATTGTTGTGAAGTTTGTGAGGTGTTTGTTGCGCTTGTTGGCTCAGAATTTTTCGCAAATTAGCGTAAACTTCCCGGGTTTATGTGTTTCTGTTGTTGTCTACTTAAGTAATAGAGATGGCAAAAGTAACTTAGAATTTTGAAGTCCTTTGGAGTATATTATGAATGTGTACATATATAGGGAGTCATAACGAAGCCATGTTCCTATTTGCTTAGTATCTTTATTTGTAATTTTAATAGTTACATTTTCTCGAGTCGTCTTGGCCATCGGCGAATCAGGAAGTCCCAAAGTAACTCGGCAAAAATTTGAAATTAAACTAATAATAAAAAGGTCAACTTTTAGCCTAAGCTGGACGTAACATATGATACTCGTTTATCTCTGTATATAACACTTTATCTGAAGTCTATCTCAGATAGATTTCTGATGTTGGTCAACATATACCCCTCCGTAGAATGTGTGCTTCTGTCTCTTCAAAATAAGTTTAGGGATCTCGCACCACAACGGGCTGCAATTTCGAATTAAAAACTACCTAAAACCGTAATTACACATATCCTGTATAATAGGACCAAAAAAGGAGGAGACTAAATTGAAATGGTTTCATTAAATGTACGAAGGCAAGTAATTTTGCAATCAGGACATTGTGATCCCAACAAACGAAAAACTGGCGACAAATTGGATTTTTACTTGATTGACTGTTAGCCTCACAAAACATGACAACACCACGACATCCCTTCCCGGCATTTCTGGGTTAAACCATATACCTTGTTAAAAAAAAGTTGCACGCCTATGGGTTGGTTCCAAATGAAAAGCAAATTGCGCATAACAATTTAGTATTAATCCTGTAGTGAGAAACTTTTCTTGTTGCATGAGCAAGAATATTTATGATCACTCGGCCTCCATCAGCCGTGAATCAAATTGTTGACCACATCCTAAAAAACGTCAGAAAGTCTAGTTAGTAGTCAAGTATCAACTTTGGAAGAGATCGACAGATGTAAGTGGCTGAAAATTCTATTGGTCACTAAAAACAAGGTCTAGTGCGATCCGCTCAAATTCTGATCCCAGCAAACTTCAAGGGTTGCAAAGGAATTTTGCCATTGCGTTGGCCGGAATAGCAAGACCTGTTGCTTGCTATCCTTGCAGAATTACTACTTCCGCTTGGTTATAATTCCTAGCGATTTGAGGTCTCTTCTCAGTTATTATAATAGAAGAAGAGGAATGATAGTCAAGAACCCAAATCAAATATCTACTAGAGTTCCTGGTTTGCGGGTACCCCAAATACTTCGGATTTTTACTTACTTTTTATTGATTTTGAGGCAGCTTTCGGCAGTATCAGAAGGGAGCTTCTCTAGATTACTTCACGCATATATATTATTTAAAATTTCCAGTGGGGTCCTCTATGAGCCCTTGGACCATCCTACTATCAAGCATCCCGACTAGATTGATGACATCTGTTTGTTCTCCCATCGAGTCATGGGCCTAGCCCAAATGGCTTTAAATTTTGAGAATTAATCAATCAGCGCTGACATCTCGCGCAATTCTGTCATCGTTACTGGAGTGGAATAAGCAATTAAACGAACGATATCGAGGAAAGCAATAGGACCTGACGATGTCGCAGCTGAGCTCGGGAAAGTGGTCAACTAGGACTCAACGCTGTGGCTCAGTGTATTCTTCAATCGATTTGTTGAGGAGGATCGGAGACCATGGTAAGAAAGCACCACCTTTCCAATGTGGAAAAAGAAAAGGAGTCCTGCAGAATGATCAAATTACCTGTTCGATCCGAATACAATGCATTCTTGACAAATAACAGTCAAGCAAGCTGGTTTTGTACTGACACCGTGAGAAGCATCACTGTCGTTGCATTACATTTCTAAATCTAAATCTAGAGAAGGCATTTGACCCAGTGGAACACAAACTCATCTGGTACGCTCTGTGGCTATGAAAGGGAGCGCCTTTGCGCCATTCCCCTTTGTTCTTGTCAATGACAAGAAGACTGATCCAACGATCAGCGTCATTCACACTGCTCTATGCACATGATAATTTCCTCGGGACTTGTTCAAAAGTGAAAAGATCGCCTCATACATACTGTTCGCAAAGTGAATCTAAATAAAACAGCATTTTTGGCAGCCACTATTACACTCGGTGACTACGGCTTTTCCACAACTGAGCGACTTTATATTGTATATCGGGTCAATGCTATTAGGCAATGGTCAACTACGCTATAAAATTACTTTTCGCATCAACGTAACTTGGATAAAGTGGCGTTCCACAACTAACGTTCTTTGTGATCGACGCATCACCAAAAGTTACAAATCATAGGCCATACTTGAACAAAGGTGCTTGCGGGTAACGCTATGTAATGTTATCCACTATCCTAAATAGAAGAAACTTCGCTCTCTTTATATTGCATTTTTGGATCTGAAGAAAGCATTTAACTGTGTGCCACATGAACTCATCTATTACACTCTACGACGACACCTAGTACTAGCGGAACTCATGTATTGAGTTCATTTGACCTACCACGACCGACAAATAAAGTCCGAAGTGTGGCAGATGCATCAAAACCGCTTCACGTCCCTTTCGGTGCTCATCAAAGAAGCGCCCTCTACCACTCCTCTTCCTTCTTGTTGTAGACTCTGTCACACGGGACGTAAAACGTCCAACGCCTTATAGACTGTTTTATGCAGATGCTGTTTTCTGGCGCCCAATAGCAAAAATGGAATGATCGCCTCATGCAACACGATCTCAGATTGAATCTGAATTAATGAGAAAATTGACGACCGAATTCACTTACGAAAATATATTGGCGCCTTGGCATCTTCGACAAATTTAACAGGGCGAATTAGCATAATTCATCTACCTACATGACAGGCTTTTCTACTATCCGCAAAGAATACCCCTGTCCTTCTCAGGTGGTGCTCTGAGGTGCCGGGGAGGAAGACGGGACGGCAACCCTGTCGGCTGAACCAAAACCAAGTGGCCGAGGAGAACCTCCATAGCGGTGGCACCGGAAAACGCTGTATGGCATTGGCTTGCCGGCCGTGATGCATTTGGCGAATTCTCCAAGGCTTAATTAAGGCGATCAGACCCGAGTCTGCACGGCGACTCATCTGAAGTGGCTTCGGCCACGAAACCTTACCAGGGGTATACTGGTACCATGGGAACCGGGGTATCCCCTGGACTCATATACTTCGAGAGAATTCCTATCGTATATGAGTACAGCTCGGTTGTTTGCGGTTGGCCCCCTTGTGGGAGCTTCAGGGGGGCTGTTGGTGATGCTCAAGTTAGAAGAGACCTTCGGGCCTCGGCGTGGTGTTGCGTTTCAACATGGGTGCCGTACTCCTTAGTTCGGTAGAGATTTAGGTGGGTCTTGCATACACCAGTATGAATGCAAAGCCATGCACTTGCATAGACTGGCAACGTTGTTGCTTGTTACAGCGGGGCTCTGATTGTGGTTCCAAAATCAATCCGTGTCTTAAGAAGACCGTAGGATTAAGTCTCCACGACAGGTACCTACGTTAAAACCCCGAGGACTTAACTGTCCTTCTCAAGTATCTTCCACTTTCTGAAACCATGATATTGTCAAAAGCGAATCCAAATTTAACTACTTTGCCTCCTCTTCATGTCTACCGATACATTTCCAGGTTAGAGGCAATTAATGAGAAACCGGCGAGGCAAGGACTCTGAACGTCTCCATGTCATTCGTAGAAATCGAAATCCATAGGTGAAATATTCGCAAGAAAACATCTTTTGTTTTAAAACTGTAAATTTTTCGGGAGAGATAAAATAAACCACCCAGATCTGTGCAATATATTTGCATCAGAGCAATTCGGATACTTCACCATCCAACACGAAGACCGCATTCTGTATGCAAATCTGATCAACTAATTTTTTATATAAAGTCAGACCTCAGGACAGCAGCAACATCAAAACGCCAGGTGAGATGATCGGAGGATATCCTGAACAACCTTGACGCCAGCACCTAATTCACACAAGCGCTCGAAATGCGCTTTAAATCTCGTTCACGTTCACGAGGGATGGAATTTGCTATCACAACTGCGTAATAAGTAAAGCGACCATTGCCGTTCTTTGCCTTGGCAGGTCAAGAATCGTTTCGCTATGAACAAGATAAGAAAGGAGGTTTCTTGGCGACATGGGAGAAAATCGTAATCAACTTCGCACCATCAACTATAATCTACTGACAATATTCTAATCCGTAGCCACCAAGAAAAATTGCATTCAAACTATTATTATTCTATTAAGGGAAAGTCGCACCGCGTCCTTGAAGAACTATTGTGCCCCTTTTACTTATAGTGTACCTATTGATCATAGTATCTCAAGCAGGCCTATAACCGTTAGGAACTTTAGTATGTTCCCTACTTCTAGATCTTGCAGCCTTGTATCTGGTAGTAAGTGTTCTCCCAGATGTATCGACCTACTTTGCACAAGTGTCGGGCACTGTCCCAGGACGTGTATAGAAGTTTCGTCCTCCTCCTCACAAAACCTGCAGGCAATGTCCGTAGATATCCCTAGCTTTCCTAAATGATAGTTCAGCCGATAATGACCAGTGAGAATTCCCACTATGATTCGGAGGTTCTTTTTGGTGAGGTTTAAGCAATCCTTTGTGCGTATGGGACTGGACTGGACTGGACTGATCCATCCCCGGTAGGCCCGCCCAGTATAGTTCCCTCAACCGTTCCTCTTTATTTCTTAGATTCATTGTTCCCTTGATCTCAATCTCCGTAGAATGTTTCCCCGAGACTCCAACTGGGTAAAAACAAGACGAGTTCCAATGAGCCCTAGAGGGATTCATGGACATTACCGTCATCAAGAAATCATTCTCCATCGGCCCAAGAAACATCTATCATGCAGTTATTTGATTTTGGAATTGAAGGGATCCAAGATCCAATATCCACTTCATGATGGGCCGGACCAATTGGAGAACAACTTTCTCCCTCTTTTCTGGTCCGTAGACCTCTCTTTTTGGTGTAACACCCAAAGTTTAAAAAGTTAGAAGACTTTATCGGGCAGTGAAGCCCATGGTGTTTTACGTAGGCACCTGTCGTGAGACTTAATCCTACGGTCCTCTTCAGACACGGATTGATTTTGTGACCACCATCAGAGCCACGCTGAGACAAGCAACAACGGTACCAGTCTATACCAAGTGTATGGCTTAGCATTCATACTGATGGATGCAAGAATTACCTGAATCTCTACCGAACTATAGAGTACGGCACCCGTGTTGATACGCAACACCGCGTCGAGGCCCGAAGGTCTCTTCTCGCTTGAGCATAACCACAACCACCATGAAACTCTCACTGGGGGGCCAACCGCAAATAACCGAGCTGTTCTCACATACAACAGGAGTTCGCCCGAAGTATGTGAGTCCAGGGGCTTTCCCGGTTCACATGGTGGCAGTATACCCCTGGTAAGGTTTCGTGACCAATTTGCCACTTCAGATGAGTCCCCGTGCAAACTCGGGTCTGATCGCCCTGATTAGGCCTTCGGAGCATTCGCCTACTGAATCACGGCCGGCAAACCAAAGTGATTACAGCGTCTCCCGGTGCCACCACTATGGAGGTTCTCCTCGGCCACTTGGTTTTGGTTTGGCCTATAGGGTTGCGGGCAGAGGGAACTCAGACGTTACCTGCACCCATGGGATGTTTGCGAATTTATATAAGTGAGCAAACAGCACCCCTGAACCACTTCGGCCATGGCGGCCAGAGGCGAGGCAACGTCTGAAGATTGGCCACTATCATGAGCGAAACCGTAGTCGGCCACACAGATTCTTCACTGAGAAATAAATGGAGTTTGCTTATAGTTCACTTTCGATCGCTCAGGGCAGGTACGACCACGCTAGCCCTCTACACTTAGCCCTAAGGCAAACGGGAATTTTCCAAGGCAGGGCCATCTTCTTCAAAGGTAATTTGATGAGAGCAGATCAAGAAATGCCGATTTCTTCCAAAAATATCCCAACAACAACATTTGATTTATATCAATTCATTGAAATTACCCTCAAGTCGAGAAATTAAATACATTGACGATACACTACAAAAAAAAAGTACGAAACCTCCATTCCATAAACGATAGCTTATGCACCTACCTAATTCCCGGTGGCAGATGCCACCCTCCTTACCAGCAGCGCTACATTGGATCAAGTCGTCAGAACAGTGTTATGGCAATTTCATGATGGCCCTATCTGCGATGGGGCTCTGAGGGTTTCTTCAGTTCAAATTGTTTGCAGAATAGTTTCGCACCCGCAAAAGCAAAGCTCAAATTTTCATTATAACAAATCAAAGGTTTTCATGTGCAAAATTTGTAAAGTTTTCCCATTTGCTCTCACAGTTTTATCCGCATTGCTAGGGCAAAATTCTAAAGTGCATTTCCAGTCATGCCTAGGAGCTTCTCTTTGAACAGACATACTTGATCAAAAGCAGTTGCTGGTGAAATCCCTATTGCTTCCAATTCGATGGCAACCAGGGTCCCTAGGTTTCTAAATTTGCAACTTTTTACCACCGAAGGTCTGTTATAGAGGAAATATTTTTCCAAGGAAAGTTTCCTTGCTCCAAATTCTTCTCTGTTGCTGTTGCTCTAGGAGAACAATGGTGGTTCACGTCGGAAATGTAAAGAAATTTGTAGTGAACCATCACTAAGTTCAACCCATCTGGATACCGTCCATCACCAAAGGATGTGGGAGAATGTGTATGGCGCCTTCGTGGAGCTGAACTTAACCGCTAGCCGATATATATAGCCAATTTCACAACTTTTCTTTGGGTTTTGAGAACTCTGTTGTCATGCCTGAGCATGATCATTGTATATGATTACTTTCGCAACAACCTCAGTAAGGAACTCCGGATACCCTGGCTATATGCCGAGGACCACCCATATTCCTACAAGCGGTCTGGTGTCCTAACCACGCCATCTCAAGCAGGGCCTGCCACGTCTTCTTCTGTTTTACCGTAGGTATTGCCCTTATAGATTTTCCGGGCTGGATCATCCTCATGAACACGAATTAAGTTCGGTTCACTGTAATCTATTAACTCGAATTTTATCCACAACCAGATGGTCGTGGTATCACCCATAAATTTCGTCGTTATGTAGGCTATGGAACCGTCCATCCTCACGCAAGGGGCCAAACATCTTTGGAAAGGCTCGTGTCGAGCGCGGCCAAGAACAGTATTTGAAATAGGCCCTCTTGGCTACCAGCAACCGTGCTCTGATTTCATCATCGTATCGATTGTGGTCTCAAACAGTCTCAAAATTGTAGTCTTCTATGGTATCTTTATTGCTCTTATTTGACCAGTGTGATTTGATGTTGCCGCTTCTTTGTTGCTGACGTTGCAACCATGTATTTCACATTCATTAATGTTCAGCCCAAGATCTTGTGCATTCACCGCCTACCCCATCTGGATGAAGGGAGTTTGTACATCTCGGGTTGTTCTTCACTTTTCCGGGCCAGTTCAAAGAGGACCCACGATAAGGCATCGTCTTGTCGCAGACCGTTGATGTTAAATGGTCTCAGAAGTGATCCTGCTGCTTTTAGCTGACCTCGCATAATGGTCAGTCATCCTAATCAGTCTTATCACTTTATCATCAAATGGAAGAATTAAGAACCTTCGGGATGTTTTCCAATTTTCCAATCCACTTTTCAAAAGAAGAACCATTAGTCTTGGCAGCCAGTAATGGGAATCAGAAAAGCATTTTTAAGGTTTTGTGTAAACACAAAACCTTATCAAAAACGGTTTACTGTCTGTCTGTCTGTCTGTCTGTCTGTCTGTCTGTCTGTCTGTCTGTCCGTCACAAGTATTTTTCTCGGAGACGGTTATAGCGATTGACACCAAATTTGGTAGAAAGGTGGGAACTATGAACGCTCACGCATATAGTGAGTTACATCCTTTTACGTCGAATTTAGGGGGGGTGCCCATAGATGCGAAAAGGGGGTGTACATTTTTTTTTCATTAAATATAGTCATGTGGGGTATCAAATTAAAGGTCTCAGTTAGTACTTTTCGAAGCCGCTCTTAGTTTTGACTTTTGTTGAAAAGGTGGGGAGTGCGGGGGTTTGAAAATGGTCATTTTTTTAACGAACCCATTCTCAGAAACTACCAAACTGAAAAATCTAAAAAAAAATCAAGGGGCTGCTACTATATGGTGCCTAGGCTCCGAAATACCCTCCATACCGATACCTGTTCAAATAAAGTTAATAATAGTACATTACTATAATTTTTAGTAATTGACAGGAAAACCCCCCTTAAGTTCACCCTAGAATCACAAAATTTTGCAGCAATGTAGGCTCTAGTATAGAGCATGATCCTGCCAAATTTGTGAAAATCGCGCTATTACTAACAAAGTTAAACTAGATCAAAACTGTCGCTCCTCTACAAATTCAAGACTATGAATGTCAATATCACTTGAAAGTGGCTATTTTTACATAATATATGCATATTTTATGTGCTACATGCTAATGGGACAAATTCACACTCAAATCTTTTTATAAAAGAAATACACAAAACCTTTCATACCTGAAGCGTCTAGCTTCCGGTTTCCCGACTTGTTACGCTTAAAGCCGTGACAATTTATCAGCGGAGCTAGATTTCGAAAATCTTCCTCTTCTTTCCTGCATATTCTCCACACTTCCCCAATCGGTATAAGGAAATCAAACTGATGGCCATGATGATATTCCAAAACTTTTCTTTTGAAGCGTCTCTATCCCCTCCACGGATCGGGATAGAAATTAAATTATGTTGTGTTGACATCAAGTGACCTTCCCAACTACCCCCACGACCGGGGGGCACAGGGCTGATTAGGCTCTTTGTTCTGGCCCCTTATACTGACCGACCTACTTAGTCCTCTGAAATCGTAGAAATTTTACCGATGCTACAAATAGGGGTCATATCATATAGAAGTTTACAGTTGGAAGTACAATATGTCGGCCTTCGTAGAAAAACCTGTTTTCCAATTGCTTTGGTTTTGCGCATAAAAGCCTTGATTGATTGAAATGGTAGCGGATTACTACGCTGGAAACAGTGGCTTTTCTGATCAAAGCAGAAATAATTAAAACGATTTATATTTTGAACTAATCATAATTAAAGCGTTTATCACGAATCCCGTTGAGCATATTCAGCTAGTGCACTTCAGGCTCCATAACTCCATTCCATCACACTAGTTATCCGCTTGAATATTATTCTTGTTTACGTCGATTCGCCTGGTTTAATCCAATACCAACACTTTTCCCATTAGTGGGTCTTCTTCGAATTAAAACACTTTTTCACATTCGCCTCCTTGCAGAAATGCACCACCGCGCCAAGACCAACTAGAGCATTTAGAATGGACATTTCAGAATGCAATTTTCAAAGTGAACCATCTTGCACCGAACATTTAACTTGAAATTTATCTTCAGTAAAGCAGAGTTATTTGGATTTGCTCGTGTAATATTGCCTTAACGGTTCCATTAATAGAAAATGCAAAGAAAAGTTGCTATTAGATTCCCTCAACTGAATCCATTTTTATCTTTTTCATTAACGGGCATGGATTAAAATCGACGAAAAAACAAGCCAGGCTTCAGCTCTAATTAGCTTAATCGATGAGAATAATTGCACGGTGGCGGCGCAACAATTATTTTATCCTGCTGAATGAAGATGTAGCCAATTATTACGAGTAGTTTGTTATTTTGCATTTGTATCAACAATTACAACGCTCCCCGGTAACAACAAGGTGTGAAGAAAATCGCATATACACAAATCGCATTTTCAGTGTGTGAAACTGTAAAGTTTTTCAGATGAGCGGTTCGAGGAAAACATTGGGTAGCTCAACGGAACGATGCTAAAAAACGGGGGTAGGAGAAGATGCTTCGAGTCGAACTGCATTGCAGAAAATCTTCAATTTGGTTTTGAGTTCATAAAGCCAATATATTGAAAACTCCGCCATGCTATTAACATAGTATGCTGGTCCCAAGCTCAGGTAAAGGAGGAGGGTTTGACGCAACGAACTCTGTACTATCCTCAGTAAAACAAAAATAAAATGCTGAGATCAGGGAAAGAGATAAATAGAGTACAGTTGGAGTTATTCTACTATGCTAAATCCTACCTGATCTCTCTTGGTGACAGGCCCCGCAACAGGTCGACCAAGAAAATGCATAGAATGTCGTTACAAACATGATGATCGGATTGAGTCACTAGCCTCGGAGAAATGCTAGGACGTCCACCTCAGTCGACGCGGCAGGACGGGGCCCGGTCTTGGTGTTGGCATTGCTATCTCAGCGGGTTTCCGTTAAAGAAGTCGAACGATTTGATGATCGTTTGATGAAGCTCACCATTATATCAGCCGATCGCACTATTCACTTCCTCACCGCGTATGCACCACAGACAGATCGACCTGATGCCGACCATTACAAATGTGGAAGAATCATGGAACCAAATGCAAGACACGATCCACAAAGCGCCCTCTGCAACCCTCGGGGTCACTAAGCCGGGTAAGCGGTACATCAACCGAGATACTTCGCTTTGGAATGATGATGTTGAAATGAAGGTCCATGAAAAGAAACGTCCCTACCACAAATTTCTCGACGATAAAACGCCTGCCAATTCGCACCATCTGTTTATCGACTTTAAAGCCGCCTATGATAGCATAGCCAGGGTAAAACTGTACACGGCCATGAGAGAATTCGGTATCCCGACGAAATTAATAAGACTGACTAGGCTGACCCTGACCAATGTGCGAGGCCAGATAAAAGCAGCAGGATCACTCTCAAGACCATTCGACATCAACAACGGTCTACGACAAGGGGATGCGCTATCATGCGTCCTCTTTAACCTGGCCCTCGAGAAGGTGATCCGTGATGCTGAGGTGAATGCAAGAGGTACGATCCTCTTCAAGTCCACCCAACTACTGGCCTATGCTGACGATATCAACATCATGGGAAGAACCACCCGAGACGTTCAAACTGCCTTCATCCAGATCGAGCAGGCGGCGCGAGATCTTGGGCTGCACATCAATGAAGGCAAAACAAAATACATGGTGGCAACGTCAGCACCGAAGACGAATCAACCAACAACATCAAACCGCACTGGTCAAACACAAGCACGAACAAGAATAAGGATAGGCGAATACAACTTTGAGACCGTTGACAATTTCTCCTATCTAGGGTCGAAAACCACAACCGATAACAACTACGATGATGAAATCCGCGCACGGTTGTTGTCAGCCAACAGAGCCTACTTCAGCTTACAAAGACTGTTCCGCTCGAAACGTCTCACCATAGGGTCAAAGCTCTTACTGTACAAGACTATGATCTTGCCAGTCCCCATGTATTCCTCGGAAACTTGGGTTCTTAGCAAGAAAAATTGCGAACTCTTGGCCGCGTTCGAGAGAAGAATCCTGCGAAGAATTTTTGGCCCCCTACATGAGGATGGACGATTCCGTAGCCTACACAATGACGAAATCTATGAGCGATACCATGACCGTCCGGTTGTGGATAAAATCCGGCTCAATAGGTTACGGTGGGCGGATCACTTAATCCGTATGGATGAAGATGATCCCACCCCGAAAGTCTATAAGGGCAATATCTATGGTAGAAAAAGAAGACGAGGCAGACCCTGCCTAAGATGGAGCGATGGCGTGGGCCAGGACGCCAGACAGCTTTTAGGGATATCGAATTGGTGGACCTCGGCGCAAAACCGGGATGCCTGGAGTTCCTTATTAAGGCAGGCCTAGACCGGATACCGGTTGTTGCGCCGTTGATGATGATAATTCGCAAATGTATAAGAATGCCAACCGGGACGCAAAGAAAGCGGTCGCTGTCACCCGAGCGAACCATTTCAAAAATCTTTACGATAAACTGGACACTCGGGATGGCGAGAGAGATCTGTATCGACTTGCCGTAATGAACGCACACAGGATATCGAACACTTCTGTTGCGCTAATGACAAGTACGGTGCTTTGCTTACCAACCGTCGAGCTGCAACGGATAGATGGCGAGAATACTTCGAGCAGATTTCAACTGAAGAATTTCCTCATCCTCCACTTCCTCAATCATTGCCGACATTTGGAGCAGTTCAACCTGTCAGCGCAACTGAAGTCGAGGAGGCAATAAAAGGAATGAAGTCGGGGAAAGCAACAGGACCTGACGACATCGACGACATATGTGGAAAAGATGCGAGAGAGGCGTCTTCGATGGTAGGGTCACGCAATTCGTGCAAACGAGAATTCACTTGCCAAGATTGGTCTGAACATCGAAGTCGATGGTAAACGACCAAAAGGCAGACCTAAACAACGGTGGCTTGATACGCTAGATGGGGGTTTGAAAGCCTCGAGGTTGCACCCAGATCAGGCATTCGATAGAGCCAAATGGCGAAGGCGATCACGACTAGCCGACTCCGCTTTTGACCGGGACAAAGGCTGAAGAAAAAGAAAAGTCGATATTATGAATGATAGCCCGATGGCATAGGTATCTATCAATTTTGTGGGACATATGTAGCGCGTCAACCAAATCAACGCTACATCGCTGTCGGTTCTTGGCGATGTGTTTCAACTTAACTATGGTTTTCCGATAGGTTTGTAACCCTCCTGTACTGTTCTACGCCGGCCATCCTGGAGTAGTGGGTTCCATTGCGTAGCATAACATGCAAATGAGGTTTCGCCCTGTTTAATATGAGACCTAGCCATTAACATCGCCGCCTTCACATTAACACGTCCACAGGTTTCTGGTCAGTGTGCCAACCAAGTTCCCCATTCGTTAAAGTCTCAGGTTTACCCTTCCCCTTCGTCCATTCATTAGAAAATATCTCAGTGGAAGTAACAACTGTGCAGAGGTTAGAGGGTCTGCAGGGAAACGTTTCACAGAGAGACCATCAAACTGGTCGGTTTAATCCCCTGGGCATAAGATATTTCACTTTTCTTTGAAGGAGCAATCCATTTCCGGTAGTAACTTGCCTTCGCCTCCTTAAGACATTTTCAGAATTGATCTTTTTAAGGCTTTGTGTATGAAATCTAGGCCTCAAAATTTGTCTTACTCTGATATCTCCTCAATTAAACTTACTAATAATATATTACCAAATTTTTGAAACTGATAGAAAACCAGCCTTCATCCTAGCAGTACTAAATTTTGCACCAGCGTAGAGGGCACTATCGTGCATACCAAGTGGAAATTTGGCTATCAGTGTCAAAATAATAGCAGTTCAAACTTATCAATTTCGCACGAATTTACTGCATTTGAAGTCATACAAATAAGATGTTGACGTCATAATTAACGAGAATAATTGACATTCAAGTGGTATATTAAAATTCCACTCATGAGGGAACTACTTCTCTCCGACCCTTTTTAAAATTGTTTTACTGTCTGTCTGTCTGTCACACGCATTTTTCCCGGAGATTGTTATAATGACTGACACCAAATTTGGTGGAAAGGTGGGAAATGTGAACGCTCACGCATTCATACAAAAGGGGGGTGTACATTTTTTTTTCATCAAATATAGTCATGTGAGGACTCAAATTAAAGGTATCAGTTAGTACTTTCCGATGGCGTTCTGAGTTTTGACATTTGTTGGAAAGGTGGGGAATGCGGGTGTCAAAAATGATAATTTTTGGTGGATCCATACTCAGAACAGAAACCACTCAACTGAAAAATCTTTAAAAAAATCAAGAAACTACCAGTAAATGGTGCCTAGGCTCTCAAATACCCTCTATACCGATATCTGTTCGAATAAAGTCAACAATCTTGCAATATAGTCTATAACATGGAACATGATTCTACCAAGTTTGGTGGAAATCCCATTATTATTATCAGTTATTGTGGCGGTGCCAATTAGTTCCAGACACTTGTCTTGAATTAGAACTTTTAATTACCTCTAATTACCCTTTCTTTTCTACCCTATCTGATCTACTCCCTAAAAGTTAGCGTATTGCTAGAGGGTGAGGTAGATCAGTCACTCGATAGAGGAGTCTATCACTTTGTGAACATCACAATGAGAATCAGGATCGATATTGAATTTAAAAAAGGATATCACATATATAAACACAGTTTTCATTCTACCATCTACCTAACTCGGCAATTCCCCAAGTTGTCACTCCAAATTTAAAAGAAGGAAAATTGCCGAATTCAAAGTAACCGTAAAAGCAGTGACAACGACAAGCCTGTAGACAAGATTATAGTACCGACCGCGGTAAACTGGGTACCAAGTTATTCAGACTTCAACTCCCACGATCCTGAGATTTGGTTTAAAATCGAGGAGGCAAGCTTTGTGAGGTATAGCATGAAAGACCCACAACAGCGATATTTGCAAGTCATAGCGGTGCTGCCACCGCGATATGCCATCAAAGTCCGTGCCATAATTACACAGTCCGTGACAAACATCTCATATAACCGCTTACGCGAGGAATTAATAAAGCCATTGCGTGCCAGCCAGGAGAAGAAAATGAGCCAGCTCATGGAGGACTCATATATGGGACACGAGAAATCCTCCCAGTTTCTCCGCCGCCGGAGGTTTTTAAACCCAGAACAGATTTTTTTAGCACATTACATACTTCTTCCAGATCATCAACACGGTTGCCTTCGCGATTCAACAACTCACTTTACCTTCCAAGGAGAGATGGCAGAATGTACAATCCCGATTATAGCCCCTCCATGACTGGCACAGTGGTACTAGTTTATATTAAGTGCAGGCTCAGCATTCATACCAGTGGATGTAAGGCCTATCTAACACCTCTGCCACAAGAAAGTGGTACGGCACACGGGTTGTACAGCGCAACTCCACCCTTGAGCCCCAAGAAGCTCCGCCCTCGATGTAGGCATAACCACAACCACCATGAAACTCCCACAAGGGGGCCAACCGCAAATAACCGGGCCGAGAGCACATCTTCCCGGAATTCTACTGGAGCATGTGCTCTCAGAGGGCCATCCCGGTTTTCATGGTACCAGATAACCTCCGGTGAGGCTTCGTGGCAAGAGCCACTTCAGATGAGTGCCTTGCAAACTCAGATCTAATCGCCCTCCTTGAGAACGTGGAGACGGCACTCCTCAATGGGTTTGCTGGTCCCATATAGTGGAGAAGGATACTTTCGACGAGCAATTACACGTACTTTAAGGCAAGCTTCCTAAAGGTGACTTCTGTTCGTCGTAGATGATTTGGACGCCAATGTGAGCTCTAGCAACGCCTTGCTCAAACATGTGATCGGGAGCTTGATCTTGGCATCTAGTGGTAGAAGGCTTGTGGGTTTCTGCAACTTCTACCGTCTCATCATTGGTGGCACATTGTTCGAGCACATAGTGTCCAAAACTAACCCACACCGTGCGAGCAATCTGATCGACCACTTCGCGATCAGCAGTAGATTTAGGAGTTGTGTCCTGGATGTGCGTAATAGGAATGGTACTGACATTGGCCTTGAAAGGGATCTGATAGTCGCTTATGTTTGCTTGTCTGTTGGCTTGGGAAGCTGTGACCCCTCGAAATCAAAATCGACCTCATATATGATCCAAATGTCGTTCGCCAGTGGGAGATCTATCTTGCTGATCAACCAGATGGTCAGCATTGTGTAAGCATTATTCCCTAGTCATCCCATTCAGGTTGACGCCAATAGCACGGAAAGCGTCGCAAAATGGCCCTTTTCACAATAAGAGACCTCGAAGAAGCGGACCTCGAAGAGGGCCAGACTTGCTGCCTAGACTCGCGTTGATCAGTAAGGGTAAAGGAGACCCGGAGCTGCCGTCTCTATGAGATGCTAGAGCACAGTAAGCGGATGGACTGCTCGTGATTTCAGTCTTGCGCTGCAAAAAAACCGAAGTAGTCATCCCATATCGATTGGCGAGTTGACTATAGAATCAGAAACAGCGGCAATTAAGTTGAATGCTCGGCTCAAAGATGAGCTTTTTGGAGCAAATTAAAGCAGCAGGGGACAGGTCTACAGGTGGAGTCTCGGCTTGGAGTAGGCTAATTGCGAATCTTGGGGGCTCTATACTTACTAGGAGATGTCTTATTTTGGAGCAGCACAGTCCGCTCCGCTCTATGGCGCGGAGGTATGGACTGATGCCCTTGACGAGAAGGTGCATCGTAAGTGCCTTGCTCAAGTGCAGAGGCGGGGAATTTTGCGACTAGCGTCTGCTTATCACAGTCTCAGAACCGGCCGAGATGGTGATCCCAGGAGTGATCCCACTTGCGCTCCTTCCTAAGGAGTAGGATGCTATCTATAGCCGCATCATTACACTCAAAGGGAGGCTCTGCTCTTGGCAGTCCCTCGGGGAACACAGTCGGTGTTCCGCTGGCGGCTGTCGGCGGCCGAGTCTACTCGCACTACCTAGCAGCCGCGGGCCTGAGATGGCGAAGGCTTACAAGCTCTGCCAAATCAAGGAGAATTTGGCCCGCTTATAACATAGCCCGATCACGAGAGCTCCTGTGCCAGACGCGTGCAAATGCATTCAAGATTACGGCGGTCTGCACGGGGCACTGGCCCATAGGGGACCATGCCGCTAGGCTCGGCTTACCCTACAACTCGCATTGCCGAAGCTGCGGAGAAGGAAGGGAAACCCTCATGCACTTTCTCTGCGATTGCCCGGCTCTGGCTCGAGTCAGGCTGCGGACACTGGGTAAACCATTCTTTGGGGACCTCAGTGAGATTTCTAGTTACAGGGTCGGAGAGCTGCTTTCCTTCGTGAATGCTACGGGCTGGCTCTGAAGATCCGAGCCAGCTGGACTCCGCTTCCCTGTTCCTATACCAACAGTCACGGTCTTAGGAGTTTGTGGCATCAAAACGGCGCACCAAAGCGCTAATTGGGCTCCTCGGAGCGGCCACTGATACCTACCTACACTCAAACGGAGTAAAAAGCAAGCTAGACTTGACAGTTTCTGCACAGAGTTATTTATCGCTGCATCTGCAGGTACTGCAGATCTGCTGCCTCCACTCATGGAAATATTGGGAATCCGAAGGGGCTGATCACTAAAATTCCAAGAAGGGTAACCCATTTTGAATATGACGATTGAAGTGGTATCTGCGTGCTCCCAGCCGGTGCAAAAATAATAGTTAAAATAATTCTGGAACGTATCAAAGAACATCTCGAAAGGTTGATCAACAGAGCTCTGAATCTTCCTGCATTGCCTATGTCAACACCTTACGGATCATTTTGAAACGATGTGCGAAGTTTAGATCTTCGCCGCACCTACTCTTCATCGATTTCGAGAAAGCTTTGTATAGCGTGAGCAGGAAGTATATCTGAAGTGATCTAACGAGGAGAAGCATTCCGGAGAAATTAGCAGCATATGATGGCGCAAAATGTTACGTGCTACGCCAAGATAAAATTTCGGGTTATTTTGGGGTCGGAAGCGAAGTCTGACAGAGTTGCATCCTGTCATTGATATTATTTTTTTTTGTTATTGGTGACGATCATCTTGCTGCCTCTTATCGGGTCATGGACCTTGGCCAAATGGCTCTGGATGTGGAAAGAGAGGCAAGTAGAGTTGAACTAGAAATAGGATCATTGCCATCTCCATATCTGAATTAATGAACAGAGCACAGAAGGGATCGATCAATTTGCGTATCTACAAAGCGTGGTTTCTGCCGACGGTTGCTTCGGGCTGGGTGTTGCCGCTAGATCAGGGTCCGCTGCCTTGTCAAAAATGTGGAAATTTAGTTATCTCAACACCAAAATCAATTTGTGACTGTTCTGTGCTTGTGTTCTTTCTGTCTTGTTATATGGGAGTAGGCCATGGAAAGCAACCTCTAGTGATACCCAGAGGCTCTAAGTCTTCGTCAACAGCTGTCTGCGTCAAATCATCGGAGTTCGCTGACCTGATACTATCTCAAATGAAGAACTCGGTCCGCACACAAGTTTGGTACTCACACACACTATGATCGGGAGGCGAGGTGGCAGTTGATAGGTCACACATTAAGGAGCGGTGACAATTGTATTATGGGATACGCATGCAGTGGAACCCACTCTCTCCGAATGGGGGACAAGTGGGTCGCCCCAAGAACACTTGGCGCAGGACAGTAAGGTTTCACATTCTGTGTGAAGAAAATAGCATTGCAGACGCACTCTCGCGTGCTGCATGATTGCTACCCCGCCAAGACTCGATGCAAAAACTATCAGTGCAGCTCAAGCTGAGCCCGATGCAGACTTGCCACGCCGCTCAAAATCCAGTCGTTGCAGATTGCTGAAGTTTGAGTCGTTAGTCACGTCTCTTCAGGTGTAATACTACCTTACCTGTCTTCAAACATGCAGACACTTAAAATGAAAATTCGTTTGGTAAGGTATTAGAAAAGATGCCCTACGCTAGGTGTGTGAATCCATTTCGTGTCAAATTCCGGAGGTACGTTTCAATCACGTCCACTTAGATCTTATCACGATGCCACTGGTAAATAAATATTTATTTATTTAGTATTGCCTGACAGTAATTGATTGAATTACCAGATGGTCTTAGGCAATATTTAGAGGTATCGCCAAGACGGCGGATAGAGTAGCAGCAGCATTTTACTCCGGTTGGATCGTATTCTTCGGGTCACGACTTTTACAACCAACCAAGGCCCGCAGTTCGAAGCAGCACTTTTTAGATCTATGGCAAACCCACCACCACACGATAGCAGTCAGAAAGCGTCATAGTGTCATAGTGCCAAAAAGCTTACTGGTAGCAGGTTATGTCGCTGCCGACAACCTTTCACAGTAGCAGAGTAAAGCAGGATAAAGTTAGAATACCGCGTGGTCTATTTCAATCTTCGTAAGTCAGATGCTTGAGATGTCCAACCAGAGGATACTGTTTCTGGGTTGCCTCAAGATCAGGCAATCTCCTGAAGAGGAGTAGTAGCGAGCCGCACGGCGCACACGTAAACAAATGTCGCTGCCACATGCCGCCCCGTCTGTCATCCCGAGTGGATGCCCCGGTTCATGACCTTTCAGCCCTAGGCCGGCGGCATTCAACCCGGAATTCTGTAACCACCGTCACGCCTGCATATAATAAAAATTATGGTTTCCCAAAAAACACATGCGCCTTTTCTTAACCTTTCGACGAACACCTCAGGCGTAGTATATCTTTGAATACTGTGCGTCAAAAAGACGTACTACAACTTTGTTGAAGGCACGTCGATTTCTCTAAGAAGTCGACTGCTTATAAAAGCGCCAATATGAATCTAAGCAAACCCGTCCTGCGCTTGATTCTATGGCAACTGTCGTGAATCTAGTTTGGTATCCTATGGTGATGCTAGCCGTGAAAAGTATATTTTCTTTTCCCAGTCACCTCGTAGCTATCTGGTGTAGTTTGGCGACGAAGGGTCTTTCTAAGATTTTCCTCCCAAAAGAAAAAGTACATATTACCGGATGTTCACGGATTGGTACGAACTTTTGCAAAGAAATCAAATGGTTAAGTACCCTCAGCAGCTTTTATTATAAGTGGTCGTCAATGTCAAGTCATACGGACTCAATTGGATGGGAATTTCTTCTAACAAAACAGAAATCTGAGTAGTTCTCTAAAAGTTGACTTTTCCTAAAGATGCTGTATTTGCGATTATCCCTTTTGTGCGAGCTTTTTCCTGACTGCCGTTAATGCCGGTGGCAACTCCCTGGTGATAAGTCCGCATACTCTATGCCATTAGATAGAATTTTTTTAAATATTTGGGAAACTAAAACCGAAAGTAATGAAACGGTATAACTTCAACAATGTCCATAATTCCTTTCGAAGCCAATCCAACTTACTAGGACTCATTAAGAATTCTCATTTCCCAAATGGACGATAATTTCTGTCAAAAAAGTCTTAACTATCACTTACCTGAAGGAACATATCTCCATCCAAGAGACCATGCTCGAATGCTCCTAATTCCCTCGTTCGATATCCATCATGTGAATGAATATGTGGAAGAAGTCCGTTCTCCTCCTTTTCCTTATGCATAACCACTATCCGCACGCCAAGCAAAATGTAGCCCAAGAGTGAAAATCGGAAAAATAAGAAACGAAAACACATCATAAAAAATTAGGTTAACTGTTTTGCAACTGCTAATTAATCAGAACAAAATGAATGAGAAAGCGGACGTCATATTATAAATAATAGCGTAAGGATTTTTGGTCTAGTATCCATCATCACTACATACTATCATTAGAGGCCATCATAAAAGAACGATGAACAAGAGCCGCAGGTTTGAGTTCGCCCGTGATTTCCTTGAAAAAGTACTTATTCTTTTGCACCGTACTCCTGATGTAAGGGTGTACAGTCTCTGGGAGACGTATGAACACCATCATTTCATTTTTTTTAGTCGCATAGCTTTCGTAGCCTCCGTCTCTTTTGTATGACCACCCAAAAATCCTAGCTCCTTCACAATAAACTGTATGATATATCTTATAAAATGTCTACAGCTGCCGTTTTCTTAAAGGGCCAACCAATTAGAAATAAATATACCGGAATGAACTTCCAAAAGTCTGGAATTGGATGCATGGAATTCTGGAGGATCAGATGCCAGACATTTTGATTTGTCTGTGATTTAATATTTTGAGCAAACACATAGTCACTTGCCTCACTGTCTATTTCTCCCAAGTGTAACGATTCTTTCAAGGAACCCACATTTTTATCCAAGAGTGTAGTCTGAACATTTCCCATTTTTAATGGCTTCCATAAAAATATGTGTATAAAGAACGTTAAGTACAAGCGTTCCACTCGTTATCTGCCACTAGAATAAAAATGCTCCCTTCCTTTTGCTGCCATTGTTCATCCCCTTCCTCCGCCCCTCTGGGCGTAGAATATGTCAGTCGGATTCAACCCTTATGAGAATAGTCTTACCTACCCTGTGTTTAAGGGTGACTAAAAGAAATTTCCGAAGGTTGAATCCATCCCAATTCGATTGGGAGTGGGGTGAACCGAATGAGGCGATGACTCCATTTCTGAAACTTTACGGCGCTTTGAAAGAGCGTAATGTTTGCTTGCCTTGGCCCGTATTTTGGTTTTTATGTTCCCTCGGCTCTACATGGGACCGTCCTGAATACTTTAGACGAGCTTCCAGGTTTGATGTCGAAGATATAATAGTATATCCTTTTAAGTCCATTACTTCTATGTTCTTATTATTTTGGGAGCAAATTGGGGTTTCAGTAACAATGTATGTTATTCCAAATGCAGTTCCTGCTCTGAGCAAAGTTCAACCTTTTGTAATTGTTGGGGGCTTTACAGCATTTTGTTCTAGGCAAGGCATTTCCTAAGCACTATATTGATTGGTTCAGTATTAAAGTAGGTAAACGATGGGGTGCGTATTTATTAACGTATTCACTGCAAAGTTCATTTATACCTTTCACCTCATATAGTTGGAACATATCTATGCTATAAAGTTTAATATTGTTCCCGAAGCCTCCGGGAAAATGTAGCCACTGAATTAGTATTAAATAAGTAATAATTCTCTGCTTAATACTATTTACATCAGCCTCCGATATTAAACTGTATCTTATGGCGAAATGTGTGGTCTGTTTCGAATTCAAACAACTATCGACACATCATTAATCACTGCAATAGCAACCCGATTCCCGGGGCAGCAAATATCTTCAACCACTAAGTAACTTAGCCAGGAATTCGCACAACGGCAGTGCCGGTATCATGCGAATATTAAGAGGATTGTATCGATCAAAACACGGCCAGTAGTATCTAATTCCAAACAACTCATATTTAACGGATGGTGCTAAGGAGAATTAGGGCTGTCTGTTGACTGAAATCCTATTTACCAGCCGAGAAAATTTACGCCTGGCAAATTGTACAGGCACAGCACTAGGCATGTGAATTAAATGACATTTTTATTAGTACCGCACTAACATTCCACGTATCTGGTTTGTGACAGAATGGCAGAGCCAAGTGGCACCTAGTTAGGACATGTATCTCTCCCGTGGCTAAGTAATTTTATAGCTGTCTCGAAACTCTCATAGTAATTATGAATTTATAGCCTTTGCATTTTTGGAGTTCTGGTGTCGGGAATAACCACTCCAGTTATTACATCTAATAAATTTGCCTCACCCACCTTCGCCTTCGTCCTGATTCACACCACCAACACCGTACCTATGTGCCACGAGTGGACGTCGTTGTCAGCCCAAATTATTATCGTGTCCACAAATTACACGACTGTCTTTGCACATTGTAAAAGATTTTGATTTAATTAAATGCTTATCACACCGGACAATCTGGGTAAGAAATAAATGGCAGTCACATGGTTAATTTGTCCTTGTCTATGGTGTTATTATATATTTTTTTCGTTGGGCAAGATAGCTATGATGTATGACCACTAACAAAGTGGCGAGGATCATAACCAAAGAATTTCCTAATGGTCACAGAGCATTTTATGAACTACATAAAACTGTGAACTGCTGAACACTCCACATGGAATACTCTACTTTTATGGAGACATTAACATAACTTTTGTTTCAAAGAGTTGGAGCAGTAATAAATGCTGTCTTGTTAGCAGGAGTGCCACGAAGAGTCCTTTCAATGGTTCCCCACCAAAAATGTCAGCATACTAAATACTGGATCAGTATCTATCAGAAATGTAAGAAGAAAGGAACTTTATTGAATTTCTAGCCAACGGTATAAGTTTCTCTGCCCGTAATAATATTCTCAAGCAAAATTGCGCTGCATCCTCGCAGAACTATTATACCCCTTAACTGGTTATAGTATACCTATTAACCATGGTATGCTGCAAGCATGTCATGTAACCTACTCCCAAGTGTTTCGACCTGCAGTCTGGTATTAAGTATTCTCGCAGGTACCCTAAGCAACATTCCACAAGTGGTGGACAACATCCCACAAGTGGTGGACAACATCCCAGGTCATGTGTGGAGGGTTCGTCATTCTCCTCTCAGAATCTGCATACAATGTCTGTAGATATCTCTAGCTTCCCAGGTTATAATTTAGCCTGCAGTGACCATGCTACTATGATCCGAAAACTCTTCTTGGTGAGGTTTAAAAAAATTTTCGAGCACTTGGGTTCATATCCCCCATGGGCACCGTGGACTGTTCCAATCAATTCCCCCCTTCCATTAGCCGTTCCTCTTCGTTCGTAGCCCCCAGTGTCATAGCCGTGAACCGATTCCCGGATCTTTTTCATGAAGCGGCATTCTTGCTCCTTTCCTGTCTATCAGCTACCTCATTGACTTCTAACTTGGAAGCCAGAGTCTCTTTAAATTTTATTGAGCGAGCCGAGCATGTTCAGCATATCAAGACATTCCTATACCAGTGTAGAATTCACCTGGTTAGACCTAAGTGTTTTAATAGCTAGCCCCTTACCTGTCGATTAAAGTAGCAATGTTCTGCGCCATATAGTTCTTTTCGAGGTTGAAGGGGGCACGTCTATCTATGATGTGTATTTCCGCCAGGAATACACTAGTGTGTTTTTCCTTGGACCGTTGATCCAAGCGCGCTCCCTGTAAGGGATCCATCAGTGTACCTGGTAATCAGTTGCTCGTTGCTTCCTGCTTGCATCTGTATGTACCGATAGAAAGGGGTCGGACTCAGACGGTCCTCTAGGGATATCGTTGGGCATGCCATCATTGTCCCACTGATACTCACGCAAGCTGGTTTTTGAAGTTTATGTACTGAGTTCAGTTCTACCTGCTTATACTATCGCCCCAGAGGTAGTCATTGCTATGGACATACAGGCCATTAAAGCCCTAGTATCTTTCCGGCATATATTTTCAACATATGTTTTCCAGTATTGTAGTTTTACACTACAATACGCAAATATTAGACATCTGTTACTCGTTGCACCTTCATGCCACGTCATTAAAAAACTGAAGATGAAATGGTGCCCATCCACTTCCTAACACTTCTCGTCTATGACAAGTACACGTTTAATGTTCATGTCAGTATCCGGAAAACCTATCAAATACTTTCTCTATTTTAGAGTAGAGTCCAGAAACAATCTGATCTGTTGCTGATTTGCCAGGAGTGCCTCTTTAGTATGAGCCGATTATGTTCTGGGCATATGAAGTTATCCGGCCCAACAAGATAGTAGAGAATATCTTATAGATGGTACTCAGCAAAGTGATACCAGCATCTGTTGGTGTTGCAGAAGTCGTGTAACATGCAGAAACACACGCTAGAAAGGCAACGGACTAAAAGTCATAAAGCAATTTGCTCTTTGGTACCGTACATTGCATATTCACACAACAAGGAGACACATACGTGGCACATAGAACGAATAAGTTCACATATGTGGATCTGGCAACCCCGTTGCTAAGAAGCACTCGCCCCAATAGATGAATTAGTTTCATCAGTCGATGTTGTAGCTTAATTTGGCACAGGTTCAGCTGTGATCGCCAGTTATTAATCCTAAGGACTGTAATGATCGGTATGAGTGGAAGGTGGAACTGGTGATGTGAAAAGAACTGATCCTGCATTGGTATGTACAAATGGATCCACGACGACACCGGCACCTAGGAAGGGTCGTAGCTCACAACAGTCGAATGTACCCCGGAATAAGGACAAATTTTTTTTTTTTTGGAGTAGGGTAAGTGAATGCGTTTACGCATAGAGTGTTGGACTCCCGCAACAGCACGCTGGCGGACTACCAACTAAACACCTCCCTGTCATCCTGTCATCAGAGAACTAGCCTGAAACCGTTTGACACATTACTTCGGGCTAGCCCTCCCGCTCTCCCGGCTTTGGGAGCCTTCAAGTCCGGGAATTCCTTTCACCAACGGGAGGGCAGGGGAGGAAGGAAGTTATTGTTAGTCCAGAGAACCCCTTACCGTCCGATCCCTCTGCCGGTCAGGACAGGACAACCTTCATGGGAAAAGAAATGGTCGTCGTTGCACCACTGAGTGTGGAAATACCGAGAAAATCGGCGGGACCGAAACTTTCGGCGAAAAATGGGGAGCAGTTCTAACCCCGGTGAAACTCACACTGGACGCAGCAAACTCGTCAGTTAGCGACGGTTTCTACATTAGGCTAAATTATATCTGCAAACTTAAAGGCTAGTCAAATGAGGTAATGGATGCCGGAAGAACCGCAGCTAACAGAGGTCCTGGAGATGAAGCATCGAGAAATAATCTGCACAACCACCTGAACAGCGTTATCATTGATATGATCACAAACATACTTGCCCCAGTTGCAAAAAAGAAATCCGAGCGGCTGATGGGACAATGAAGAAGCGATGGCGTAGGCCAGGACCGCAGACAGCTTTTATAGTCTAAGGACTGGCTACATGAAAATTGACTTCATATTCTACAGTAATGCCCTAACTGCAATTCGAGGTCTATTTGAATCCTCTAGCTATCGTAGTTTTTAAGTTATTGTGATTTGAGTGATGTTAAGGCGGCAATTTTCTTAGAAATTAAAATGCCTGTGGCAGCTTGAGGGTTAAGAAATAAAAAAAAAAATGTACTTAATATTTTTTGCTTCGAATTGCATACAAAATCGGCTGGCATATAGTTTGTTCGGCAATTTTGGCTCACCGTATACGTGAAAGACAAATGCGAATAGTCAAAGTACTTTTTAATATGCAAACTCGACGCGTTAGCCTTCCAGTAGGGCGTCTGACTGTCCGGCTATTGTTTCACCATCAAAATTCCAACCGTTTGCAGTTAAAAATTTTCGTGCAACCAGTTATATAAATTTTCAAGTATCCAACTTTTTGTCTATTAGGGATACCTAATTGGTGGACCTCGGCCCAAAATCGGGATATCTGGAGCTCCTTACCAAGCCAGGCGTAGACTGGCGACGGGTGGTTGCACCGTTGATGATGTTGGTGACGGTAGGGCACTGAGAGCGACTTCTAGGAAGTATTTTTCTAGCATGTCTTCTTCTGGCCTACATGCCTTCCTTTTGGCAGACGGTTAAGGTAGTTTTCTACCAAAGCCTGAGAAAGATGACTTTTCAAATCTTTACTCATCTTATCCTGATCGTTTTCCTTAATATGATATCTTTTCAATACCGAAGACTTTGAAGAACGCTTGTATCCTGTTCAAACTTATAATGGCCTGATGCACTATTCAATGGCTTGCAATATACGTAGCCGTGAATCAGGTTATAACTTTCGCATGCCTCATATTTTCGGGGTACTCTTCGCGGGGCTTTTGTGTTACTTTTACTCTGTTGTGCTCAAAAGGGACTATAATCGCTTATATTTTGGTCTTTGGCTTCATTGTTCGCCTCATTTAAAAGTATAGCTATGACTTCACGTTAAATATTGGTACTCCCATTGGAAAGTCGACGAAACTCGCAAGAGTCCTTCGAAAAAAGGTGCATTGATATGCGCTAATCAAGAAATCGAACGGTTTAGCGCGAAAAGCTGAGAGTCAGAATGCGATCGCGGTTCGAATGGCTATAAACTTCTCTACTTTAGTAGCTCACATACGCACAATGGTGTAGCAACCGCTATCTCTAAGGTTTTTTGTGCTATTAAAGAAGTTGAGCGATTTACTGACCGGTTGACGGAACTCACCATTATATCAGTTGATCGCACGATTTACTTCTTCACCGCATGCACACTAGAGACAGGTCTACCTGATCCTGAGAAAGATGGCTTCTGCCAAGTTTTCGATGTAAAGACTTGTGATAGTGGCTATGTGAGTGAAAAGACAGATGTCAACAGCTGCAATGGGGGAAAGGGGTTCGGAGCGTGCAATGAGGGCGCCGAGGGTGCAGTCGATTTACTCAGGATTTGTAGTTTTGAACACATGGTTTATCATGGAAATAGCAAAAAGCAAATCGACTCTACTCACCGACATTTTTTCACCGTCACTGACTGCCAAACCGTTCTCTATAAGACCATCAGACCACAACATCGGTCATTTATTGCTATCTTGCGAATTACGCCAAGGATAAAACAATGTGAGGAACGCAGTGGCTCGTTGCCCGAAGAATCGTGAAACCAAGTTAAAAACATAATCTACAAACCAGCCCATGCAACCTTCGGGATTACCAAACCAGGCTTTGGAAGGACGATACCCAAATGAAGGTTCGTGAAAAGAAACGTCCTTTACTATAAATTTCTCGGTCATGCCAATTGGCATATGTACATTTATTTTTTCGCTTTGGAATTAAAATAAATCTACCGGATAAATCTACCGGAAGTGGACCGGTACCAGACTATGATATGGAACATGATACTACTAGCAGAGGTGTGCATTAGACTGATAGACTGATGCGGAATATAGCTCCCTGAGGTTAACCTATCCCTGTTTGAGGGTGAGTTGTCTCTCTTCTAGAGCAATGTGTGGCTTTCCTGGGGCCAAGCCACTCGTCTACAAAAACCGTTAGTGAGTGTTGATAGCCACACCCTGCAGGTGACCCTACTATTAACAAAACACTACGAATCTAGACTGCCAAGTTGAAAAATACCTCCCCCAATCCAGGGTGTCATGCGACCCATGCCCATTGGATAGTTTGCAGTCGGGGTAACTGACTGTATTCGAACGATGCCTTACTGATACCTGGTCGCCTCAGTGAGTCAGTTTGACCTTACCGTGCTACGGGGGACAATGGCACAACGGATCTCCTCACCCGAATACTCGTGGGAATCAAATAAGTGCCTGTAGTAAAACAAAAAAACTAAAACCAAAGAAACGGGACCTTGCATCGCACACAAATAGTTAGCCAGGTGATTCTACCCAAGAAGGGAGAACCTGGGACGTCAAGCAATATATCTAAGGTCAACATTGGTATACTGCAAGGACAACAACCAACAAGTACCACTACTCAAAAAGCAGGGACAAGCAAAATCACGTCTGAGATAAATATATCGGACGTCAGAAAGGAGAAAGATCTCAGTGTCGCAGGTGCTAAATGGTACCTGCGTTACGTGAAGGAGGGCCTAAGACCAGAAGACACCCTTAAGAAGGCTCAGGATAGACCTAAGCCATCTTATCGAAGCAAAGAAAGCAGTGAGCAGTGGAGATTAACCCACATGAAGGGAATGCTCCTAAAAAACCAAACCTGAGCCCAAGAGGGTGGAAAACCCGGTAAGTCAGCGGTGAAGGTAGGAATCAGGAAGCCCGCCATTAGCTATGCTAGTGCGGTCAAGGGCAATCGACTGGCTATACTGCCAAAAATGTTTCCCGAATATATACAAACTCGTGAGGAGTAGGAGAATATGAAAGACCTTGTCGTCAGGCAGATGTGCAACGGATCGAATGCGAAACTTCTGTTCACCGGGATATGCTTTCGACCAGGTCATATACTGGTCGACTGCACGACGGAAGACATTGCAGAGTGGATCGGGCCATAGTTCCGGCTGGGAAGGAGCAGAACTGTCAACATATCCTGGCGATGAAAAACCAAAAGCACACGTGGTGACAGTGGTTCCTCCTGAAAGCCGCAATGGAGACGGAAGATCTCATGGACTTCCTAACCGCTCAAAATGAGGATCTCCTTACGCAATTATGAAGAGTCTTCAGAAGCAGAGCGAGGGTAGACTCCTCACGATCGGGGCAGATGACCGATCCCTGGAGGCAATCAAAAGTCGAAGTTGCCATATCAACTACCGATTTGGGAACATATCTGTGCACGTGCACAGAGAAAAGCCGAGGAAAGATACCTCGAAGGAGATACCGGGTGAAACGCATACCGATGCCTCCAAAGAAGTCTCAAAAGCCATAGAGGCGGAAAGGACTGGGTCAACCAGGGAAGTATACCTGATGCCCAGTGAGGAGCAAAAGCTGGACGACCTAGACATAGGACTTCTAGGGCTCAGGGTGGATAGCGACGCGCAGGAAAGCGCCATGTCGGAGGAAGAGGGCGATACTCCAACAGTGGAGAAGAGCTGCAAACAATAATGGAGCCAATGGCCAGTACTAAGATAGCCCTAATAAACCTCCACCATACTAAAGCTGCATCTGGAGTAATTGAAAGGGCAAGTTCCAAGAAGAACACTGGAGAACACTCAGGAGCCATGTGTGTACTAGTTGCAGATTCACGATCTGCAAAGAGGAAGCATGTAGGTAATTTGGAACTCCTCTTGTGAAAAACCAAAAGCTGGCATAATTTTTTAACGTGATTTAAAATATATATGTCTTTCAGAGTTCCTGACCAGGGACCATGTGGCTATCCAAGCCTCACTGCAAGCCGGGAGGAGAATTCGAGAGGCAGTCGTGGCATCGGAATACTTCCCAAGAGAAGACATCCAGGTTCCACCGGAACAAGTTGCTAAAATGGTGAAGTATTCTCCCCGGCTGCGATGCCAACGCCCATCACGAATTCTGGGCAAACAGCGAAACCAATCGAAGAGGTGAGTATTTTCTTAAATTTATTTTTTGCAATAAGGTGGAAATATATAACATAGGAAACACGCCAACATTTGTGGGCAGCGGTAGACAGGAGGTACTAGACATAGCTCTAGGAAATACTCTAATTTATGGGCTGCTCAGGAATTGGAGGGTGTCGGATGAGCCCTCTACGTCCGATTACAGTATATTCAGATTCGATATTGAGGGTAATTCTAAATAAAAAGAGTAATAAGGAATCCCAAGAGAACGGATTGGGAATTCTATGCAACGCACCTGAGCAACAATATTGCTCACCGTTAAGGGGACGTGACATCATCAACTGGAACTAAAAACGGTATTGGAAAACCTCAACACGGTGGACATTGACGCATATGAGGCCAGTTGTCCGGCTAAGACAGTTAAGTCCTCAAGGGATATACCATGGTGGAGCAGAAACCTGGCCAGAATGAGAACTGAGATACGAAAACTCTTCAACCGGGCAAAACAAACCGGCGACTGGCAGACGTTGAAAAATGCACTGACCGCGGATAGCAACGCGATCAGGCAAGCAAAACGGAACAGCTTCAGGAAACTCTGTAAAGGGATCGAACAAACAGAAGCAACCAGGCTTTATAAGGCTGCAGCCAAAGACAGCGCAATATCCTCTGTCTGTTTGAAGCAGAAAGATGGCTCAGTTACCGAGAATGAGGAGGACAGAGTACACTTGCTTCTCAGAATTCGTTTCCCAGGGTCCTACTCCAAAGCGCCTGCCTGACACCTCAACAACGAATAAAAGGGTCTTTTCTTCCCCTGGAAACTAGTAAAGGAGGTATGCCCAGAAGCTAGGCTAAGGTGGGCAGTGGGAACTTTTAAACCGCTGAAGTCACCTGGATTAGATGGAATTTTCCCAGCACTAATCCAGAGAGGGCTAGAAATCATCTTAGAGTCTCCTCTGAGGGTGGTAAGGGGCAGCATAGCCCTGGGATATATGCGAAGGGCATGGGAACGGGCAAAAGTGGTATCTATTTCGAAAGCGGGTAAAAAGGATCCTTTTTACCATTTGCTTAACATCTTTCGTATTCAAAACGGTGGAAGAGGTTATAGAGAACTATATTAGAATTAACGCTCTAAAGCGTTATCCCCTACAACAGAAACTGTTCTGTATCAGATGACGGATGTACCACGGTATGCCATAGAATCAAAAGAAATAGCAGTGTACGCGTTTTTGGATATCGCACACTGAGATACAAGATGCCTTGAGCCGCAAGGGAATGAGAAACCCAATGGCTTTCTGGATGGGCAGAATCCTAGAGAGTAGGTAAATAGAAGTAGCGATAGGTACAAATTCTATTGTCATGAATACTACTAAAGGTTGTCCACAGGGCGATCACCTGAGAGCCATAAGGTTACATGGTATGGAGGTGAAGTGAGAAAAAGAGGTCAAATATTTGGGAGTTACGCTAGACCAAAAATTACTCTGAAGACACTTGTCGGAAACACTTGTCGGAAAGCCGCGATGGCTTTGATGACTTGTACGTCCATTGCAGCAAAAACATGGTTTGCAGCCCCAAGATACTACTTTGGATATACACTGCAATAGTAAGGCCAATGATTACCTATGGAGCGGTAATCTAGGCAGAAAGAACTAAACTCAGCACACAAACCAGGGAGTTACATAAACTCCAATAACTGGTCAAGGACATGCCCAACAGCATCCCTGGAGGTTTTTCTGGGATTAACCCCCCTCTATTTGCACATACATATTCAGGCAAGGGAAGCAATATTCAGGATGGCCGGAAGAGTCAGTGAGGCGGGGAGCTCCCTAAGTTGAAGTAAAATTGATATCATTTCTAGGCGTTATCCCGAATTATTGATACTAAAGGATAACATGACAACAAGGTTTGACTTCAATAAGAAGTTTGAAACACGTTGGAGTAGCAAGGCAAATTGGGAGAACGTGGCTTAAACCAGCAACTGTTTACTTGGTACACTGACGAATTCCTCACAGTAAAGGGAGCGGGTGCCGGTGTCATTGGTCCAAGGAAAATGTACTTGGAGCGAATAGTTAAGCACACTAACATATTCTAGGTGGAAATACATGCCACAGATAGATGTGCCTCCCTTAATCTCCAAAGGAACTACAGAGAGTAGAACATTGTGATTATTACCGAGAGCCGTCCAACTAGGTCTGAATATTCTGGGTTCCAGGCCATATTCGGTTGGAAGGCAACGAGGCAGCGGACGAACTAGCTAAAGGGGGAACAGGGACGCCTCTAGGCAGGCCAGAACCCTTCTCTGGAATCGGAAATGGGTTCATCGCTATGACATTAAAAATGATGAGGAACGGTTGAAGGAACTAAACTGGACGGACCTTCCAGAAATGGACATGTCAGTATCACAATAAAGTGAATAGTCTGACAAAATATATGCATATACAAATGGGCCAAATATCCACTCAAGTATTCCTATATAAGGAATACAGAAGACCGTTCATATCTGGCACCGAAGTTCAAAGTTCAAAGTTTCGAAGAACAGATACATCATTATAAAACTTTATCTAAAATTGGGGGATCTATGCATGTTAAAATACCAAACAATGTACAGCAGCTGTCGCCTAGTATTCCACATTTCCACTATGATTAAGAGATAAATCTACCCGATCCAATCTCAATTAATCATTCAGCGTTGACCGTCGAACGTGTGCCCTGTGAACAACCGCCTAACCAAATCAATATAAACAAAATCGGTAAAATGTTAGACACGTGCCGTGGGAAAGTATTAAACATCCGGAATGACCGCTCTCCATAAATTCGTAGTGTACACATCGTACTCGGAGGACCTAAAGGACATTAATTGATTTCCGCTTTACGAAACTTCTAGCCGTCCAAATATTTACGAAATGTCTTGGCTGGGTAAAAGGACAACAGTAAAGAGTTAATGAACCAAAACGATATCATTGTTATCCCTTCTGTATACGATTAGGTAGCGGAGGGCAGGAGCTATGTGGAACGTGTCCACATATGATCACAAATAGAAGATAATATTTGAGTTTGTCCGGGAAAGAAAGAAAGATACACATGTAATAACTGCGGTATCAGAAGTCTTTACCATGATAGTTGCTGTGTCTGTTCTCTAGCCCTAGGAATGCTGCTACTAATTTAAATCCTTAAAACTCAACAACATCAATACACAACTACTTCCCCTAAACTCCTTTAGATCACTTACTATGAGTACAAATCAAACTATGGAGTACATAAACTTAATTAATTCCGGAAAATCTTCTTACAGGATTAGGAACACACTACACTGATCCTTTTCGGTAATACAGACCACTCACATTTATTGCTCTGATATTTCAACGGATCCAGAGAATGTCTTCCCCAATAATTGACCGGGAACGACATCATCTCTATTAACAATGTCCTGTCCGCATTTCAGGATGAATTGCCATTGGCATGCGGCACAAGGTGATATCAATTCTCTTCGTGCGATTCGATACGACTCGGTGGAGTTTGCCAGGTACAATGTGGCTGACGAACTATAGAGGAGTGATGATCCCTTTAGACCTATTAACTTTCTCGACAGGGGTCCTACAAAGAAACATATGTCACAAGGAATCAACGGAATTGTGGACGAAACGAGCCCCGACAAAAGAGTGCAGACGAAAGGACTAGGTACGTTCTACGTAAGAGCCGAAGATAAATGGCTTTTTAATTTAGTGGACGAGGCCGATTCTGGTATTGTGGTTGGTGAGGGTGCATCCCATCATCATAATTAGATTCTTTTTGTTATGTGCGCAGCTATTTTACAGAGAGGATGTGTTGTGATAGTCTATTGTGGGATCAAGACAGCGTGAAATTTTTTCTTGATTTCTATTTAGGATTTTAAGTTAATGACAATTGAGTGCTTGCTAAACATTGTTTAATGTGAAATTTAGCAGAGTCATCATGGGTAATGTATGCATAATGGCAAGGTCAGTAGTTTTTGCCTACACACTGCTTCTCACCACAATGTGAGGCACAAGGCAAACGTGAACTTTTGGTTGTTCAGTCATATGAAATTCCTATTTCATCCACATTCCGGTTCCATTTCTTCAAACTTAAACATATAGAAAGTAAGCGCCTGTTTCATTTAATATTTAAAATTTCGATAGTTTTGAACATCTGAAACATCCAAAGTCAAGGTCGTAGGGAGAAAATTTGGACACGAGGTAAAGTTATGCGGCCTTGCGAAATTGCAGAATGAACCTACTTTGGTTAAAGTTTCTACTCCGATCCCACCGGTGAAGCCAAGTACGATCTATTGATCGCAAATTCTCAGTGTAACAAATTACTCTCTGGTAATATTGAGGCCAGGTCCTCCAAGTGAGTAGAGTATGCTAGCCGACGAGTGCACCTATCTGCTGGACCACGTCCACATTTTTCTGATGCAAGGGCCATGGGTTAGATTCAATAGAATCTGTGACCTTGGATCAATAAAGGAGGCTAAGATCAAGACCATGAGCTTGTTCGCTGATGTCAAGACGGTTAGATGCAACCAGTCAGTTCCGTTCCCTAGACTTAGTTACGGTGATCGTACAATATCGGATTAATAGCGAGAGGCAAAACATCATTGTTACCTATGCTTATTTACCCTATGATTCTTTGTGAAGAAGAACTAACTAAAGGATCTGGTAGCGTATGCGGAATCAAGTGGTCTCGAACTCTTAATATGTTGGTATGCGAAAGCTCAACATATTTGTTGGGGCAATAGCAAATGCAATCCAAGAGGAGAGAAGCTATTTGATTCCATCACTTTAGCTGATCTCACGGCTGCAAACATAGGGTGTGCCCCTACGTTCGTGGGACCGAGAAGAAGTGAAAAAATTGTCCTAACAATCTGCACTTCAAAGGTGTTAGAGTAGATTACAGACTGGCAGGTGCTAGATAAAGTCTCATTGTCAGATCGCCGATTCCATGAATTCAACCTGATAATTGCGGGCGAACAGTCTGTAATACAGAGACGGAACTCTAGGACAAAGTTCGATGAACTTCTTGCAATAAAGTGTAATGAATTAAAACGAAACACCGTCTCCGTCGCTAATAGTGATTATTTCATTCAGCGTATATCGATATTTCCGGAACAACTTCGCTACTAGCGACGAAGATGGTGTTGCATTTTAATTCCTTAAACCTTTTCGCTAGAAACACCGCGAACACACATTGATAATAAAGTGTAGTTCCCTGGGCAACTAAGGAGTCCTTTGGCATTTAAAGCTAAATTGAAAACTCTGAATTGGACACTTTTAAAGTGCTTTGAAAAAGCCTGTCCTATTTTCCGAGACTAAAGCCGTAAAGCGGGTCTTTGGTGGAACTCGGGAACTGTAAAAATTCCGAAAATCGAATAGGCGACTTCTAAACCATGCTTGTAAAATCAATAAGAATGAAAACTGGTTAAACTTCCGGGACTCACAGCGTGAATATAAGAGGCTCGTTAAGTGTTGAAAACGAGACTCCTTTAGAGCGTACTGTGAGAAAATGAAAGGCAAAAGAGAGACTTCAAGGCTGTGCAGAGTCCCTAAAAGGAATAAGTCGGCCAAGTTAGGCTCTCTTAAAAAGCCAGATGGTACTTTCACAAACTCCATACTGAAATCTGTACAGACAAACCTGGAAGTACATCATCCGAGAGAATTGGCAAGGTAAGTGGAAGGGGAAGAGTTGACGGTTCCCCCAACTACTTTAACAAGCAAGTGTTGCAAAGTGAACAGAAACACTGCGAAAGTGGTTCTTACCAATGGAAAGGTGAGAGTTGTCATACTACCCTTTGAACACATCAAAGCACCTGGATTGTATAACATCTATCCAGCAATGCTGAAAAAAGTTATGAAGCACTAAGAACGATTGCTAAGAAATATTTTCCAGCATGTCTCGCTTTGAATTTTGTGCCTACCTCTTCGCAGAAGGTTAAGGTTGTCTTCATATCGAAGCCTTTGAAAGATGCTTTTCCAATCCAAATAACTTCAGACAGATCAGCTTGACTTCATTTTTACTGAAAGTTTAGGAGAGGCTGGTTGAGTGTTATGTTCGTGGGAAGGTGCATAGGTCACACCCACTTGAAAACCACCATGTTTACCAACGTGAAAAGTCCTGCGAATCTGCTCTTCATTCTTTGGTTTCCAAGATAGGAGGATTCAACTCTGAAGGATAAGTACGCGATGGGAGTGTTCGTGGACATTGAAAGGGCGTTTGACTGTCCGCCTTTGCAAAAGCGCTGTGATGCTACCAGAGCACATGGTGTTGACGTTTGCCACTTCTGCGGAGTATGCTGATCAACACATTACTACACGAACTGCGAAATTTGCCAATACACACTCAAGCTTATGCTGATGAGGTGGCTAGGCTAGGCTTATTATTCGTCATGATTTTCAAGTCCGGATAGCTCAGTGGTTAGAGCACTAGGCTGTCATACGGAAGGTCGCGGTTCAAATCTCACTGGTCGCAGTGGAATTTGCATCGAGATTTGACGTCGGATACCAGTCGACTCAGCTGTGAATGAGTACCTGAGTCAAATCAGGGTAATAATCACGGGCGAGCGTAATGCTGACCACATTGCCTCCTAGTGTACCGTTACGGTCTTGAATGAAGTGCTCTAACACACTTCAAGGCCCTGATCCAATATGGATTGTTGCGCCAAGGATTATTATTATTATGATTTTCAAGCGTGGAAATACACAACGTACCATTGGTTTGATAGACAGTTGATGCCTCAGCTATGAACTTTCAATTAATTCAAATGAAATCAAAATGGTATTATTTACAAATAGAGGAAAACTGGACGAACTTTGCCTCCCAGCGATAAGGGGTATATCCCTCCGACTCTCCGAAGTAGTGAAATATCTAGGAGTCACTCTAGATTAAAAGCTTCTTTGGAACAAACATGCAGAGGTAAGTTTGAAACGAGCTCTCACAGGCTACGGGCTGTGCAAACGGACCTTTGCCCGAACATGTGGAATCAGGTTTCATCTGGTAATGTGGATGTACGTTGCTATTATTAGGTCAATGTTCGGTTTTGAATCGGTAGTGTGGTGGGTTAAACTGAAACAAAAGAGTTTTGCGCTGACAACTACTCACAATGCATAGAATTGTGTGTCTACGCATTACCGGTGCTGTGAGCACTACATCCAGCATAACTCTAAATGCAATTTGCAGCATATGCCTTCATAAACTGCGAACAAGCTTCCTACAATGACAGACGGCAGAGCCTCAATGCTACCAGACACAAGAAACTTTTTCTGTCAGGATCAAACATACTAACCGCAAAGTTTATCCTGTCGGAAAGCAGAAGGACTTGCAGGAATTTTGTAGGCATTCTGAGTGGCCATAATTCACTAGCAAGGAATTATTCAAGATAATACGTGTCTGTCTAAAATGATCTTCATAATCACGTGAAGAACGTTGTCACAAATACGGCCGCAAATATACTTGGCCCTAGCCGTAAAAAGAGTCGGAACGGCTGGTTTGACGATGACTGTAAGCTAGCAACGGAACGGAAGAATGCTGCATATAGAGTAACGTTGGATTCTCAAAGGAGGCGGGCATGCGCGGAGACTTATCAGGAGCTTCGCCGAGCGGAGAAACGACTTCATAGACGGAAAAGAGAAGTTTAGGAGAACCAAAAGATCTGTGAACTCAAAAAGTACAGGGAGCAATCGCACCAGGCGCAGAAGCTTTACCAATAAGTCAGCAGGATGAAGCCTGACACACCTCGATGCTCATCCTGCTGAGACTGTGAGGGAAATCTGATTTCCGACAGAATGGGCATATTGAAGCGATGGGTTGAGTACCTAAACTACTGAACTACTGAACAACCAGAACATCAGCGAGTTGGAGGTCCGCCAACTGAAGACGACGGACAAATACAGCCATCACCAAGTATAGAAGAAAGAGTCCGTGCAATTCATCGGCTTCGGCTTACAGCCGAATTGGTTAAATATGAACAAGTTCTCTCAAGTACCATCTATAAGATATTCTCCGCTATCTTGCTAGGCCGGATAGCCCCAAATGCCCAGAACATCATTGGCCCATACCACTCCAGGCAAATCAGAAACAAATCAGATTTTCTCTGTGCGGCAAGCGATGGAAAAGCTGTTGGAAAATGAACATCAGTAACACCATCTTTTCATCAACTATAAAGCCGCCTATGATAGTATGGCAACGGTAAAACTGTATGCAGCCATGGGAGAATTCGGTATACCAACGAAATTGATAAGACTGACTAGGCTGACCCTGACCAACGTGCGAGGCCAGTTAAAAGCAGCGGGATCATTTTCAAAAACATTCGACATCAACAATGGTCTACGACAAGGGGATGCCCTATCATGCGTCCTCTTTAACCTATCCCTGGAGAAAGTGATCCGTGATGATGAGGCGAATGTAAGGGTACGATCCTCTTTAAGTCCACCCAACTAGTTGCCTATGCTGACGATATCGACACCGTTTGAAAAACGACCCCAGACGTACAAACTGCCTTCATCCAGATCGAGCAGGCGGCGCGAGATCTTGGGCTGCATATCAATGAAGGCAAGACAAAGTATATGGTGGCAACGTCAGCGCCAAAAACCAACCAACCAACAACATCAAACCGCACTGGTCAAACGGGAAGAATAAAGATAAGCGACTACAACTTTGAGACCGACGAAAATTTCTCTCTCTTCTATGGACACTTAATCCGTGTGGATGAGGTTGATCCAGCCCGGAAAGTCTATAAGCGCAATATCTATGGTAGAAGAAGAAGACGAGGCAAACCCTGCTTGAGATGGAGCGATGGCGTAGTTCAGGACGCTAGACATCTTTTAGGGATATCGAATTGGTGGACCTCGGCGCAAAACCGGGATGTCTGGAGTTACTTCTTTAGGCAGGCCTAGACTGGATACCGGATACCTGTTTTTGCGCCGTTGATGATGATGATGATAATAGCCTGAGAAACACACTCAGCACTCACCCTCTGAGTTCCCGGTCATTTAAACATAGAAGGGAACGAACGGGCCGACACGAGGCTCCGCCCCGGACAGAACTTCGGCAAGTCCAATCAGCACGCTGGTGGCTGTGAAGGATGGTATCTACTCACAGTAATTGACAACTACTGCCTTCAGATGGCGAAGGTTCAGCAATTGTTATGGGATCTCTATGAGGTTTCTGACTATAGGATAATGGAGTTGCTATCCTTCGTAAAAGTTCCTAGCGAGCTTTAAAGATTTGAGCCGGTTTCTGCTCTCCTCGTTCTTCCACGGCAGTTTAGATCTTGGGATTCTGTCTTGCCAAAGCTACACTTAGACTCCTCGGAGCGTCCATTGATTACTAATCTACGCTGATTCTGAGCTGAGGTAGCCAATTCCATGTAGCTGTGCTTAGGTGCTGGTGGTGGCCTTTAAGTGAACTTTTTTTACTTTTTTATCATAATTCTTCTTGGCTGGTGGTATTCTTCCTGAAATGATTCTTCGACTAATTTTCTGAACCCACCTCAGTTCTCCACCTCACCCTTTCTAGAATAATAATTATCCCTGATTGTTATTCTATTTTCAGAAAGGAAAGTGCTAGTATTTTCGAAATATTATTAGCTGGGGCTACTAACAAATCGTTTTAACCAACAAACTTTTTTTTCTGAGATAGTTCTATTTAAATCCGAAACAAATACAAAAGGAACACAAAGTTTCGAATGAAATATTCAAACGGAGCAATAAATAACTCCCGAAAATTACTGTTACCTTTCCGAATCCAACAAAGAACATAATGAATAACATATCAAGGCAAATGTTGTTGCCGGTATGGCACTCCTAATTTTACATTCCCGAAGGGCTACTTTATATCCGTCCTGACACATACATTTATATCGACCAAAGGAGCATACGCTCCTCCACCGTCATTTATACACGTGTAGTTTACGGTTAAGCTGCCGTTATTCATTCAGTCTATAAGGGAGCAGTAACATATTATCTCCAATGCGCCGCCGTTTCGCAGTTTTTCTTTCTTTTATATGGCGTACCGAAAACCTTCTTCCTACTTTCCTGTTCCTTTGCCCTTGCCGTGGTGTGGTTTATGTCTGCCGAAGGGAGTTCTTGTGTATCGACCTTACAATGTATCTTGGTATATACATATGTACTTATAAAGCATTATATTCTTCCCAAAATCGCCCCCATCCCATCCGCAGTCAGGCTACCGACATCAGAGGTAATGTTTCTTCTGGCGGGCCAACCGGTAGAGAAAGATCCGCGCTTCCTTTTGCAAACGGCAAAGAGAATAGACAGCCAAAAAGGAAAAAAAGTCCATTAAATATATATGAGATTTGAAACACCTGGTTCTCGGTATAGATATAGCCGGATCCGGTAACTACTACACATCCTCTTATGCGCTGTGAAGGATAGTGGAATATCAAAGTTTGGTATCTTCCCTTGCAAAATCAAGAAAATCAATCACTGGAAATATACCTAACTTACTTTAAGAAGTCAAGACGGTTGCTAGCCAATGGACTCAGGAATCGTCCTACTTCCTTCTCACAATGTCCTGGTTCTTGTGTTTACCATATCCCCATTATGCGTTTCCAGGAGGATTCCCCCATAGGGCCAAATCCGCTTTTATAATTGATCACAAGTTTTAATTTTGCAAACCTCATATTTTCAAAATGGCAATAACGTTAACTGCTCCAGATCCTTTAGAATACGTTCACATGTGATCTGTGCACCAGCTTAATTAACGGTTTTAATTCCTCCCTTATTCCCCTTTCCCTTATTTTCACTTTCAAGACATCCCGTCCGCGAGTTTCCAGTGCGTCTACTTCAGTTTTGCCTCATAAGGATCCCGATGGGCCAGTGCTGGTTAGTTTTCAAGTTTAATTAGGGTCAGCCCAACGCCACACCGCAGAGGGTCAATACATTATCTTCTGCCCTTAGACAGTAATTAATTTCATTTTATTTCATTTTATATTCCAGTATTGTGCTGGGTTGTTGTTACCTCTCCCGCCTAAGTGTCGGTCGATTTGACTGACAACGGCGACCAACTGTTTTTAAAACTCTGTTGTTTCTATTTCTGTTGCTACACGGGGAGTTATGGTCGATAATTTTCTAGAAGGGGTTGTTTGCGAGCAAGAATCATTCTACACTATGGAATTTCGATTGTTATGAAGGATAAGGGAAACAGAAATGTTAATTCTCGGAAATGTATGTAAATTTGTAAATTTTTCAAGTGGTTTTTTCCAAGGAAACACACATGGGTGGGTGATTTGTGAATACCAAGTTTTTTAACTTATCAATTTGTGATTTGTTTTTCTTGGAATATTGCATTGCAAGAAGGGTTATTAGTGCAATTCGAAAGTAAAGTATTATCTTTCTCAGGATAAAACAGACTATCTCCGCACATACATACAAAAGTATTCTTGGACTGGGATTTAAGCACTTCGCGACGCACCCCCGGTTGCACCAATCGAAAATTTCATTAAGTTCCCAACAGAACAATCCAAAAACGAGGTAAAAAACTCAGAGAGCTCCACGGTCCATCATTTTGATAACGCTTTAGAAATAGATGCACCTTAAATTTAAGGGGGATGATAGATAAATAGTGCACTCAGTAACGGGTCAACTTATCCCCGGAGAATGTAAGGCAAACTGGTATCCTACAAAACAGGATCCGTCCGAGCGGGTTAACTGACAACATACCTTGGGCCTGGATAGCATCGTTATTTCTCTAACAATATGTATGGGAAAAGGATGTTTTAGGGTTAAATATTAGAAATGCATCTACCTTGACTACTCCTTAATAATAAAAACAATGGTATAAAGAGAAGTTGATCGTTACGCTGTGCGTATCAACTATAGTACGCCGACCGCACGTATATCCGACAGGAATTTTAGGATGTTTCCTGTTTCTAGGTGCTTCAGTTGGACATTTTGAATTAAGTATTCTCGCAGATTAATTAACCGACGAGTGCGATAGTAAGTGTGAGGTCAACGAATGTTTCTTGGGCAACTGGGCCGTTTCTGCCAAAAGTAGACAGAATACATCAAATTAGTTAAGGTCACAACTATAAAAACATTACAATTAGCGAAACAAACATGATGACGATGATGAAAATTACGAAAACAGTTTTCCTGAATTACCTCCAATCAAGAATGTTTATTTGGACGCAAACAAAGTATTGACAAAGATAAACCCAAGTTTCAGCGATCTTCCAAACTGGCCGTCCCTTTGAGAGAAAACAATGAGGTTAAAATAAACTTCTCCACGGTTTTTACCACCCATCTAACTTTGTGGCGGTCAAAGAGTAGTATAAGTCCCAGGGCGAAACGTGGGTTGGTAGCCGCGATGAAGTATAAAACCTGGAAACCGCCTGCTGAACCAACACCAACAGCTCTATTACCAAACCCTATCTCCTACTCCCCGTGGTGATCGCTGGGAGTTCTTTCTTCATGAAAAACTGCAGACAGAGAAGGATGAAGACGAGTCTCCCGGACCTAAAAACGGGACAAAATGTACCAACTACCAGGTTGGGGGTTTGGCAGGGCTGATACCCCTACATGGAAAACCGATGTTACGAAACCACGGAAGGACCCTCGGACAGGATGGATTTAAAAACAGGAACGGATTAACGATTTGAGTATTTTCTCATGGAACGTGCGCTTCCTGTACAAACCGAATGCTGTTGAGCAGCTAGCCGATACCCTGTCCCAATAAAAGGCTGATGTAGCAGCGTTGCAAGAGATGCGGTGGAGGGGGACCGGTTTCCTGGAGCAGAGCCGCTACATCAAATATTATAGTGGCCATCCAGTAAATCGTGTGCTCGCAGTAAGTTTCTTAGTCAGCTAAAAAATGAAAGCTGCCGTTATTGGCTTTGAAAATATAAGCGAAAGGCTATGCACTCTGCGTTTGCGAGACAACTTTAGAAATATAAGCCTCATAAATGTTCACGCCCCCACAGAACAGACTGCAGATTCGGAGAAGGATACCTTTTACGAGGCAGTTGAGCGAACCCTCGAAGCCTGTCCAAAGTATGATATCAAAATCATACTTGGAGATTTCAACAGTCAAGTAGGGACGTAGCCCGTATTCAAGCGATACGTCGGCTGCCATAGCTTACATAGAGATACCAATGATAATGGACTGCGGATTATTCAGTTAGCAGTATCGCATGAAATGGTTGTTGGAAGTACCTGGTTTGCGAGGAAAGCGGTCCACAAACATACAATATGTGGGCCTCTTCAGACGGGACCACTTTCAACCAAATTGACCACGTGCTGATTGAACGCCGCCATCTCTCCGCCTTGATGAATGTCAGAACATATAAGGGGCCAATATAGACTCGGACAACTATCTCAATGGCATAGCGCTCCGAACTCGAATTACGACACCACCTACAATCCCGTCTGACAACAGTTGAGAGTGAATACTGAAGCCATTCACAACACAGTCCTCCGCAACACCTATAAAGGCGAAATGGATGCCGCAATAACCGCAGTCAACACAGATCCTGGAGATGAAAGATCAACAAATAATCTTCACAAACACCTAAAGAACGTTATCATTAATACGGGCACAAAGGTACTTGGCCCAGCCGCAAGAAAAATCGGAACGGCTGGTGTGACGATAAACGTAAGCTAGGAAACGGAACGGAAGAATGCCGCATACCGAGTTCTGTTGAATTCTCAAAGAATGCGGGCACGCGCAGAGACTTACCACGAACTCTGTCAAGCGGAGAAGCGACTTCACAGACGGAAAAAGGAAGCCTGGAAGAACCGACAAGCCTGTGAATTAGAAAAGTACAGGGACCAACCGCACCAGGCCCTAAAGCAGAAGTTTTACCAACAAGTCAGCAGGATGAAGCCTTATACACCTCGATTCTCATCCTACCGAGACAAAGAGGGAAATCTGATTTCCGAAAGAATGGGCATATTGAAGCGATGATTTGAGTATTTTGATGAACTGCTCAACAACGAAAATACCGGCGAGTTGGAGGTCCCGCCTACTGAAGACGACGGACAAATGCTGCTATCACCAAGCATAGAAGAGACAGTCCGTGCAATTCATCGGCTTAAAAATCATAAGTCGACAGGAGTGGATCGTTGCCTGACGACTGGCAAAGAGGCATTACCTGTCTTATACATAAAAAGAGGGGTATCACGCAGTGCAGCAATTATATAAGTATCACGGATAGTCTCATATGCCTGGAACATCGTTGCCACATACTAAAGAGGCTTTACTTCAGGGAAATCCGAAATAGATCAGATTTTCTTTATCCGGAAAGCAATGGTTAAGCTGTGGGAATATGGCCGTCAGTTCCACCATCTTTTCATAGATTTTAAAGCCGCCTGTGATAGCATACGCTTGGTAGAACTCCACACGGCCATGAGGGAATTCGGTATCTCGACGAAATTGATAAGACTGACTAGGCTGACCCTGATCAGCATGCGAGGCCAGATAAAAGACCATTCGACATCAACAACGGTATAAGACAAGAGGATGCTCTATCATGCGTCCTCTTTAACCGAGCCCTGGAGGAAGTGATCCGTGATGATGATGTAAATGCGAGAGGCACCATCCTCTTGAAGTGCACCCAACTACTTGCCTACAATGACGATATCGACATCATGGGAAGAACAACCCGAGATATACAGTCTACCTTCCATCCAGATCGAGCAGGCGCGATTGACGCGAGATTTTGTGGTGCACATTAATGAAGACTAGACGAAGTACATAGTGGCAACGTCAGCGCAAAACCCAAAACCAAAAAACCAACAATATCGAATCGCACTGGTCAAAACAAAACAATGAAGAGAGGAGACTACAACTTTGAGATCGTTGAAAATTTCTTCTATCTCGAAAATCACAACCAATAACAGCTATGACGATGAAATCTGCACACGGTTGTTGGCAGCCAACAAAGCCTATTTCACTTTACAAAGGAGACTGTTTCACTTGAAACGTTTCACCATAGGATCAAAGCTCTTACTGTACAAGACAATGATTTTTCCGGTCCTTATGTATCGAATTGGTGGACCTGCACGCAAAACCGGGGCGTTTGATGTTCCTTATTAAGCCAGGACTTGACCGGATATGTCCTCATAATAAACGATCTGAGCACCTGGGTCTGTTGATTCCCCCGAAAGACGTTCACTCTATGTCCTTCTCTGCAATTGGAATTTTACATTTCCTAATAATGGTAGAGCCAGTTCGATCAAGTTCTTAAATACGCCGTGGTCAGTACCCGATATATGGTAACTTTGTCGAACTCCACCCACTCTTCCATTTTTCTGTACACTTTCATGTACACCTGCGCCGCTCTCCAGTTTAACCTTTCTAGAAACCACTTAGATCGCACTCTTGAACATGTCCTCTCTAACCCTGTTACGTCCCCTCATTTCCCAAGTGCTTACGCTCTTACCCTGCCTAGTTCACCACTGAAGCGCACAACAACTTCATCAAAAATACAGTGCGATGAAAAATTTCCTGTGTTCTAGAACCTATGCTGACTTAGTTTTTTTCAAAGCTCTGCGTTCCACGGTCAAATCCTTAATATGTAAGTTTAGAAACGAATATTTGACCAGTATGGAAGACTCACTAAAGCGCGGAAACCTCAAACCTTTCCGCTCCCATATTCGTAACTCCTGCCCAATTATCCTCTCTGTCCATTAAATTCTCTGGCTCCTCAGCTAACTGTCTTGTGATTTACTCTGCCGCTAATTTTCCTCAGTCTATGTTCCCCCTCCTTCCTTCGAATCCCTCCCGATAGTGGATGTAGTGTGCCCCGCATCCCTTACTATTCCCCCTCTTACCCCTATCTTTGTCGAGTACCTCATTGGCAAACTTGATGCCAATGCCAGACCTGGCTACGATGGTCTTTCTAACCTATTTTTGCTAAAAACTCGTAAGTCCATCTCTCTTCCCCTATCTCTTATCTTCAACAAAAGCCTAGAAGAGAATCATTTTCCCGAGTTGTGGAAAGAGGCTCTCATCATCCACATACACAAAAGTGGCGATCGTATGCTTGCCGAGAATTACTGTCCCATATCCCTCCTCTCCTTCTGTTCCAAAATCCTGGAAAGATATGTCAGCGAATGGTTGTCCATCCACTTTGGCCACCACATAGTAAAAGAGCAACACGGCTTCATTAAGCATAGGTTCACTGCCTCCAACCTGCTTGACTTTACAAATTTTGTCGCCAAACGTCTAAATTGCACTCAAGACTTCGGAGTCACTTTCGACAATAAGCTCCGCTTTGACGCCCATTGCCTCGAAGTTACCAATCGAGTAACAAAATTATCAGGCTTTATACTTCGTTCCTCCTCTGATTTTGAATCCATCTAACTGTATTTAGCTCACTTCAATTCCCTCGTGAGGAATACCCTCGAGTACTGCTTCGAGATTTGGTCACCCTCCTGTAACTGTTGTTGTCCGGCCCTCGAAAATGTGCAACGTAAATTCACCCGTTCCTTCTTTTTTAAGAAAAGCTTCCCTCGTGTGGACTACCCTTCTCGCCTCCGCTTTCTGAACCTTCCCTTCCTACAATAGCATGCACATTTTTTAAACTTTTCTCGGGTCTGATGGACCGCTCCGCCGCTAACGACATCACCTGGCATCCTGCTGCCGTCACACGTAATGCAGACATTTTCAACGTTCCCTTCACCGAGCTCGAAGTCTACTTTCATTTCCCGATTCCTAGGCTTTGCCGAAATTACAACGCACAACAGCTTGGTCCTTTTAACGCTCCATAGGCGCGGTCGAGCCGTTTTTTTTATTTTCCAGTTTTAGCTTGAGTTTTGGTTTTTTTTCGTTAGACTGTCGCGAATTGCTTCCTTTGTTGTCTATTTTTACATCCTGTGCGGACCCACGCATCGGTATAGACACGTTAATTTTGTATTAATGACACGTGAGTGATCAAGGCGCTGAAAGGATCCCCCCACATTCCCGAGCCTGGCTACCACAAAGGCGTGCAAGAACGTGTCAACCGAGGCCGGCTAATTAGGATGATCGCTTGATCCCCCCATTTCCCTTATGTTCATTACAAGTGATTTTAGTATATTCGGTACTTCCAAGTGTTTCAGCTTGGCACCTGGTATTCAGTACTCTCTCAGGTACCTCGGCCCACATACCTAAGTGCCGGACACTGCCCAAAACATGTATGGAAATTTCGTCACTCTCCTCATAGAATCCGCAGACATGTTTCTCAGCTTCCCCAGGTGATTGTTAAGCCTGCAATGACCAGTGAGTATTCACACTATGGTTTGGTGCCTTTTCCTGGTGAAGTAAAAACAATCGTTTCAGATCTTGGGTTCGTACCCCACCATGATCACCCTGTGCTGCTCTTTTCTGGTAAGCTCAGTCTCTTATTTTTCAACGCCGTAGCCATGAACCCCTGATTCTACAGAAGGGTTCACCTCCATGTGTGGTAATCTATAAACTCTCAGGTGATTAACCTTGCGTCTCCTAGTAGAGCATTGACCTTGGCTGGATTGTTGCGTAACCCTGTCTCCCTGCACAAGGTACTAATAATTTTTAATCCAATTTCCAGTTAAGAAGTTTCGTAAGGCTCTTCTCGATGAGGTTTAAACAATGACGCGCGCATAGGTTCGTACCCCGCTATATGCAAACTAGTTCCAAAGATGATATACTAGGAACATGCCAAAACACTCCACTGAACACGATCGTGGTGAGCCTAAAGCATTGAAGTTTGGAATAATTATCCTCGAATTTTAACGTTTCTATTGGGATTGACAACATCAGAGAAGAAAGGGAACAGTCGTGCGTAGGGTTAGTTATGTGTAGTAGACATTTCAAATGTATTACGTTTCAGTATTTTGAAAAAGGATACAGTGTAAATGTACTTCTAATTAAGCTTTCGGTAAACAGCACCAATAACCTAGCAGCCATTTGTTAAGCGGACAATCTTGATTTCTCTCACTGCAAAAATGTCATCAGAGGGCCGAGTTACAACCCTAAGTTAGTGAGGCTTTTCGACATTATTCTCGCATTGGATATAAACACTGAACACGAAATAAAAAATAAATCTCCGAATATTGTTCTCAAGTTGAAATCATAAATTATTAAATACGTTTAATTTGAATTGAAGGTTACTCCGCATGACTCCGGTAAGCTCTCCTTAGAAAGGGTTGGTTTGAATACTAAATAAAAGTCAAAACACAATTTTATCTTCTCAATCAGCCCCTGCAGCCACAACTTTATGAATTCGCCACAAAGAAATGTTTCTTATCGTGCAGCTCCCTTAATCAGTCATTTAGTGTAATTTATTATAACGGAAAATAAAAAGGTCTCTATAATTCCACCTAATACCTTGATAAACTACATTTTCCTTCAGTTGAAGTTTGATTTTTCCTCGACTGAAAATACATACAAACAATTATTTCAAGCGCGTTGAGCACAGGTTCAACGGCGTTTCAACTGTCGAGGCGCCGGTGTATATGTAAATCACGGGACGTCATCATAAATATGATTTATATGGATGAAAATTATTTCTTATAAAAACTCACGCAATAGCCCCCGAAATATAACATTCTTCCACTTACACGTACGTACTTTTGGCCAAAAGAGAAACATCTAAACAAAAAATATTTGAATAAATTTTAGATAGTAAACAAGTGAAAGTTTTTCGGCCTGTCCAAATAAAACCAACGGAATAAGTGAAAGTTTCTTTAGAAGGGCGCACATTTTTTTCCTCTTGATAAAAATCATAATTTATAGTGAGAGGAATAGCCGCATAAACAATAGAAGTGGAATGGCGGTAAGAAAATGCCCCCGCAGTTTTCACTTGAATATGTCCAGGGGTGATTTCAGTGCTCTGGTTCCTTCGGGAGGTGGACTAGGTGAACAGGGTTGAACAGCGCTTTTACATTCATATTTCCTGGACTGTTCAGGATCGGACCGTTGAACAAGTTTCCCTTCCAGAATGCAATGAAGCTCTTAACTTTGCGCCTAGTGCCATTTTGAAATTATTATCTGCAGTCATGAAGTTATGCTGCCATTCTAAGAAGTGTTACTTCTACCATGTATGAACTTTCCTTGGGTGCAGTCGGAGCTCAGAAAAGGGATGAGAGTGCTTCTCTAAAAGACTAATTTCTCTCCTAAATCGCTGTCATCATTCTAAAAATTACAATTTCAGCAAGTGGATAGGACCTTTACCGTTCTGGTTCAAGATGCCTTTCGTCTACTGAAAAGAAAATTGTGAGTCTTGCTCTATGAAGTGCCAAAACAATACGGTCCTATAGGTCATGCAGCAAAGATAGCTAAGGCGTGAAAGAGAGTATTAAATAAGGATACTATCCCCGGAGCCGCCAGTCGGGTGGGTTACTTTTATACTGATTCTTCAATTTGTAGTCCACTCCAGGCGTGTGATGCCGATGATTAGATGGCTTTTAAGACACATCCCGGTGTAAATACATATGCATATGATAAACGGATGTAATACAGACCCGATGCATTACTCCGAATTTCCTAAAAACGTGATAGTAAGTATATCTTATGTCAGCGGGTACTTCGAGGCAGCTGCGCTTAACAGTGGCCGAACTAAAATGTCAAAATTTCCCAATTTTTCAAAATATTTAATAACTGAAAGTAGAAAGGGAGATGACTAAGGAATTCGTCCAGGGCAGAGGCAACTGATCAGACGCTACCTCACCTCTGTCGTGGGAGAAGTGTGACTGAAAGTGACAGATGGAAATCACTACTTTTTATATAATCGCTAAATATGAAAAGAGTACGAACTAAATCCAGCTTAAAACCGCTAGTACTAGCACGATGGAGGATGGACGAGGATATCACTCACTGCATGTCTGGGGGTCCACAGGTCCCACCTTCTCACCAAATTGCGTGTCCATCGGTATAGCTGTTTCTGAGAAAAGTGCCTGTGATAGACGGACAGACAGGAAGCCGAAATCCAAAAGAACACCAGGATAGTCTGCAAAAGAGATAGATGAGCAAACATTCATGGAAGTGTGGCTACACCTGCCTAGCAAAGCAGGCACCTCCATGGATAGAGCTCTCCATGTTACACAAACCATCTCCAAGGCATGTGACGCGTCGATGCCTAGAAGATGCTGATTCTCCACTAGAAGACCCAATTATTGGTGGAATAGTGAACTTGCCAGCCTTCGATCGTATTGACACGGAGCCAAACGAACGGCTCAGAGAGCAATAGGTAGGATCGATCAAGGGCAAAAGGAGCATGCCTATAGGCAAGCTCGCAAGAACCTCAAGCTCGCCATCCAGCGGAGTAAGAGGGAAATATTTTAAGAAGCTCTGTTTGGAAGCGGATATAAATCCATGGGGTAGCGCCTATAAAATCGTGACAGGACGATTCAGAGTCCGATTATCTTCGCATATCACGTGCCTTACACTCTTGTTGAAAATAATCCCGGGGGTATTTCCCCAGCAAGAGGGGGGTACAGACATTTTCCAGCGTGCCCTGAATGTGATGCCGATTCCACCAGTCACCAGAGACGAGCTGCTGGAAATCTGCAGTCGAATAGGTGACAGAAAAGCCCCGGGTCTGGACGGCATACCGAATAGGGCCCTCAAATGTAGACCGGATATGTTCGCGGAACTGTTCGAAACGTGCCTGTCCGAGGGTATCTTTCCAGCACCGTGGAAGCGGCAAAAGCTGGTGCTGCTGCCTAAGGCTGGCAAGCCGCCCGGGGAACCGTCCTCCTATAGACCCATATGTCTTCAAAACACTATGGGGAAAATGTTGGAGCGGGTTATTTATAATAGACTACTCCCAGTAGGCGAGACACTCGCGGAGGAAAAGACGGAAACGGTCCTCATCACTAAACGCCGCAAAAGAAATTATACCTGCATTAGAATCGTGAATCGTATCATCACTTCCAAGCCCGTCCCTACGTACTCGAGGAGTGCGATCAGACCCGAGTCTGCAAGGTACTCATCTGAAGTGGCTCTGACACGAAGCCTCACCGGAGGTTATCTGGTACCATTGGAACCGGGATGGCCCTCTGAGAGCATTTGCTCCAGGAGAATTCCTGGAGGATGTGTTCTCGGCCCGGTTATTTGCGGTTGGCTAGGATAATTTAAACTAGCTTACTTTTGATTTATTATCTCAGTTACTTTTTTCCAGAAAAATTTTGTGAAAAAATGCGTTTTTTGGCTTGCGTGTTTTTGACGGGATTGAGCGGCGAGCTGCCGACGGGTCGCGGGCTAGCCCCCCACCCCGACACTCGGATCTGTCGTGGAGTCCGTAACGAGAAGGATCCAGACCTCAAAAGAGCCAAAGTAAGGATAGCCAACCTTGAAAGAAAAAATGGTGAGCTGGCGAAAACACTCGAAGATCTTAAATATCAAATGTCATTATTGATAAAGAAAAATGGAAAGCTTACGGAGCAACTAATGGTTGGGGAGGCGGGCCCGCTGTCTCCAAAGGTAGCCAGGAAAAAGTGAAGCTTTCTTCAACTACTTCTGCAGCCATAGAGGAGCCGGGCTGCCTTGAGGGCGAACAAGTTTTCGGCAGTGAATCTTTCCGTATGGAGGACATAGAAAACAATTAAGCTGACGATACGAGAGGCAGTGACAACGGTGGCGGTGGAAATGTCCCAGAAGGGGTGGTAATCAGGCTGGTTGTAGTAGTGAAGAGGGAAAACTGGGTAAGTTTTTGTTTTATTTTTTCAAAAAAATTAAAAGAGAAAAACAAAATTCAAGAAAGAGTATCAACTAACTTAAAGAATAATTCAAGTAGGATTGAAAATTTAAAAAATGGTCCGACCGGGGATACAAGTAGCACCCGAAATAAAGAAAAGGGGGAAAGGGTGCCCCCATTAATGAATTAGGTGGTAGAGATTTAGTCACTCTACTCAATGGGAGCACGGGGCTCTCGAATTTTGTTATTAAAAAGACGGAGGCCGAGAGAGTCCAAGTCAAATGTAACGAAATAGCAGTTCTCAAGAAAGCACGGGAGGTCCTCCCCACCTACACTCCTTCTGAAAGGCTTGGATGCGGAGGAAGACGCCGATGAGGTGCTCAAAATGCTCCGGGGATGGGAACTGAGGTCCAGTTCTTCTCAGTGTCATGCTTTAGTGCGAGGAGATCGGTTTTTAAAAAACGAATCCTGCCACCCTTCCTCGTGCAGATAAGCCCGGAAAGCAGGGGAAGCGATTTGATCGCCATCAGGTTGCTTAATTACGAGGCGATTCGTTTTGAGCACCTGCTGAGGGGCGAAAGAGCCGAAGATGCCAGCACTGTGGTCACTCGGCAGAGTGACCTTGCGATGTGTAAAGTGCGGGAAAGACCATACCGCAGTCGAATGTTCGCTGACTGAAGCAGAGGACAAGGAAAAAACCTTCTATGTCAACTGCCTGATATTATTTTGATTTCAGAAACCCACCTCAGCCCAAGGCATTCCATAACATTCAAGGATTTTGAATTCGTGAGGAACGATAGACGAAATTGTGATGGGGAAGGTGGTACCGGAACACTTGTGGATCGCCATTATCGTTTCAGGCATATTAATAGGCCTGAATTTGAAACTTTGAAACTCCTGCGAAACTCCTTGCGATGGAAGCAATTATATTTTTTTTTTATCGGATATAATAATTAGTTGTATTGTGCGTAGAAAGATGTTGATGAATCGCAGCTATTTCTTGCCCTTGGTGGCCTTTTCGGCAGCCTTGGTCACCTTGCCACCGCTGGCGTCCTTGAAGTTTACAGCCTTGATTACACTGACAGCGACGGTCTGTCTCATATCCCGAACAGCGAAACGACCCAATGGAGAGAACTCCTGGAACGATTCGACGCACAAAGGTTTGGTTGGGACGAGGATGACGATGGCGGCATCACCAGACTCGATGGCCTTGAGGTTCTCCTCGGCGGCGGCGCGGGTGTGAATTCGAGCGGCCGTCACAGGTGATGGTGGCGATGACTGTGGCGTCGAGGGCTTGTGCTGGTATCGCTGGTGTCGTGTTTCCTCTCGGGGTCACCACTTTAGTTTCTTCTTTTTGTTCATTGGAAAAGAGCACGAAACTTATACCACATTAGATAATTTGGATTGTAAAAATATACAAAATAGAAACATTCGCAAACCACTTTCATTTATTAATAATTTAGTTTTCCATTTAAGTTGGTTTTGATTTAAGTGAGTGTTACTCGCCGCGGTTGGAGACAGAAGACCGGCTTATTTCCATGCAGTCCTTTCTGTCCCAACCAACGGCACTTTCTCACCGCTAATTCTCCACTCCCGTGGCGAGATCTAAATGAGTAGCGAGTTCTAAAGTGAGTGGAGAGTTCCGCGCCATCTACCCGTCCGCATCGGCAACATTTGAAATAAATTTCGAATGCTGCGGATCCTGCCGCGCCACAAATGTATGGAAGTCTCTTGGATTCTGTTTTCACTGCCTAGAGGAGGGAATTTACACATTCTGTCAGTTTATACAGTGGGAAACAATCGAGCCAAGTTCAAGGAGGAATTCCATTCTCTGTTTACGATACTTGAACTGAACAGGCTGCATAATTATTATATTACAGCCGGCGACTTGAATGCTAAGCATACCTCGTGGCTAAACGCCACAAACAATCCCAGAAGGGTATTTTTCAAATCTCGGATAGAGTATAAATGCGAATTATATGGGTCAAAAAGTCCAACCTGGCCCAGGGTTAATTCCTACCTGGATTTGTGCATTGCTGATGCGCGCCTGAACTTTAATTTTAAGAAGCCTCAACGGAAACTCCAGACTCTTCCTTAGGATAACGACCATAATGCTATTCTTATTGGAGTTCTGTTTGATGGACGAAGAGTTCGGCTTCTGCCGATGGACAATGGCGTCCACAGGCTGAACTTTAAACAAACAGATTGGAAGAAATTCCAAGAGAGGTTTATTATCTTGATGGGGAAAACGATAGTACAATTGCGCCAGGTAACAGGAGCTTGAAGCAGCGCCTTATAGGTTGCTTCTGCCCTGGACGAAACTTTTAGTCCTCTTCTACTTTTTTAATACTTGTGTGCTGTGTCCAAAACGAGGGAATGGAGGAACCAAAATGGTGAAAGTCAGTTCCTCTTCATCTATGTATCTTAATAATTGTACCCTCGTTGACGACAATAGTCAACTCGAATGGCTATTTGATCATTCCCCAATCTCTCTGTTTATTACTGCTGATAGTATGGAGCATTGAATCAGGAAAAGACAAAAACTCAGTAAAGTGATGCTGGCTTATTTCAAGATTATGCTACATACCATAATATGATGGAAATCGGTAACGTGTAGTACGCTTTTTAAGAATAAAATTCAACACGTAATAATATTAACAACGGAGCCGCTGGACAAGTATTCTCTAATGGAGCATAACTGTCCGCCTACCCTTAATCTACTAGCTTTCGTAGTGGTCTTTCCAATATAACTATAATGAACGGCTTGTGTGTGTGTATATGTGTGTGTGGTGGGGGAAAAGCTACAATTTCTGAGCACTCAGGCCGTTTTGGCCCATTGTACACGCCACTCCCGTCTAACGGAATATTCTGGATTCGTTAACGTATCGCAGGATTTGATGCCCGATGTGTCCATGGGCGGGGCATTCACATAGGAAATGCTCCGTGGATTCCGCTTCCTCATAACAGGAGGGACACGTATTATCTTGAATAATTGCTATTCTGAACATATGCCCAGCTAGTGAATTATGGCCTGTCAGAATGCCCCACAATACTCCTGCAAGTCCTCCCGCTTTTCGACCGGATAAACTTTGTGGTATGCATGTTCGATTCTAGCAGGAAAAGTTTGGTGGGTCGAACAGCATTTAAGCTCTGCCACCTGTCATTGTGAGAAACTTGTTCCTAGTTTTTGAAGACAGACCTAACCAATGCTACTGATACTCCAATTGCTGGTTCCGGTCCCGGCATATGAGAGATTGACCCCTCTTTCGCTAAAGCATCCGAGATTTCATTTCCCTCTACACCAGAGTGACCCAGAGGTACCCAGAGTAGTTCCACCGTATTGAATCTAGAGATAGAGTTCAAACGGTCTCTGCATTCCTGAACGATTTTCAAGGTGATCAAAGGACTACTCAACATCCTCAATGCAGCTTGGATATCACTGAAGATTGCGATGCGCCTGTCCTTCACCCGCTCATCAATCACCCAGTTTGCCGCCCTTGGGATCGTATAAACTTCGGTTTGCAAAACCGTTGCATATTGTCCAAAAGGAATAGCTCACTTCCCGTTTTTATTCGAGAGGTAGAATCCAGCTCCAGAACCGTCTTCTGTTTTTGAGCCATCGGTGTAGAAGACTTCCGTATATCCCGCCACGCATTCCTCTGGGACTTCCCAGTTCTCTCTACGCTTCAGGGTAACTTCATATCTTCTACCAAACAGAGATAAGGGGACACGAGAATCGGAAGGAATTGTAAGAACTGGATTCAGCACTCCCAGCAACTCTTCCAATGCTCTGTACTCCCACATCCGTTGTTTCCCCATACATCTAATCGAATTAGTCTATGAGCTGCTCTCATTACAGTGCTTTGAATAAATATATCCAGGGGCTACAAATTAAGTAGTGCATTTAGAGCTGCGCCGGATGTCGTGCTCATGGCGCAAGTAATATGCAGACACACAGTTCTTCAGCTAGTTTACTGTGAAAACTTTTTGTCTCACCTTAACCCACCGAACTACGGATGCATAAACGAACATCGGCCTAATGATAGCAATGTACATTACCACATGAGGCCTGAGTCCCGATGTGGAGGTAAAGGTCCATCTGCACAGCCCATAAGCTGTGAGAGCTCGTTACATCTTTACCTCTACATGCTTGTTCCAAAGTAGTTTTTTATCTAGAATGACTCCCAGATATTTCACTTCATCGGAGAGTTGAGGGGTAGTACTCCTCATTTCAGGGAAGCAAGGTCCATCCAGTTTTCTCCGTTTTGTGAATAATACCATTGTGGTTTTATTTGGATTAACTGAAAGGCCATGTCTGAGGCACGAACTGTCTATCAAATTAACGGCACGTTATATATTTCCACGCAGCCTTTTGTTGTTCCTGCTGTCAGATAGCGATTGACACCCTCCTCAGCGCACAGCAATCTCTGCGCTAGCATAGCACGATCCATACGCTCTGACGGCATCACAAAGTTTTTGAAAAGGCGCACAGTGAAAAGTCCCTTCAATGTCCACGAACACCCTCAGCGCGTACTCACCATTGAAAGTTGCATCCTCTATCTTTGTAACCAAAGAATGAAGAGCAGACACACAGGACTCAATGGATGGCTTAATTTGGACAGAAGTACTCTTAACATTAGAAGGCACGAAAAATTAGTATCTGAATATTTACCGAATTACTAAATTTACACAGAAACAGAGAGAGATGTTCGTTGACGTTGACGACTGTGACGACACAGAAGTTCCACAAAGCCTCTTTCAGGACTTATCTCGGGACATTGTGGATACACCGTCCAAGTTTTAATTCCAGTTTTCAGTTCTTTGTCCACGGTTCTTTTCTATGAGGCTACCAGTTTCGGGCTTACTTTGAAATGATGTTCGTAATTTTTCTAACAGTATCTTCAATCCAAAACCATTTGCGTTTTCTATTTATGTGGCTATAGATTCATGGGATTAGGAGCTAGAGCTTGATACTAGGGACAGGTAGGTTTGTGTAAATTGGGACTGGGAGTAATTACCGATGTAGAAGACTACTCAACCTTGTGGATCGAAGAGACGGTTTTGGGATTGTAGGGATAAGAGAGGATTTTGGGGAACAGATGAGTACGAAGTGGATTGTCATCAGCGTTCTCAATTTGCATTACCTGGACGATAAGGGCGATGGGAATGTGTTTGACATTTGGTTAGAAAATCAATGGCGTGACGGACGAGGACAGCATCGATGCCGCGAGTTTGACAGGAATCATATAGGATTGTGTTGAAGATATATTTGGAATGGTCTTCGTTCTTGTAGATCTTGGAGGACTGGCTGAGGACCTTCCGTTTTCTCAGTCGAAGCGTTTCTATTTGCGACGAGAAACTATCAGACCAGAATATGAGACCAAAAATAAGAAGAGGTCTGATAAGCTGTTTGGGCGTTCTGGCGCTATATTTTAGAACAAGATACAGGAATTTACGGAGTCGAAAGCTCTTCTTAGGTTTAGGTGCCAGGCGAGTCTTCTGGTTAATACCGAGAAAAATGTCCGTTTTAAAGACAAGAAGCGCGTGCTCAACCGGCTGAAGAGGCAGTAGTTGACAATTTGTGAAAGGAAAGTAGATATGCTTGGAGTACATTTTTTTAGGACTATGGATGAGATTTTGTCCGCATCTACTGATTTCTTGTTACTCGATGCCACGATCGACGTCATAACGGTATTCAGTGTGGCAAAATGGATGGGTGGGATGTTCTCTCGGCGATTCGGGTGATTGAGGGGATGGGTGAAGGAGTTTTGTGTAGTTTGGGTGCGGTGGAAAGATGGGATCGATTGGAGTGGGGAAATTGATTCGTTGACCTCAGTTTCGAAGACCCAGTCACAGATGTGCAATGGTGTGCTTGCAGCAAATCTTTAGCCTTTTCCGATAAGGAGATGATTTGGGGTAGGATTGGGGTTTATTGGGTTCTTTTGCCTCCTCCTCCTCCTCCGAAAGATTTTCGAGGCCGTAATGGAAGGAGATATCTGGCGAATCAGATACAATCATGAATTGTATGAATTATTTGACGACCCACCAGTATCGACACTAGTCAAAATCTGGAAATTGCAATGGGCTGGCCATATCGAACGAATGTACGATGGAAGGATTTCGAAATGAGTGCTGGAGGACAGAGCCGATGGTAGCCGACCAAAAGGAAAGCCAAGGAAACGTTAGCAGGATTCAAGTGACGCTGATTGCAGATCGTTTCTAAGATAGACTTCGAGAACGCAGTCTTTGGATTGAGATAAGGCTAAAATTAAGCTGTAGCGCCATCGAGAAAGAAGGTTGCAAAATATTTATGTCCTAACTGAAGAGAAAGACAACCAAGTTGAAGACAATTTCTGCGATATTAACGATACTATTATATTATAATAATATTGAAAATACAAGAGGCAGCTTGAAAAAGGATTCTGGTCAATACGGACTGAATAAAAAAATATACTGACGGTCCTGCGTAGGTTAACTAAGTAATTCCAGATAAACGTACGGCATGAAAACGATCGCAGAAAAAAACCAGCATCGGAAACCAAAAAGGAAGGAAAAGATTTAAAAAGAAGCACGCAAACAAATCCTTCCAATTAAAGAGGAAAACCGGAACAAGGTTTGTCCTACAAAGGATAGAAATTGCCTTCCAGCCTCTAGATAAACAAGCGCCTACAAGCCTAGCGCCATTTCGATAAGTTGACTATTATCCAATATCATAATGAACTTCCTAATTAGGCTATGAAATTATTCAAAGCAGAAGCATTGTCAGAAAAAGGTCTAATCGAGTTGCTACAAATAATCAATGAAGCTTACAGGTTAAAATATGTTCCTCGACAATGGAAAGTTTTCAAAGGCATAATGGTCTCCGAACCAGTGTAGCAGCCAGGTAGATACTGCAGCCCATATGGACGCACGACATACAATTCTCGTAGCATGTAATGTATTGCATATATTACGTCAGAATATTCACTTTCGCGTGCTACTGACATTCAAAGTTTTAAAATTTGCACTGAAGCGACAATAATGACCGATTTTAATTTTGTTGGCAACAGTGCGATTTTCACCAAACTTGGTAGGACTATGCTTTATATTATATACTCTTTTACTGAATAACGGGGGTTTCAAGCCGGGAAATCGGAAGTTTGACGCTTTAGGTACAAAAGGTTTTGTGTTTTCCTATGTGAACAAAATTTTTGGATCCCACCTTTGCATGGTGGGGGGGAGCTCCTCTTCAAATTCCACCTAAATTTATGCCAGTCACTATTTCCGTGGGATTTCATAGTTCCCATTTGTCCACCAAATTCCGTTGGGATCGGTTACCCGTTTTGGAGAAAAATACGTTGTTATAAACAGACAGTGAATCGATTTTAATAAGGTTTTGCTTCCCACAAAACCTTAAAAATAGTGTAACATACTATCTTTAATTTTGTTTGAAAAGATATCGGTATGGAGGGTGTTTCGTATAGTGGCAGCTTCGTGATTTTTTCAGATTTTCCGGTGCGGTATCTTCTGAGAATGAGTCCGCGAAAAAAGTGACCAGCTTTCAGCTCCCACCCTCCCCCTGTGTACAACAAATGTCTTAACCGAGAGCAGCTTTGTACTATTGGAGATCTTTCGCTTAATAGCCCGCATGGTTATATTTGCTGATAAAAAAATTTACACCCCCCTTTGGCATGTATGGAGACCCTCTTTAAATTGAAGGTAGAACGATGCAACCCACAGTATGCGTGGACGTTCGCAGCTTCCACTTTCCCACTAAATTTGAAGTCAAATGGTGTAACCATTTCTGAGAAAAATGCGTGTGACAGACGGACAGGGAAACAGACGGACAGTAAACCGATTTTAATAAGGTTTTGCATTATAAAAAACCTTAAAAATGACTTGCTATCATAAAGGACAAATTGCTTAAGGACGTAAGCTTTTGATAAACAGTCATTTCCATACCAAAGCTAATCACGATGCTGGCGTTGACTACAGGGTCTTCCCCCCTACCAATTTGAAGCAAAAATATGCAAAGGAAACTACTAAATGGGGAAATCTCAGACGTAGCTTGATGAGTTTTGGTGGCTAAAAATTCCACACTCTCACTCAAATTTCAACCTCTTGACAAAAGAAATCATTGGGGAACTCAGAGCTCCGCACAGCACTCTATATGCTGTTGGTTAGATTGCACATCGATAGTTAGGAAGCATACCGCCTTGTCCCTCTAACTGGACGAAATGATAGTTAAATTGATCGATTGTCAACCTCTGGGTGTGTTTGCTCCAGGTGCAAATCCCAGTTCGCTGCTTTAAGCTTATCACTTACACTTCATCAATGAAATAGTCTCAGTAACAAACAAGTCGGGAAACCGGAAGCTGGACGCTTCAGGTACGAAAGGTTTTGTGTATTTCTTAGTACGTAGCACGTAATATATGCATATGTCCACTTTCGGGTGACATTGATACTCTTCAATTTTCAAAGAAGCAACAATTTCGACGTATTATAAATTTTTTAGTAATAGTGCGATTTCCATCAAACTTGGTATGATCATGCTCTACATCACAGCAGAATTTCGTGCCGCTAGGATGAATTTACGGGGGGTTTCCAACCAATTACAAAAAATTATAGTAATATACTATTATTAACTTTCTTTGAACAGATATCGGTATGAAAGGTATTTCGGAGCTAAGGCACCATATAGTGGCAGCCTCCTGATTTTTTTCAGATTTTTCGGTTGGGTAGTTTCTCAGAATGGCCCCCTCAAAGAAATGATCATTTTCAACCCCCCGCACTCCCCACGTTTTCAAGAAATGTCAAAACTAACACCGGCTTCGAAAAGTACTAATCGAGACCTTTAATTTGATACCCCACATGACTATATTTGATGGAAAAAAATTTTACACCCCCCTTTTACATGTACGGGAACCCCGCCCCCCCCCCCCCCCCCCCTTAAATTCAACGTAAGAGGATGTAACTCACTGTATGTGCGAGCGTTCACAGTTCCCACTTTTCTACCAAATTTAGTGTCAATCGCTATAACCGTCTCCGAGAAAAATGCGTGTGCCGGACAGACAGACAGACGGACAGACAGACAGACAGACAGACGGTAAACCGATTTTAATAAAACCTTAAAAACAGAAAGAAATATAATACAATGTGAATAAGAGGTCCTACACTCTAGAAAGGAGTGAAGAGGTGGAAACCAATACCATCCACTCAGGTTGTTCCTTTAAATCGCATCAAGTGCCATTCAATTCGATAATCACTAAATGCTTCCCCAAAAACTCCATCTCACAACCTTAAAGAACATGATCTCTCGCTTATATATTTTTTCAAGGCCCATGCGTAACTTTCTGTAGTATTTTCTTTTGATATCCATCAGAATTTTCATTCCTGCATTTGAAGACGTAGTTTTTACTCGCACCCCACCTTAAATTGATCCCAATTAGAAACATTCTCCACCACCTCCTAATATTTTCTAAAATATTTTCGAATGGAAGTCCCCTACATATGTACTCGTACATGTATAAACATCCATTTGGGTATCATCGATACTTAAAAAACACCATCGACCCTTCTGTGACTCACCACCTGGATGCGGCGCCCCTTAACTACAACTGTCGCAATAAAACCATGCAGCCATTAATAAATGGGCAATGGCACCACCAAAAAATGTCTCCCAAAAATTTGTGGCGAACCGAAGGGTGTAAATATTCCAGAAACGGCCTTGGTAGGAAGATGGGGTGTTTTATATCTTGACGCGCTACAATTCATATTGCTGACCGCGTTTTCTGCAAGAATTCCGACATCAACGACGTTGAAAGCACGAGGGGATGTACAATATGCTAATAAATTTCAACGAAAATTTATTATTTACGATAAAAATCATAATCCTCGAAAAATATTTTTAGTTTCCTTTTCATCTTACTTCTGCTTGTGAGGGTGGTTTTTCGCTTTAGAGTTTCCTAGTGGTCGGTTCGTCCGTTAATTAGCGGTAGTGGGTGGCATTTTCATATCTGCCTGACGTGGCTATTTGCCCGTCATATAAAAGTTAATTACTTTTATGTCAGTCAGTTGCGACGTTCTATTGTACAACTAGTGCTTATGGCACTTTGCGGGAATAACCTGGACATAGGGGTTACCGAAAGGATATTATGTGGAAGGGTATGCAATTGTGTTTTGTGACATCATTTGCCTACCGTAGATGGTTTGCTAGAACGTCTTTTTGGTAGGTGATCTGAGAATTCAGAAAAGGTCACTATAGCGGTTAGGTTCTTTCAGTACAAAGCTGATTATTCAGTCGAAATTCAGATAATTATGTTGCTGCTATTAACAAAGGATCTCCATGCTTAAATGTAGGATTATCTCAGATTCATTTGGCTTACTAAATAGATATGCTGCCCTTTCAAATGAAGACAACAATTGTCCAGAAGGGACTAGCCGAAACGCAAAGGAAGGGTAGTTTTAACGGCCTCATGCCATTCGAAAGCAATAGTGAAGTAAGGTCCTTCATGGTGTTTCTTGGCATCCCTCAAGTCATTTTGAAGATCCTTTTTGTTGAGTGTGTACGAAGTCTGTCAAAATTCTGGGATCTCTTTAATGTGCATTGAGAATTTCAATTCTAAAAAAGCAAAGGATGGAAGGTATTATGTGCCCTGGCATTAGCCTCATCGCCCCAAAAAAATCAAAATTTTACATATCCTTATTTGAATCCTTACGAAATAGCTACGGCAACCCTCAATTGAAGACGAAGGCAATACGTATTTCACTTTTAGCTTTAAAAAAGTCAAGTGGAAATAAGATTGGTGGCCCATAAAAGTTTGTTAAGCTTCTGTTGAGATGTGACCCGATAGGCGTTGTATAATTGCGCTCTGCAACCACTGAAATAAATCCTCGGAAATTACGCGTTGGAATGAAATTTAGGAAAAAATAAAATTTTAGGATATCTTCCGTTATATTGTCCTGTAGAGGAAGTATATGGCACTAGACTTCCTGCGCATTTAATAACATTTTTTATAGCAATATTCACTAATTAGATACATGAGTGAGAATTTATGGGAGGCTTTATTATTCTCCCTCTGTATCTTAACTTCGCGGTTTTATTCGTTGTTTATAGAGTTCGAAAAGTAACCAGAAAAAGACCCAATCCCCGCGCCTAAAAATATTTTATACCTAAATTAGGGCTTAAATGTTCCAGTTCCACCATCATCAACGGCGTAGACATCCCGGTTTTACGCCGAGGTCCACCAATTCGATATCCCTAAAAGCTGTCTGCGTCCTGACCTACGCCATCGCTCAATCTCAGGCAGGGTCTGCCTCGTCTCCTTTTTCTACCATAAATATTGCCCTTATTGACTTTCTGGACTGGATCATCCTCATCCATACGGATTAAGTGACCCACCCACCGCAACCTGTTGAGCCGGATTTTAACCACAACCGGTCGTGGTATCACTCATAGATTTCCTCGTTATGTAGGCTACGGAATCATCCATCCTCATGTAGGGGGCCAAAAATTCTTCGGAGAATTATTCTCTCGAATGCCGCCAAGAGTTCGCAGTTTTTTTTTTGCTAAGAACCCAAATCTCCGAGGAATACATAAGGACTGGCAAGAGCATAGTCTTATACAGTAAGAGCTTTGACCCTGTGGTGAGACGTTTCGAGCGAAATAGCTTTTGAAATAGGCTCTGTTGGCAGCCAACAACCATGCGCGGATTTCATCGTCATAGCTGTTAGCGGTTGCGATTTTCGACCCTAGATAGGAGAAATTTTCAACGGTCTCAAAGTTGTAGTCTCCTATCTTCATTGTTTTCATTGGGCTAGTGCGATTCGATGTTGTTCGTTCTTTTGGTTTTGCTGCTGACGTTGCCACCATGTACTTCCTCTTGCCTTCATTAATGTTCAGCCCAAGATCTCGCGCCACCCACTGCCTGCTCGATTTGGATGAAGGCAGTTTGAAAGTCCCTGGTCGTTCTTCCCATGATGTCGATATTGTCAGCGTAGGACAGTAGTTGGGTGGACTTGAAGAGGATGGTGCCTCTCGCATTTACATCGGTATCGCGAATCACTTTCTCCAGGGCCAGGAAAAGGACCCATGATAGGGCATCCTCTTGTCTACGGTCTACGTTGTTGATGTTTAATGGTCTCGAGAGTGAGCCTGCTGCTTTTATCTCGCCTCGCACATTGGGCAGGGTCAGCCTAGTCAGTCTTATCAATTTCTTTGATAAATTTCTGCGCGTACCCGCATTCTTTGAGAATGCAACATTACTCGGTATGCGGCATTCTTCCGCTCCGTTGCTAGCTTACATTCATCGTCAAACGTTCCGACTTTTCTTGCGGCTGGGGCCAAGTATCTTTGTGGCCGTATCAATGATAACGTTGTTCAGGTGGTCAGATCATTTGTTGATGCTTTATGTCCAGGATTTCTGTTGACTGCGGTTATTGTGGCATTATAGGTGTTGCGGAATGGCTGTGTTGTGAATGGCTTCAGTGCTAACTTTCACCTGATTGTCGGAGGGCATTGTAGGTGGTGTTGTAATTCGAGCTGGGAGCACCATGCCAACGAGGTAGTAGTCCGAGTTTATATTGGCCCCCTTATATGTTGTGACATTCATCAAGGCTGAGAGGTGGCGGCGTTCAATCAGCACTTGATCAATTTGGTTGAAAATGGTCCCGTGTGGAGAGGCCCACATATGTTTGTGGACCGTTTTCCGCGCAAACCGGGTACTTCCAACAACCGTTTCATACGATACTGCTAACTAAATAATCCTCCGCAGTCCATTATCACTGGTATTCCTATGTAAGCTATGAGAGCCGACGTATCGGCTGAATACGGACTCCGTCCCCACTCGGCTGTTGAAATCTCCAAGTATGATTTTGATATCATACTTGGCACAGGCTTCGAGGGTTCGCGCAACTGTCTTGTATAAGGTATCCTTCTCCGACTCTGCAGTTTCCTCTGTAGGGACGTGAAAGTTTATGAGGCTTATATTTCTAAACCTGCCTCGCAAGCGCAGAGTGCATAGCTTTTCGCTTATATTTTCAAAGCCGAAAGCAGCTGGTTTCATTTTTTGGCTGACTAAGAAACCTACTCCGAGCACATGGTTTACTGGATGGTCGCTATAGTATATGGTGTAGCGGCTCTTCTCCAAGAAACCGGTCCCTCTCCATCGCATCTCTTACAACGCTGTTACATCAGCCTTATATTGGGACAGGGTATCGGCTAGCTGCTCACCAGCATTCGGTCTGTACAGGACGCGCATGTTGCATGGGAAAGACGGTAGGAAAATTAATGAAGGCGATCCCTCATCTGCTGAGGAAGGAGGAGCTTCGGGGAAAAGTTACAAATAAGGACATGGGGCGCAGTTCGTAACTAATCCTGCCCTGCGATTTAAAACCGAAATGGCAGTTCCGCGGGGTAAGCGAAAGAGACGGAATTGGTTTTAGTGCGTAAAATTCTCACATAACCGTATGGCAGGAGCCAGCGGTAAGTTTTGAAGTTGTCCACCTACCAACGCCGCTTTAGACAAAACCTTAAAAACGGAAGCTGTCCACATCGCCAATTACCGTAAAAGGAATTATGCCCACATTCAAATTGAAAATCATATCATATCATATTACCAAGCCAGCCATCATATACTTGGGAGTCATGGCAGACTGGAAACTCAGTTATAAGGAACACGTGCGGCATGTTTGCAACATAGCACACACTGCAAGTATGGAACTGGTAAGGATAATGCCGAACGTGGGAGGGGCACGATGTGCTCTGCCTTCAGCACTGACTTAGATGATGCAGTGTTCGTCATTTCGGGAATGAAGCCGATTGACATCTTATCAGATGATATGACGAATATATACAGTGGGAAGCCAACTCTCTCTTATCGCAGACGAAGAACACCGAAAGGGAGAGATCTGTAAATAAACGGCAAGAGCGCTGGGAATGCTAGGGTAAGTCGATGGACGCACAGGTTGATCCCTATCATCAGCGAGTTGTCGAGGAGACGACACGGTGAGATCAACCACAATTTTCTCACGGAAAGCTCAGACAGATATCGCCAGCACCTGCACAGCTTTAAACTGGAAACCTCACCCGATTATTCAAAGTGCAATGAAATCTTCGCGGACCTAGAGTATGTATTCTTCCACAGTCCAAGATTTGTGGGAGAAAGGAGGAACTTAGAGGAGATCTAGAAGAGGTGCTGGTGCCGAGAATGCTAGCATTCGAGGAAGATGTGGATGCGATCAACTCCATGATCGAATCTATCCAAAACAGACGGCGAAAAGCAAAGGAGATGAGAAAAAAGCATTTACGTACACCGCCTAGTGAGAAAAGGTGACCAAAATCCGCTTCGTGATGTAAATCTGTAGATGCTTTCACGATGCATGGAGGAAACTCAGGGTTTGTTTGAGTGGGTGAAAATCCCACCCGCTGGCATATCCAGGGCACTGTGTTTTGAAAATTTCCTCCTCAACAAAAAAAAGCAAAAAGGTTGGCAGACAGACAACCAAACGAACCGCAGTTAACCGACTTTAATAAGATTTTCTTTTCAACAAAGTATGCCTGTGGGCCCCACAAGATACGGACTCAGCATGAATCCAATCAAAACGGAACTGATGCTATTCACCACGAAGACAAGGTTACCTGAATTCCTCCTACAACGACTGAATGAACGAAGATTGGTTCTGGGTCTGGGTCTAATCCTGGATTCAAAGCTAAATTAGAGATTGAACATGAAACTGAGGGTTAAGAAGGCCTGTATAGCTTTCTATGCCTACAAGAGAACCTTTGTAAAGAAATGGGGTCTCCGGCCGAGGATGGTTCTCTGGATGTACACCGCTGTAGTGCGTCCGATCCTAATGTACGGCTCTATAGTATGGTGGCAGGCTTCGAGGGATAAATAGGATGAAGCTCAATAGGATTCAAAGAACTGCGTGTGCAGGTGCTACTGGGGCTCTACAGTCCTGCCCGGCAAATGCTCTCAATATATTCCTGCATCTCCTCCCCCTAGACCTCCACATTAAATACGTTACAGCGTGCAATGCCGTCAGACAACATGAGTCCGGATGCTGGGCAGCGAAGTCTTACGACAACAGCGACATCCTAGTACCTCGGAAAATCTGGGCATTCTCCACGGACTATGCCACACGTAAGCTGAACTTCACGAGAAACTTTACTGTGGACTTTCCAACCAGGACAAAGTGGAAGACCGGCGGCGTGTTGCAAGGTTATGACTCAATATTCTTTACCGACAGATCAAAGATAGCCGGTTTAGTTGGCACGGGGGTTTTCTCGAATACAGACAGTGTATCTAGTTCGTATGGTCTCCCAGGTTTCGCCAGTGTATTCCAAGCGGAAGTACTGGCGACATTGGGAGTCTGTCGATGGCTGGAGCGAGATTCGAGCCCCAAGTGTAACATAGCCATTCTGACCGACAGCCAAGCGGCCATCTAGGCCTTGTACTCAGCGACGACATCTTCCAGGCTGGTGAGGGAGTGCAGAGACGCGCTCAACCATCTGGGCGGCACGCTCAAGGTCACCCTCTTCTGGGTTCCCGGGCATATGAACTTAGAGGGGAATGAGCGGGCTGACGGATTTGCCAGGCGAGGCTCTGCTCTTAGCAGTCCTTCGACGAATACAGTCGGTGTCCCTCTGGCGGCTGTCAGGGGCCGAGTCTACTTGCGCTACCTAGCAGCCGCGGGCCTTAGATGGCGAAAACTTATGAGCTGTGCCAAGTCAAAGAGAATTTGGCCCGTTTATAATATGGCCTATCGGGCAGCTCCTGTGCAAATGCATTCACGATTACAGGGATCTACACGGGGCACTAGCCCATAGGGTACCATGCTGCTAGGCTTGGCATACCGTACAATCCGCATTGCCGAAGCTGCGAAGAAGGAACGGAAATCCTCATGCACTTTCTCTGCGATTGCCCAGATCTAGCTAGAGTCAGGCTACGGACACTGAGTAAGCCATTGTTTGGGGACCTCAGAGAGATTTTTGACTGCAGGGTGCGAGAGCTGCTTTCCTTCGTAAATGCTACGGGCTGCCTCTGAAGATCTGAGCCGGCTAGACTGTGCTTCCCTGCTCCCATAACAGCAGTCACGGTCTTAGGAGTTTGTGGCATCAAAACGGCGCACCAGAGCGCTAATGGGGCTCCTCGGAGCGCGACTGATACCTACCTACCTACCCAACAAAACCTGGAAAAGTAGCCCGAAATGATAGCACATATAGCTTCCAGTGCCGAAGCGGGAGGCAACGTTGGGGGTTGGAGAGGAAACGCGTTGTAGCTGGTTCCATGTTAACAACGTGATCTTTAATGCTGTCTTCTATCGTTCACTGAAGTACAGGTATTGGACGAAATCAGAAGGGACCGTTAGATTCATCAGCATTGAAGGTCTCACTAGGACCGTGTGGAACAGGGAAAGGCGAAGGTTTGAGCGTCAGAGGTGACTTAAGTATAACACTAGTATTGACATCCACTTTTGCTGGAATTTTAGACAGAGAGCGAAGCAGGATTGTCGCACTGAGAGAGGAGGCAATATCGTCCGATGAAGCAATCGAGACGAGTTGTTCGGCAGAAGACGTTCCCAATATCTGCAGAATGTTGCGGACTAAGTCAACTGCCTGTAGAATCAACACCTCACCGATTTGATCAGCCTGACCTTACTCCTAGTGTTTGTATTCAAAACCGGTAAATACTAGCTATCGAGCGATAGAAATTGTTGAAAATTACAAACTGGAAAGCTGTTTTTAAGGCAAGGTTTGATCTTAGCCTATCCCCTACTACGGTTATTACGTCCGACGGGGATGCACAGTATTTTACAAGGAAGATAATTGTTTCCGCAATGTCACCTTGCTTGAACTCAAGGTAAAATATTAATATTACCTAGAAACCATGTAAATTTCTAAGTTACCTTTCGACAAACTCCAAGCCCATGTACCTAAAAGAGGGTTTCATGGGTGAAGTCTTTCTTCTTGAGATCTTCAGCCATCCGGGTGCTATCGTCTAGCTCTCTTTCCAAGAATTTAAAACAAGCCTTTAAAAGAACTAAATTCAAATTCGCAAAGACAACATTTAAATCGAAATATTAACTGCCCCTAGACAGCAAGTGTCCTTCTATTACATTTCCAAAATAACTTTCCACTTAGCCTGTAATTCGTGAAAATCAGACTCGCTTCCGAAATAATCAAATTAATCAAATACAATCATAATCAAATTATTTGTTTTACTATCGCAAATTATAATCAATTAAAAACTGGATCGTATCAAGTGAAAACAGCACAACATAATCCGAATCAATTGCGAATATTCGCCTGTTCTTTGTTGCTTTTTGGGCACTAGGCAATGGAATAAATGAACTGAAGGTCACTTGGTTACTGGAGTTTATGGTCACGCCATTGCGTGACACAATCTTGATGTCTTCAAGCAGTATACGGACATATGTATGTATGTTTGGGCTGAAAAGCAGTAGGTGTATATGCCAAATTCAGACATGAATCCAAACGGAAAGTAGTTAAATCCTTGCCAGCGACTTTTTTGTTATCTAAGTGTGCATTTGAACAGGATATGCGAGAAAATAAAAACAAGCCATTTAAAATGTCCTCCTCGGAGTGGCGTTGATTTGATTTATTGGTAATTTAACGAAATTTCAGTGACGCGCGAAATCGCATTTATCGCTCTATGGCACCTTTAAGTGTCCTTTATTAGTCGCCGTCCTTTCTGCCATGTGAATAGGATTATGATGAAGTTTTTGCCACACCCATTTCTTACGCCATTTTTTCGCCCTGTAATGACATCATAGCACACAGACATGTAGAATGACGAAGTCTCCTTGCCGGGAAGGCTCACTTAAAAAGAGAGTACTCCGATGCACGTCCTCTTTAAATCCTTTTTATGCACACCCCTTGAGGAAAACTCATTACAGATGATTATTCTCAGCAGCGAAAATGGTGCAGAACGAGAAGAAAGGCAACTGTGGCCTTTACCCACTGTCATCGTCCTCGTCGTCAGCCATTTCGCCTAATGAAAGACATTGTGCACAAACATTTTCTCGTTAATGGATAAACGAAGAAAATGGGAAAAGCACTTTCAAGCTCTCCTTAACGGAGTTATCTCTGCCTGGAGAATCGGTTGCTATTGGCTGTTTCGGCTGCCGCATTTATTTTGATGGTGTCTAGGAACTATAAAGATGCCGGCGTCTATATGAAATTATCGAGGGAAAATGGAAAATGGAAGACGAGTTGAGGACATGCGCAAAAATTTATCTTTAAGTAGGAGGAAGTAAGTGGAATAGGAAAAACTTATCAAGGTTCTATCAATCGAAGATAAAAGGTAGTTGGGAACAACACAAAATGGAACTACACCTTGGTTCTGCGGGGAATGAAGTCAGGCAGTGAATCAGAAATTTTCGCAAACTAGGCCGTGTGATTTCAAATGTGGGAAAATTATCAAAATCCATCAAAAACTCATTCGAATTCAATCGCAGAATTATCCGTTAATCGCAGACGCTGTAGATGTGATTGTGGTATGTAATCTCAGCAGGGCTTATGAACTCCTAGGTCATAATTTATCGGAAAAGCTGGCTAAAGTCGCCCCTGATTGAGCAAATTTAATAGCGTGCACTTCAATTAGCTCAAACTTCTCGGGAAAATGTAAACATCTCCACTTTAAAGTGCAACAGCTTGCCTACTGCCTTTTGTGTCCAACTGGCTCTAATATGTATATTTACTTTGCGTACGAACGCCGGAGAGCCTTGCATGATTGGGAGCAATAAAGAAATAGGTTAGAACGCGCTTCTGGGTGATTGCACTTGAGCCCATAGACACCCATATCCCACACTACCCCCACCCGGCCGGGGACTAAATCTAATTTTTTTTTAATTTATTACCGAAAACCTATGGGAAATTTGTGATTTAGTCTCGTATAAATCATTTTATGGATGAAATAGTGTAGAAACTAATTAGGAGAGATGCCGAAGAGGGTAAAGTGTAATTAAGATTTTTTCCCGCAATCAATTCATTCGAGTGTTGTTAGTCATTAAGGGATTTTGTTAAATTGGAACTTTGCCAGGCTGGAAACTGGATTTTTTGCCGCTTCACGCTTCTGTAATCTGTGAAATGATCTTTGCTTTGCATCTATACAGTTAAAATTATGCACTTTTTTCTGCAAACGTGTTATTACTAAATGTTTACACTGGATGAGATTTTACATCTAATTCCGAGTTGTATCTAGCCCGATGCGCTGAAAGATTCAAATATAGGCATGAAAAGTGTTTGCTGTAAATCACATAATTAATATACGCATAGAGGAAAAGTTGCACGAGGAATGAATAGCGCAGAATTTCGAATTTGACATGTTAATTACTCTGCGTTCCGCGGATTTAACCAACTCCCCTGAGCAAAAGAAATGATTTACATCTTGTTGTACTTCCTGCTCCAAACATTACTAATGCGTGCAGTGCATTAGTGATGTAAGAAGTGCAACAAGTCAACAGAAGATAGCAATTATAATTGATTTATTCCACGAAATCCTTATTTGTACTTTCCATGGCCATTTTGAGTGTTCACTTCCGGGACATATGACTTTTTCTTTCTTTCTTCAAATGACTTTTTTCGTATGTTCCTAACCAGTTCCTCATTTTTTCTGGTAGGGGAAATGAATGTGTTCCGCCGGCGAGTTATGACCTGTCAGAATGCCTACAATATCCCTGCAAGTCTTCCAGCTTTTCTACAGGATAAACTTAATGGTATACATGCTTGGTTCTGACAGGAAAAGTTTGGTGTATCTAGCAGCATTTAGGCTCTGCCACCTGTTCTTATGGGACGTTTATTCCCAGTTAATGAAGACAGCCTTAGCCAATGTTATTGATAGTTCCATTACTGTTTCGAGTCCTGGCATGGGGGAAATTGAACCCTCTTTTGCTAAAGCATCCGATATTTCATTTCCTTCTACGCCACAGTGACCAGGTACCCAGAGTAGTTGCACCATATTGAATCTAGACATAGAGTTCAAACGGTTTCTGCATTCCTAAATGTGAGGTGATCAAAGGACTACCCAACGCTCTCAATGCAGCCTGGCTATCCCTGTAGATTGCGATGCGCCCGCCCTTCAATCACTCGTCAATCACCCAGTTTGGCGCCCTCAGGATCCCATATACTTCAGCTTGAAAATCCCGTGAATATTGTCCCAAAGAAAAAGCTCACTTCTCTGTTTTATTCGATAGGTAGATTCGGGGTCTAGAACCTTCTTCTGTTTTTGAGCCATCGGTGTAGCACACTGGAAGACTTCCGTATATCCAGCCACGCATTCCTCTGGGACTTCCCAATTCTCTTTATGTTTGAGGGTAGCTTCATATCTTCTATCAAACAGACGTATGGAGACCCGAAATAAAAAGAATAATAAGGAATCCCAAGAGAACGGATTGGGAATCCTACACAATGCACCTGAGCAACAACATTGCCCACCTTCAAGGGAGCGGTGACATCAGGAGCGATTTAGAATTAGAAACGGTGGTGGAAGACCTCAACACAATCGTCATTGACGCATACGAGGCCAGCTGTCCGGCCAAGACAGTCAAGTCATCAAGGGATGTACCATGGTGGAACAGAAACTTAGCCAGAATGAGAACGGAGGTACGAAAACTCTTTAACCGGGCAAAACGAACCGGGGACTGGCGGAGGTATAAAAATGCACTGACTGCGTATAGCAACGCCATCAGGGAAGCGAAACGGAACAGCTTTAGGGAATTCTGTGAAGGGATTGAACAGATCACAGAAGCAACCAGGCTGTACAAGGCTGTAGCCAAAGACGGGAGAATATCCTCTGTCTGCTTGAAAAAGGAAGATGGGACATTCACCGAGAATGAGGAGGACAGGGTACACCTGCTTCTCAGAACTCATTTCCCGGGGTCCTACCCCTCGGCGGCAGGCGACAATAATCTGCCTGACACCCCAATAACGAATAAAAGGGGAAGGAAAGAGAGCTGGAAACTAGCAAAAGAGGTATGCTCAGAAGCTAGGCTAAGATGGGCAGTGGGAACCTTTCAACCAATGAAATCTCCCGGAGTAGATGGCATTTTCCCAGCACTTATCCAGAGAGGCCTAGGAATTATCTTAGAGTCTCTTCTGAGGGAGGTAAGGGGGAGCATAGCACTGGGTTACATACCAAGGGCATGGAGACGGGCAAAAGTGGTCTTTATTCCGAAGGCGGGTAAAAAGGATCCTTTTCAGCCTAAATCTTTCAGACCAATCTGCCTAACATCGTTCGTACTCAAAACGGTGGAGAAGGTCATAGACAACTATATTAGAACTAACGTTCTAAAGCGTAATCCCTTACATCACTGTCAACACGCCTACCGGGCAGGAAGGTCAACTGAAACTGCTCTGTATCAGCTGACAGAGGTACTACGGGACGCCATAGAAACAAAAGAAATTGCACTGTGCGCGTTTTTGGATATCGAAGGAGCATTCAACAACACATCGCACACAGAGATACAGGATGCCCTGAGCCGCAAAGGAGTGGGAAACACCCTGGCACTCTGGATGGGCAAAATGCTAGAAAGCAGACAAATAGAGGTACAAACAGGTACAAATTCTATTATCATAAACACCACTCAAGGCTGTCCACAGGGCGGAGTACTATCGCCGCTGATGTGGAGTATGGTAGTGGATGAACTCCTGGACGTGTTAACTAATACTGGAATACAAGTCCAGGGCTACGCGGACGACATTGTTCTAATCTGTAGGGGCAAATATGAAGATACCCTATGTGATAGAATCCAAACTGGATTGAGGGTTACTAGTGCCTGGTGCAGGAAGGTGGGACTGCGGATCAACCCAACCAAAACCACCATAGTACCATTCACTAGGAGGCGTAAGCTAGATCACCTGAAAGCCATAACATTACATGATATGGAGGTGAAACGAGAAACAGAGGTCAAATACTTGGGAATCACGCTAGACCAAAAATTACTCTGGAAGATACATGTCGAAAACACTTGTCGGAAAGCCACGAGGGCTCTGATGGCTTGCAGATCCATAGCAGGAAAAAAATGGGGTTGTAGCCCGAAGATACTACTTTGGATATATACTGCAATAGTAAGACCAATGATTACCTATGGAGCGGTAATCTGGGCAGAAAGAACCCAACTCAGCACACAAGCCAGGGAATTACATAAGCTCCAAAGGCTGGCTTGCGTGTGTATCAGTGGAGCAATGAGGACATGCCCAACGGCATCCCTGGAGGTCCTTCTGGGATTAACCCCTCTCCATCTGCACATACAGATGCAGGCAAGGAGATCAATAATCAGGATGGCCGGTAGTATGAGTGAGGCGGGGAGCTGCCTAAATCGAAGGAAGATTGATATCCTTTCTAGGCGGTATCCCGAATTACTGATACCGAGGGACAACATGACAACGAGGTTTCACTTCGATAAGAAGTTTGAAACACGTTGCAGTAACAAGGCAAACTGGGAGAGCGTAGCTGCGACATACGGCTTAAACCAGCAACTGATTACTTGGTACACTGACGGATCCCTCACAGCAGAGGGAGCGGGTGCCGGAGTCATTGGTCCAAGGAAAATGTACTTTGAGCCAATGGGCAGGTACACTAGCATATTCCAGGCGGAAATTTACGCCATAGACAAATGTGCCTCCTTTAATCTGCAAAGGAACTACAGGGGGCAGAACATAGCTATTCTCACCGATAGCCAAGCAGCGATCAAGGCACTTAGGTCCAACCAGGTGAACTCTAAACTGGTATGGGAATGCCTTGAGAGACTGAATACACTCGGCTCGTCCAACAAGGTCTGGATACTTTGGGTTCCAGGCCATGCTGGGCTGGAAGGCAATGAGGCAGCGGATGAATTAGCCAAGAAGGGAGCAGGGATGCCTTTATACGGGCCAGAACCCTTCTGTGGAATCGGAAACGGTTTCATGGCTATGAATCTAAGAAACGAAGAAAAACGGTTGAGGGAACTATATTGGGCGGGCCTACCAGGGATGGAGCAGTCCAGGGTGCTTATTGGGGGATACGAACCCATGCGCACAAAGGATTGCTTAAACCTCACCAAAAAGAACCTCCGAATCATAGTGGGAATTCTCACTGGTCATTGTCGGCTGAACTACCGCCTAGGAAAGCTAGGGATATCTACGGACACTGCCTGCAGGTTCTGTGAGGAGGAGGACGAAACCTCTATGCACGTCCTGGGACAGTGTCCAGCACTTGTGCAAAGTAGGTCGATACATCTGGGAGAACACTTAATACCAGATGCAAAGCTGAAACTTCTGGAAGTGGGGAACATAGTAAAGTTCCTAACGGTTACTGGCCTGCTTGAGATACTATGATCAACAGGAACACTATAACCAGTAAAAGGGGCACAATAGTTCTTGAAGGACGCGGTGCGACTTTCCCTTAACAGAATAATAATAATAATAATAATGGAGACCCGAGAATCAGCATTGTACTGGATCCAGTTCTGCCAGTAATTATTTCAATGCTCTGCCCCCCGCCCATGTCCATTGTTTGCCCATAAATCTAATCGAGTTAGTCTATGAGCCTCTCTCATTGCAGTGCTTTGAATAAATATACCCAGGCGCTGCAAACTGAGCAATGCATTTGGAGCTTCGCGAGTGTCGTGCCCATGGTACCGGTAGTATCCAGGTACACAGCACTCTGTAGCGCGGCTAGATTGTGGTGAAAAATGTTTGTCTCACTTTAACCCACCACACTACAGATGCATAAGCGAACGTCGGCCTAATGATAGCAACGTATATCCACATTACCACATGAGGCCTAAGTATTTCTACACACTGTTCTGAGATCACGATCAATAGCAAGCACAGCCATGTCATCCGCATAAGCTTGAGCAGGTACTGACAAATCGTGCAGTTCGCATTGTAGTGAATCGATCAACATACCAGGCAGAAGTGGCGATAGCACACCCTTTCGTTGGTTCTGCTGTTAGGTAGCGATCAACACCCACTACAGCACATATCAATGTCTGCGTTAGCATAGCATAGATTCACTTAATCAAAATATTTTTTTAATTTAACGGACAACAAACAGATTAAACTCCAATTCATTATTGTCCTCAGGAGGAGGAGAAAGCAAAAATCTTGTCCTACGTTTAAAAAGTATAATGAACACCATGCGCTCTGGCAGCATCACAAATTTTTTAAAAAGGCGGACAGTCAAACCCAATGTCCACGAACACCTCCATCGCGTACTCACCCATCATAGTTCCATCCTCTATCTTTTCTATCAAAGAATGAAGGGCAGTTTCAGGACTTTCCACGCTGGTAAATATGTTGGTTTTCATTAAGCGGGTGCAACCTAAACGCCTTCGCACGAATATGATGTTCAACCGGGCTCTTCAAACATTTCAGCGTGAATGATGTCAAACTGAATTCTTTGAATTAGAATAGTCACCATTCCCAGGCTTCGGTATGAATATTACCCTAACTTTCTGCTAAAACTAGGACGCGGTCAACATGATTCGCATCATACAAATTGATATGCACCGGAGTGCAACCGCTCACGTGTTGCTAGCGCAGTTCGATGCGGACACCAAAGCTAATTTAGTACTCATCAGTGAGCAGTACAAAAACAAGGACCCAGTTTCATGGCACCCTCACATATCAGGTACCGCTACCATGTGGGTTCAAGACGGCACCCTCCTTAGGGTTCTTACCTAAGGCCGAGGGGACGGCTTTGTCTGCATTCGGTGTTCAGGGATAACGTTTCTTAGTGTCTATCTTACACCGAATGAGACGATGCTAGACTTTTGACGCAGGCTTGATGCTTTGGAGGACGCTATCTTAGGCGCAGATGGACGCATCCTGGTCGGGGGTGACTTCAATGCTAGGGCACTTGAATGGGGCATGCCTGATATAGACTTCAGAGGGAAACGAATTCTGGAAATGGTGGCGAGAACAGGACTGGTAGTTCTAAACACCGGATCCATCCCAACGTAACCTTCGCGTCGGAATCACTGGTGTCGGTGGTTGATGAGTAGGGAATTCTAGAAGACTTCTCGGCAAGCAACCACTAATACATTGCCTTCGAAGTGTTGGACGCAAACTCCTGATGTGCGCCACCCTCGCGCTCTTTCTGTGCATGGAACATCGCGAAAGTAAACACCGGAGGTATATCGAAACTCTTGGAACAGGTGGGACTGCGCTGGAGGGTACTTCTGGGGCGTTCCTACTGGAGTCGACACTGTCGTAAATTAAGTTATGAACCTGATAACGATGGAGGGCAGGAGGGCATTGATACGTGCAAAACTTCTATGTATTGGTGGACAGTGGAAATCGCAGAGCTCCGTAAGGAGTATCAAATGCTCCGCCGCTTAATACGACGTCTAATCGGCCGGGAGGAGGCCTATACCATAGTAACGCAGTACAAATCAGCCAAAAAGAGACTCCGTAGCACAATAAACAAGAGCAAAGCTCGCTGCTTGCAGAATCTGGTCGACGAGGTGAATTGGGATACGTGGGGACTCGGTGACAAACTGCTAACCCGAAAAATCGGGGCTCTGTAGAAACCCTGTCCACTTTAGGCCGAGCAGATGGACCGCATTGTAAGGGCGCTCTTCTATGCGCATCTTGTATGGGATCATCGTCGCGGAGAGCGCAGAGGATTATCCACTTTTCTCTATAAAAGAGTTGGAACAGCCAGTCCTCTCTATGAAAAGCAAGAAGGGGCCAGGACCCGATGGTATTCCAGTAGAGGTATACAAACTGGCATTCCAACACCGGTCCGACCTACTGCTCGGCGCATTCAACGCTTGCCTGAAAGAGGGCACTTTCCCTGCTCGTTGAAAGATGGCAAGGCTTGCGCTGATCCACAAAGGGAAAGGCGACTCCGAGTTGCCGTCTTCATACCGCCCACTATGTATTTCTGGAAAAGTGCTCGAAAAGCTCATCAGGAGTAGACTCTTTGAAGCGATACGCGCCACCGGTGATTTATCCCTCCTCGTAACGCTTGACGCCAGAAAAACCTTTAATTCCGTAAGATAGAAAGATATTCTAAGCAAACTAGACAATAATTTCCACGTGCCGAACTATCTCTTACAGATATTGAGGGACTATCTGAGGAACCGCTCCCTGGTCTATGAAACACTAGACGGTCGGAGGAAGATGCAGTCACGTCGGGAGTAGCACACGGATCCATCCTAGGGCCGCATCTCTGGAACGCTACCTATGATAGTCTACTTAAACTCGACATGCGAGCCTGGTCGGCTATGCAGATGATGTCGCGGCGCTTGCTGCTGGACGCACTGTCGAACAAGCGCGTGACTGAATAGGAAGCATGGTGAGACTGACTATTTCATTATCCAATTTTTAAGTGGACATTGAGGTGTTCAGTCTTATCTGCACAAGATTAGAAAGGCGCGATCTTCGAATTGTGTGTTTTGCAATGGAGTTGTGGACGACGTCCATCACAATTTTTTTCTTGTGGAAGATGGGATGGGGTTCGTCAGCAACTCGATTTAAACACAAATGATCTCTCTCCAGACAACATTGTCGAAGAGATGCTGAGAAGTGCTGATAGTTGGAGTCGTGTTGCCCATTGCGTTCGGATCCTTCTCGTTGCTAAGAAGATAGAGCTCGACCGGTGGCGGAGCCGGATGGCAGGGAGTTCCTTGAACTGACAGTTCCCTTCCTCCTCTCCCCTCCCGTTGGAATTTGAAGGCTCCACAAAACCAGGGAGTTCGGAAATTAGCCCATAGTAATGCGAGAAACGGTTCCAGGCTAGCTCTCTGACGATGGGGAGGTGTTTAGTTGGTAGTCCGACGTCGTACCGAACCGGGAGTCCAACACTGTGTGCATAAATGCGCTCACCTGGAGTTCATGAAAGTATCATTGCGTTTTCTAAGGGTGTCCAACCTGGCCGACTCATCCCTTTTAAGGACGCTGCATAGCCTTGAAGTCTCCTTTCCACCTTTCAGTTCCTCATGGCATGTTATAAAGGAGTTTCGTTTCGAACACTTAACGAGAATCTTATATTAACGCAGTGATTTGCGGAAGTTTAACAAGTCTTCGTTCATACTAGTTTCAAAAGCACGGTTTAGAAGCCACCTGGTTGATTTCCTGAGTTTTTGAAGTTTTTGAACCGAGGAACGGTTTCGCCACTTTGGCCTCGGCAACTTTAAGAAGCTTCTTCAAACGCCAAAGGAGTCCTTAGTCACCTAGGGAGTAGGTGCATTGAACTTGGTCCAATCTTTTTTCCTAGGCTGTCTGTCCGCAACAGTCAGATTGAATTCTAGGTATCGGTGACCTGACTGTGAAACTTCGGCTGGCGCCCGCAGTGTGTAATGAACTCTAACACCTTTGAAGTACAGACCCACGAGCGTAGGAGCGATCGTGGGTTGAATCTAAAATTTTTCCCTATTCAGATTAGGTGTAAAATGATTTTCAGAAAAATTTTCTTTCGTATAAAGGTCTAATATCTGCTCTTATATGTCCGGATAGCTGAGTGGTTAGAGCGCAAGGTCGCAGTTCAAATCTCACTGGTGATTGTGGGATTTGTATCGTGATTTCACGTCGGATACCTGTCGACTCAGTTGTAAATGAGTACCTGAGTCCAATCAGGGTAATAACCTCGGGCGAGCGCAATGCTGACCACATTGTCTCCTATAGGGTACTATAATCCTGTAGTGTACCATTGCGGTCTTGAATGAAGTGCTCTAACACACTTCGAGGCATGTGCACATTCTTGAGGTTTTTCTAGATAAAAGCGCTTGGCGTTTTGATTGACTTTACTTTCTATTTCAAAATAATTCACCTTTTGAAGAATCCAAATTCCGAAGTAAGACGAAACAAATTTGTCTCTGGCCTTTCGTAGCTACCATGGTTAATATGACGCCCAAACTATTATATTTAAAGCAAAAATCATGCCACTTACCTTGAAAGTAACTTTTTGTCCTTAAATAACTAACAGATAGCCTAAGAATACTCAGTCGATCCAATTTGCTAAGAATATTTTGCTCGAATGGCAGTAACGATGCTAACAAGTCCAATTCGGCATTAAGTCGTTCCCGATGTCGCTTCGATGGGTTGCTCTTCGTTACGCCATCCTTCGGAGGCGGTTTCAGGCTGCAAGTGGTAAAATACAAGCAAACATAAAAATTACTCTGGAAATTCGAATATCACCATAAGAACGAGTCAATTAGGCAGGCAAACAATAAACAACAGCAAATTAATGGTTTATTAAATTCAAATGTGAATAAATTGTTCGACCCTAAACGGAATTGCTCCATAAATGGAGTAAATAAACGACGGCAAGCGAAATTTTCCAAGAGTCATCAAAGGATCATCAATTTTGCAGTAAAATCGATTGAAGGGAGGGAGAGTCGTAATCCAGTCGTTAAAGTATGGGTCGTACTACCGACGGGAAATAGTCGTTGTGCCGGGGGTGAAGCTATCAGGGTGAACCTTTTTCGGGATATTAAGACGACCAGGGGGATATGCTTGAAATCGATTAGCCATGCCCACTTGATCTCATAATTTTTGCCCTTCGTCGTCGGCGCGGGCGAGTAACGCAACCTTTAATTTGAATTCATGTCTGGAGTTTTTCTTTACTATGTTTTCCGTTTCCTCGTATCATTTGTGGAAGGAACTCTAAAGTGGAACTTGGACTCATTTATTGATTTCGGTGTGGGGTGGAATTCTGTGTGAGTAATTATTTTCTTTGTTTTTTGACAGTCACTAAATAACATTTTTCAAAAAGAGAATGAAGAAACGGTTTTTAAATGCACCATTAGATGAATGGGGGTGCTAATCAATTTTCTTGGGTGGGAGTTAAGTAAATTTCGAGAAAGAAATATATGAGTGATGCGAACATTTCTTACACCATGAGAGCCCTACTGCATAAGTTCACTTTCTCTGGCCAACCCTTCCTTCAAAGTGAACTTGCTTCCAAAAGTTCTTCTAATAACTCAGCCCAAAATTATGAAAGGTTAAATTTTTTTGGGTAAAAAATATTCAAAGTAGAAAGAAAGAGAAAGAGTATGAACAATAAACAGATTTTCAATCCGAAAATACGATTTACTGAAAACAAAATTGCAGAACTGCTTTCTCTGTAGAAAGGGCGGACCCATCTAATAATCAGAAACAAACTATTGAAGATGCAAATATTCTTAATCATATAGACGTGGCATCAATTATATAAAGGGATTGAGAAGCTTGAATTTCATTTTATTCGGATAGATGAGAGTCTGTCACAGAAAAGAAAGAATAAGATTACAGCGAAACTATTCTGATGGCCGATATCAACTACCGCGTTACCAAGCTCCCCGTCTGTGCACTTGAACAAGGTGCTTACGATGCACCGCATCAGCCCATACCTCCGCGCCATTGAGCACAATGGACACTACTCGCAAAGCTCCCCGTCTCTGCCCTTGAGCAAGGTGCTTACGATGCACCTCCTTGTCAAGGGCAACAGGCCGCACCTCCGCACCATAGAGCAGAATGGACTGCTTTGATCTCACAAGAAAATGTAGAACTCCCATTTTATCCACTTCAGCAAGATCTGAGCTAGATTGTCCTGTAATTTCGGTCTATTATGCAGCTTATCATTTACTCCGGCCGTAGTTTTGGCCGAAGCACTAATAACTGGGCCTACTTTCGTTGTGAAGCTCTCCAGCTTGATCACTGGATTACACACAAACAACTTCTGGGTAACACTACGGTTGCTCAAAACGCAATGAGCTGAAAACAGTAAACACACCTTTAGGGCTGTTCTTCTATAGACTGCCCTCAACTTGTTAGTGTCAAACAATGCCTTTCCCACTTTCGAACATTATCCTTGTAAGGGTCACACTTACTTACTGCACGTGTTGTGTGCAACCGGGTTTCGCGTTTACCATCACTCGCAAGTATTTAACGGCTGGCTTAGAAATGATGATATCATCCCAATTTGAATCCCGATCTGAGGCGCCTTCGTGGCTTACAACAATTGAGAGTAATCTATTGCACACTACTTGCTCTCACATTTTCCCTACAGTGTCCGAAAGACATATAGGTCTGTAGGACGTTGACTCGCCTGGAGGTTTAGCAGCCTTAGCCTAAGTCACTTTTCTGGCTGGGTAGCACGTCTGCCAGTTCACCATTTCACCAGTAGCTTGGTTTCTGAGGAATGAGCACCTAGGTACGCGCGGGTTACATGCTTTGAAGATGCATTGTGCCATATGGGCAGCTCTCTCCGTAGAATTGCCTGCTTTATAAGCTTAGTCTAACCACACCTCTATGAAGGTCTGCTCACATGGACATTTTGCAGACCAGTCCGAAATCTTTCCGGGTTTCGGGCATGATGGTCCTCTATCCTGTGGCTCTATACATATCTCAAAAAAGATTGTCTGGTGATCGCTGTGGGTGCTGATGAACCAGGACATACCACGCGACAATGCAGTGCTAATAAAGGTAAGGTCGACAACCGAGCCAGACCTTTCTTTCCGAAAGGTGTTTACAACATCTTCGTTGACCAGAGCAATATCCAACTGCGCAGAAACCTGCGTCCTCTTGCATTCGATTCTCTGCTGCCCAACTCAAATGCCCAAGCGTTGAAGTCCCCGGCACCTTTCGATTTCATCCCCTTGCGTCGAGGATAAGATTGTCAAGCATTTCCTCGAATTCATACAGTGTCAAACTTGATGGGGCTTAGCAGCTATATACATATATAAAACTTATTTTCGACCATACAACGCCACTGGATGCCTAACTTGCACTGCAAGCCCATATTGCCGCTTCACCAGTCGGTTTCTATACGACCCACTTTTGATGGAAATTTCTATCTCAGATTCGTAGGTGGTCTGCTCAAATAAATCCTGAGCTATCCTAGAATGATTGAGGCTTATTTGAGTAAATCTTATTTCCCCATTGCAGTCAATGACTTCCGAAATTCCGGGCATTTACCACTTCTGGCCCATATGCCGGTTATCCCCGTCCCGAACCGTCCCGTCCCTGCACATAATAGGTATTGCCCTCTTTGACAATATGACCTTTCTCCCCATACCTTCTGCATCAATGTGATCGAACAATGCTACTGGTGCATGCCTTCAAGAGGTACCCAAGCGAGAAGCATTTAAAAGACCTCTTTAGTGTAATCTGTTCTCTTAAGCGGCAGATTACCCAGCCAATTCGGACTTTTCTAGCCGCTAATAACTTCTACGCTTCCTCCGCTGATATTCGTACTGTGGCACTGGACCGCTCCGCAAGTTCTTCCAACTTGAATTGTTCCTTCAAGGCACAGGAAATTTCTCCTTTTGATGTTACTTCATCATGATCCTTACATTGAATTTAGATCTCATGCTTTTTGGACCGTACAGCATTGCAGTTTTAGGTCAGAATCAGCTTTGATCTTTTTGAATATCTTCGCGTAGGGCAAAATGTCCTTGCTGGAGATAATAATCGCCTCTTCGCTTTGCTTTTCTTTTCGCTTTTTTATTGGTAACTTTAGTCCATCCATTGCTTCCGTTCGCCTTGGGCTTCCCAACGATGGCCGCCATTCCTACATTGGCTATATGCTTTCCAACTTTTGAACTTTTAGTACCGGTTTTCGGAATTGCCTGTCTGCCTATTTTCTGTTAGGCACCTGTTGATTACTTAGAGGGTCCCCTTCTTTTCTGCTGTAATTCGGTGCCAGTACGGTTAGGTGTTCCTTGCGTCGCCTTTGATACTGTGACACTCTTTAGTATTCCTTTCCCCATCCAGCGATCTATTATAATGGACTCTAACAACCCTCGGTATATTCTTTATGGCTTGGTGCACGTTGAGCTTGTCCTTGATAAAGTCGGACAACTTAACCATTTTCTCCCCAAGGGTCCTCCGGTTCGGAACTCTTTTCTCTATGAGCGCTTGCGGGGTTACTCCCATTATACGCTCCTTCACCTTTGACATATATTGAAAGGTGACACACTTCCTCCGAATGGGTCTCTTTCTCGGTCCTAAAGTATCTCTTGGACATAAGCTATAGATGTTTTCACCGTCCAACGATCCGTCTTCAATTCATCCTTGTTTGGGTTTGTTACACAAGGTCAGTGCTGCAGAATATTGAGGCAATGTTCTTTGTACTATTACAGTAAAACACAAATAAAATGCTGAGACCAGGGAAAGAGATAAATAAAGTATAGTTGGAATTATTCCGCTATGCTAAATCCTACCTGATCTTTCTTGGTGACACATCCCGCGACAAGCCGACCAAGAAAATGCATCCAATGTGGTTATCAACAAAATGATCGGATCGACTAAGCAGTGACGGAAAAAGGCTAGGACGTCCACCTCAGTCGCTGCGGCAGGATGGGTTCATGACGCAAAACAGATACGTATCTGTACTCCAAATATTGGCACCCTAACTGGAAAGACCGAAGAACTGGCAAGAGCCCTTCGGAAAGAGCGCACTGATATCTGCGCTCTGCAAATAGAAAACCAGATGGTCTGGTTCCAGAAGCTGCGACTTGAAACGTGAACGCGGTAAGAATGGCTATAAACTTCTCTATTTTGGTAGCCCACACACTCAAGACGGTGTTGGCATTGTCATTTCAGAGGATTTTCCTAGTACTATTGTGAGATGTTGAACGATTTGATGACTGGCTGATGAGGTTCACCAGTATATTAGCTGATCGCACTTTCACTTCTGACAGGTCGACCTAATGTCGAGAAAGATGCCCTCTGGCAACTGGTAAAGGATCTACAACGTGCCTGCTGATGACTATATCATCATTGCCGGCGACGTTAGCGGTCATTGGGAGAAATGGGCTTAGAGCGCGCAAAGAAGGTGGCGAGCGTATAGTCGTCGTTTGCGGATAACCATGACCTTGTAACTATGAATACATGGTTCACCAAACGATTTTCCCATCTTCCTACATTTTATAGTGGTAAAACCCAAATCAATTATATTCAAAAGATGCCGACATTTCACCATTGTCACTGATTGCAGAACGCGTTCCCTATGAGACCATTGCACCAACATCGACCGTTGATTGTTGGCTTGCGAATCAACCCACTGATGGAACAGCGTGAGCAACGCACTGGCATGACGCACATTGAATGGGAGCGGTTTCGTGAGAAGAAAGGAGAAACGATCTCGCTTACGCGATTACCAACCATTACGAATGTGGAAGTATCGTGGAACCAAATTAAAGACATGATGCGCAAAGCGGCCTCTGCAAACCTCATGGTCACCAAGCCAGGTAAGCGATTCATCATCCGAGATACTTGGCTTTGAAATGACGATGTTGAAATGAAGGTCCTTGAACAGAAATCCCTCTACCACAAGTTTCTCAACGATAAAACGCTCGCCAATTGACAAATTTATAAGAATGCCAACTGGAAAACCGAGAAAGTGATCGCTGCCACCGAGGCGGTCCATCACAAAGATCCTTACGATAAACTGGACACTCGGGAAGACGAGAGAGATCTATATCGGCTTGCTAAAAGCCGAAACGAACGCACATAGGATATCGAGCAGCTCTATTGCGTTACTGATACGAACGGTATTTTGCCTACCGCCCGTCGAGCCACGAAGTGGAGATGGCGAGAATATTTCGAGCAGATTTCAACTGAAGAATTTGTTCAGTCTCCACTTTTACAATCATTGCCGACATGTTGAGCGATTTCATCTGTCAGTGAAACTGAAGTGGAGGAAACAATAAAGCAAATGAAATCGGGGAATGTAACAGGATCTTACGACATCACATCTGAGCTCTGGGAAGCGAAAAGCTGGCACCCAAGACTGTGGCTTAGTGCAGTCTTTAATCGGGTTATTCAGGAAAATAGAACACCATCTGATCCCACACCTTGAATTGAAAGTATCCCTCACAACGGTATTCGCGAAATCGTTCAAATAACTATGAATCAAGCCGGATCTGTCAAAAACTGCGGAACTACTGACGCAATACACGCTACGCGGTTACTCATGGGGAAACACCGTGAGAAGCATCGCCCTCTTTACATTGGATTTCTGGATCTGGAGAAAGTGTTAACCTTGAACCACACGAACTCATCTTTTATGCTCTTAGACAACACTTAGTGCCAGAAGAACTCATGCGCTGGGTGCAATTGCTCTACCACGATCGGAAAAGTAAAGTTCGAAGTGTACCGGGTGAATCAAAAACACTTCGTGTCTCTGTTGGTATTCATCAAGGAAGCGCCCTCTCACCGGGTCAATGCTATCAGCCTATGGAGAACTGCGTTATGAAATTGCTTCACATACTAGCGCAACCGGGATGAAGTGTTTTTTGAGATCGACGTATCAGCGGACATTTCAAATATAAAATTGATCGCAATGTCGTCCATCCTGTAGAACTCTATGGTTCTGAGTGTTGGCCAACCGTAAAAGACAATAAACGGCGTCTTGCGGCAATGAAGATGTGCGAAAGAGGGGTCTTTGATGGTATGGTCATGTCAGATGAGGCCTTTGATCGCACAACCGATCACGACGAACCGACCCCGCTTGTGAACGGGGCAAAGGCTGAAGAAAAGGAAGAAGATCGTAGAAGTAGAAGGAAAACGATCGAAAGGCCGGCCGGCATATTGTTGGCTTGACACACTGACTTGATTTGGGATCCTGTCAATCCCATCTAGATGACCGATCAATCGAGCCGACCCTTTCTGTACAGGACAAAAGCTGAAGAACAAAGAAACTCCCGACAGTTACTTTTTAACCTTTACTGCGCTTCAATAAAACGAGTAGAAATAATCAGCAGGATACAGAAGATTATTAACAATCACTTATCCAGGGTTAAACTGAGATTAATTCAACCAAAGTAGGATTGTTTTCTAAAGTTTTTGTTCGTCGTTTTTTCGTCCAGCCCCCATATTCCCCATGTTGATTCCGAAACCAACTATCCAAATTTGAAAGTAAACATAGTTATACCCAAAATTAACGAAATCAATTTTCAAATGAGAATAAGTGTAATGAAAACGTTTCTTAATCGCTGTTTGCAAAAATTATCAAAATTGAAATTTATGAATTAAAATGCAATCGTAATATTATCTCTTTCATTCCCCACTTAAAATTCACGTTAATCTCACCTCTTAATTGCCTTTCAACAGACCCGAATAAACGGCACGTAACCATTAGCCTTTTAGGGCTCGCCAAGGTATCAGTGCGCCATTCCTTGCGTTTATGCGCCTAATCGCGACTTATTTCAATTTCGTACCATCACGTCATGTCATTACAAGGTGTAAAAGCAAAACTGCGCCATTTACGCTCTGAGGAATCCCAAAGGCAGATAGTGATGTATGTGCATAGGTGAGTATGCAGTCCGCATGTCTATCGGCCTGTCTGTCGTCGACAGTTTCTTCTCCTTGCAAGCCCAACGGTAGCCAACTGAAATCAAGAAAATCCAATAAAATCTGGCTTTCTGCCTGCCTCCAGCAGTTCCTCGTTCACTCCATGCTATTTCACTCTGAACAGGGAACCTTCGAAAGAAGTGTTGCCCACACCTTTCCATTAGTTACCCAACAATACAAATGTTGCGTACGATCCACCATACACAACATGCCATATATGTAGGAGCACATGAACGCGGGAAGGTCCTCTGCAATGATAGTACACGTCCGTTGGAGTGCATTAACAGCACCTACCTAATTAAAAAAGGTCTCATCTGATATCAATTACAAAAATCTTACAGTAGTTGAGTTTTTAGTCACTTAAGTGGCTTTTGTGAGGGGTTTCGACCAAAATAAGGCCTCGCGTAGAGACGAAGATTTATTTGAGGAGTGAAGTTTAACATTTAGCGTTGATTTAGCCTTCTGCAAGGCTTACAGGTGTGAAGCAACAAATATTCTCAAAAGATCTGAGGAGGGCGTGCTCCACCTTAAAATGCTGGTCTACGAGTATGGTGTCGATTCTTTTCGAATACAGAGGGTATTAGAGCTGAGTGCTCACAATTGGTTTTGATTCGCCTGATTATTAGTAGAGTTGAAAGGATCAGAACCTCTGTTTAGCAATACTATGGTTTTCCTTGCGACAGGTAAATAAAAGTTTATATTGATTCACTCCCATCAGGTCAAACCCATCGATACTTCTCAGCCGTCACCCATCCTGCCCTCAAACAATCTCTGTCTGAGGCTTACTACTTTTGAAAGTCTGTTGAAAAGATGTCCAGAGATTAAACAGTGCGAATAAAACGAATTAATTGGCGTCTTGGTGTTTCTTTGTTTAACGACATTCGATTCTCTGGTTTTGATTAGACAGGTAAAGTTTTTGAAACAATAAAACTATTTGAATTCCATTCTGACAAATTTTTTTCACCTTTCTGGGGCACATATGTGGAAAATATAGTGGATTTTAATAAGGGGCGGATGTTTCTGAAAAGATTAGGACAATTAATGGGATTGCATTGGGGATTATGGAAGGAAGAATTGTATTGAGAAATGTATATGAGGTTTGTGCACATATGTACTAGCAATCTCTATATGAATTCCTGGAAACTTTAACAATGATTTCCCAAATATGGCTAATATTTGCTTGGCAATGTATCTTGTCACTTCATTCGATTGCAATGAAATTCTTTACGTTAAGCTCAACATATAAAGAATCTTGCAAAACTGCTATTAACATAGTATGCTGGTCCCAAGCACAGGGAAAGGAGGAGGGTTTGAAGCAACGTACTCTGTACTATCGTCAGTAAAACAAAAATAAAATGTTGAAATCAGCGACAGCGGCAGGAAGGGCCCCGGCTCTGTGGAGAAATGGGCAAGGGTTCTTGACGCATGGACGGCGTCAGGACGTAAGCAAGTTAGTCCCAACAAAACAAATACGAGTTTACACGCTAAATGTTGGCACCCTAACTGGGAAGACGGAGAAACTGGCAAGAGCCCTTCGGAGAAGGCGCATTGACATCTGCGCTCTGCAAGAAACCCGATGATCTGGTACCAAAAGCTGCGACATTGAACCCGATCGCGGTAAAAATGACTATAAACTTCTCTATTTTGGTAACCCACACACTCAATATGGTGTTGACATTGCCATCTCAGAGAGTTTCCATGATGCCATTAAAGAAGTCGAACGATTTGATGATCGGCTGATGAAGCTCACCATATCGGCTGATCGCACTATTCACTTCTTCACCGCGTACGCACCATAGACAGGTCGACCTGATAACAAGATTCTGGATTAAGAGACTTGTCACGTGCCTGCTGATGACTATATCATCATTGTCGACGACCTTAATGGTAATGTGGATGAAAAGGCAGACGGTAAGAGGTGCCATGGGGGAAAGAGGTTCGGGGCGCGCAATGAGGGTGGCGAACGTATAATCGATTTTGCGGACACCCATGACCTTATGAATACATGGTTCATCAAACGATTGTCTCATCATTCTAGATTTCATAGTGGGAACGCAAGTCGACATTTTACGACTGTCACTGATTGCAAAGCCGTTCCCTATGAGACCATCACACCTCAACATCGGCGTTGATTAACGTCCTGCGAATTAAGTCACCGATAAAACAGCGTGAAGAACGCACTGGTGCATTAAATGGTGGCGATTTCGTGAGGAGAAAGAAAAAATGATTTCACTCACGCGATTACCAACCATTACGATTGTGGAAGTATCGTGAAACCAAATGAAAGACACGATCCACAAAGTGGCCTCTGCAACCCTCGGGGTCACCAAGCCGGATAAGCGGTACATCAACAAAGATACTTGGCTTTGGAATGGTGATGCTGAAATGAAGGTCCGTGAAAAGAAACGCCTCTACCACACATTTCTCGACGATAAAACGCTCGCCAAATCGGCAAATTTATAATAATGTCAACCGGGAAGCAAAGAAAGCGGTTGATGTCACCCGAGGGAACCATCAAAAATCTTTACGATAAACCGGCCACTCGCAATGGCGAGAGAGATCTGTATCGACTTGCTTAAAGCAGTAACAACTGGACACAGGATATCGAACACTTCTGTTGCGTTAATGACAAGAACGGTATTTTGCTTACCAACCGTCAAACCGCAACGGATAGATGGCGCGAATACTTCGAGCAGATTTCAACTGAAGAATTTGCTCATCTTCCACTTCCACAATCATTGTCCTTAGTTCGGTAGAGATTTAGGTAACTCTTGCATCCACCAGTATGAATGCTAACCCATGCACTTGGTATAGACTGGTACCGTTGTTGCTTGTCTCAGCGGGGCTCTGATTGTGGTCACAAAATCAATCCGTGTCTGAAGAGGACCGTAGGATTAAGTCTCAACGACAGGTACCTACGTTAAACACCCAAGGGCTTAACTGTCAGCGCAACTGAAGTCGAGGAGGCAATAAAACCAATGAAATCGGGGAAAGCAACCGGACCTGATGACATCGCATCTGAATTCCGGAAAGCGAAGAGCTGCGACCCAACACTGTGGCTCAGTGAATTCTTTAATCGGGTTGTTCAGGAAGGAAGATCTGACTGGCAAGAAAGTACCACTGTTCCAATATGGAAAAAGAAAGGTAGTCCAGCAGAATGTTCAAATTATCGTCCGATCCGATTACTTTCCCATACCATGAAGATTTTTGAACGCATTCTTGACTACCGTATTCGCGAAATCGTTGAAATAACCGTGAATCAAGCCGGATTTGTCAAGAACTGCGGAACTATTGACGCAATACACGCTGTACTCATGGAGAAACACCGTGAGAGGCATCGACCTCTTTACACTGCATTTCTGGATCTAGAGAAAGCGTTTGACCGTGTGCCTCACGAACTCATCTGGTATGCTTTACGACAGCACTTAGTGCCAGAAGAACTCGTTTGCTGGATTCAATTGCTCTACCACAATCCGAAAAATAAAATTCGAAGTATCAAAACTGCTTCGTATCTCGATAGTGCCAAATGGCGAAACCGATCACGACAAGCCAACCCCGCTTGTGAAAGGGACAAAGGCTAAAGAAAAAGAAGATATAAAGAATCTTGCTAATTATACTAATACTCTATGAAAGCAACACAAACAAAAAGGAGACTATAGGTGATAGTACTCCCTGTAGGTAGGTAGACTTACCTCATAAGCTTAATATCAAATACCAGTCAACACCCTATGTGGAATAGCCAAATCTTCCACCAGGCGCGTCCCGCCGTGCGGTTAAGGGAATGCTCGACGGGTGTGGCCATGCTTATGCGCAGACCGGGTAGGTGGCAACAAAAGCCCTCCTTTTAAATAAAAATTGGCTATGGAAGGATACCCAGAAATGAAACCAAGCATGGAGGAACAGAAGCGGAATATAGTTACGGCACAGGGCTTCCAAAACCCAGTATCGTAGTCGACATCCAAAAACCGCAGTGGCTCAGTAGTGGGAACTTTGGCTACTGTCGCGTCTAATGTTACAAGGGTACGGAAGGGACAGGAACTGACTCCATCAACGGACCCATTCAGAAGAAGCTCGCTTCTTCGCAAACCTTACCCACACGGGCACGAGCCCCCACAACGGGAAGTGTCTCGCGGGAGTTTTCGAAGAGGAAGAAACCTTTGGCGTCGAATCACCCGAACGATGTTGGAGGCAACGACCAACCGGGTGCTGCCTTTATTGTTCTGGGTAAAAGAATCATGGAGCTTTGTGAATTCAAAAAGAAGCGCCGGAATATTTACCAAAATACAATATAGGGACCATGATAAGAGGAATCCATTTGGCGTACGGCAAAGACCAGGACGAAAGAGGGGGAAAGGCGTCAAACGAAAAAGTGAGCCAGGCAAGTAACGCCTATTCAAAACACGAAAGAAGAGAAACTGAGGAAGAGGCTGCCAGAAGAGTTGAACGAATCAATAGGCCGGCACACAAAGAAAAAAAGATTCAATTTCCAAAAAAGCGGAGCACGTGGCGACGACGCCTAAAGCGGTCGAAGAAACTGTTTCAGCCGAGACTTGGAGAAAAGGGAGCGGAACTTTAAAGCAAGATGCGAAAGCCTCAAGGAAGGTGGAACCTTGAAAAAGAAACGATCGGAGGAAGATAAGGCCGGAAGTGATAATCATTTCCAAACAAGGTGAAAAATCATATGCTGACATTCTCAGGAGAGCGAAGGCAGATCCCGAACTCACCAACTTGAAAGATAATGTCAACCGCACACCTTATGTTAGAGCTGAATAAATCGAAAGATATAACTCCGAAAAATGCTAGAAACAAATCAGAAAGTCGTTAGGATAGGAAGCCGACATAACGGCTAGCAGGCTGGAGATCACTATAGTCTGGAAAGATATAGATAGATTTGTGAAGCCTTGGAGAAACAGTTCGAACTTATCGGACTACAGGAGTTAGCGGTGAAAATGCTGAGGAAACTCCACAGGGGATCACAAACTGCCATCATTAGCATACAAGTAGAGACACCATTCAAACTGTTAGCAGCAGGAAGAGTAAAAATTATTATTATTATTCCGTTAAGCAAAAGTCGCACCGCGTCCTTAAAAAACGATTGCGTCTCTTTTGCTGGTTATAGTGTACCTATTAATCATAATATCTTAAGCAAGCCAATAACCGTTAGGAATTTTAGTATATTTCCAACTTACAGACCTTTCAACTTTGCATCTGGTATTAAGTGTTCTCCAAGATGCCTCGACCTACTTTGCACAAGTGCCGGACCTTGTCCCAGAACATGTATAGAAACTTCATCTCACTCAGAACAGAACCTACAGGCAGTGCCCGTAGCTATCCCTGGCTTCCTTAGATGACAGTTTTTCCGAAAGTGACCAGTGACAATTCCCACTATGATTCGGAGGTTCTGTTTAGTGAGGTTTAAGCAATTCTTTGTGCGCATGGGTTCGTATCCTGCTGAACCAACACTAACGGCTCTACTACCAAACCCTATCTCCACCTCCACATCGTGACCGCTGGGAACTATTTTTTAACGAAAAGCTGCAGACGGAAAAGGATGAAGGCTAGTCTCCCATGTCTAAAAATGGAACAAATTGCACTAACTGGTACTCCAGGCTGGGGATTAGGTAGGGCTCACAACCCCACACGGAAAACAACTTGTAAAGAAGCCAAAAAAGGAGCCTAGTACTGGATTGACTACACAACGACGAACCCAGCAACGGAATAACGATTTGCTCATGGCACATGCATCAACTGTACTGAGATGATGCTGCCAAGCAGCTAGCCGATACCCTATCCTAATATAGGGCATGTAACAGCATTGCAGGAGATGCGATGGACAGGGACCGGTTTCCTGAAGAAGAGTCGCCACACCATATATTATAATGGCCATCCAGTAAACCATGTGCTCGGAGTAGGCTTCTTAGTCAGCTACAAAATGAAACCTACGGTTATCGGCTTTGAAAAAGGAAGCTTGGGAGAACCAACAAGTCTGTGAACTAGAAAAGTACAGGGAGCAACCACACCAGGCGCGCAAGTTTTACCAACAAGTCAGCAGGATGAAGCCTTACACACTTCGATGTTCATCGTGCCGAGACAAAGAGGGAAATCTGATTTCCGACAGAATTGGTGTATTGGAGCAATGGGTTGAATACTTTGATGAACTACTGAATAATCAGAACATCGGCGATTTGGAGGTCCCGCCAACTGAGGACGACGGACAAATACTGCCACCACCAATTATAAAAGAAACAGTCCGTGTAATTCATCGGCTTAAAAATCATAAGTCTCCAGGAGCCGATGGAATTATAGCCGAATTGGTTAAATATGGAGGCGACCAATTACATCAAGTGGTTCATCGACTTGTGCTCAAGGAATCAGTGCCTGACCACAGGCAAACAGGCATTATCTGGCTCATATATAAAAAGGGAGATATCACACAGTGCAGCAATTATAGAGGTATCACGTTGCTGAGTTCCATCTATAAGATATTCTCCGCTAGGCCGGATAGCCTCATACGCCCAGAACATCATTGGCCCATACCAAAGAGGTTTCACTCCAGGCAAATCAGCAACAGATCAGATTTTCTGTGTGCGGCAAGCGATGGAAAAACTGTTGGAATCTGGACACCAGTTGCACCATCTATTCACCGAATTTACAGCCGCCTCTAATAGCATAGCCAGGGTAAAACTGTACATGGCCATGAGAGAATTCAGTATCCCGACGAAACTGATAAGACCAACTAGGCTGACCCTGACCAATGTGCAAGGCCAGATAAAAGCAGCAGAATCACTTTGAAGAGAATTCGACATCAACAACGGTCTAAAGCCAGGGGATACCCTATCATGCGTACTCTTTAACCTGGTCCTCGAGAAAGTGACTGCGAAGGATACGATCCTCCTTAAGTACACCCAACTATTGGCCTATGCTGACGATATGGACATCATGGGAAGAACGACCTGAGCCGTACAAACCGCCTTCATCCAGATCGAGCAGGCGGTGATTGGCGCGAGATCTTGGGCTGCACATCAATGAAAGCAAAACAAAGTATATGGTAGCAACGTCAGCACCAAAAACCAACCAACCAACAACATCAAACCGCACTGGGGAAGAATAAAGACAGGAGACCACAATTTTGAGACCGTTGATAATTTCTCCTATCTAGGGTCGAAAATCACAACCGATAATAGCTACGATGATGAAATCCGCACACGATTGTTGGCAGTCAACAGAGTCTATTTCAGCTTAGAAAAACTGTTCCGCTCAGAAAGTCTCATCATAGGGTCAAAGCTCTTACTGTACAAGACAATGATCTTGCCAGTCCTTATGTATTTCTCGGAGACTTGGGTTCTTAGCAAGAAAAGTTGGGAACTCTTGGCCGGGTTCGGGAGAAGAATCTTCCGAATAATTGTTGGCCCCCTACATGAGGATGGACGATTCCGTAGCCTACATAACGACGAAATCTATGAGCGATACCATGACCGTGAGGTTGTGGATAAAATTTGGTTGAATAAGTTACGGTGGGCGGGTCACTTAATCGGTATAGATGAGGATGATCCAGCCCGGAAAGTCTATAAGGGCAATATGTATGGTAGAAAAATAAGACGAGGCAGACCCTGCCTAAGATGGAGCGATGGCGTAGGTCAGGACGCCAGATAGCTTTTAAGGATATCGAATTGGTGGACCTCGGCCTAGCTTTTAGGGATGTAAAATTGGTGGGCCTCAGCCTATTAAGGCAGGCCCAGACCGGATACCTTTTGTTTCGCCGTTGATGATGATTGATCATGTCAAGCTGATGACCCAACTATAAGAATGTCGAGAAAACTTTTCTAATCTTTCTAATTTGTAGTTACAAGCTCAACTCTTGTTTGAGATGAATTTTATTAGTGAAGACCCCAAAACAAAGAAAAGCATTCTGGAAAGCGATTCGCTCAGCTGAAAAATCACAAAAAAACTGAGAAAGACTTAAATCTGGCGCTGCTGACGTTAAAAAAATTCTCGTTTGTCACGACAATGATGGAGCCACACTTCCGGTTTTCTGGATGTTAAAAATTCCGCGCGAGAAACGTTTCTATATGTTCAAAAAAGCGCTCGTCGAATTGTACCATTAGTAAGGTGTAGAAAGATGACATTTATTTGTAGCATATAAGATATGATGTTTAGAGTGTTTGCAATGACACTATCTCTCGATCAGATTTACACATGGATGGCTACCGTTCAACGTTCCAGTCCACGAAACAACTATATCAAGCACTACTTGATACTCGTTGGGTAGAATTTCTCCACTAACCTCCTTTTATGCTCCCGTAGAATAGCAAATCTCCCACCATCGTTGGCATCCGAACCGTCTCCTTTCACAAGTCGAACGACTTGCCTTTCATACTCCCATACAACTAGAACCATTTGGAAAACTTCAAAACTTTTCGAAAAGTTATCTTACACTTAACACTCTAGTGGCAAATCTTCCACCATCGCCGGCACACGAACTGATTCAATTCACTAGTTGAATAAATTTCTTCGTTTCTCTGAGCGCTAGCGCTTAACTCCTTTTTCTCATTTGCATCACCGGTCGACCGCATTCAATCATATCCTTTACCTAATACGAAATAAGCAATATTTCGGGTCTAGCCCCCAAATAGTGAAAGCACCGGTTTACTGTTGTCCCTATGCATATTCGCAGCCACACAGCAACACAAAAATAAGCGTAGCTTTATCAACACCATCGGTCCGCTAAGCAAAATACACTTAATTGCATGCTAGCATTGACATGAGCATAACATTTTCATGTTAACTATTAGAGGAAAAGGGGTGAATGATAATTTCACCATTGATGGTTAGTGGATTTCGAGCAGAAATCGTCCTAGAAGTTCAAAAGAAAGACAAAATGATCATTTAAAGTGAATAACTCGGAAAATGTTAGTTTTATTGTTGTGGATTCAAAATGGCATTGTTGAATTACCATAGGGAATAGTGGAATAGTGGAATGAAAAAGTGGAAAAGGAGTGAAGTAGGGGCCACCTATTACACTTCCAAAATGTATATTCGGATTTCGTTACGTAAGGTCAGCACCCACTAGTAGTCCTTACTAGGCATTTACTAAGAAGGGAGAGGGAGCATAGAATAAGAACTAGTTAGTGCATTATGAAGTACTAACCAGTTAAGTTAACAAAAATGCAATTAGTTAATTAATGAATTAAATCAAGGTAAGCATAGCGTTTAATAATTATTAGCCATGAAAAATGTTTCCTTTTATATTTGCTGAACCGCCGTGGCGTCCCGGCTATATTGCAACTTAAACTGCTTGGCTCTAGAGCCAATTGTTGAAGTTATTTAATTTTTAAGGTTTTGTGTAAAACAAAACCTTATTAAAATCGATTCAATGTCTGTCTCTCTGTCACACGCACTTTTCTCCAAAACGACTAAACCGATCCGAACGAAATTTGGTGGACAGATGGGAGCTATGAAATCCCACGCATGCAGCGAGTGGCATAAATTTAGGTGGAGTTTAAAGGGGGGCTCCCCATACATGCAAAGGGGGGATTGACAAATTTTTTTCACCGGAAATAGTTGTGTAGGGGATCAAATAAAAGGTCCCGATTTGTACTTTCCGAAACTGATAATAGTTTTAAATTGCAAAGTGCGTGAGTAAGGAGTCAAAATGTACGCACTTGAAGTGAGACAGGATTCATTTTCGGAAACTACCCAACCTAAAAATCCGAAAAAAAATCAGGGTGGTGCGCCTAGGTGAAATCTAGGCCTCAAAATATGTCCCATCCCGGTATCTGCTCAAATAAACTTACTAATAGTATATTACTACTTTTTAGAAATTTACTGAATTCATCCTAGGTCTTCCGAATTTTGTACCAGCATAGAGGACAATATTTCGTATATATGCGCTAAATTTCGTGGAAATCTGGCCATTAACGCCAAAGTTATAGCAGTCCAAACTTAGCAATTTCGCGCGAATTTACTGCCTCCAAAGCCATGCAAATCAGATGCTGACGTCATAATTACCCGGAATAATTGACATTCGCGTGGAATATTAAAGTCGCATTTATGAAGAATCTATTTATCTGCAGCCCTTTTTAAGATTTTGTGTAAAACACTTGTGTGAAATCTAATCTTCGAGAGATGTCCCATTCCGGTATCTGCTCAAATAAATTTACTAATAGTATATTATCAACTTTTAGAAATTGACTAAAAAACTCTCCTTAAGCTAATCCTAGGTGTACCAAATTTTGCACCGGCATAGAGGACATAGTTCCATGGAAATCCAACTATTAGTGTCAAAGTTATAGAAGTTCAAACTTATCAATTTCGTGCTAATTAACAGCATCCTAAGCCATACAAATAAGATGCTGACGTCATAATTAACGAGAATAATTGAAATTCGAGTGAAATATTAAAATTCCATTCAAGAAGAATCTAATTCTCCCTAGCCCTTTTTAAGGTTTTGTGTAAAACAAAACCTTATTAAAATCGATTCAATGTCTGTCTGTCTGTCTGTGACACGCATTTTTTATATTTGATGTTGGTTAAATTGTTGGCATTTGCTAATAATATTAAACTCAGAGTGTGCAGCGTATGAGGTTGACTATTTCAATACAGGGCTTTCCATCAAATGATTTATTTAAATTACTTTCTAAAAAATAGATGCCAATAGAATTTTTAAATATGTGACACGGAACTGTCAGGCTCACCGCTCCTCACATTTTCTCTTTCTTCAGCCTTCAGTTCACAAGCGGGGTCGGCTCGTCGTGATCGGTTTCGTCATTTTATTTTATCAAATGCCTGATCAGGATGTAATCGCGAGACCTTCAAATCCCCATCCAGTGTATCATGCGACCATTGTTTTTCCCGGCTTTTTGGTTGCTTACCATTGACTTCGATGTTCTCACCAATACTGGTTGTCGAATTCTCGTTAGCGTGAATTACGTGACCACACCATCGAAAACGCCTCTCTTGCAGTTTTTCCACGATCAGTGCAAACCCATATCGATCGCGGATATTCTCATTTCAGACGTGATCAAAACGTGTCACGCCACCAGTGCAATGCAACATCTTCGTCCCCATTAGCGCAAGACACCGTTCATTGTCCTTTATAGTCAACACTCAAACTATAGAGAGCGACAGATGGACGGCATCGCAGTAAATTTTAGAACACCAGTTGCGGAATATCACTTCATCCAGGTGGCGTTAATGCTTGAAACATTTCATTACGCAGTTCTCCATTGGCTGGTAGCATTGACTCGAGATATTTAAATCGCTCAGTTCTTTCAATGGCAGTAATCTGCCCCTCCAGATATTTAAATCGCTGAGTTCTGGCAATGGTGGTAACCTGGCCAGAACTGAGCGATTTAAATATCTCGGGTCAACGCTATAAGCCAATGGAGAACTACGTTATGCTCCTCACATAGGGAAACACAAAACCTTTTATACCTGAAGCGTCAAGCTTCCGGTTTCCCGACTTGTTATTTACTTCATTACTAGACTCAAGTTGTCCTGCTCCAGAATATCTAGAACATTTTCAAAGATTTTTTCATGGAAGGACGAAGCTTGATGAGTCAAGGCGGAAAAACCACTCTGTAGGGGCAACGATTTGAATACGAGAGTTAAATAGTTTAAGTTATGCTTCCTTATTGAACTCCGGATTAGGAACTTTCTATAAATTTGGCTTCCCTTAGTTTCAAAGAATGCACTTTCCTCAATTGCCGAATACGGTCAAATTCCTTTCATTCCAAATAGACGTAATATAAAACATCTGATTGCCAATGTCGTGACAACTTTCGATTGTTGCGGCACGTACGCAATTAGCAGATTCATTGACTATTTCATCGAGTGTGAGTCTAATCTCAGTTCATTGCCCGTATTGCCCATTGCATGTCATACTCATGTTCCTATTTAGACTGCTGACCTAGAACCCAATCACCTGTTAGCTCTCGACTGGTTTCTGGCCACCCGAAGCAAAAAGCGGTTACCGCTCTTTTCACTCGTGTCCTTTACAAAGGAGACCCCCACCCGGCTCCCCTTCATCATGGGTCCGGGGTGATCCTAAGGCTTTTGTATGCTTCCGCGCCTCGTGCATGAAATCCGTTCATTTACCAAAATGTACGTTAAAAACGCAATCGCTTCCCGTTTCATGCGTGACGTAATGCACGCTATCTAGAGCTAAACGTTTGCCTCGTCTGATACACATGCCTCCATGCCAGTTTATCTGTTGTGTCGTGTACGAGCAACCTAACGTAGTTACACCTGTGAGATATTCACCTGTAATTTTGTATCGGACCTTGAATTCTTTTCCCGCCAAAACGCAATTTTAGAACGTATCGTGAATGGATATGAAAATGGAAAGCCAATTTTGAAGCCAAGTTCGATCGATGGGTGTAATAAACAGGAGCTAACCAACTCCCATTCAGCGGCAATTGTACATTCAAATGAGGAGGTGCAATTGCACGTCGTTGCACCTGACCTAAGAAGATTTCCACTCTGAGCCGCATGGAAAACGGCTCGTTACAGACGACCACGACGCTGGACAGACGGACAACAGGTCGGTCGCGATGAGGAGTCCAGGACAAAGTAAGAACCATTTAATGGGCGGTCATCATGCATCTTTTATGACTGCCGGCATAAGTGCACTTGAAGCACTCTTGGGGCCAATGAATGGATGGATTAGTCTGACGCATGCAAAAGTCATGCCTGCCTACGATAGCAGTAAATATGTTGATTATGCAAGCGGGGCAGGAAAAGTATGTGTCGTTGATTCCAAGTTTAAAATTTGCAGCTTTTAGTCACCTACTCCCCACATGTTCCAGAAAGTGGAAAGGGAGCCAACAGATAAACAATTCAGGAGACAACCTTGCCTAGAGCTCTAACCTATCAACTAATATCCTTTTTTGTTCTTGCACAAATGAAACAGTTTTACTTCCCAGTTGCGCGGACCACTACTCAAAAGAAAACCTGACTCCCTCCCCTCCCTGATAGCACTACCAGGTATTTAATACGTTCGCCACGATATCCCTAATTAAAACTGAAAAATGTCTTACCGCGCGCTATCTATCAATCATAAAAGCCAGGTGGTTCGGTCATTCGTCCTTTTGCATTTCAAACGAAAACCATATGGACCGGTCATTTCTACAGCTCAAGGATTTTAATTCGAGGGTTAGAACATATGCTGCCACGACAGCGCCATACATCACCCGCGTCTGCAACAACCCAAGTGTGAAGTGTTCGACTCCGGTGAATGGGTCAAATTCTGATATCGCAATTAAGTACGCAGACGATGTATAATTAGAACGAATTTTAAAATGGAGCTTAATTTTTCCTTTTTTTTTGTCGAATGAGGTAATTATGCAATTCTTTGCATTGTCCTTCCAGAAACAGCGACAGTAATTTAGAATAATTGCACGGACTTGGAATGAAGTGGTCTCTTTTAGGATACTAAACAAATTAAACCTCTCCCTAATAGCATTCTACGGCTTTATCCTTGATGAAGGTTATAAATAAGCATCACAATGCTTTTGAGCTCGTATATAATGTGAGCGGTGGCTGTCGTTCTACCAAAGGTCAACTAGAAACAATCAGTTCACCAGGATTTAAATAGAAATAGAAACGCATCGAATTTCATTCAATTATCCTTATTTACGAAATCTTCCGCCTGTGGATCAGACAGTGTGGAAGTGAAGCAGAAGAACTGGGTATTGGCTTCTTTCCTAATCGATAGCAGAATACTTTACCCGCCATTCATCCCCACCGTAATCCGATCACCATATTACAAGTGTTTACCATGTTAAACCTCTTGATTCCATTTACGTAATCTTATTATGGAATTAGTTCCGTTTAGAAAAGCGATAAAAAGTTGAAAGGTGCAAACGCTATGGTTTTTCGTTTCTCCACCTGTGACTGCGCTCTTGCTACCAAAGCCCTTCAAGTGCAAATCAAATAACAATTTGAAATTCTGGATATAAGTTTTATAAGTTCATTGATTCGAATTCTTAATTATGCATTTATGCATTATCTCAACTTAGGTAATTAGGTCATGGATAGCGATCAGTCCCAAGCGCATTTGATGGGAGGGGGTTGCTGCAATGAAAATGTCATAGACAGTTAATCAGTTAACTACAAATCGGTGGCTCCTGACTTTTGGGTATCAATGAGAGATAACTGAGCCTAAGTAGGCCATGCAGCCGACGGTACGATTAAAGGCGAATCCGCAAAAGTGAACGAGGACATAGTTAGTTAGTTTAGTTAACTAGGCGGAGCCGCAGCTCCGAGCACTCAGGCCATTGTTAGGCCCATTGTACTATCCCCGTAAGTTGCCTATTCAATGGTTTCCCGCCTACGGTGTTCGCAGGCTTTAGCGAATCTTAGAACATTCTCCAGAGGTAGAGAGTGTGCAGATTCTTCATTGAAGAAAACCTTGCCAAGGTGTCTTCGTCTGAGATCCGAGGATGCCGAGCAGCCGCATAAAAAGTGCAGGGCCGTCGCCTCCTCCTCCTCACATTGGCTGCACACAGCCGAAACCACTACCCCAATCTTTTCCATATGGTTTAAGGGGCAGTGTCCCGTCAAAAGCCCTACTAGGGTTTTCATGTCCCACTTCTTAAAGGACAACAAAAATGCCGCTCTAGTGACCCTAGGCTCTTTCACAAGGATTTTCGCTTGCCGGCAAGAGTCCAAATTTCTCCACTCGGTTGCGCGAATCCTTCCAATTTCACCCTTCAGATTAGACTTGACAGTAGATGGTCGGATTCCAAGAGCTGGTTCTGGCCCCACCATTGTCGATCCAGACGCTCGGCGAGCCAGTTTGTCAGCCTCCTCATTACCGGCGATGTTCGAGTGCCCCGGCACCCACATCAGGAATGTTTCGTTCAGTCGGCCAAGTTTCAGCAGCACCTGATGCCAACTCCACACCAACTGGCTTGATATGTTGTTGCCATTTAGTGCTGATAATGCCGCGCGACTGTCGGAACGGATTCGAATGGTGCGACTCCTCCATTTTTGTCGCAGACATTCTTCTGCTGCCAATGAAATGGCATATATCTCCGCCTGGAATATGGTTGTCATTTTTCCGAGGGGTCGGGCCAATTCTGTAATCGGATTCTCCGAGAACACTCCCGCCTCCGATCCATCCTCCATGACTGACCCGTCGGTGAAGATTATTAGGTCTGTAATCTGAAAATACTCATGGCCACTTGTCGACCATTCTTCTCTTTCGGTGATTAAAATAGTGTCTTTTCAAAGACGAATCTGGAAACCATATGATCGATCGGCATCAGGGCTACCGGATATTTTTCAAGGAATTTCAAGATAGACGCGTGACCGTCTGATTGGCCGCCTTTCCACGCTCCAATGGTATCGAACCTACGAGTATATGCATCGTTGGCCGCTTTCCGTTTCACCTACAAGTGAATGGAGGGTAAATTTAGGATAGCTTCAAGTGCCGCAGTCGGCGTAGTACTCATTGCTCCAGTAATACTTAGGCAACCAAGTCTCTGAATCTGCGTTAGCAACTTCCTGCTGTTAGCAAAGTTCAGTCTTGGCCACCAGACGATGCATGCATACATCAAAATGGGTTTTATTATGGATGTATACATTCAGTGTATCCGTTTAGGTGAAAGTCCCCAGGTCTTACCTATCGCATTCCTACAGTACCAGAGCAATCTGCAGGATTCCTGATATTGTTCCTGGATATGATGCTTCCACGTTAACTTGGGGTCGAAATGTACTCCTAAGTACTTGACTGTTTGTGCCAGCTGGATTTCTGCCCCTGCTAAGGTGGGTAGCGTATAGCTGCCCCACCCGACGTTCCTCGTGAACATAACTAGCCCAGTCTTCCTAGCCTGCACCGTGAGTCCATTTCGGAGGCACCAGCTGTGGATTACATGCAGAGTTGCATTCAAGCGGTCACATACTGTGTCCGCAAACTTGCCGGTAATTATTTCGGCTAGGTCGTCCGCAAATGCTTGCGCGAAGACTTTTTTGTCCTCCAGGAGCCACAGCAGGGTATCCATTACGAAGAACCATAACAGTGGAGAGAGAACCCCTCCTATGGGCAGCCCCTGAGATATCCTGCTTCAATAGACTTCTGGTCGACCGATATGTGGACTTTCCTCCCCTCTAGCATGTGAAGGATCCAACTGATTAGCAGCGGTTCGATTCCATGCTGTCTTGCCGCATCACAAATTGCCGCGAATGAGGCATAATTGAAGGCACCTTCTATGTCCATGAATGCGCCTAAGGCATATTCTTTTTCGGATATCGCCTTTTCAATTTTCGCCGTAAGTTCATGGAGTGCTGTCTCCGTGGATTTGCCATTCTGGTAGGCGTGTTGCCTATGGTGAAGTGGCCACTTAGGAATGTGTGTATCCTTTATAAACCGATCTACTAGTCTTTCTAGTCCTTTTAGCAGAAAGGATGTTAGGCTGATCGGTCGAAAGCTTTTTGCGTCTGTGTAGGTGGGTTTTCCTGGTTTGGGAATGAACAACACCTTCACATCCCGCCATTTAATTGGAATATAAGCGTGTGGTAGGCATGTGCGATATATATTCCGAATATGTAGACCCACGGCATCAATTCCTTCTATTACTAGCGCAGGCATGATCCCATCCGGACCTGCAGACTTGTATCTATGGAACGAGTTAAATGCCCATTTCACTCGCTCCAGTGATACTACTTGCCAGATTCCAGTCTTTCGGTTGAGGGCTGTATGCACCTGTTGGCCCCGAGATTAGATTTTGGATGCTGCCTGGGAAGTGTACTTCAAGCAAATGATTTGCCGTTACTTCATCGCTTTCTGTGTACTTCCCAATGTGTAAACGTAAGTAACCCAGTTTCTGGCTACGTTCTTTGACCAGAATCCGCTTCAGCTTTGAAGTTGCCTCAAGAGAGTTAATCACCTTGCAAAAGCGTCTCCAAGATGATCGTTTAGCCGATCTTATGCTCTTCTTTAGAGCCTTCTGTGCCTCCTTATAGCGATTCCAGCTAGTGCTTCATTCGCCCTTCAGAGCACGATTAAGGAGCATCCTTGACGTTCTCCTCTGTTTTGCCAAATCCGAGTTCCACCATGGTGTTTTACCCTTCTTTGGCATCTTGAGTGGACAGCTTTCCTCGAAAGCTTTTCTCATGCTAGTTGTGATCATCTGGGTTGTCTTCTCAATTCCAGCAATGGATTTGATGCGCTTCCCAGGGATCGTGACTCGGGCGGTCAATTCTATTTGATGCATCACCCAATCTGTCTTCCTCGGATTCCGAAATAGAGTGGGTGGAGGTAGATCCATGTCCATAACGAAATCAATGCGTCTGTGATCCGAGAGTGTGATATCGTTTGATACTCTCCACTCTCCGATCAGAGCCGCGATGTCAGGAGATGCCACCATGATGTCGATGACCTCTCGCCTGACCACGTTGAAGAAAGTGGATTCATTACCCACATTTAGGATCTGCAAATTGGTTCCTACTAGATATTCCAGTAGTCTCGATCCTCTTGCATTGATGATCGAACTTCGCCAGCATATGTAGTGAGCGGTGACATCACATCCTGCTATTACCCCCATGCCTCTACTTTTGGCATATTGGATAGCTCTGATGAATGTTCCACTGGGAGCACCTTCTGCGTCGTAGGGGAAATATGCAGACCCCATCTCTTTATCTCCCTGTTGACTTTTTATGGTTAGCTTAGCCCATGTGGGTCGCCATCACATAGGTCGTTAACCAGGTTAGCCTGCAAGTCTGTTGAGACTACCATGCAGGTGCGGGGTCGATCGCTTCTATTGGCATACAATAGGTCAGCATGCTGGAAGTTTAGGCCCCCGACTGCGCCACCAACAACCTACGGTTCTTGTATGAGGTATATAAATGTCTTGCAGCTATTGATCCGACGACTGATAAGTGCAGTCATCTACGTTTCAGATGTAGATGCCGGGGGCTGCATTTCCCCTTCAATGGTTTTAGGAGCCGGCACTTGAAACGTGACGGTCCCCAGCCCATAGTAGAGCCGGCAACCCGATTTTTCCCGAACCTCCTTAACATCGCCGATGGTGAGAAAAGTTCCCGGCCTATCGGCTCTCTGTTTTGCTGCCTGGCAGCATCCAGGTGGAAGTGTTAAGGTTGTTCTGTACACCAAGTTGCTACAGAACCAAAACACCATTTCGCTCTTCTTCTGGAAGCCAGAGAAAGCACTTTTTGATCGATGGAAGCTCAGAGACCCTTTTCAAGGTTAGTCGCACACCCTCCCACACATCGTTAAGGGAGGAGTAGTACTGCCTGAGCCACTCGTTCGTGTCTTCGTCGGCAAAGTTCAGCCGTAACAATTTACGGTATACACCTACCGACTCAAAGCAAAGCTTAATGCCTTGCGCGGACGCAGTCCTTACAGCTAGGAGGAGTTTCTTCCTAAGCTGTTGGCGCGAAAATATTCGCTGGCTTTACGCCGAGGTCCACTAACTACGCCATCCCTCCATTTCAAGCAAAGTCTGCCATTTCTACGTCCTTTTCTACCATAGATGTTGTCCTTCCTTGCTAACTTATTTCTACTATCTTAATAACAGTTACTGTAGAAAGAAAGTCCCGACAATCCAATATATGCGGTACGGACATACATACAATGAATTCTTGCAAGTTCTGTACTATGTGCATGTACTCCTTAATGTGTGACTTATCGAGCCTAAAAACGGAACAAAATGTACCAACCGGTCTTCCAGGTTGGGAGTTGCCTAGGGCTGACAACCCTACGTGGAAAGCCGATGTTACGAAGCCACGGAAGGAGCCTCGGACTAAATGGATTTTACAACAGCGAACGGCAACGACAACTATTTGCGTATTTTCTCATGGTATGTACAGACCGAATGCTGCTGAGCAACTAGCCGATACCCTGTCCCAATATCAGGCTGATGTAACAGCGTTGCAAGAGATGTGCTAGACAGGGACCGGTTTCCTAAAGAAGAACCAATACACCATATATTATAACAGCCATCCAGAAAACCCTGTGCCCGGAGTAGGCTGATGGTTGTCGACTTTGAAAATATAAGCGAAAGGCTATGCACTCTGCGTTTGCGAGGCAAGTTTAGAAATATAAGCCTCAGGTTCCTGCCCTTACAGAGGAGACTGCAGAGTTGGAGAAGGGTACCTTCTACGAGGCAATAGAACGAACCCTCGAACCCTGCCCCAGATATGATATCAAAATCATACTTCGGGATTTTAACAGCCAAGTAGGGAAGGAGCCCGTATTCAGGCGATACGCTGGCTCCCATAGCATACATCAAAATACCAATGATAACCAACTGCGGATTATTCAATTAGCAGGGTCACACGAAATGGTTGTTGGAAATACCTGGTTTGCGCGGAACGCGGTTCACAAACATACATGGACCTCTCCTGGTGGGACTACTTTCAACCAAATTGACCATGTGTTGATCGAACGCCGCCACGTCTCAACCTTGATGAATGTCAGAATATACAGGAGGGCCACTGTAGACTCGAATCACTATCTCGTTGGCACGATGCTGCGAGCTCGAATAACAACACCACCCGGAATTCCCTCTGACAATCAGGTTAGAGTTAACATTGATGCCATCCTCAACACAGTCCTCCGCAACATCTCTAAGAGGGAAATGGATGCCGCAATAACCGCAGTCAACAGAGGACCTGGAGATGAAGCATCAACAAATGATCTTCACAACCACCTGAAGAACGTTCTAATTGATACGGCCACAAACATACTTGGCCCCAGCCGCAAAAAGAGTCGGAGCGGCTGGTTTGACGATGAATGTAAGCTAGCAACGGAACGGAAGAATGACGCATACCGAGTTATGTTGCATTCTCAAAGAACGCTGGCACACGCAGAGACTTATCACGAACTCCGTCGAGCGGGGAAGCGACTACACAGACGGAAAAAGGAAGGCTGGGAGCACCAACAGGTCTGTGAACTAGAAAAGTATAGGGAGCAACGGCACCAGGCGCGGAAGTTTTGCCAACAAGTCAGCGGGATGGAGCCTTAAACACCTCGATGCTCATCCTGCCGAAACAAAGAGAGAAATTTGATTTTCAACAGAATGGGCATATTGAAGCGATGGGTTGAGTACTTTGATGAACTACTGAACAACCAGAACCGGCGAGTTGGAGGTCCGCCAACTGGATAAATACTACCACCACCAAGTATAGACAGCCCGCATGCAATTCATCGGCTAAAAATCATAAGTCGTCAGGAGCCAATGAAATTAGATCCGAATTAGTTAAATATCGAGGCGATCAGTTACACCAAATGGTTCATCAACGTGTGCCCAAGGTGTGGAACAGCGAATCAATGCCTGACGATTGGCCACGAAGCATTATCTGTCTCATATATAAAAAGGGAGATATCAGATATTCTCCGTTATCTAGCTAGGCCGGATAGCCCCATACGCTCAGAACATCATTGGTCCATACCAAAGAGGTTTCACTCCAGGCAAATCAGCAGCAGATCAGATTTTCTTTCTGCGGCAAGCGATGGAAAAACTGTTGGAATATGGACAACAGTTGCACCATCTGTTCATCGACTTTAAAGCCGCCTATGATAGCATAGCCAGGGTAAAACTGTACACGGCCATGAGAGAATTCGGTCCGACGAAATTAATAAGACTGACTAGGCTGACCCTGACCAATGTGCGAGACCACATGAAAGCAGCAGGATCACTCTCAGCACCATTCGACATCAACAACGGTCTACGAGAGAGGGGATGCTCTATCATGCGTCCTCTTTAACCTGGCCCTCGAGAAAGTGATCCGTGATGCCGAGGTAAATGCAAGAGGTACGATCCTTTTTAAGTACACCCAACTACTGGCCTATGCTGACGATATTGACATCATGGGAAGAACCACCAGAGATGTACAAACTGCCTTCATCCAGATCGAGCAGGCGGAGATTGTCGCGAGATCTTGGGCTGCTGTGGAAACGTCCGCACCGAAAAGCAACCAACCAACAACATCAAATCGCACTGGTCAAACAAGAAGAATAAGGATAGGAGAATACAACTTTGAGACCGTTGATAATTTCTCCTATCTAGGGTCGAAAATCACAACCGATAACAGCTAAGAGGATGAAATCCGCGCACGGTTGTTGTTGTCAGCCAACAGAGCCTATTTCAGTTTACAAAAACTGTTCTGCTCGAAACGTCTCACCATAGAGTCAAAGCTCTTACTGTACAAGACAATGATCTTGGCGGTGCTCATGTATTCCTCGGAGACTTGGATTCTTAGCAAGAAGAATTGCGAACTCTTGGCCGCGTTCGAGTGAAGAATTTTTGGCCCCCTAGATGAGAATGGACGATTCCGTAGCCTACATAATTACGAAATCTATGAGCTATACCATGAACGTCAGGTTGTGGATAAAATCCGACTCAATAGGTTACGGTGTGTGGGTCACTTAATCCGTATGGATGAGGATGATCCAGCCCGAAAAGCCTATAAGTAAGATGAATCTAGTGAGCACACCGCCATCTCGAAGCAGGTTACCAAATACCCTGTAATAAGCGCTCACGCTAGGGAGGACCTACCCAAATTTTGCTGAATTTTGGTAGGCCGAAATAAAGCCGAAGGCTACTTACAGGTAATTTGGCGGTACATACGCGTACACTACCCCCATTTGTGTGGAGACGCTGAAAAATGTTCAAAACCGGCAGAAAATCCATTCAGTTTAACGCCTGAATCTGAGAGTTTTCAGCGCCTTTAAGACGACATGAGACAAGCTAAACTTGGTTGCAGCAGACGCACTACCGGTTGATTTCATGCCATGGCAACTGCATTTATTACGGTAGAGAAAGCAAATTAATTTATTGGAAACGAGCGCTCAGTAAATGCCTATGGCTGGTAGTGGTGCAATCACTGGCAGTGCAGATATAACAAGTTGCCGAAGGGCTGGTGGATACATAAATTCGTCTCCAATATTAGGAATGGATTGATCAAAGCTAAGAAGCAATAAACTAGAAACCTATACCGCGGTGGATTTGACGATTCTAACAAGCATCCTAGGTAGAAGTGACATATCGGAGTGAACAGAACTGCTATTCTATTGGCCCAAAGAGGAGGCTGAGTGAAGATGGCCGAAATATACCTTGGAAGCGAAGTATGCCTTGGGAATATATTTGGTGGGAAGTCTAACTCCAAGGTTTGTAGCTAACATCACAGTTATAAAGCTGTTGAAGGAAGGAAGAATGGAAGATTCTTTTAGTATGAGGGAAGTAGTTGTTCAATTCCCAGCGTTGTTCATAGACGTTTTATTTGGATGGTTGGGGCTTTTTAAGATTTCTACAACACCGGAACGCAAACGAAACAAGTTGGGAAACCGGAAGCTGGACGCTTCAGATATGAAAGGTTTTGTGTATTTCTTTGACATTTGAGTGTGCATTTTTCCCATTAGTACATAGCACGTAATACATGAATGTTATGTGAGAATATTCACGTTCGGTATTGAATTTGCAAAGAAGCGACATGTTTGACTTATTATAATTTTGTTAGTAATAGCGCGATTTCCACCAAACTTAGTAGGATCATGCCCTATGTTATACCCTATATTGTTATATACATATATATCGGTATAGAGGCTATTTCAGAGCCTAAGCACCATATAGTGGCAGCTTCTTTAATTTTTTTCAGATTTTTCGGTAGGGTTAAAGAAATGATCACTTTCGATCCCCCGCACTCCACACCTTTTCATCAACTAAGACCAGCTTCGGAAAGTACTAACCGAGGCCTCACTGTATGCTTGACCGTTCACAGATCCCACCTTTCACCAAGTTGGGCAGACAGCCAGACAGACGACAGACGGTTGGCTGTAAGAACCCCAGTAACGATGAAAGAAATACTGGAAATTTGCGGTAGGCTCGGAGATAACAAAGCACCCGGTCTCGACGGCATACCAAACAAAGCCCTTAAGCTGACCGTTAAGTCAAGGCGAGACATAGAGTTGTTTGAAGCTTGCTTGGCGGATGGGATCTTTCCTGAGACATGGAAAAAACAAAGTTTGGTGTTGTTGTCTAAACCTCGTAAGTCTCCTAGTAAACCATCTTCCTACAGGCCTATATGTCTATTGGAAACTATGGGGAAAATGTTGAAAAGAATATTCTACAACAGATTGCTCCGGGCTGCAGAAAGTCTAGGAAGCGATTGATGTACTAAGTTCTCATAGAGTGCTTATAGATAGAGTGGTGAGTTCTATACTGCTTTATGCAGCGCCAATTCGGTCAACTGCATTGCATACCGGGTGCACTGCGCGATGTATAGAAATACCGCTGTAAGAGTCTGCTGTGGTTATAGAACCATCTCGGACGAAGCGGCCTATGCAGTAACCAGAATGATGCCGACCGACATTTTAGCCGATGAGATGGAACGTATCTATAACGAACCCCATTCTTCCTCTGATTGGCAAATGAAAAACGCCGAAAGCGAGAAATCCTTAAGCAAGTGGCAGCAAGGGTGTGAAAAGGCGAAAAAGGGTCGATCGACCCACAGATTGATCCCCAGCATCAAGGTGTGGGCGCGGAGAACGCATGGTGAGATAAATTATGATCTCACGCAGTTTCTCACGGGACATGGTGGTTACCGTGAATTGTTCTATAGGTTTAAACTGGACAGCTCACCCAACTGTCCCAGCTGCGACGGTATTCCGAAGGACCTGGAGCATGTTTTCTTCCATTGTCCTAGATTCGCTGAATAAAGGAAGAGTCTAGAGAATACATTGGAAGGAACCTGCCAAGAGAGCTGGGATGCAGCGAATGACATGGTAAGGCGGATTCAGTGCAGATTAAAAGAGGCAGAAGAGGCGAGAAAGGCGCGGTTGCGTATGCAATCGATAGGCGACGAAATACTTTGTGGTGGTTCCGCGGGAAAGGGGACAGTAGTTAGGGGGTGGTTTTAGTGAGTAAAAATCCCACACGTTGGAACATGTATACCAGTGCCTTTGGAAGATTTCCACTTTCGGATAGACAGACGGACAGACAGAGTGAACCGGTTTGATTTTACACAAAACATTAAAACAGACGAACATGAGGAATGTTGAAGTGGTGAAGAACACGCAAAAGCCCCTGCTTACATGAAAACCTACTCCCAATTTGTGCGCATTGAACACAACGTATCTAAAATCTCAATATACCCTACCTTTTTTACAAGAAAATGATAATCTTAAAGCTTTTCCTGTTCATTTCCATATATCCGTGAGCAATATTCATGAGTCACTTTTTATATAACTTAGTGACTTTTCAACTTTATATATGTCCATAAAACTTCCCATTGGAGTCAGTATGTCTCAGAAAAGCAATTGTATTGTCAGAAATGACGGAATAGCGAAGAACTACATGGAGCGGTGATACTTTAGCAAGTCCAACACGTCCGCATATGCCTCAGCTCGAGAACTTGCCCTGCAGCAAGACAGAGGAAGACTATCGAAACGATAGTATCGATTAAACATCTCTCGGTGATTTTATGATCGCTTGTGCATAAAACTTACATGACAACTGACAGGGGAATAATTCGAAATCGTTTCTGGTATTTACCGGGAAATGTGTACAAGGCAACAACAGGCTCCTTGGTTGCAGCTGAATTCATCGAGGAACAACAGCCTGAAATTAGACTGGCACCTGCCAAACGCATTTACTGGGGACAATTAACAGCCACTTGATGTGCAATAATTCAGACAACGCTCCCCGTTATTTTTTTGGCATAGTTAAAGTTGCCATAGCTACTGAAAATGTAGTTGATACCAGCCAGGTGTAGAATTGTTACTTTTTACAGCCCTAGAACATCTTTATGCAATGTATTCCTCATTCGGCACAAGGGTGGAAAATAATTGCATTTATTGCAGATAATGTCGTCATAGGAGTTGTATCAGAAAGACTGACTTAATTCCATCCTTAAAAATCTGCACCAAAAAAGGACAATGCATTGCTACCTGTCCACCTAGCTATGGTATAAACGCGTGGAAGACGGCGCATCTTCATCAGATTCCCCATTCAAAACAGGCAAGAGACAAGAATGTCACACAAGTACAAAACAGTCCAACAGAAAAACTGAATTAGCGCAAGAAATTAAAAATTCATGAACAAGTTAATTTCTTTGGTATTTCGAGCCTTTCGCATCCGCGGAGGTCAGATACCAGGCGATGGTTGCATTGTCACCAGCGCACAAAGTGAATATCCAGACGTTGAGCCTGCATCACAAGAAACCCAAAGGTGCGTTGGAGACCGATTACGAATGCAACACGTGAAATCAGTCCTAAAAGCAAGAAAATCCCTTTTCACCGGAGACAACTTAATAAAGTTGTCAGCGGATACCTTTGCCGAGGACAAATGTCCGATTTCAATGTTGCGCCCAACGTGACACTTATCGCCAAGAGTGAGTACGGACACTCCTAACAAAATGCAACCACAACGACCAACGTCTTAAATTCTTCTTGTAAGCATGGACGACTTCTTGTTTTGCAGATCTTAATAGCTACCGTGGATTTTTTTAGTCCTCAAATTGATTAGCATAAAGTGATTCCGTTCGGAGATGTTTAATGGATGCTGTGGAATAGCACTCGAGTGAAAGATACATTTGTAATTTATTGCTCCCGTGGGTTAAGTATCTTTGTATCGACACAGATAGAATTAATGAGGGAATAGATCACTTTTTTAAACATTGCACTCCTAAAGCCATTTCGGTATTCAGGCAGCGAGTTCTTGAAACAACAAGTGTAAGAGATGACATAATCTGCTATCTTGTGAAAGAGCTGACGCCACAGCAATTAGAGGAATTGCAATGAAAGAGTATTCCCAAACAGCCACATCAGCCTATAAATGTGTAAATTTTCGTTGGCTTTGCAGACTGATAAGGTGCCACTTGAAGCTGAAAGTTCGTTCATTTGCTGCACAATGTCTACTTAAGAGAAAAAGTTGACAAGCGAACAAGGACTAAATTTTGGTTTTATTGGCCTGAATTATTCTGTCAACGTCGCAACTACTAGTAACTACAAAGAAAATGAAAATAAATATGGGATGCGCAAACCACCCGAGATTGTCCTAAAAGAAGGACGGTTGCGGCAAATTGGTTTTCACAATAGAATTCTCTAAATGTGTGAAATGTGAAGGATCGAGTCAAAGTCTGCACAATAGACCTGAATTGAAAATATCACCTATTCAATGGGCTCTCAAATTACGCTATATACAATAAGATTGTCCAGATGTGACAATCTCAGTGGTTCTTCCAACAGCGTAACTTCTTAGTAGTAGGAGGCTCTGCGAAGGAAGATGAAGCACCTTGGGAATGAGGACATGGACGTGGCTGCACCACTAGGCGCGGAATCTCCGGCGGAAGGTAGGGATAAACTCGAAACTCCGGTAAGATCCACACTGGACGCACCAGACTCTTCTGTCAGCGGTAATGCGCGCAAGAAGCGTAAGACCAACACATCTGCTGTGGCCAACGCTTTATTGTGCTCCGCACCAGGGCTTATATCCACGCGTCTCGCGGGGATTAGGGCCGGTGTGCCGGGAGGTGATCAAATCAGCGAGAGAGATCTCAATGAAGCTGGTCCCTCCCACAGGAATACGAACACGAAGGCGGGAAGGGAGAGGACGTATGCGCAAGCTGCAGCCTCTGCCCTGACTGCTGCCGTGGGAGTTTCCTCCAAGGATGGCAAAATGTCTTATGACTAAGTTTATGTTGAAAAACATAAAGATTGGTCAAATCAACCTGCAGCATGCCAAAGCTCCCTCCTACCTGTTGGCAGCGAGAATGACAAAGCTACAGGATTTCCCCTATATCTTTCTGGTGCAGGAACCGTGGGTTCGATTTAACAGAATCTGTGGCATTGGATCAGTAAAGTAGGCTAGGATCTTCTACGACGAAAGATCCATACGACCGAGAGCTTGCGTCCTGATGTCAAGACGGTTAGAGGCAACTATGCTGAGACAAGATTGTTCCCAGGACTTAGTTACGGTCATCATACAATACCAGATAAATGGCGAGAGGAAAAACATCATAGTTGCCTCCGCTTATTTACCCTATGATTCTTTGTATCCTCCACCGACGCAAGAACTTAGGGACCTGGTGACGTATGCAGAATCAAGTGGTCTCGAACTCTTAATAGGTTGCTATGCGAATGCTCAACATATTTGTTGGGGCAGTAGCAAATGCAATCCAAGAGGAGAGAAGCTATTTGATTTCATTACTTCAGCTGGTCTTATGACTGCAAACGTAGGGTGCGCCCCTACGTTCGTGGGACCGAGAAGAAGCGAAGTAATTGACCTAGCAATCTGTACCCCAAAATTGTTAGAGTTGATTACACACTGGCGAATGCTACACGAGGTCTCACTGTCAGATCACCGATATTTAGAATTCAATCTGACTATTGCGGGCGAACAGTCTGCAGTACAAAGACGGAACCCTAGGAAAACGGATTGGGCAAAGTTCAATGATCTTCTTGGCAATAAAGTACAGTTCCCTAGGCGACTAGGACCCCTTCGGTGCTGGAAGATGAAGTGAAAACTCTGAACTGCACACTTAGAGTGCTATGAAGAGGCTTGTCCTATTTCCCGAGGCCAAAGCAGTGAAACGGTTCCTTGGTGGAACCGAGAACTGCAAAAACTCAGGAAATCAACCAGGCGACTTCTAACTCGTGCTTGCAAAAGTAACAAGAACGAAGACTGGTTAAATTTCAGGAACTCACAACGTGAATATAAGAGGCTCGTGAGATGCTCGAAACGAGACTCCTTTAGAGCGTACTGTGAGGAACTGGAAGGCGAAAGGGAGACTTCAAGGCTGTGCTGAGTCCTCAAAAAGGATGAGTCGGCCAAGTTGGATTCTCTTAGAAAATCCAACGGTACCTCACGAGCTCCAGACTGGACTCAGTACAGACCCTCCTGGAAGTACACCACCCGGGAGAACAGGTGAGAGAAGTGGTAGGGGGAGAGTTGACGGTTCTTGCAACCCCTTCAACACGCAAGTGTTGCAAGGGAAACTGGAACACTGCGAAAGCGGTTGTTACCCATGAAAAGGTGAGAGCTGCCATACTGTCCTTTGAACATTTCAAAGCACCTGGCATGGATGGCATCTATCTGGCAATGCTAAAGGAGGGTATGGAGAATTTAGAGCGTCCTCTAAGAAATATTCTTCGAGGATGTCTTGCTCTGGGCTACGTGCCTTCTTCTTGGCAACAGGTTAAGGTAGTTTTCATACCGAAACCTGGGAAAGATGACTATTCTAATCCAAAGAACTTCAGACAAATCAGCTTGACTTCATTCTTGCTGAAAGCTTTGGAGAGACTGGTGGAGCATCACATTCGTGGAAACGCACTTAAGTCACACCCACTTAGTGAAAACCAACATGCTTACCAACGTGGAAAGTCCTGTGAGTCTGCTCTTCATTCTTTGGTCACAAAGATAGAGGATGCAACTTTGAATGGTGAGTACGCGATGGGGGTGTTCGTGGACATTGAAGGGGCTTTTGACTGTGCGCCTTTTCAAAAACTTTGTGATGCCGCCAGAGCGCATGCTGTTGATGATGCTTTAATTAAGTGGATCCATGCTATGCTAACGCAAAGATTGTTGTGCGCTGAGATAGGGGTCGATCGCTACCTGACTACGGATGCAACGAAGGGCTGCCCCCAAGGAGGTGTGCTTTCGCCGCTTCTGTGGAGTATGCTGATCGACTCACTGCTATGCGAAGTGCAAAATTTGCCAATACACGCTCAAGCTTATGCTGATGACGTGGCTGTATATGCTGTTGATCGGGATCTTGGAACGGTGTGTAGGAATATACACCGTGCCGTTGATTTGATAGACAGCTGGTGCCTTAGACATGGTTTGTCAGTTAATCCAAATAAAACCCCAATGGTTTTATTCACAAAAAGGAGAAAACTGGATGGACTTTGTCTCCCTGAGATGAGGGGTACTACCATTCAACTCTTCGAAGAAGTGAAATATCTGGGGGTCACTCTAGATAAAAAACTTCCTTGGAAAAAACATGTACAGGTAAAGATGAAACGAGCTCTCACAGCTTATCGGCTGTGCAGATGGACCTTTGCCTCGACATGGGGACTCAGGCCACATGTGGCAATGTGGATATACGTTGCCATCATCAGGCCGATGTTCGTATATGCATCCGTAGTGTGGTGGGTTAAGGTGAGACAAAAAGGTTTTCATCGTAAACTAGCTGCACTGCAAAGAACTGTTTGTCTGGGTATCACTGGTGCCATGAGCACGACATCCGGCGCAGCTCTGAATGCACTACTCAATTTGCAGCCACTGGATATATTTATTCAAAGCACTGCAATGAGAGCAGCTCATAGGCTAATTCGATTAGATCTATGGGAAAACAACGGATGTGACTAAATCCAGTTCTTACAATGCCTTCCGATTCTCGTGTCCCCCTACATCTGTTTGGTAGAAGATATGTAGTTACCCTGAAGCGTAGAGAGGACTGGGAAGACCCAGAGGAATGCGTGGAGGGATATACGGAAGTCTTCTACACCGATGGCTCAAAAACAGAAGAGGGTTCTGGAGCCGGAGTCTACCTCTCGAATAAAAACGAGAAGTGGCTTTTCCTTTGGGACAATATGCAACGGTTTTTCAAGCCGAAGTTTATGCGATCCTAAGGGTGGCAAACTGGGTGATTGACGAGCGGTTGAAGGGCAGGAGCATCGCAATCTGGAGTGACAGTCAAGCTGCACTGAGGGCATTGAGCAGTTCTTTGATCACTTCGAAAATCGTTCAGGAATGCAGTGGAACTACTCTGGGTACCTGGTCACTGTGGCATAGAGGAAAATGAAATCTCGGACGCTTTAGCGAAAGAGGGGTCAATCTCCCCTATGCCGGGACCGGAGCCAGCAATTGGGGTATCAGTAGCATTGGCTAAATCTGTTTTCAAAAACTGGGAACAAGTTTCCCATAATGACAGGTGGCAGAGCCTAAATGCTGCTCGACACACCAAACTTTTCCTGCCAAAATCCAACAAACGTACCGCAAAGTTTATCCTGTCGAAAAGCAGGAGGACCTGCATGTGTATTGTGGGCATTCTGACAGGCCATAATTCACTAGCTGGGCATAAGTTCAGAATAGGAATTACCGAAGATGATACGTGCTCCTCCCGTAATGAGGAAGCGGAATCCACGAAGCATTTCCTATGTGAATGCCCCGCCTATGGACGCATCAGGCATCAGATCTTTGGTGCCGATATTCTCCAATTGCGACGGGTAGCATCACATCCACTAACGGAAATCCTGCGATACGTTAACGAATCCGGAATATTCCGTTAGACGGGGGTGGCGAGTACAATGGGCCAACACGGCCTGAGTGCTCAGAAGCTGTAGCTTCTCCCCCACCATACACACACACACCCACACGCAAGACGCTCAAAGATCTTGGCTGGATTGAATATATCAAAAATTATTATATAATTACGAACTTTTAAGGGTAGGCATTTTCATAGCCTATGCCGTTTGGTCGTGGAGAAAATCCGGCTGGATAGATTACGGTGAGCGGGTCACTTAATCCGTACAGGCGAGGATGATCCAACCCGAAAAGTGATAGGGACAATATTTATGGTAGGGGCTGTTGAGGTGGCAGACCCCGCCTAAGATGGAGGCCTCATCCCCAGGAGGGCATTCAAGTATGCACATCGGATTCGTGTACATCACCTCAAAACGGCATCTGTGGAGTTAGACCATAAATCTTGAATTTTATTTTCGACATATCAGTGAAGACCATAATGTCAGAACTTTCCAGAATTCCACCAATCTTTGATAACCTCTTAGCTGGATTTTTACGGTCAAGCGTCCATTAAGGCTAATTATTCTGATGAAGTAAGGGAAAAGTTCCACTTCTATTTAATCTAGTACTAGTGTATATCATACGTAAATTTCGAGTAGTCACATAATACCCGCTGCTATACAAATACTAAATTCTTGCCTATGTTAACGACATAAAGATGGCAGTCCTCCGCATTTATGCTGGATTATCAGTAATAAAATCTATCCTATGGTTGTACGCCCATAAGCTTCCAAGCACTCCCACTGAATACGATCGAGAGAGTTCTCAGGAAAAAAACAAATCTCCCCCTTTGCGCATTAAATGCCAGGACTGAGAGCAGCTGAAGAGTACTTATTGACACCTTTCCTTGGATACCACATATGACAATGTTCGGTGAAAAAATGTTGCACCCTTCTTTTGCATGTACGGAAACGTCCTCCCCCCCTCTTAAATTCTGTATGCGTGTGCGTTTACAGTTCCCAGCTTTCCACCAAATGTGGTACCAACTGGTATAACCATTCTGAGAGAAATGCGTGTGACAGGCTGGCAGAAAGACAGACCGACAAGACATTTTGGCAAGATTCTGTTTTACACAAAACCTTAAAAAATGAAATCAGATCAATAGCAAACCAGGAAACATTTGATAAAACTTCAGGATCATCATGCCGCGAAACCTCCAATAGGCTGACCCCATTTAACGGCCCGATACCCAAAGTAATAAGGTTTTGTTTTACAGAAAATCTTAAGAAAGTCCTTAGTGCGTAGTACTTTTCATGGGGTTCCGTACAATAGTTTCCCCCTGAATCTACACATGACCCAACCTATTTGACCTTGTCGGCGCTTCATTGCTGCTCCTATCAGTAAACTAGTAGCTACGCAGATATCTTCCCACAAAGAAGTCTACGCCCTTCCGTTCGATGGTTATCTACTGAATCAATTAAAGTCCACAGGTTCCCTGTGATTGCCTGACGTAGTACACACCAAACTTCAAGTCCGTTAACTCAGAATCCAATTCCGTATTTCGAGGGATTTCGGCGACGAACATTTCGTTTTTATTTCCTGCGAATAATTGTTAATTCCAGAGGGATCTTTTTGTATCATTCTCCCTTTATCCGTTGTTCATGCTTTTGCTTGATCAATTTTATCAGTTTTTCCAGTACTAAGGTCGCAATCGAGAAATCACCATTTTTCGTGGATCTTTTGGTCAGTACAATGCACAGCGTCCTTAAGACTTCACTGATATGGCCTCACTTATCCTCCTGTCACGCTGATCTTATGGTAGTTTCTCTTCAATATTGTATTATACTTAGCCGTATTTTCCAATGGACTTTGTCACTTGTCACTTCCCCGCCCTGAAACAGGACAATACCATTATTCGGGTAATTTCAGGCCATATTTCTCTTCTTGATAAATTCACATAGTTACATAATTTATGCGTTCGTTGAGTGGAATGCTGTTCTGGTTTGCTTCTTCTTACTTTCCAACTTTAAAGGAAAAAATCTTAGTGTCAATCCAAAAACTATCCGTATTGCTTATCAAGTGTCGTGATTAATGTAGATTGATGAGTGAACATTTTGTCCTTGGTGACGGACTTACAGGCGTGAAACTGTCTGAAAAGGATCCGGTATGGATTTCATTCTAACTCGCCTATTATGTCTTGTAATGTTGGATACCAGAGCCGCGAAACATGAACGGCTACTTGTTCACTCCCGTCAACCGATGGCACCGGGTCTCCGAAGGCCCTGCCCTTCTTCTCCATATTTCGTCTGCTTTTCTGGTTCTGTTTTCTATACTATATTCTCACTCACCAGTGAACACTCTGGAAGTGCAAATACTAGGGTGGCTGGTTGACCCACCGAAGTTGTTGAGAAATGTTCCACTCTTCTACGCCAAAGATATAGTTCTCGATGCCCTTCATGCTTTGCCCACGAGTGCGGTAACCCATTACACTAAGAACTTGATATTTATTTCCGAATATTTAAAAATTCCTTGTTATTTTTAGGACCTAGAAGACCATGCCCCTCTATCCGGTGTTCGAACAATGTATTGTTAGAACTAGCTTGGTTTCGAGATCGTCCATCATGATCAGAATTTTACCTTTGGGAAACTTGCCCTGAATTGCGCAAGCAAGTACCTTTCTCCTCAATATCGGAACTTTCTGCTGGTGTGTAGCACCGAAATCTCGCAGTGAAAATTCTGTTAAAAGTCGGCTCCCGAGTGAAGAGAGGGATCTTCGCGGCAACATTAGTCTGACATTGAATTCGTGTTACTACAAGAAGAGGGAACAGCCCAAAATAATAATAATAATCATTGATGCAACAACCCAATCGGATCTGGCTTAAAGTGTGTTATAGCACTTCATTCAAGACCGATAACAGTGCAGTACAGAACTACGCATCCTGTGGGAAGCATTGTGGTCAGCATTGCACTCGCCCGTGATTATTAACCTGATTTAACTCAGGTATATCATTCATAGCCAAGTAGACTGGTATCCGATAACTGGCCGTGATATAAATCCCACTGCCACCAGTGAGACTTGAACCGCGACCTTCCGTGCGAAAGCCCAGCCCACAAACCACTAAGCCATGTGGATGCTAGGCCCACAATATCCAGCCTATGTCGTCAAGTTGAATTTCTACTTGTTTGAGTCACCTTTTACAAGAAGCTGGGAATACTTTCAGTGAATTCTTAAACCCTGCCTCAAAACACATAACGACTAGATCGTACACAATTGTTGGTATAAGAACTCTCTCGTTCTCCTGAAGTTACAATAAAGAAGAAGAAACCCTTCCCTTTGGCCACTCCCTGACGTACCTCAATTAACTTCCTTTCGATAATGATGTGCATATTTCTCCAGTCTAGTAGGCGAAGAACACAACTAATCGATAGCGGTCCTTGACATATAATAGATACCTGCTGACGATATCCCTTTCGATATCCTTAAATGCGTCCAAAACCAATTTCCTGTGAATACCGCCTACTTAATCTTTAAGGTCAAGTACAATCTTCTTGGATTTATCTTTCCGGTAACTTCCGGTAACTGATCGTTTGGCCTCTCCTGCCTTTTAGAAAGTTAACTTTATCGGCCGAAAGCTTTTCGCGGGCTGTAGGTGCGTTTTCTAGGTAAAAGACTGAGTAAAAGATTTGATGCGTTGCCATGACTTGGAAAAATTTATTCTTTTCTTTTCGGGTTTTCTTACCCAATGGTAGCATCACTGGGGCTTCGGTTTTACGTTTAGCTGCAGATGCTTTGTATGATCCCTTCCCCATCAATCTTGGTACAATCTGAGGGTTGTGGCCTTCCTGAGAGTGGTTGAGAGTTGTAATATGGGTTTTAATATGAAGCACAATACCGGAAAGGTTGATGGAAATCGTGGTATTATTAACGAAGTTATAGAAAGTTGCATTTTGCGAAATCAAGAGAACCTCCAAGCGGAAAACGATTCATTATGAAATGACAAATCTTACTCAATTTTTTGACAGCCCAACGTCATTGATAACTGTCAAAACTGCTGAAGCATGACAACTGGAAAAATGCTATTCGGTAACCTTTTACAACAAACGTTTCATTTTCCATGGTGACTCAAGCTACGATGGCTATACTTGCGTTCTGAATGCGAGAAATGATTGGTAGCTTAGTATATACGTACATGCGCCCAACCAAAAGCTCATTTTAAAGTTAAGTGCATTAAAATTCTAAAACTAATCTGTGGTGTGTGAATGTTTTCTACAAAATAACAGAATATTATAAGTTAATCAATGAATATACCTAAAGTAAATAGGTAGATTAAGGTGAAACTGCGTAATGACTGGCAAAGAAGCATTATCACACAGTGCACCAATTATAGAGGTATCACGTTGCTGAGTACCATCTCTCCAGGCAAATCAGCAACAGATCAGATTTTCTCTCTGCGGCAAACGATGCAAAAACTGTTGGAATATGGACAACAGTTGCACCATCTCTTCATTGATTTTAAAGCCGCTTATGATACCATAGCCAGGGTAAAACTGTACACGGTCATGAGAGAATTCGGTATCCCAACGAAATTGATAAGACTGACTAGGCTGATCCTGACCAATGTGCGAAGCCAGATAAAAGCAACAAGGTCACTCTCAACACCATTCGACATCAACAACGGTCTACAACAAGGGGATGCCCTATCGTGCGTCCTCTTTAACCTGGCCCTCGAGAAAGTGATCTGTGGTGCTGAGGTAAATGCAAAAGGTACGATCCTCTTTAAGTCCACCCAACTACTGGTCTATGCTGACGATATCAACATCATGGGAAGAACTACCCGAGACCGACAAACTGCCTTCATCCAGATCGAGCAGGCGGCGCGACATCTTGGGCTGCACGACGAAATCTATTAGCGATACCATGACCATCCGATTGTGGATAAAATCCAGCTTAATAGGTTACGGTGGGCGGTTCACTTAATCCGTATGGATGAGGATGATCCAGACCGAAAAGTCTATAAAGGCAATATCTATGGTAGAAAAAGAAAAAGAAGACGAGGCGGACCCTGCCTAAGATGGAGCGATGGCGTAGGTCAGGAGGCCAGACAGCTTTTAGGGATATCTAATTGGTGGACCTCGGCGCAAAACCGGGATGTCTGGAGTTCCTTATTAAGGTAGGCCTAGATCGGATACCGGTTGTTGCGCCGTTGATGATGATGAAGGACAAACTATCATAGTTTATGTTCGTGATTCCTCCTGTCGATAGGATTGTTTTGGTAACTCCCCTCTTTCATAGAAGCTGTAATGGTTTTATTTACAAGTAGCTAGTCCTTATTTCTCTTAGGTTCCATTTCCATCGTAGTACTCGTCTCCGCTTCCAGAGAAATTTATGGCAATGGGGTGAATCAAACCAAAACTTTACTGGAATGAAAGGCACTGTTCAAGGGCCATACCCCGTTAAGAACCCGTGTCTATATATTGCGAAAAGATTTTTCTCGTAGCTCAAAGTAAGTCTTATGTAATCTTATGGAGAAACACAATCTATCTGGGGCTGAAACCCAATTAATTGCGGAAAACAACTATAGGGAAGTTCTGCATAAATATTATAATAAGTAAATACTTCAGCCGAAATTAGGCCCGGAAGTGTGTTGCTTATCGTGTAGTTTGAGGAGAAATAAACTAATTGAAATATATACAAACACTGAATAATTGTTATCTTATTTGAAAACTAAGAAGAAAGTGTAGCAAAGCTTTACAAATACGATAGTTCTATACTAGTAAACATGAGAATGGTCAGTTAGGTTTCAGGTTCAGCTCCGATTGATTAACCTCAATTGTTCCTGTATCTATCACATATTCCAATGCAATATTCCACCCTTGAATTACGTTACACGTAAGAGCGCAGCATAATGCATAATTCTAGCTTGATAGCCAATTACGGCTACGAAGGCCACGAGAGCCTACATCCGCATTAAAAAAATGCTAAAAAGTCATAGCTCATTATAAATGAACACATGGTATCATTATTTAAGCCTGTCTCGTCGTACCTGGGACCTTATCAAATCCCTTATCTGTCTGTAAAACACTCGGAACACGCCCAGTCGACCATACACACCTGTAATTAAAATTGTCACCCAAAACACTGAGCCGGAATTATGCAAATCGGTTTGCACAATTATTTCGCTCCCGCTGAGCAATTTTTTGTAGTTGTCAGAATATGCCTGAGCGAGTTGAAACGGCACAGAGGCTGCTGTTCGCTATTGCATATTTTAATTGAAATAATTTTTTCTGCAGGTAACAAGCGGTCATACATCAGCTATAACAATGCCTACATTCATAACTATCAGACATTGTGAAAATTGCAACGAAAATTCACTGGGAGACTGTGGAGTCAATTCATATGAGGGGGTCATGAGCAGGGGTAAGCAGGAGCCGAGCATTTTACAGCAGACAGAAAGTCTTTGCGGCATATTTCATTAGCTAGTAATGGAAGTTTTTAGTTTTACGCTCGATGACCTTCTTTAATAATTCTGTGGCCTCTTAACGACTTTGTGATGTTAAGTGCTCAATAGTGAGAGTGAATGTGGCAGTTGGAATTTGGTCTTGTCAGCTTAGGTTCTTAGATTCGTTATCTAAACTCCGAAGATACCTGAGGGGATACACCTTATACCTGGAGAATAAAAAATACCACTCAAATCGTCAAATCTCTCCAGAAACTATGAATAGCCTCTAAGAATCATCAGCCAAACCAGTTTCCCGCAATTTTCTTATTTTGCACACAAGAGCTGGGTTAATGGGTACCCATTGTCTATCTGTCTGTCTGTCTTTTTTTTTGCGACAGGTTCCAAGTTCCTCCAGTACCCTTTTGATTGTGGAGTTCACCACACACCAGTTTCCCTCTGACTTCAACATTTCCCCGACGATGTTCTGCGGGCTTAGGTTGATTTTCAGAGAGTCTTCTAGACTCCTCCTCTCGGAGAAAAATCGAGGACAGTGGAACATAACATGCTCCGGGTCCTCAGGTGTGTAACCACATTCAGGACAAAACGGAGAATCTTCCAGGCTAAATTGGTGCAGGTACTTCCTGTAACCACCATATTCTGACAGGAATTGTGTCAGATGGTAGTTAATCTCACCGTGCCGTCGCTGGATCCACTTATCAATACGGGGGAATCAAGGTGTGGGACCAGCGACCCCTCTGCGAGTCGTCCCACCGTTGCTGACACTTCTCCAGCGACTCTTGCCTCGCCACCTTTCGGTATTCTGCATCCTTTTCAGGAGGATTCATTTTCCTTTTCTCGTACAGAAAGCGTGTCTCACTTACCAGAATGTCTATCGGGATCATTCCCGCAGTAACATACGCAGCCTCGCCTGATATTGTTCTGAAGGCGCTGCACACCCTTAGCGCCACTAAACGGTAAGTCATATTTACCCTCCTCCGATTACTCTCACACGCTAGTGCTTCCTCGAAAACTGGTGCCGAGTATAATAGCGTGGAAAGAACCACTCCGGCCAGAAGTAATCTGCGACTGTATCGTGGGCCTCCAATGTTAGGCATCATCCGCGCTAATGATATGCTGGTATTTGCCGCTTTCTCACAAGCATAGTCCAGGTGAAAATTGAAATTGATTTTAGCGTCAATCATCACCCCTAGGTATTTGCTAACCGGTTTCGAAGTGATGACGTGACCACCAACACGAATATTAACCGTATTCCTCTTCCTACGGTTGGTAATCAAGATCGCATCCGTCTTTTATTCCAGAAGGTCAAGCTGAACCATCTCCAGCCACGCTTTTATGGCGCTAATGGTTTCGTTAGCGTATACTTCAACGTCTTCAGATTGTTTCGCGACGACGACCACAGCTAGATCATCTGCGAAACCGACTACTGTGCCCTTCTTCGGCACGGGACCCAACACTGAGCCCTGTTCCACTCCTGCAGTGACGGTGTACTGCTTGGATCCCTCATCCATGTCGTAGTAAAGTGTCCTCACCGAAAGGTAACTGTCGAGGAGCTTAGTCAAATAACTAGGGACAGCCGTTTTAGCCAGTGAGCTTTTTATCCACTCCCAACTAGCGGAATCGAACGCATTTTTGATGTCCAACGTCACCACGCCGCAACATTTTTTAGACGACATCGCGTCTCGAACCAGCTTCAAAGCAACATCTACGGCGTCGATCGTTGAGTGGGCTTGACGAAATCCAAATTGTCGCTCCGATAGTCCTTCCTTATATTCAATGATAGAGAGCAGCCTATTGTAGATAACCCTGTCGAGCATCTTTCCAGCCGTGTCGATGAGGCAAATCGGTCGATATGATGATGGGTGTCCTGCGTGATTATTCGGCTTCGGGAGCAAAACTAGTTTTTGCCTCTTCCACCGGTCGGGGAAAACTCCTTCTACCATCCATGTTTCAAAAACGCTGATAAACCAATCGGGTCTGGTCTTAACAGCAAGTTTAAGAGCTCTATTGGGAACAGTATCCAGACCGGGTGCTTTGTTATCACCAATTCTCCGGCAAATTTCCGGAAGTCCCTCCTCAGTTACCGCAGATATGGTGTAGACGTCCAATGCTTGTTTGTGTTGTTTTTGCGCTCCCCTTTATCCGGGGGGAAGAGTGCCATCACGATATCGAACAGAAGATGCGGGCAGGTCAGTTGTGGTGTTCGCCCTCTCATCTTCTTCATAACCATCCCCGCTGTTCCCCAGAGGCTTTGGTCTCCCTCTGCGCAGTTTTTTGGAGCATTTTCGCTTGCTAGTCCATATAGTCTGCTTAAGCCTGTCTGTGTCGGTCTGTCTGTCACACACACTTCTCTCCAAAACGGCTAAACCGATCTAAGGAAATTTGGTGGATAGATGGGAACCATGAAATCCCACGCATACAACGAGTGACATAAATTTAGGTGAAGTTTCAAGAAAAATTGTCACCGGATATAGTAGTGTATGGTATCAAATGAAACGTTTTGTGTAAAGAAAAACCTTATGAAAATCGATTCAATGTCTGTCTTGCGCACGCACCTTTCTCCAAAAGGGCTAAACCGATCCGAACGAAATTTGGTGAACAGATGGCCCTATGAAATCCCACGCATACAGCGAGTGGTATAAATTTAGTTACAGTTTAAAGTGGGGCTCCAAAAATTTTTTTCACTGGATATAGTTGTGCAGGGTATCAAATTGTGGCGGGATTCGCGGCATTCGAAATTTATTTCGAATGTCGCGAATACCAGCGGGCAGATGACGCCACCGGCGCTCCACTCAGTTCAGACCTCGCTACAAGAGTGAGGAACAGAGTAGGTGGCGAGAAACGTCAGATAAAAAATAATAATAAGAAACAAGTCGGGAAACCGGAAGCTTGACGCTTCAGGTATAAAAGGTTTTGTGTTTCCCTATGTGAGGAGCATAATGTAGTTCTCCATTGGCTTATAGCATTGAACCGAGATATTTAAATCGCTCAGTTCTGGGCAGGTTACCACCATTGCCACAACTCAGCGATTTAAATATCTGGAGGGGCAGATTACTGCCATTGAAAGAACTGAGCGATTTAAATATCTCGAGTCAATGCTACCAGCCAATGGAGAACTGCGTAATGAAATTGTTTCAAGCATTAACGCCACCTGGATGAAGTGACATTTCGCAACTGGTGTTCTTTGTGATCGACGTATCAGCGCACGTCCCAAATCTAAAATTTACTGCAATGTCGTCCGTCTGCCACTCTCTATAGTTCTGAGTGTTGGCCGACTATAAATGACAATGAATGGCGTCTTGCGGTAATGGGGACGAAGATGTTGCATTGCACTGGTGGCGTGACACGTTTTGATTACGTCTGAAATGAGAATATCCGCGATCGATATGGGTTTGCATTGATCGTGGAAAAACTGCAAGAGAGGCGTTTTCGATGGTGTGGTCACGTAATTCACGCTAACGAGAAATCAACAACCAGTATTGGTCAGAACATCGAAGTCAATGGTAAGCAACCAAAGAGCCGGCCAAAACAATGGTCGCATGATACACTGGATGGGGATTTGAAGGTCTCGCGATTACATCCTGATCAGGCATTTGATAAAATAAAATGACGAAACCGATCACCACGAGCCGACCCCGCTTGTGAACTGAAGGCTGAAGAAAAAGAAGAAGATGTGAGCAGCGGTGAGCCTGACAGTTCCACGTCACATAGTTAAAAATTCTATTGGCATCTATTTTTTAGAAAGTAATTTAAATAAATCATTTGATGGGAGCCCTGTATTGAAATAGTCAACCTCATACGCTTGACACTCTGAGTTTAATATTATTAGCAAATGCCAACAATTTAACCAACATCAAATATAAACAAGTCGGGAAACGGGAAGCTGGACGCTTCAGGTACGAAAGGTTTTGTGTATTTCTTAGTACGTAGCAGGTGATATATGCATATATTATGTGAGAATATCCACTTTCGGATGATATTGACATTCATAGTCTTGAATTTGCGAAGAAGCCACAACTTTGACGTATTATAACTTTGTTAGTAATAGTACGATTTCCACCAAACTTGGTAAGATCATGCTTTATATTATACTCTATACTGCCGTGAAATTTCGTCGTGCTAGGATGAACTTAAGGGGGGTTTTGCAGTCAATTACAAAAACTTCTAGTAATATACTATTATTAACTTTATTTGTACAGATATTACTATGGAAGGTATTTCGGAGCCCAGGCACCATATAGTGGCAGCCTCCTGATTTTTTTCAGATTTTTCGGTTTGGTAGTTTCTGAGAATGGCCCCCTCAAAGAAATGATCACTTTCAACCCCCCGCACTCCCCACCTTTCTAACAAATGTCAAAACTAAGGCCAGCTTCGAAAAGTACTAACCGAGACCTTTAATTTGATACCCCACGTGACTATATTTGATGAAAAAAAACTTTACACCCCCCTTTTGCATGTATGGGGACCCCCCCTTAAATTCGTCGTAAAAGGATGTAACTCACTGTATGCGTGAGCGTTCACAGTTCCCACCTCTCCACCAAATTTAGTGTCAATCGCTACAACCATCTCCGAGAAAAATGCGTGTGACGGACAGACAGACAGACAGACAGACGAACAGACAGACAGACGGTGGGGAGCGTTTGCCTCGAAAGTTAAAGGCAAACGCTCCCCACCGATCTCTTCCCCTACTCTGCTTGATGAGATAGTAACGGATCTTTTCCCGCAGAATGTGAGTACCGCTGACCTTCCCACTGTCGAGATAGACACCGCCGAAGTTCCAATGGTAAGCGAAAAGGAGGTCCTCGAAGCTGCGGATAAAATTGTTGGAAACAAAGCACCTGGCTTGGATAGCGTCCCCAATAAAGCTCTGAAGGCAGCAGTAAAAATAGCTCCAAATATGTTTGCCGAGGCGTTCACCACATGCCTTAAAGAAGGAGTATTTCCTACACAATGGAAGAAGCAGAAATTAATTCTAGTCCCCAAGCCAAACAAACCTTTGGGTGAAGCTTCGTCCTACAGGCCGATATGCCTTCTTAATAATACTGGCAAACTATTCCAACCATTTATCTATAACAGATTAATTCGAATTGCCGGAAAGGATGGCGGTCTCTCCGAAAATCAGTTCGGTTTTCGAAAGGGGAGGTCTACAACCGATGCACTTGTCCTAGTAGCTAACACAGCTAAGACCGCACTTGACGAGGGCAAATGTTGTGCAGTGATTACACTTGATGTGAAGAATGCCTTCAATTCCGCTAGATGGAGCAAGATACTTGAGTCCCTAATGAACTTAGGCGTGGCGAAGTACCTGGTGCGTATTGTTGCCGACTTCCTAATCGATAGGACTCTGTGCTGCGAGTCAGATGAAGGAATGAAATCCTACCAAACGACATGCGGAGTTCCACAAGGGTCTGTCCTAGGGCCACTCTTGTGGATTATTATGTATAACGGGGTTCTGACCCTAGACCTTCCTACTGGTGTGGCTTCCATTGGTTTCGCGGACGATATTGATGTGACGGTTGTTGCACGCCTTCTCGAGGAAGCCGAGCTCTATGCAAATGAAGCAGTCTATGAGATTAAATCCTGGTTAAAGAATGCTGGTCTACAGCTCGCAGAGCATAAGACGGAAGTAGTACTTATTACCAAGCGGAGAAAGTGCACTTCCATGAAGATCAAAGTTGGAACGCAAACAATTTATTCCAAGCCTGCACTTAAGTACTTAGGTGTAATGATTGACCAGAGGTTGAATTTCAGATTGCATGTGGAGGGTGCAGCAACCAAGGCATATAACATCGGAGCGCTGGTTGCGAGAATGCTACCAAATATAGGTGGCCCAAGGCCGAGCCGTCGACTCCTTATTTCAAGGGTGGTCAGTTCGATCCTACTGTATGCAGCCCCAGTATGGGCAGATGCACTGGAAAATACAATAAATAAGAAAAAGATTGGAGCTGCGTATCGCATAAGTGTACTCCGAACATGTTGCGCTTACAGAACAATTTCTAATGAAGCAGCTTGCGTGATAGCAGGAATGATCCCGATTGAGATTCTGGCGAAAGAAACGCAACGACTTTACGATCGAACGTACCTCACCGGAGAATCTCCTGCCCGTCGGCGACAGTTCGCACGAGGTGAAACTGTCGCGGAATGGCAAGAGAAGTGGGACGAGTCAGAAAAAGGCCGTTGGACTCACAAAATCATATGGGATATCCGGAAATGGATCGAACGACCTCACGGCGAAGTAGGTTTCGACCTAACTCAATTCTTGAGCGGACACGGAGGCTATCGAGCATATCTGTATCGATTTGGGCGTGATGATTCGCCATATTGCCCACAGTGTGCAAACATTCCAGAGGACGCAGAACATGTCTTTTTTCACTGCCCCAGATTCGAAACCCAAAGGGCTACATTAGAAGCTACAACCGGGGAGCACTTTACACCCGAAAATATCATGGAGCTTATGGTGAAAGCCAAGGGGATATGGACCGAAGTTGAAAAAGTTACTACAGCCATCGGAAAGAAGCTTAGGCAGGAGGAAGTCATCCGAAAGAATGAACGCGAGAGGAACACGAATGTTGACATGAGCGCAGAATAAATTCTGATCCAGCCCCGCGACGTAATACCAAATGGGAGTCCCGCGGGGAGAGTGGAAGGAGAAGGAGGTGGTTTTAGTGGGTAAGAGTCCCACATAACCGTGTGGCAGGAGCCTGCGGTAGCTTTTGAAGCTTTCCACCTTCCATCGGGAAAAAAAAAAAAAAGACAGACAGACAGACAGACAGTAAACCGATTTTAATAAGGTTTTGTGTTTACACAAAACCTTAAAAAGGACTAGGGAGAATTAGATTCTTCTTGAATGGAATTTTAATATTTCACTGGAATTTCAATTATTCTCGTTAATTATGACGTCAGCATCTTATTTGTATGGCTTAGGATGCTGTTAATTAGCACGAAATTGATAAGTTTGAACTGCTATAACTTTCCCAATAATAGTTGGATTTTCATGAAACTTGGCATGTGTATGCACGAGGCTGTCCTCTATGCCGGTGCAAATTTAGTATACTTAGGATGAACTTAAGGCGGGTTTTTTAGTCTAATTCTAAAAGTTGATAATATACTATTAGTAAATTTTTTGAGCAGATACCGGAATGGGACATCTCTCGAAGATTAAATTTCACATAAGTGTTTTACACAAAACCTTAAAAAAGGCTGCAGATAAATAGATTCTTCATAAATGTGACTTTAATAGTCCACGCGAATGTCAATTATTCCGGGTAATTATGACGTCAGCATCTGATTTGCATGGCTTTGGAAGCAGTAAACACGCGCGAAATTGCTAAGTTTGAACTGCTATAACTTTGGCGTTAATTGCCTGATTTCCATGAAATTCAGTACATATATACGAAATATTGTCCCCTATGCTGGTACAAAATTTGGAAGTCCTAGGATGAATTTAAGGGGGGTTTTTCAGTAAATTTCTAAAAAGTAGTAATATACTATTAGTAAGTTTATTTGAGCAGATATCGGAATGGGACATATTTTGAGGCCTAGATTTCATCTAGGCGCACTACTCTGATTTTTTTCGGATTTTTAGGTTGGGTAGTTTCCGAAAATGAGTCCTGTCTCACTTCAAGTGCGTACATTTTGACTCCTTACTCACGCACTTTGCAATTTATGCCAAAACTAAGGTCAGTTTCGAAAAGTACAAATCGAGACCTTTCATTTGATATCCTACACAACTATATCCGGTGAAAAAAATTTTTGAATCCCCCCTTTGCATGTATGGGGAGCCCCCCTTTAAACTCCACCTAAATTTATGCCACTGACTGTATGCGTGGGATTTCATAGTTCCCATCTGTCCACTAAATTTCGTTCGGATCGGTTTAGCCGTTTTGAAGAAAAATGCGTGTGACAGACAGACAGACAGACATTGAATCGATTTTAATAAGGTTTTGTTTTACACAAAACCTTAAAAAGAGTCAAGAAGATAGTTGGCAGTCATTGTGAAAAGAACGAATTTTGTGCATAAAGAAAATAGTTACGGACGGAAATCAGTATAATTTCTAATATCCCTGAATTATAATAGGAGTACTTTTTTGAAATTGTGTATTGTACGTTGTTAAATACAAGCTCCTAAAAAATGATCTCGATTAGTACTTTCCGAAACTGACATTAGTTTTGGCGTGAATTGCAAAGTGTGCGAGTAAGGAGTCAAAATCTTCTCACTTAAAGTGAGACAGGACTCATTTTCGGAAACTACTCAACCCAAAAATCCGAAAAAAATTAGGATAGTCCGATTAGATGAAATCCGCTCTCGCGGGGTCTTTTCGTGGTTTCACATGGAGAGGATAGCTTTCATCAACCCTGGACCGCTTGATTTAATGTCATCTACGCCAAACGACTTGTTAATTGTTTGGCATTCATCGGCATCACTAGGTCATTGTGTTGTATGTGAGGGGATGAATAGTTCTTTAAAATAAGACACCCATCCCTCACATGATTCTCTTTCGTCCCCGATGATTTTGATGCTTTTGTTTCTGCAAAGGGTAGTTTTGGATTAATATCCCCACCTCACTACTTTGTTGGGTTGTCTTGTGGTGTTGCTCACGATATTCGTCAAAATGTTTTCACTTCTTCTCCCTTAATATTTTATTAGCCACTCGTTATAAAATTTTGTAATTTTCTCCCTTCGTCCTTAAATTTCTTTGGAAATGTTGTAGCACTTTTTGGGTCATGATAGGTATCATCTGTAGGTTCTCCCGTGAGACTCAGGAGATTAGTACCTAACCATTTTTCCAGTTTCACACTGTATCCTCGTGCTATTAAGTTTTTAGGTTTCCCGCTTTAAACTTTTGGGCTAGGTTGGTATTTATTCCGCGGCTCTTCGAAATTCGGCATCTGTCGGCATCATCTAGCTCGCGCTCGGCCTCTACTGCTCTGTGTGCTTGGGGTCGTTTGTTTAATGATCTGAAGTTTCAGAAACCAAGAGAGTAGTTATTCATTCGTCTGCAGGCTTGTTTCCGCGGTATCAAACCTATCCGAAGCTGTTCATCCTACTTTTGTACATGATGTTTGGTTTGTTGGTGGATGACGCATTATAGCTCAACGCTCCGCCCCAACTCCCTCCAACCTGTAGGACCAAATCAATTGAATTAGATATTTCACGAAGGGGTGTGGTCAGGTAGGATGCAATATGGCTTAGTTATCCCAAAGATCACTGGTTTTCTTGTTCGCTTTCTTTTATGTTAGTAATTTCAATGACATGCCCTAGATCCGCATATCAAATTGAATCGCACCGAAAGTGATGTGCTTAAAAATAGCGAATCGTGCATCAAAATTCATGGAGTTAAGTGGTTGATTGTAATACAATACGGTAATGCTGCCAGTACCACTTTTTGGTTAAGTAGTATGCGTATTGAAATCATCATTATCAACGGTGCAACAACCGCTATCCGGTCTAGGCCTACCTTAATAAGGAACTCCAGACATCCGGGTTTTGCTCCGAGGTCCACCAGTTCCATATCCCTAAAAGCTGTTTGGCGCCCTGTCCTACGCTATCGTTCCATCTCAGGAACTGTCTGCCTCGTCTACTTTTTCTACCATAGATATTGCTCTTGTAGACTTTCCGGGCTGGATCATCCTCATCCATAGGGATTTAGTGACCCGCCCACCGTAACCTATTCAGCCGGATTTTATCCGCAACCTGACGATCGGCCAAGAGTTCACGAGTTGCTAAGAACCCAAGTCTCCGAGGAATACATGAGGACTGGCAAGATCATTGTCTTGTACAGTAACAGCTTTGACCCTACGGTGAGACGTTTCAAACGGAAAAGTTTTTGAGTGTTGAAATAGGCTCTGTTGGCTGCCAACAACCGTGCGCGGATTTCATTATCGTAGCTGTTATCGGTTGTGATTTTCGACCCTAGATAGGAGAAATTATCTATGGTCTGAAAGTTGTAGTCTCCTATATTTATTCTTCCCGTTTGACCAGTACGGTTTGATGTTGTTGGTTGGTTTTTGGTGCTGACATTACAACCTGGTCGATCTGGATAAAGGCAGTTTGTACGTCTCGGGTCGTTCTTTCCATGATGTTGACTCAGCATCACGGATCATTTTTTCGAAGGCCAGGTTAAAGAGGACGCATTATAGGGCATCCTCTTGTCGTAGACCGTTGTTGATGTCGAATTGTCTTCAGAGTGATCCTGCTGCTTTTATCTGGCCTCGTGCATTGATCAGGGTCAGCCTAGTCAGTCTTATCAATTTCGTTGGGATACCGAATTCTCTCATGGTCGTGTACAGTTTCACCCTGGCTATGCTATCATAGGTGGCTTTAATAAAGTCGATGAATAGATGGTGCAATTGGTGTCCATATTCCAACATCTTTATCACTGGTGAGCATTTCTAGTAAATGCTCGCACACAAAAATATCTCAAATTCTTGTCTGAATGCCTTCCACATCCAGAGTTGAACTAATGATGTGGCGCCTTGCCGATACGTGGATGCTGGTTTTAGTTCAACCGGCAGCCGGGTACACTGCGAGCTCTTCAGGCGTAACTGGCGGGCCGACCTGAACGTCAGCCTAAAAGATGGATCCCTACCGAGCTGGTGCTCCTGTACAGTTGACAACTACCCAGTAGACGCAACAGCTCCCGCACCAATTTTTCACAATAAGACTGGGAAAAGGGTGGTGCCAATACAGCCTGGAGAGGAGGAAAAGCACGGAGTATAGTTGAAGAGGCACATCAGCCTATAGTGTTCCTAGCTGACCAATATCGCGCTGATAGTGAAGACACCATAAACGTCGCTATATAAGTGTCTACTGCATCTTCTGTAAGATGTACTCTTAGGCTTAACTCCACGAGTGCTACCTATTCTCGAATGGGGCAGGGCTTCATTTCGCAAAGTTTCTTGAAAGTGCACGGAATGCAGTTAGCCAGGCAAATGCTGGCGGCCAGAAAATAATTTTGGGTATGTGGAGCCTCTCGAAGGACATCTTTTTTGGAGTCAGTGAAGTAACCAGCCCCTCGTAATTATTGTCTTGATTTGATCCAAGTGTTCATTTATTAGGCCGACTGATATCTGTCATCCAGCCTGTGATAGAGGTCGACCTACCACCAGTGAGATTTGAATCTCGACAATTTATTATTCGAACTATTAAAACATTCAGGAATTAGGGGGATGGATTTTAAGTATACTTAAAGGAGGACCACATGTTTCGACTCTATCTCATCTAATTTTCTGTAGAATAAAAAATACATGATTAAAGTTTCATGAAAGGTAGAATACCTTTCACAAGGTCCTCAGTCAGTTTTACAACTTTCTAATCATAAAATTCTCTTAATTTTCTTATCATTCATGAAGATTACAATCGATACCATTCAAGGCACCTACTCGGGACTAAATAAGTCTGGCAAAGATAAGGCTTTGTTGGCAAACACATAAAAATAAGAAAATTGCTGGTTTTGGGTCCATAAAAGCTCAAAAAGTGGCAAGTGTGAGGGTAATGCATTGGGGACAACATCCACAATGGGACACGAGAAAATCGTTAGTACGTTGGCTAACAACCATATCCCGCCTTCACCTATTGTTTATTTAGCTCAAATGAAAACGACCATCGTCTAAATCGCCATATTGCGATCTCAATGCTGGTTATACTATTCCGCTGGCTTTTGTTTTCGTTTAGCGCTATAAATTATGGCTAAAAGCAAGTCTGGCACTCGGCATTAACTGATAATTAAGTTAATACGAGACTGGAACGTACGAGAGCTTCTATTGCATTTTCTCATATCAACAACAAAAATATAATTGCGGCTATCACATATACCCAAGCGTGTGTAGGTGTATTGTGTGAAAGTGCACACAAATGTAGGATATGAAAAGCAACTCAGCACTAATATCTGATGGTCGCGCCGGGTTGTGATGAGTTTGCGCGAATCCACCTTGAAGGTAAACGAATGATTCAACAGAAGAACAAATGTCTGACTCGACCCCAAACAACCCACCCTCCCTCCATTAAACTTGTTTTGATTTTTAAAAATATTCAATTTAGATATGATTAGTTGCGCTTGCAAGAATGGTCATTTCGAAATTTAATTAATGCTTCCTTCATACACAACCTGAAAAGAGTGTTTTCATATGTTTAAACGGAAGTTAGTTGGATGGTATATAGTAAGCTTCTAATACAGCGAAGTTGGAGTTGCTGCGAGATTTCTTTGGCTTTGGCTGGTGAATTGATGTCCCCAAAAAGTGTCCACAAATTGCAACATTCGCAGTTAATAAACTTCTGTCCGCTGCTTTGCGACATGTGCACCATTCCATTTACCCTGTCCAGTGACAATCTAACAAGAGAGTGCATTTACTGATATGCAGCATTTCCTTTAATTTTGTCATTTCTCTCATATTTTAGCACCCCTTAGCTTTTCCAACATATTTTTCCCAATTTCCTAATTCCTATTCCGGCATGCACTTATAATAAAAAGTTAATTGGGAAAATTTTCATTTTCAAAATTTGATTTGAAAACCTACTTTGTAATTTTCCGCAAAACGCAGAAACCCCACTCCATTTAAATATTTTAAATTTCATTTCCTAATGCTGGAAATTGCTTACAAATAAACTTTCCCGGGCTGCGTATTCTTGCTGCCACCTGACGTTGTTGTTGCTGGCTGGGACGTACGACCCCCAATATTTGCCGTTAGCATACTTAACGCTGAAACTCCAGCTGCAGTCTTATTCGCTGCTGCTTAGATTTCCTCAAAAAAGCTCATGTTTGAGTCAAGAGTCAATCTAAGGTACTTTGCCGTTGGTTTTGACTCGATTATAGACTCGTCCGGACAGATGAGTGTCATACGGAAGGTCGCGGTTCAAATCTCACTGGTGGCAGTGGAATTTGTATCGTGATTTGACGTCGGATACCAGTCGACTCAGCTGTGAATGAGTACCTGAGTCAAATCAGGGCCACATTGCCTCCTACAGTGTACGGTCTCTTGAAAGAAGTGCTCTAACACACTTCAAGGATTGTTGCGCCAACGATTATTATTATCGACTCGTCGAACGATATGGGCAGCAGGGTCGGAATTCTCTTTTTAGTCAGAATGACTACTTCAGTTTTTTCCAGTGCAACGTTGAAACCATGAGCAGTCAACCATTCGCTTATCTGTCGCCCCAATATGCCAAGTCTGCTTTGCACCTGCTCGACAACGACATCATCTGCATAACCGACCAGGCGAGGGGGGCGAACAGGACTTGAACCGACAGATGGGTGGAGAGGTAGACTCAGCAGATTGGTGTAGAGCTATCGCTCGCATTGGTCGGCATTAGCGATTTGAAGTTTTTGAAGAAGTTCAGACCGAAAGGTGAAAGTTCAAAGTGGAAGGACTAGCAAGTTTGTTTGGATGAGAGAATTTGCAATGAAAGGTGGTAAAACTTAATCGCCAGGGAATTATTCGGGAGTGTTCGTCGTATCTGTCGGATAACCTGGCGGGGTATTATTCGGGAGTGTTCCATGTGTCTATCAGATAGCCTGACGATTTCTTTGACGAAATTTCCCGTGCGATTTCCATCAAACTTGGAGACCATCTACGAATCCGAGGTGGAATTTGACATCATTAGCGAACCCTATAGAAACCGTCACGGTGGGGTTACAGATTCGACTGGTGGAGCGGCGATATGGGCATGTAGTCGACAAGCCATACAATTTACTGGGGATCAGACATACAGCCGTATTGTGTGAGCGAAATTAAACGAGGTATATGTGTACAACTGTTACGCCCCACCAAGCCTGACAATGCCCAAATTCGAGGAAATGCTTGACAGTTTTGTTCTCGACGCAACGGGTCCAAGGGTGATTACTAGTGACTTCAATGCTTGGGCCCGTGAGTGGGGTAGCAGAGAGACAAATGCAAGGGGCCGCAGACTATTGGACGCTTTCGCACAGTTGGATATCATTCTGGCCAACGAAGGATGTGTAAACACCTTTCTGAAAGGGGGTCTGCCTCAATCGTAGACCTAACTTTTTTCAGCCTTGCACTGGCACGAGGTATGTCCTGGTGCGTAAGCAAGGACTAGACCCACAGCGATCACCAGGCAATCTTCTTTGTGCTATGGCTGGAGTCACCGGGCATGAGACCATCATGCCCGAAACCGAGAAAGATGTCAGGCTGGTCTGCTAAAGCTCTAGATGAGCAGACCTTCATAGAGGTGTGGTTAGACCAACCTAATAAAGCAGGCGTCTCTACGAAAAGAGCTGCTCATGTGACTCAATGCATCGCCAAAGCGTGTGATGCGTCCATGCCTAGGAAGTGCTCATTCCCCAGTAGAAGACTAAACTACTGGTGGAATACTGAACTGGCCAGCCTTCGATCAGCCTGTCACCAAGCCAGAAGAGCGGCTTAGAGAGCGGTAGGTAGAATCGACCAAGGGCAAAAAGAGCGCCTCTATAAGGAAGCCCGCAAAACCCTTAAGCTCGCCATCCAACGGAGCAAGAGGGAATACTTTAAGGAGCTCTGTTCGGAAGCGGATGCAAACCCGTGGGGGAGCGCTTATAGAATCGTGATTCAGAGGCCAATTATCTCCGCAGATCACGTGCCCTTCACTCTTGTTAAAAATTATCCAGGGGTTATTCCCCCAGCAAGAAGAGGGCATAGACAACATCGGCCGTTGATTGCCGTCCTGCGAATTAAGCCACCGATAAAACAGCGCGAGGAACGCACTGGACCGCCGCGCATTAAATGGTGGCGATTTGGTGAGGAGAAAGAAGAAACGGTCTCACTCATACGATTGCCAACCATTACGAATGTGGAAGAAGCATGGAACCAAATGAAAGACACGATCCACAACCATTTCAAAAATCTTTACGATAAACTGGACACTCGGGATGGCGAGAGAGATCTGTATCGACTTGCTAAAAACCGTGATGAACGCACACAGGATATCGAACACTTCTGTTGTGTTAATGACAAGAACGGTACTTTGCTTACCAACCGTCGAGCCGCAACGGATAGATGGCGAGAATACTTCGAGCAGATTTCAACTGAAGAATTTCCTTATCCTCCACTTCCACAATCATTGCCGACATTTGGAGCAGTTCCACCTGTCAGCGCAACTGAAGTCGAGGAGGCAATAAAACAAATGAAATCGGGGAAAGCAACAGGACCTGACGACATCGCATCTGAGCTCTGGAAAGCGAAGAGCTGGGACCCAACACTGTGGCTCAGTGAATTCTTTAACCGGGTTATTCAGGAAGGAAGAACACCATCTGACTGGCAAGGAAGTACCACTGTTCCAATATGGAAAAAGAAAGGTAGCCCAGCAGAATGTTCAAATTACCGTCCGATCCGGTTACTTTCCCATACGATGAAGATTTTTGAACGCATTCTTGACAACCGTATTCGCGAAATCGTTGAAATAACTGTGAATCAAGCCGGATTTGTCAAGAACTGCGGAACTACTGACGCAATACACGCTGCGCGGTTACTCATGGAGAAACACCGTGAGAAGCATCGCCCTCTTTACATTGCCTTTCTGGATCTAGAGAAAGCGTTTGACCGTGTACCACACGAACGCATCTGGTATGCTTTACGACAACACTTCGTGCCAGAAGAACTCGTGCGCTGGGTTCAATTGCTCTACCACGATCCAAAAAGTAAAGTTCGAAGTATGGCGGGTGTATCAAAGCCGCTTCGCGTCTCTGTTGGAGTTCATCAAGGAAGTGCCCTCTCACCACTCCTCTTTGTCCTTGTTATGGACACCGTCACACGGGATGTCCAACGTCCAGCGCCCTATACACTGCTTTATGCAGATGATGTTTTCCTAGCATCTGATAGCAAAAATGATCTCGAACAACTTGTTCAAAAATGGAATGATCGCCTCATGCAACACGGTCTCAGATTGAATTTAAACAAAACTGAATTTTTGACGACCGATCCCCATGAAACAGGCACAATCACTGTGAGCGGCAGTGATCTGCCCAGAACTGAGCGATTTAAATACCTCGGGTCAACGCTATCAGCCAATGGAGAACTGCGTTATGAAATTGCTTCACGCATTAACGCAACCTGGATGAAGTGGCGTTCCACAACTGGTGTCCTTTGTGATCGGCGTATCAACGAACGTCTCAGATCTAAAATTTACCGCAATGTCGTCCGTCCAGTCGCTCTCTATGGTTCGGAGTGTTCGCCGACTATAAAAGACAATGAACGGCGTCTTGCGCTAATGGAGACGAAGATGCTACGTTGGAGTAGTGGCGTCACACTTTTAGATCACATCCGAAATGTGGATATCCGCGATCGTTATGGGGTTGCACCGATCGTGGAAAAGTTGCGAGAGAGGCGTCTTCGATGGTATGGTCACGCAATTCGTGCAAACGAGAATTCACTTGCCAAGATTGGTCTGAACATCGAAGTCGATTGTAAACGACCAAAAGGCAGACCTAAGCAACGGTGGCTTGATACGCTGGATGGTGATTTGAAAGCTTCGAGATTGCACCCAGATCAGGCATTCGATAGAGCCAAATGGCGAAACCGATCACGACGAGCCGACCCCGCTTGTGAACGGGACAAAAGCTGAAGAAAAAGAAGAAGAAGAGGGCATAGACAGCTTCCAGCGACCTCTGAACGACACGGCAATACCGCCAGTCACCAGTGACGAGCTGCTAGACATCTGCGCTAGGATAGGAGATAACAAAGCTCCGGGTCTGAATGGCGTGCCGAATAAGGCCCTTACGCTTGCCATGAAATCCAGACCAGGCATGTTCGCTGAGTTGTTCGAAGCGTGCATGTCCGAGGGGATATTTCCTGCATCATGGAAACGACAGAAGTTGGTGCTACTGCCTAAGACTGGGAAACTTCCAGGTAAGCCAACCTCCTACAGACCTATTTGTATTTTGGACACTGAGCGAGTAATCTATAATAGATTACTCCCGCTTGTTAAGAGCCAGGGAGGCCAGTAGCCAGATCAACCATTGATGCGATCAAAATGGTTACTGGCTTGACCGAAGATGCAATCCACGGAAAGGGCAGTACCAAAAAATATTGCATAGTAGTGACCCTGGATGTGAGAAATGCATTCAATTCGGAGAATTGGAATCTAATACGGGAATCTCTAGCAAAGGTTGGTATTCTCACCTATCTTGCAGCTATTGTCAACAGCTATTTACAAGAACGGAGGTTTTGGTATGACACCGATGACGGACCCCAAGAGTACGTTGTCTCCGCGGATGTCCCAGAGGGCTCCATACTGAGTCCACTGCTGTAGAACATCATGTCCAACGATGATCTTTATCCTCTCCTGACGGAGGAAGCCACGGTGGTAGGTTACGACCACGATATAGCGCTGGTTGTGGCCGCAAAGCACTTCGAAGATGCTGAGTTATACTCATGCGAAGCAATCAGTGCTGTTAAGGGTTCGCTAGAGACTTCTGTTCTGACACTTGCGGAGGAAAAACCGGAAGCGGTCCTCATCACCAAGCGCCGTAAAAGAAATTTTCCCCGTATTCAAATGGGGACTCATATTATCACTTCTAAGCCTGCCATCAAATACTTGGGAGTGATGATAGACGGGAAGCTTAGCTATAAGCAACACATGCAGTATGTTTATGACAAAGCATCCACTGCAAGTGTGGCCCTGGATGATACCGAAAATGGGAGGGCCACGGCATGCTTTCAGGTTGCTTATAGCTAGGGTAGTGTGTTCGATCCTGATCTATGCAGCTCCAGTTTGGGGAAAGGTATTGTAGGCTCCATTTAACGCTGACAAACTGAGTTCAGTCTACAGAACAACAGCCCTAAGATGAGATGAGATGACGAATATATACAATGCGAAGTCTATCTCTCCTTTATCGCAGACGAAGAACGCCGAAAGGGAGAGATCTCTAAAGAGCGGCAAGAGCGTTGGGAATGTTCGAAAAAGCGTCGAGGACACACAGGCTCATCCCTGCCATCAAGGAGTGGTTAGAGAGACGGCACGGTGAGATTAATTATAATCTTACTCAGTTTTTCACGGAGCATGGAGGATATCGTCAGTACCTCTTCAGGTTCAAACTAAATACCTCACCCTATTGTCCAAACCTGCGATGGAACCCCAGGACCCTCCAGGACCCAGAGCATGTATTCTTCCACTGTCCAAGGTTTGTGGAAGAAAGGAAGAACCTAGAGGAGTCTCTAGGAGTGGTGCTCGTACCAGAGAATCTGGTGCGAAAAATGTTAGCATGTCAGGAAGACTGGGATGCGATCAACTCCATGTCGGATCTATCCAGGGCAAACTGCGAAAGGCAGAGGAGAAGATTTTGAAGATTTCCATCTCCTCAAAAAAAAAAGAGGCAGACGGACACACAGACCGACAGTAAACCGAGTTTAATAAGGTTTTGTTTTACACAGGTTTGGTTTTGTGTAAAACAAAACCTTTAAAATGAAGATTTGCACAGGAAAGTAATCTTGATTTGGGCATCGTTGTTACAACATCGAGGAGTGGACGATGAATCAGGCTGGAAGGCAAAAGATCAATGCTTTAGAATGACAAGTCTCCAGGAGACTCCAATGAGCAGGCCATATGAAGCGTAGGGACAATGGAAGAATTCCCAGTTGTCCACCAAAAAGCGAGGTGGAAGGAAGGCAACCACCTGGCAAACGCCAAAACTGGTGGGACCACTCAGTAGACAGCCCAAGTTACACGCTGCTCGCTTTGTAAGATAAAGGACACGTTCGCATGACTGAGAAGAATTTGTCCTGGATGCCGAGGACCGACGATTAAAAAAAATGCTAGACTCCTATTTGCTTCAATTACACGCTTCATTTTTGGCTCAACGTGATATGCTTCATGAACTTCTTCAGTGAGTTTTCTACGAAATTGTCGATTCTGTGCTTCTCATGTTTCCTCATGAAACGATACGATTCCGCGTAATGAACCTTACTTCTGGCCCACCTTTTATATTATTATAATACAACTAATACTGCCAACTTAAAACACTAAGTCAGTACACAAATGGATTACCGAACAGCTCCTAAACCTCCATTTCTGTTATTGCAGTCATGGTTTATTCTCTTACTTTGGGGGCAACAAAATTTACATAAAACAGTTAATTGTAGTTTATTGTCTTATTATCCATTGGAATAGACGTGGCCATAAGTCTTTAGAACACCAACCGTTTATGAAGGACTATTTACATACGCATATGAATATATCTTGCAGTTTTTCTCCTTTGTAAGTCAACTTCAGATACATATGCTAGTTCGTAACCATCTAATTAAGGATTGTAAAACTGAATTGGATCCAATAAAAGTATTTTAAATTTTAGGGTTCTGCTGCATTCATTCAACTCTCCTGGTAATTTTACAATGTGGTATTGTGCTTGGCTAGCAGGAACTCTATTTTGCGCAAAACATCAAAAGGTCGCTACGAAAACCGGAGAAATTAAGAAAACGAGGACTCATTTCGTACGAATTTAGTGTTCAGTAAAGCATTTTTCTTGGAGGGACGCTGAAGACGTTCTCTATACGTTACCATGTTAATGCTATCAAGGTGTCTATGCGCTGTGTATGGATCGTGTAGGACTGTTTGTGTGTTATATTCTGTTATTCCGCTAAGGTGGATACGAACTTCTAAGACTCCTTGAAATTATTGATCCAATTCTTCTCTGTAGTTACCGACCCGAGTTTTTGGGGTGGGCTAGACTTCGTTATGTATGCCGTGTGAGTGTATAGTTTCCGTTCCGATGAAAGCGGGGGGTTTGTTTTGGGGGTGAGTGTATAGTGGATACCTTCAGCAGGAGTAAATTGTGTGGATGGCGTCTTCGAATAATCCAATATACATATGTATGTATGAACAAAACACAATGGATTCCCGGGTAAATTTCCATTCTCCACATTCTACATTTTCCTATAAAGGACCGGTCATTTAGGACGGCAATAGGATTCTTGGAAGTGACCAGTGCTCGGACCGATTTTATATAACTTGTAATCCTCAATATTTACCATACCTAAACAATATCTCTAAGACCTTGACGACATATTGATCAGTGCTGGAAGAGAGACAAGAATTTAAATTCTATTCGAAATTCACATACGCCAGTTTTCGACGACAGTAGCCAGCATATGTATTCGCTAAAATTACCTCAATTTAAATCACTTAAACAATGTAAATATACCAGAAATTTTCAATGCACTAATACAACAATGCAACATCCTAATTTTACTCACAATTTCGAATAAATATCTAATTTCTAGCTATTACGCCGACATTATCCAAAATGGTCTTTTACAAGGGATTACTTCCAAGAAAATAGTTGAAGATTATAGTGGGCTGTATGGGCCATTATATCTTTGCTTGTGTGACATATAATTTGCTGCGGTAATTCCTCTTGTTAAGCCAAAAGTATAAAACGCTCAGCTTCAATACGCTCGGACAAAATAATAGGAAAATTATACAAATTACCATGACGGTCCGTCTCTCATTCCTTCGATTTGTGCTTCCAAAATTGCATTCAAAAGGATGTGCTCTGTAATAAATTGTTGAAGTGGTCCTACACCATAAATATTAACATTATTAAGGAATTCCAACAATTTCTCCGAGTTCCGAAGATTTGAAACACTTTTGGTTTCTTACTTTGGATCCAATCATTTCTTCTACACATGGACACATTTCAGGACCTAAATGCAAAAATTTTGAATGGAGAGCTCTTCGGAAACCAACCGATTATTTTTCTTAGCTTAAATCACATAGAATTAAGTCATGGCTCCATTTAATTTTCGTCCAAATCTACTCCCTCAAATGTGGTTATTTCCATTTAGGTCCCCTGTATTTGGCCGTGTCTATAATGGATAATTGGCGGTCCCTGCGAGTTTTGATTACACGTGGAGTTATCCAAGAAAGTCCACCAGACAACTAATCAAATTTTTTCATTGTGTTCAGATTTGTATAAATGCAAATTAACTATTACGATACGCAGAAGGAGACAAGAGAACCTTTACTTTGTTGTATACGTTATCGTATAATTTAATCTGAAATGCTATTAGCGAGTTTTCTGTGGAATTTAGGTAGCGACTTTATCATTAATCTAAGGGTTCATTTATACATCTACATTTATAGATAATCCCCTCATAAGTAAGGAAAGAGAACACATAAGTAACTCCATAAGTAGGGCGAACGGTTCATTTTAATCTTTCGATTCCAATTTTCAGGAGAAATACACCTTACTCTAACCCCAAGTTAGTGATGAAGTAATATATCGCGGGACAACGGGCGACTAGAGTCTTCGTGCTCCACCTCAGACACCACCTTGTCGTGATCGTGGAGCCTGTGATAATTTACTACTACACTGAGGGTGTCCATAAACACATGAACACGGAAACAAAGGATTGTAAGTCAGGTCATAGCCGAGGAATCGATTTGGAAGTCCTCACCAGATTCATGTTTTCCCACGGAGAAATCTATGGAAGACAGGCTCTCCACTCCAGTGGAGAACCTGCACCCGGTGTTTATGGCGTGGTCAGCCAGAAAGGATAGTACAGTAAAAGTACTAAAACGCGCTTGGCAAAACAACTTTCGGAGGAGCACTAATAGCTGTTAAGCCCCCGTTCCGTGCCGAAATCATCTTTTCCTCCCCCTCCTATTACTACGATTCTGTCACCATACGTGTCTTTCCTCCAAACGTATGTCCCTTTATCATATCGTGTGTATATTTTCCCTGCCTAAGCCCGCCTTCTCTGTACGAGGATTTCTTCGACAGATTATCAGAGGTCATCATCGTTTTGTTTCCCTCACTTCCTTTCATCCTCTGTGGCGACTTTAATCTTCCTATGCTCTCGTGGCCTTCCCTCCCTCCCTAATAACTCCACCCATTCTTCCCTTCCTTTACACACTTCTAAAAACTGCTTAAATCGCACTCTTGACCTTATCCGCTCTAACCTTCCTGTGCGTTGTCTTTCCCAATCCCTTTTCTACTCCGTCTTACGTTGCCCCTGACACCCATCATCCTGCTCTCGAATTCGATGTTCAGATATCCCGACTCCACTCTCCGGTCGCTCGCAAGCCTACCAAGTTCAACTTTCGTAAGGCGAACTTCGAAGATCTGAACTCAGCCCTGGCGTCAATCAACTGGGTCCCCCTTCTTTCTCCATTTAAGTGTGACCAAGCACTCAACACTTTCTATACCATTTTATCTGATCTTCCTTTCCGTTCCCTCCTCTCCTAAGTGCTTACGCTCTTACCCCGTCTGGTTTATCACTGAAGTTCACAAAAAAACTACGTCAAAAAGAAACTGCGAGGAAGAAGTTCCTGTCTTCTAGAAACGATGTTGACTTAGTTCTTTTCAAATCTCTACGTTCATCGGTCAAATCCTTAATACGTAAGTCCAGAAACGAATATTTGGCCAATGCGGAAGACTCACTAAAGCGCGGAAACCTGAAACCTTTCTGGTCCCACATTCGCAACTCCCGCTGTCCTGCCCAGTTATCCCCGCCGTCCATTAAATTCTCTGGCTTCTCAGCTAACTTACCCCAACTGTCTTGTGATTTACTCTGCCGCTAATTTTCCTCAGTCTATGTTCCCCCTCCTTCCTCCGAAACCCTCCCGATAGTAGATGTAGCCTGCCCCGCATCGCCTGCCATTCCCCTTCTTACCCCTGTCCTTGTCGAGTACTCCATTGGCAAAATTGATGCCAATGTCGTACGATGGTCTTCCAAACCTATTTTTGCTCAAAACTGGCAAGCCCATCTCCCTTCCCCTACCTCTTATTTTCAACAAAAGCCTAGAAGAGAATCATTTTCCTGGCTTGTGGAAAGAGGCTCTCATCATCCACATACACAAAAGTGGCGATCGTATGCTTGTCGAGAATTACCGTCCCATTTCCCTCCTCTCCTCCTGTTCCAAAACCCTGGAAGGATATATCAGCGACTGGTTGTCCGCCCACTTTGGTCAACACAAAGTGAAAGAGGAACATGGCTTCGTTAAACGTTGGTCCACTACATCCAACTTGCTTGACTTTACCAACTTTGTCGCCAAATGTCTACATTCACGGTAAGAAGTGCATACCATTTACACTTCGCTAAAGCCTTCGACACTGTAAATCATAAGATACTTCTATTCAAACTCTGGTCTCTAAACGTTCCCATACCACTTGTTTTATGGTTTGCCTCTTACCTTTCCAACTTTTCCTGCCGCATCTCTTTTGACGGCTGTACTTTCCGCTCCTTCTCCCCCTGATCTGGCGTCCCACAGCGATCTATTCTGGGTCCCTTGTTATTTTTATTTTTTATTAACGACCTTCCTCCCCTCCTTGTTTGTCCCTGTTTGCTCTATGCAGACGACCTTAAGCTGTTTTCCGCTATATCGTCGCCTATGGACTGTGTATCCATTCAATCTAACCTGGACACTCTGGTTCGTTGGTGCTCGACTAATGGTTTAGCGCTAAACGTCAGAAAGTGTCATTCTGTTTGCTACTCCCTAAAATCCTCACCCACTTCTTTCTCCTACTCTCTTAACGGACATTTCTTATCCTGTTTAAATTTCACTCAAAAGTCGGAGTCACTTTCGATAATAAGCTCTGCTTTGACACCCATTGCCTCGATGTCATCAATCGAGCTGCAAAATTGTCAGGCTTTATACTTTGCTCCTCCTCTGATTTTGACTCCATCCAGTCCTCCTTAGCCCCCTTCAATTCCCTCGTGAGGAATACCCTCGAGTATTGCTCCATGATCTGGTCTCCCTCCCGTAACTGTAATTATCTTGCCCTTGAAAATGTGCAACGTAGATTCACCCGTTCCCCCTTCTTTACGAAAAGCTTCCCTCGTGTGGACTACCATTCCCGCCTCCGCTTTCTGAACCTTCCCTTCCAACAACAACGTAGATCCTATCTAGATCTATGCACATTTTTTTAACTTTCCTCGGATCTGATGGACTGCTCCGCCGCTGACGACATCACCTGCCGTCTTGCGTCTTATAACACACGCAGCGCAGACATTTTCAGCGTGGCCTTCGCAGAGCTCGTAGTCTACTTTCATTCCCCGATTCCTAGGCTTTGCCGAAGTTACAACGCAGAACAGCTTGATCCTTTGAACTTCTCTACTTTAAGTAGTTTTAAACGTAGGAGAAGTTTTTTGCTTTGTCCTCCTCCTGAGGACAATAATTAATTGAAGTTTTCTCTGTTTGTTGTCCGTTAAATTAAATAAATAAATAAATAAACTCCTCTAATGAGAACAACTGGAAACCTGTCTTCAGTCAGCCCGTGGGTGACAATGTTGCCTAACTCTTCCCAAAAACGGAGGAAGAAAGCTCAGCAGAAGGAAACTTCAGCCGCAAGGACAACAGGCATGCCTGTCAAACTCGAAAAAAAGCGAAGTTTCTTGGGAATGAGGACATGGATAGTACTACACCACCAAATGTGGTGATATTCAGAGAAATCGGACGCAAAAAAGCAGAACTTTCGACTGAAAGTGAAGACAAACTGTTTATCCCGGTGAAATCCACACTAAATGCAGCAGACTTTCCAGTTAGCGGCGGTTTTCATATTAGACTGCACTTATGGCTACAAACATAAGAGTTAGTCAAATCAACCTACAGCATGCCTAAGCTTCTTCCTTTATAGTCGCGGCAAAGCTGGCAAAGTTGCAGGACTGTCCGCATATATTTCTGATTCAAGAGACATGGGTTCGTTTTAGCAGAATCTATGGTATTGGATCAGTCAAGGGGACTAGGATCTTCTTCGATGAATTCTGTTCCCAGGGCCTTGTTGCGGTCAACTTACAATACCAGGTTAATAGTAAGAGGAGAAACGTTATAGTTGCCTCTGCCTCCTTACCCTATGATTTTTTGTGCCCTCCGCTGACGCAAGAACTAAGGGATCTGGTAGTGTATGCAGAATCAAGTGGTCTTGAACTTTTAATAGGTTGTGATGCAAACGTTCCGCATATTTGTTGTGACAGTAACAAATGCAATCCTAGGGTGCGCCCTTACGTTCATGGTGCCAAGAAGAAGTGAAGTAAGTGACCTAACAATCTGCACTTCAAAGTTGTTAGAGTTGATTAGAAACTGGCGAGTACTAGATGGCATCTATCCAGTGATGCTAAAGGGGGGTCTACAGCATAATATTTTTCAAGGATGTCTTGCTCTGCCTTGGCATACGGTGAAGGTAGTCTTCATACCCAAGCCTGGGAAAGATGAATATTCTAATCCAAAGAACTCCGGGCAAATCAGCCTAACATCATTTTCGCTGAAATGTCTGGAGAGACTGGCTGAGCGTCACATTCGCGAGAAGGCGCCCCCCCTAAATGAAAATCAACGTGCTTACCAACGCGGAAAGTCCTATGAGTCTGCTCTTCATTCTTTGGTTTTAAAGATAAAGGACGCAACTTTGAAGGGTGAGTACGCGATAGGGGTACTCCTGGAGTACCAAAGTTTTGTGATGCCGCCAGAGAACATCGTGTTGACGAAAGTCTAATACAGTGGATCTACGCTATGTCAACGCAGAGATTGTTGTGTGCTGTGTGTGGGTGTTGATCGCTACTTAACAACGGAAGCGATGAAAGGCTGCCTTCAAGGAGGTGTGCTATCGCTACTTCTGTGGAATATGCTGATCAACTCACTTCTATGCGAACTGCAAAATCTGCCAATACACGTTCAAACTTATGCGGATGACGTGGTTGAGCTAGCTGTTGGTCGAGGTCTCGGAATTGTGTGTAGAAATGCACATCGTGCCGTTGATTTGATTGACATTTGGTGTCTCAGACATGGACTTTCAGTAAATCGAAATAAGACCACAATGGTATTATTTAGAAAAAGGAGGAAACTGAATGGTCTTTGCCTTTCAGAGATGAGGGGTACAACCCTTCAACTCTCCGAAGAAGTGAAATATCTGGGAGTTATCCTAGACTAGAAGATTTTTCTTGAAACAAACATGTAGAGGTAAAGATGAAACGAGCCCTCACTGCTTATGGGCTGTGTAGGCGGGCGTTTGTCTCGACATGGGGACTTAGGCCTCAGGTACTAATGTGGATATATGTTGCTATCATTAAGCCGATTTTCGCTTATGCATCCGTAGTGTGGTGGGTTAAGGTGAAACAGAAGAGTTTTCGCTGCAAAAAACTGTATGTCTGGGTATCACCGGTGCCATGAGCACGACATCCGGCGCAGTTCTGAATGCATTACTCGATTTGCAGCCCTTGGATTTGTTTATTCAAAGCACTGCAATGAGAGCAGCTCATAGACAAATGCTATTAGATTTATGGGAAAACAATGGACGTAAGGGACACAAAGCATTGGAGGAGGCATTGGGAGAACTGAATCTAGTTTTCGCAATGCCTTCCGATTCACAGATCCCCATACGTCGTAGAAGATATTATGTTATCTTGAAATGGAGAGAAAACTGGGACGAACCAGAAGAATGTGTGTCAGGATGCACTGACGTCTTCTACACCGATGGCTGAAAGACAGAAAATAGTTCTGGCGCCGGAGCCTACCTCCTGAATAAAAACGAGAAGGGGGCTTTTCCTTTGAGACAATACACAACGATCCTTCAGGCTGAAGTGTATGCGATCCTAAGGGCGGCAACCTGCATTATTAACGAGCGATTGGAGGGCAGGCGCATCGCAATCTGTGGCGATAGTCAAGCGGCATTGAGGGCGTTGAGTAGTACTTCGATCACTTCGAAAATCGCTTAGGATTGTAGAAACCGATTAAATTCTTTTTCAAGATTCAATACGGTGGATTTACTCTGGGTGCCTGATCATTGTGGCGTAGAAGAAAATGAAATCTCGGATGCCTAAGCAAAAAAGGCTTCAACTTTCCCCATGCGCGGACTGGGACCAAAAATTGGGGTGTCGGTAGCATTGGCTGATGCTGCTATCAGAAACTGGGAACAAGATTAGGATAATGACAGGTGGCGAAGCCTTAATGCTGCTAGACAGACAAAACTCTTCCTGTCAGAGCCAAACAAACATACTGCAAAGTTTATCCTGTCGAAAAGCAGGAAGACTTGTAGAATTATTGTGGGCATTCTAACTGGCCATAACTCACTAGTTGGGCATATGTTCGGAATAGGAATTATCCAAGATGATATGTGTCCATCCTGTAATGAGGAAGCGGAATCCATGGAACACTTTCTATGTGTCCTCGCTTACGGACGAATCAGACATCAGTTTTTTGGTTGCTCCAACTGCAGCGGATAGCTTCACATCCACTAATGGAAATCTTGCGATGGATAAGCGAATCCGGGATATTCCGTTAGACGGGGGAATCGAGTACGATGGACCACTAAGGCCTGAGTGCTCTGAGACTTTGCCTCTCCCCACCTCGAACACACACACACACGTAGCACGTAATATATGAATATATTATGTGAGAGTATCCACTTTCGGGTGATGATGAAATTGATAGCCTTGAATTTGCAAAGAAGCGACAATTTTGACGCATTATAACTTTGTTAGGAATAGTGCGATTTCCACTAAAATTGGTAGGGTCATGCTCTATGTTATATTCTATATTACTGCAATTTCGTGGTACTAGGATGAAGTTAAGGGGGTTTGCAGCTAATTACTAAAAATTATAGTAATATACTATTATTAACTTTATTTAAACAAATGTCAGTGTGGAAGCTATTTCGGAGCCTAGGCACCATATAGTGGAAACCCCCTGATTTTTCAGATTGTTCAGTTAGTTTCTGAAAATGACATCCTTAAAGAAATGATCGCTGTCGACCCCCACACTCCCCACCTTTCCAACAAATGTCAAAACTAAGATCGGCTTCGTACTAATCGAGACTTTTCGTTTGATACTCCACATGACTATTTGGTGAAAAAAAATATATAGCCCCCTTTGCATGTATGGAGACCTCGCCTTAAATTCGATGTAAAAGGATGTAGCCCACTGTGTGCATGAGCGTCCAAAATTCTCACCTTTCCACCAAATTTAGTGTAAATTACTGCAACATTTTCCAAGCAGAACGTCTGTGACACACAGACAGACAGCCTGTGAAGAGTGCCAGATCTCACATCAGGCGCGACCCCAGCTGGCGGACTGAATGAAGTCACACACCTCGTTGCTCATCCTGCCGAGACAGAGAGAAAAACCATTCTTTAACTCATCATGATTGGTTGCAACATTTTGCTCTATCAAAGGACTGACCTGGATACAGACACGAGGTTTTCAAATCACCATCCAGCGTACCAGGCCGCCGTTGTTTCCGCCAGCCTTTTGATCACTGTTCACATCAATCTTGGCAAGTAAATTTTCGTGAGCGCGAATTAAATGACGATACCAGCGAAGACGTGGATATCTTAATTTCGGATATGATCAAGGGGTGTTACACCACTAGTTCAACGCAACATCTTTATCTCCATTACCGTCAGGCGCCGTCCATTTTCTTTTATAGTAGGCCAACACTCAAAATCATAGAGGGCCACTGGGTAGATGACACTGCGGTAAATTTTAGATTTGAGACGTTTGGTGATACGTCGATCACAAACAACACCAGTTATGGAACGCCACTTCATCCAAGTTGAGCTAATTTGTCAAGCAATTTATAGCTTTGATCCAAAATCGGGAAAAATTAACATCTGCATGAAGAAGTGGACGTTCCGTTTGACAGTCTTCATAACTATAATAGAACAAAGAGGACTTTTGAGAGGGCGCTCTTAGATGAACACCGACAAAGCCACACTTCGAACTTTACTATTCGGATCGTGGTAGAGTATTCTGCCTTCCTGAATAACCCACTTGAAGAACCCATTGAACCACAGCATTGGTTTCCAACTGTATAGACCTATTAGAGCGATGGTTTGAATGTTTTGATGAACAGACGGGGGGGGGGGGGGGGCTGCACAAAACCAGGATGTGTGGGGTTCTATGGCAGGCCTAGACGAGATACCGGTTATTGCGCCGTTGGTGATGATGATGATGGATTCATTACTCAGATCAGTAGTAGAAAGATCTTCAGATCCGGACATGATAGATTGGGAGGGGTTTTTGGTGAATATTTAGCACAGGGACCTAATTTCCCAACCGTTAAAGGGTTCAAAAATAGGAAGGGTGGATATGCATGATGGTCTGCAAATGGAAGATGGAATGTTCACGAAACGCCAAATTGAATAATTGCTTTGCGTTCAAGACTTTGACTAACTGCTAAAACCCATCATATGAAAAGAACAGGTAAAACAAGTTGAATTAATTTATTAGAAATTAATGTCAACCTCGACCATGCCGAAACAAACGCGTTCATATACACAAATTAATGGTAGATAGGCATAATATCCGACTTTATCTAATGAGTAAATGACATTCTTTACACATCTAGTAGCGGCCATGATTAATGGATTTTGTGCCTACACATTTGACTCTTGACAAACGCGGCCACTTGCGACTAAAGTTTCCCATAATTCGAATTATATACTAAATATGTTTGTATTTGTACAAGCCTTAATATATATACATTCAAATAAATGCGATTTTACATTTAATCGTAACTATTAGCACTAATCCAATGACGGGGCTGCTCACGCTATCCACTTAGGCATAAATATCTTTTTGATATCATATAAGATATCGAACATGGCGGAAAAACTGAATGAAAGCGTAAGACGCTTGTTACACGAGCAAATGTTAACTACGCCTTTTCACTCAGTAGGAATCAAGGAAAGATAGTATCGAATTTTTGTGATTCGTGGCTGCTGCCATTTGCACTGAGCAAACGACCTACGACCAGTGCGTAACTGCTTGCAAGAAAAGCAAATTGCTTGATTAATTTCGAAACTCGAAAATCAGGCGATGATTATTTAGTAATTATGAAAATTTAAACTTTCATGATTTATGTCTAAGCATGACAAGTTAAGTTAGTTGATAGCCATCGATAAGATGCCGTGTTAGGTGCGAACAAAACTTTGAGGGTGAAACTGGAACATGAAACCAGATTCAAATGCCTCCAGGAAGTGCATACGTAAGATGCATAATGATACGCTCACAAGCGGGATGAGTTGCATAGGAAAATGAAAAACATTTAGTTTCCTAGATTTATATATATATATATATCATGTCGGGGTCACCACCTGGCGTACCAGGTTTATCCTCACCTAAGTTGCAAACGCAGAGCTGCATGCGACCAGGCGCATGTCATGGGTTGCGGATAATGACATGACCCACCGGGTCAGCTACGAATATCGCAAGTTAATCTTGTAAATAAGTAGCCGCGGACAAGCAGAACGTTTCCCTTTGTGTTCGTCCTCCCTTACCGATTCTTCCCTTTCAGGGGTAGTAAACCTCCTTAACAAATCCGTAATCCTGGGTGAAGGGATCGACGCTCCTATCGGATGAATTGCAGTGACGTTACACTGTATTTCAGCGGCTCCCCTCCAAATACCTTCCCTACCTTTGGAGGTAACCATGGGGCATTGCAACATTGGGGCTCTGTTGCAGGGTTGACTGCCTCCCCAATACTCCTGGGAACAAAATTGGGGAAAATAATTCAAATTTTTTTGATGGGACCCCAGGGACACGAAGACAGTACCCAACACAGTTAAGGGTCGTTCAACAACATCAGAGCGGCTCTTCGCCCTTGGATGTTTTGGCGGTTATGCCGTCAACCACCAGGGACGGGAGACCTAGGCGTCGTATGGTTTGGACGAACCAACTCAACGAATTTATTTTCCGCGCCTATTACCGTGTCACGGATTTGGAACGGAATCCATCAAGGTATAGACATCGACTCCATGACGCGTTCATAACCCGATTTCCGGAGCTAAGTCATGTTCCGGAACAGAACGTCCTCAACCAGTACCGGGTGATAGTGAATAACAACCGAGTTGCCTTACCAACTAGGCAACAAATCTTCCAAGAGGTTTCACTTGAGCTCGGGCTGGAGTCATCAAATTACCGGACTAGTCAAAGGAGTAACACAAGTACTCCACCTGTAAGGCACTCCATGAATCCAGTAGTCAGGAGAAGCTTAGTAACTGGGGATGTCGACCCAATTTATAATGAGGATTTGACCGCATTCCAGGTTGCATTCACAGAGTATGCTGAGATTCTCCCAGACGCTAGGCCAAAGATCTCAAAACTGAAGTTTACTTCAGCAACTACTAACATCATTGCTGCCGTTGACAGAATTTTGGCTGATCGTTTAGCTAGCGAGATGACTGCTACCGAGGTTCACAGCCTGATCTACGTTGCAGCTGCCACGGTTATTCGTCTCCATAATCAACATCTTAGAGCGAATAACAGAGGTATGCCCAGAAGGACTTTACCGTTCTGGGTGTTTCGACTCAACAAAAGAGTCGAAAAGTTGAGAAAGGAGATTGGTCGTGTCACGCAAGCACTCCTTGGAAATCCATCACCAAGAGTGCATAGATGCGTTGCGAACATCATTGGAAACTACCATCTGTCCAATGATATGGCAATCGAAGAAATCCTCGAGGTGCTGAAGCAGAAACTTGCGGTATGCTTCAATCGCATCCGTAGGTATCAGAAAAACTTTCATCGAAGGACAGACAACACCTTGTTCTTCCAGAACCAACGGGGATTCTACAAAAATCTCACCAACTCCGATAGGGAAAGGAACCTCGATCTGGATCAGGCAGAAGACTTCTGGAGAAGTGTTTGGAGCGAATCCAGCCGTTGCAATTTAGAAGCAGCGTGGCTCCCACACCTTACGCGTTCATGCGAGGCCCTCCCCGAAATGACCATGCCTGACGTAACTGAAGTCGACGTTGAAGCAGCCCTTGACAAGGCAGGTAACTGGAAGGCGCCAGGAGTTGACAAGGTTCACAACTTCTGGCTGAAGCGGTTCAAGAGCACTCACAGGATATTGGCAAATCAATTTAATCAGATGATTGCCGATCCTGATTTAGTTCCACCATTTTTCACCAAAGGGATAACTTTCCTCATCCCCAAGGAACAGGGTGCCTCTTGCCCTTCAAAATGTCGACCAATTACTTGTCTTCCTACCATCTACAAGGTCTTCACTTCAGTTCTGTGCGCGAACATCTCAAAACATCTTGATGTTCATAAATTGATAGCTGAGGAGAAAAAAGAATGCGCAAAAGGCTCCCGAGGCTGCAAAGAACAGCTTATAATCGATACGGTAGCTGTAAAGCAGGCTGTCCATCAAAAACGAAATATCTCGACAGCCTACATCGACTATAAATCAGCCTTTGACTCCATATCACATTCGTGGTTACTACAAGTGTTACGCTTGTATAAAATCAACCCGAATGTCGTTGTTCTTCTGAGAACAGTAATGAAGAATTGGAGCACGAAGCTATCGGTATCCTCACAAACATCAGGAGAGATACCAATCAGGCGTGGCATTTTCCAAGGGGACTCTCTAAGCCCACTGTGGTTTTGTTTGGCTTTGAATCCGCTATCCCATCTTTTGCATGAAAGCAAATACGGGTTCCAAGTCAAGCATGGCATATTGTCGAAATGTACATTAAGTAAAGTCACTTGATGTACATTGACGACATCAAATTGTATGCCAAAGACGAGAACCAACTTCGCTCCTTGCTGGACATCACCATCCAGTTCAGCAGGGATATCGGCATGCAGTTGGGTTTGGAAAAATGTCGCATAAAAACAATTTTTCGGGGAAAACACACCGACAACGAAGGATACAGACAAAATAACATCCGAATTGAGGGTATGGATACGGACGATGTGTACAAATACCTCGGCATATTGCAAGCAACAACACCTGCTGTGGCACGGAGGTCATATAAAAACTTTGTTGTTGTCAGGCATTGACATCGAAGCCTCCAACAAATGGTTGACAAATGGTGTACTTTTCTATGAGACCGAAGCATTCCTAACTTCAATTCAGGATGCTTCGCTCCCAACAAAAAATTATAAATGGTACATTCTTCACGACTCCTCAATCACAAACTCCAGTTGTAGGTTATGCAACTGTGAAAAGGAGACCATCCAGCACATAACATCTGCGTGCAAGATGTTGACCAGTACCGAGTACACCAATCATCATAACTCCGTCTGCAAGATTCTCCATCAAAACCTTGCGTTGAAGTATAACTTAGTGGCATCCTACCATCCTTACTATTATATAAGTATACTCCGCAGAGAATCTTGGAAAATGATCGGGTCAAACTACCGTGGGATCTCACTATTGCCACCGACCCCAGTGTTAATCATAACAGACCCGATCTAGTTCTGCTTCTGAAGGAAGAACGAGCGTGCTTTATAATCGATGTAGCCGTACCGTTCGACCGGAACACTGTTGAAAAACAGCACGAAAAGATCCGGAACTACGGCCTCTTGGCAGACGATATGAAGCAGACTTGGAAACTACAAAAGATCGAAGTAGTCCCAGTAGTAATTTCAGCGACGGGATTAGTCCCGCAGAACTTACATAAAGCGCTGAAAACGCTCGATCTTAGGGTTGACTATACATTGAGATGCAAAAAGCCGTTATCCTTGCAACCTGTGCTATAGTCCGAAGAGTCCTGTCCGGTAACAATCTGACCTAATGGGTTTCAGTCTTGATCCGCACTCTCTTCGATATAAGATCCATGTCTCTGTAGTGTAGAACCTCCGCGTCATTGGCTGAAGTGTTTGCGACAATCGGGATGTAGTAATACATTTTCGCATGGTCGCACACACTTTGCGTTAAAACGCATCATCGCTGTGATGCGAGCCTTTAGATGTTGCCTTCAGCCCATCCTTAGGTTGGTCGCCCCTCGGTCCGATTGGGCGGGAAGAGGGTCCGTGGGCTTTTATATATATGGTCGCAATTTACACCTACGCAGAGCATAACGAGTCAACAACGCTTGCGCGGTACAGTTGAAGATTTGCTCAAATGCTCAATTCTCTCCAGGATTTCCAGAGAAGCTTGCTCTCGTTCTCCGCTTTTCTACGTCATGCGTTTCTGAGGTGACCTTTTTGTCATATTTTCGATAAAGCAGCGAAACTAATCTAGGACTCTTAATCTGTTTAGTGACATCAAATTCGGAGCGACAGTCGGCAGAAATAAGCTCTCCCGTTAAGACAGATAAGAAAACTGCGACCCCATTTGCCCCCCTTGCCTCTTGCCTTCTCCCAATCCAGACCCATTTGAACAAATTCCATAACTAAGTAAGGGAGCAAGCAGATATAAGCACTGTAATCGAAGAGTTTAAGGATTACATATCAGGGTCCATTGAAGCCCTCCATATTCTACTGACAAGACACGTTGGAGAATTTCAGCAATAACGAGAAGAAAAGCCATTATGGACCCCGCTTTGGAATTCAAATTCGTCACTAATTTTGCCTCGCATCAATTGATATATTGTGCGTCATATCCCGCTTTAATCGCAGCTCTCAGCTTCCCTTTTGTTTAGTGGTAAGAGCTTAGAGCACTTCAGATACATCCCCTGTTGACGCTATGGAATTGAAATAACGAGATTTAAACTGCGGACATTGTTTCGAAATGATCGCAAAGATGCCAATGTGATCAGTATAGGATGATCCGAGGTATTCTGTAATACGACATACTTGTAACTTCAATCATCGCCCGCAAATTCGGCTCCTTCGAAATCTTAACGACCATCCTTTTCTTCCTTTAAAGGAAAAGATCAGAGATTCCTCGATTTTACGGTTATGAATTGGGGAAATTCCTCTTGGTTAGGTGTAAATTACGCTGCAGTTCACTTACATTGTCATGGTATCAGAACTCTATCCCGATAAATTTATCCCATTCGTAGCGATCATCTAAGCTTCTTACATTTATCGAATTGTTCTTACAAGCTGCTGTAGTAAAGCAGGTCCTATGACGCCATTTTGTGAAATGACCAACAACAGAGATGTAATCACTTTTATTTATTTATTTGTTTAATGTGATACATAAGCAGAAGAAAAGTGTCAAATTATGATCTTTTCCAATGCAATTAATTTAGCATATGGATTTCCGTTACCCTCAATACGTTATCAATCGTGGGTGATGACGACAAATTGCAGGAGCCAATGATTCCTGAAACTCTGAACACGGATCTCTAGGCTCGGTCGAACATCGAAGTCGGTAAGTCTGTTCTTGTGCGAGTCCTAGATAATGCTCCTGGAGCGGATAAAAATAACGTAAATTTCTACCAATTTTTAAAGTTTGGTGTAAAACAAAACCTTATTAAAATCGGTTTACTGTCTGTCTGCCCGTCTGTCTGTCTGTCGCTCCGTCTGTATGTCTGCCTGTCTGTCCGTCACATGCATTTTTCTCGGAGACAGTTGCAGCGATTGACACCAAATTTGATGGAAAGGCGGCATGCAGTGAATTACATCCTTTTACATTGAATTTCAGGCGAAGTCTCAATACATGCAAAAGGGGGGTGTCAAATTTTTTTCTCGCCAAATATAGGCATGAATGGTACCAATTAGTACTTTTCGAAACCAGTCTTAGTTTTATCATTTGTTGGAAAGGTTGGGAGTGCAGGGGGTCGACAGTGATCATCTTTTCAACGGACCCATTCTCAGAAACTGCCAAACGGAAAAATCTGCAAAAACTCAGGAGGCTATCACTATATGGCGCCTGGGCTCCGAAATACCCTCCATATCGAAATCTGTGCAAATAAAGTTAATAATAGTATATTACTATAATTTTTAGTAATTGACTGTAAAACTCCCCTTAAGTTCTTCTTAGCCCCACGTATATTACTCTAATTTTTAGCAATTGACTGCAAAAGTCCCTTAAGTTCATCCTAGATTCACGAAATTGATACAATGTAGGCAATAGCATAGAGCAAGATTCTGCCAAGTTTAGTGGAAATCACACTATTACTAACGAAATTAGAATAGGTCACAGTTGTCGCTTCTTTGCAAATTCAAGGCTATGAATGTAATTATCAACCGAAACTGGATACTTTCACATAATATATTCATATATTATATGCTACGTACTAATGGGACAAATGCACTCTCAAATGTCTTTATATAAGAAATACAGAAAACCTTTCTATCTGAAGCGTCTAGCTTCCCAGTTTCCCGATTTGTTGGACTTTACTACTACTTTATGTGAATTCTTAATCCCCAGTTCAAAGAACAGTCACAATCAGAAACCCAACATCCGCTGCTCTGGTTCTAAAGAAAATGTATTGCCACCACAGACAGCTTCCCCAGACGTCTAGGTGCAACACGGTTTTTCAGACCTTTTTTAAGAGGGTTTGGAACTATGAATATCCCCTTGAAAATGTTACGTCTGAATACATGAAATTGCGGTGAAATAATCGTGGCACTTAACTGGCAAAGCATGCAATGGTTGGTGATTTTGTCCACTTCCATTACCAGATCCCAACTCAGTTACCAAAAGCGGCGACTCTCAATGGTTATTCGCGCTTTCATCCATTTTAAGAGACAATGCTCCCTTTTATAAGTAAGATTTAAGTAACACACGAGCTTCCTCTACTAGGACGGGAAGTAACATTCCTTCCCCCCCCCGTACATGCCGTAGTACATTGTACAAAGTATTATTGAAACATCAGATGTAACAACATCAAGAAAAATCGGACGCCAGGAAGTGGAATCTTCAGGCGAAGGTAAGGAAAGCCGCGCTACGACGGATTATTCAGTCTGCGTCAAAATTCATGAAACCAAAACATCCCCGGGAGACAATGGCTTAAAGTCCTCCTCACTGGGTCCTAGTTCCATAGGACCATTGCAGGTAACCAGAACAACGAGAGAGGTTTTAATAAATTTAATATCTTCAATGGGAACCCTAACAACATGAAGGCGGAAAGGACCTCCTTTCGTATGCGCAAGCGGCAACTTCACAAAATATCAGGTGGGCAAAGTATGATAGTATTATTGGATCAATGGAAAAGACCGATGAAACCAGGACCGAAGCCAGGGTTTTTGGGATGGACGTGTTGGTTCGTACACTATTAAAGAGTGTAAGGGAACTACTTTCCTAACTGTTTTTTATCACATATAATAATAAGCTTTATCAAAAAATTTAAAGGTCAATCAAATCAACAGGCAGCATGTCAAAGCCGCTTCATTGCTGCTGGCAACAAAGCTGACATTGCTACTGGACTGCCGTTATCACTTTCTCGTTTTGCCAAAGGTCATAAATGATAAAAGGGAGCGGAAGTCAATGAATGCCAGAGGTGAAGGACTATTTCAAAGCAGTAATCCGGTTAGGAATCATGGAGAGCAGAGCCCTGATCCAGGGGAATTACCCTTCACACAACTTGGTGCAAAGATAGTTGAGTTGTCCGAGTTCATCAAGAACAAGCACAACGTGCACCAAGCAATAAAGAATAAGGTGAGGCCTATTAGAGTCCTCTATTATAGATCACGGATAGAGGGAAAGAATACTAAGGATACGTCGAAGCCTGCTCTGCCAACAGTGTCACAAGCGACCCAGGTGACGCCCAACCATGCTGCCATCGAAATACGGCGAAATACAAGACAGTGCGAAAAAGAGGGCGATCCTCTAAGTAAAGCGCCAATCGTATTGCAATGAACCTACCACCAAACAAGAGAGTGCAGAAAAAAGAAGTGGATCCCCACGGAAATCACCGTCCGAAAAACGGAACTAAAAGCACTGAAGAGAGAAAGCAGGTTCCCAAGTGCGAGCTCCGGCAAACGAATCGGTAGAATCCAAGGGGAATGCAAACGTTCGATTGACCAAGGTTAACTACCGACGAGGAAGAACGCAAAAGTGCTAATTCGCCCAAAGGCAATTGTGATCTGCAGCAAGGGAAATTTGTCCTACGCGGAGATATTGGAAAAGGTTAAAACTGACCCCAACCTAAACGATCTATGCGAAAATGTCAGCAGGATTCGAAGGAGTCAGAAACGCGACCTAATGTTTGAGCTGAAAAAAATCAGTTTGGAAAAAACTAATGGTTTCGGAACTCAAGTTAAGAACTCACTTGGGAAGTGCAAGGATCTCGGTGAAGTGACATCCAAAGGAGAAATTTGCACTGTCTTAATGAAACAATTCAGGTTGGAGAAGCTTGTGTGTTTGTAGAAAGTCTATTGCGACTACCAGTGGACGCAGCTCAGAAGTTATTGCCGGCTTGAAAAGTCCCGATGGGTTGTTTGCCGTCTGAGAAAGCAGATTCCTCTAAAGGGATGCTTCAAGTGCCTCGCATTTGGTCATTTCGCGAACCCATGCACCAGCGGCATTGATTGATCCAATTTATGCAGAAGGTGTGGGGGGAAAGGCCATATTGCCAAAGAGTTCAATAGGGTTCCGAAATGCTTATTGTGCGAAGGAAAGGAGGGACGGGATTACCGGCATATTGCCGGAAGTGCTAAATGCCCGGAATGTAAAAAGGCGCTGACTTCAAACAGAAATTGAGGTTTACTCAAATAAACCTCAATCATTGCAGGGTCGCTCAGGATTTACTCAACTAGACCACCTACGAATCTGAGGTGGAAATTGCCATCATTAGCGAACCCTATAGAAACCGTCACGGTGGCGGATAAGTTACCGATTCGACTGGCGGAGTGGCGATATCGGCATGCGGTCGATAAGTCATACAATGTACTGGAAGTCAGACAACCAATGGCTTTGTGTGGTCGAAAATAAACGTGTACAACTGTTATACCCTACCAAGTCTGACACTCTCCAAAAAGCGCTCCATGTGGTCCAATCCATCGCCAAAGCGTGTGATGGGTCAATGCCTAGAAGGTGCTAATTTCCGAATAGGATACCAAACTACTGCTGAAATACTGAACACCCTTCGATCAGCCTATCACCGGGCCAGAAGAGTTCTGGAGGTTAGAATCGACCAAAAGCAAAAAGAGCGCGCCTATAAAAAAGCCCGCAAAACTGTCAAAATCGCCATCCAACGGAGCAAGAGAGAATGCGTTAAAGAGCTCTGCTCGGAAGCGGAAGTAAACCCGTGGGGGAGGACCTATAGAATCGTGATTGGACGATTCACAGACCGTTCATATCCGCAAATCATGCGCCCTTCCCTCTTGTTAAAAATAATTCAGAGGTTATTTTTCCAGCAAGAGGAGGGCACTGACAGCTTCCAGCGAGCACTGAATGTGACGACAATGCCGCCAGTCAATAGTGAATAGCTCCTTGAGATCTACGCTAGAACAGGAAATAATAAAGCTCCGCGCTTACAAGGCGTACCGAATATAACCCATAAGGTTGCCGTGAAATCCAGACCGGATTTGTTCGCTGAGTTGTTCGAAGTGTGCATGTCTGAGGGGATATTTCCTGCACCATGGAAGCCGCAGAAGTTAGTACTACTGCCTAAGGCTGGTAAACCTCCAGGTGAGCCAACAGACCAACACATATGTGTTTTGGATACTGTGGGGAAAATGGTATAGCGAGTGATCTATAATAGATTACTCCCAGTTTTTGAGAGCCAGGGAGGCATCTCAGATCGGCAATATAGCCAGATCAACCATTGATGCCATTAAAATGGTCACCAGCTTGGCGGAGGATGCAATTCACGGAAAGGGTAGTACTAGCAAGCATTGCGTAGTGGTGGCCCTGGACGTGAAAAATGTATTCAATTCGGCCAAATACGGGAATCCCTGGTGAAAATCGATATGCCCGCCTATCTCACTATCTACAAGATCGGAAGCTTTAGCGTGACACTGATGACTGACTCCAGGAGTACGTTGTCTCTGCGTGTGTCCCAAAGGGCTCCGTACTGGGCCCATGCTGTGAAACATCATGTACAACACTGCCCGTGGGTTATGTCCACGATATAGCGCTGGTTGTAATCGCCGCGGTCCTCATAACCAAGCGACCTATCATATCATCACTTCTAAGCCTTCCATCAAATACTTGGGAGTGATGGTAGACGAAAGCTCAGCTATGAGCAAAACATGCACTTATAACATAGCATCCACCGCAAGTGTAGGCTTGGCAGGAATGATGCCAAACATAGGAGGGTCACGGCATGCTTCCAGGTGACTTATAGCTAGGGTAATGAGTTCTATTCCGCTCTATGAAGCTCCAGTTTGGGGAAACGCATTGCAGCCTACAGAAGAGCAGCCCGAAGGGTACGCTCGGCATCCACGGCTGTCTCATATCATACAGCATTCGTCATCTCGGGAATGATGTCCATTGACATCTTGGTAGATGAGATGACGAACCTATACAATGCGAAGTCTATCTACCCTTTGTCGCAGACGAAGAACGCCGAAAGCGGGAGATCTGCAAATAGATGGCAAGAGCATTGAGAACACTCAGAAAAGGGTCGGTGGACACACAGGCTCATATCTGCCATCAAGGAGTGGTTGGAGAGACGGCATGGTGAGATTCATTATAATTTTACTCAGTTTCTCACGGGCCACGAAGGATATCGTCAGTACCTGTTCAGGTTTAAATTAAACGCCTCATCCGATTGTCCAAGCTGCAATGGTGCCTCAGAGGACCCAGATCATATATTCTTTCATTGTCCAAGGTTTGTGGAGGAAAGGAAGAGCCTAGAGAAAGCTCTAGGACGGATGCTGGTACCAGAAAATCTGGTGCGAAGAATGCTAGAATGTCTGGAAAATAGGGATACGATCGACTCCATGGTCGCATCTATCCACAGCAAACTTCGAAAGGGAATGGAGGTGAGAAAATCGCGGTTACGTTCATTGCGCAGAGACCAAAGATGACCAAGCTAAAACGAACTGACTCTGTCCCGTGATGTAATATTTGATGGAGGTTTCATGGGGCTTGCGGGGATCCGGGGGTGGTTTTAGTGAGTGAGAATCCCCCACGCTGGCATGTCCAGGACAGCGTCTTTTGAAGATTACCACCTCCTCAGAAAAGAGACTGGCAGACAGCAAACCGATTTTAATAGAGTTTTGTTTTACACAAAACCTTAAAAAGGATTGCTACAAAAACAAAGGGTACAACCACAGGAGCGCGAGGGTCTGAATCAGCCAAGGTAATTGTAGTGTGGTGGTCCAAGAGTAACCATATTTTACACGGGTAATACCGAAACAAATTCTTCTTGGTAAGACGTGATATTGTGACAAAATAAAATAAGTACACTGAAGTAAAGCTAATCTAACCACTTACCTTTTTCCATTACGTCGTCGTCGTTTCGTTGCATATACAGTCCCCAATTGACTCATTGCTAAGGAACTAGACACTGGATTAGTGCTAGAGTTAACAATCGCCAACGATGGCGCAATTGTTGTCACGGATGATGAGGACGAGGTATTCACACCACTGTTACTCGCACTGGGCGCAATCACACCAACAACAGCGGCGGGTTTTATTTTTCGTGGGACTGTAGGTGCGTTAACGATTCCGGCTTCAGGACGCGACTCTAAATTTGCTTCAATGACGGTCACGGCAGAAGGATTATCCGCCGTTATCGTACATGGAGCGGATACATATTCGACAGTTGCCGGCGGATATGTTGCGGTGCTGAATAATGGTGTCGTCTCCTGTAACTGAGGGTCAACGTAATAATAATAATCTTGTCCAATTTCGGCACTTTGGCGTCCGGATCCTGTATCTTGGGCTGGTGTGTAGTGGGCATATAGAAGACGGTTCTCAACCAGTAAAGGCTCCAGATTTGGTTCCGTATTAGTAGCAGCCGTGTTTAGGGACGACAACGTGCTGTGCTGTTCCTTTGTTGCAAAGGAGTATTTCTGCAATAGGAGATATGTAAAGGTACTTTAAGTACATACAGTGAAATAGGGGATATAAGTAAATAGTAAGAACAGAGTTCCAGGAAATTGCAGAGCGTCTTTCAGGAAGATATCTTAATGTCCTGAGCGCAGGTGGAAACAACGTCTCCAAAAGAATAGTTGAGTTAATTAGACCCAGTATTCGATCTAACTACACATTTCCTCATTCAATAATAAGGAAAACTTCATTGATAGAATAATTATCGCAGCCAGTGAAAAGAGGCATCTTTGCCAATGTGCTTGCTTTCCGCCATCACACAAACAAACTAAGTAATGGCACCTTATCGCGTTTACCTATATTGATTCCAAATTAACGCATAAACATTTGATTCAAGCGGTCACGCACTTCCTTCGTCCAACAGCAACAAAACACCAATTCTGCTTTACACTTTCACTACATACCTAACTAGTTCAGGTACACCATTACACCCTCCAGGGCTCATCGTACAACCGAAGCTTTAACCCTGCGAGACTGTCCAATACTGTACTATATTTCTATAAATAATTCCGCATTGTATCATCAAGTCTCATTGGTATCGTTCTGGATATAGCTGGGCTGAAGGCAAATTACGGAACATGACATGAATTATATTCAATCAAAGTTTATGGCATAACTAGAAATGTAGCATTCAATCTACTGGCATGCAGCAACGTGCGGCCAAAAGCACTAGGGCTAGTACCGCGGTTCCTGGAAATCTGCGGCTGCTTGTCAGACAGTCAAAGAGGTTGTAATTAAATGCTGTCAAATTAAAACAAATGACGATATAATTTCGAGAGGTCATAGAGAGCTTCGATGACGGTTGGAGCTGTTATGGGAATCAACGATAGTTGGCGATGATCCGACATACGCATATCATGTGTAGCTAAAGACATAAAAAACTGTTTCTCTGATATCTTTACTATTTTATGGTTGGATATATCTGCAGATACATACATAGGTAGGCATACACAAATATAGTAATTTTTCCTGCTTTGCAAACTTTGGACAACTTTGTGTTTTGATTGCGGAAGTTTTCTGCACTGGAAATACCAATTATTGGCAGTTCCAGCGTAGCTAATTAAATATTTATTCAGTTCAAGTGAAAATTATTGAAAATTTGTACTTATTTTGATGTTAGTTTGAGTAACAAATGAATAATATATTTAAGGTAATTTCTTCATAGCCGGCAAAACGATAGAAAATGCAGGTGCTCATGTCCCTTCCCTCCACAAATGGAAGGGAAGTTTCAAGTCCACATGCATGTTTGGAAAAACTGTGATATATGTATATATTGTAATATCAAATATAATTACAGGAAAGTCTGATTTTATTCCAAATACTAAAACCATAATCAGCGCCCAACGTGGGTTCGAAGTACATAAGTACACCATATAAAATCCATATTCGTATACTACACAGTTTACGAATTTTTCGGATATTATTCGAAATTAGTACTAAATATGTCAAATAAAATACAAAAAATTTTATTGCTTACAGTGTCTGCAATTGTCTAAAATGCGAAATGTTAGCTTCGATCACCATTGCATTAACAGGAATTGAATTTGTTGCTTAACTCAAAACAAAATTCGTTTTCGTATACCCTGCCGATCGGTTAAAATATGCTTTTAGTACAATACTTGTTGTGCCACCCTGTAAAATTTCAGTTGTCAACTGCAACTATAGTGTGATAAGCAATTTCAAGCGAAACATAATTAAAACAAGTCGGGAAACCGGAAGCTTGACGCTTCAGGTATAAAAGGTTTTGTGTTTCCCTATGTGAGGAGCATAACGTAGTTCTCCATTGGCTTATAGCATTGACCCGAGATATTTAAATCGCTCAGTTCTGGGCAGGTTACCACCATTGCCAGAACTCAGCGATTTAAATATCTGGAGGGGCAGATTACTGCCACTGAAAGAACTGAGTGAGTTAAATATCTCGAGTCAATGCTACCAGCCAATGGAGAACTGCGTAATGAAATGTTTCAAGCATTAATGCCACCTGGATGAAGTGACATTCTGCAACTGGTGTTCTTTGTGATCGACGTATCAGCGCACGTCCCAAATCTAAAATTTACTGCTATGTCGTCCGTCTGTCGCTCTCTATAGTTTGAGTGTTGGCTATAAAGGACAACGAACAGCGTCTTGCAGTAATGGGGACGAAGATGTTGCATTGCACTGGTGGCGTGACACGTTTTGATTACGTCTGAAATGAGAATATCCGCGATCGACATGAGTTTGCACCGATCGTGGGAAAACTGCAAGAGAGGCGTTTTCGATGGTGTGGTCACGTAATTCACGCTAACGAGAATTCAACAACCAGTATTGGTCAGAACATCGAAGTCAATGGTAAGCAACCAAAAAGCCGGCCAAAACAATGGTCGCATGATACACTGGATGGGGATTTGAAGGTCTCGCGATTACATCCTGATCAGGCATTTGATAAAATAAAATGACGAAACCGATCACGACGAGCCGACCCCGCTTGTGAACTGAAGGCTGAAGAAAAAGAGGAAGATGTGAGGAGCGATGAGCCGCCTGACAGTAAATTCGCGCGAAATTGGTAAGTTTGAACTGCTATAACTTTGGCGTTAATTGCCTGATTTCCATGAAATTTAGCACATATATACGAAATATTGTTCCGTATGCCGGTACAAAATTCAGAAGTGCTTGGATGAATTCAGTAAATTTCTAAAAAGTAGTAATATACTATTAGTAAGTTTATTTGACCAGATATCGGAATGGGACATATTTTGAGGCCTAGATTTCGTTTAGGCGCACCACCCTGATTTTTTTCGGATTTTTAGGTTGGGTAGTTTCCGAAAATGAGTCCTGTCTCACTTCAAGTGCGTACATTTTGACTCCTTACTCACGCACCTTGCAATTTATGCCAAAACTAATGTCAGTACAAATCGGGACCTTTCATTTGATACCCTACACAACTATATCCGGTGAAAAAAATTTTTGAATCCCTCTTTGCATATATGGGGAGCCCCCCTTTAAACTCCACCTAAATTTATGCCTCTCGCTGTATGCGTGGGATTTCATAGTGCCCATCTGTCCACCTAATTTCCTTCGGATCGGTATAGCCGTTTTGGAGAAAAATGCGTGTGACAGACAGACAGACATTGAATCGATTTTAATAAGGTTTTGTTTTACACGAAACCTTAAAAAACGCCTTTTTTAAAAAAATAATTATAATGGGTACGAAATCAGGTGAACTGCGTAACAGTGAGCGAAAATTGGTGGTGTAATTGCACAAGGACGGCAAATCGATAAGGGATATAGGAAAAATTTTCCATAAAAATCATTCTACCGTCCAAAGTGTCGTTGCCATTTGCAAAGAGACCCGCAGAATCTAAAAGACAATACGAAACCGAAATAGACTGGTTTTATCAAGGCGACAACAATCCTTTATTCGATGCATAATTGTACAGGATAACGCTATTAGTGTAGTGAAATTAGCGGCACGACGATCGACGATCAATTTGGAATCAACTTAACTCCGCAGAGTGTTCGCAATTACTTGCGGAGACTTGGCTTGCGCAATTGCATTTATTAGTAACGTCAATAGAAAACTAGTCTGCAAATCGGAAATTCAGCGCTTCCTGTATGAAAGGTTTTGTTTCCTTCTTCTGTGAGCATATTTGAGTGCAGACCTATCTCATTTGTACGTAGCCCGTTATATATATGCATTTAGCATGTCGGACTACTCACTTTAGTGTGATATTGATATATACTTGCACAAAATTTAGACAGTAAACTCCGCCATGCTATTAACATAGCATGCTGGTCCCAAACCCAGGTAAAGGAGGAGGGTTTGAGACAACGTACTCTGTACTATCCCCAATAAAAACAAAAAATAAAGTGCTGAGATCAGGGAAAGAGATAAATAGAGTGTAGTTGGAGTTATCCCACTATGCGAAATCCTACCTGATCCCTCTTGGTGACAGGTCCCGGGACAGGCCGACCAAGCAAATGCATACAATGTAGCTACAAACATGATGATCGGATTGAGTCACAAGCGCTCGGAGAAACGCTAGGGCGTCCACCTCAGATGACGCGGTAGGACGGGCTCCGGTCCTGTCGAGAAATGGGCAAGGGTCCTTGACGCATGGACGGCGTCAAGGCATAAGCAAGCTATAACGAACAAAACAAATACCTGTCACGCTCAATGTTGGTACCCTAACTGGAAATACCGAGGAACTCGCAAGAGCCTTTCGCAAAAGGCACATTGATATCTGCGCTCTGCAAGAAACCCGATGTTCTGGTGCCAAAAGCTGCGACATTGAACGCGAAGGCAGTAAAAATTGCTATGAACTTCTCTATTTTGGTAACCCACACACTCAATATGGTGTTGGCATTGCCATTTCAGAGGGTTTCCGTGATGTTATTAAAGAAGTCGAACGATTTGATATCCGACTGATGAAGTTCGCTATTATATCAGCTGATCGCACTATTCACTTCTTTACGGCGTACGCACCACAGACAGGTCAACCTGATGCCAAGAGAGATGCCTTCTGGCAACTTCTCGATGAAAAGACTTGTCACATGCCTGCTGACGACTATATTATCATTACCGGCGATCTGAATGGTCATGTGTGTGAAAGGGCAGACGGCAACAGGCGCCATGGGGGAAAGGGGTTCGGAACGTGCAATGAGGGTGGTGAGCGTATAATCGATTGTGCGGACACCCATGACCATGTACTTATGAATACATGGTTCATCAAACGATTGTCTCATCTTCCTACATTTTACAGTGGGAACAGTAAAACGCAAATCGACTATATTCCCATAAGACGTCAACATTTTACCACCGTCACTGATTGCAAAGTCTTTCCCTATGGGACCATTGCACCTCAACATCGGCCGTTGATTGCCGTCCTACGAATAAAGCCACCGAAAAAAACACCGTGACGAACACACTGGCGCGCGTCGCATTAAATGGTGGCGATTTGGTCAGAAGAAATAAGAAATGATATGGAAGAATCATGGAACCAAATGAAAGACACGATCCACAAAACGGCCTCTGCAACCCTGAGGGTCACCAAGCCGGGTAAGCGGTACATCAACCGAGATACTTGGCTTTGGAATGATGATGTTGAAATGAAGGTCCGTGAAAAGAAACGGAAGCAAAGGAAGCGGTCACTGTCACCCGAGTGAACCATTACAAAAATCTTCACGATAAACTGGACACTCGGAATGGCGAGAGAGATCTGTATCGATTTGCCAAAAACCGTAATGATCGTACACAGGATATCGAACACTTCTGTTGCGTTAATGACAAGAACGGTACTTTGCTTACCAACCGTCGCGCAGCAACAGACAGATTGCTAAAATACTTCGAATAGATTTCAACTGAAGAATTTGCTCATCCTCCAGTTTTACAATCATTGCCGACATTTGGACCTGTCAGCACAACTGAGGTCGAGGAGGCAATAAAACGAATGAAATCGGGAAAAGCCACAGAACCTGGCGACATCGCATCTGAGCTCTGGAAAGCGAAGAGCTGGGACCCAACACTGTGACTCAGTGAATTCTTTAACCGGGTTATTCAGGAAGGAAGAACACCATCTGACTGGCAAGAAAGTACCACTGTTCCAATATGCAAAAAGAAAGGTAGCCCAGCAGAATGTTCAAATTACCATGAAGATTTTTGAACGCATTCTTCATAACCGTATTCGGGAAATCGTTGAAATAACCGTGAATCAAGCCGGATTTGTCAAAAACTGCGGAACTACTCATGGAGAAACACTGAGAAGTATCGCCCTCTTTATATTGCCTTTCTGGATCTAGAGAAAGCGTTTGACCAGGTGCCACACGAACTCATTTGGTATGCTTTACGACAACACTTCGTGCCAGAAGAACTCGTGCGATTCGAAAAGTAAAGTTCAAAGTATGGCGGGTGTATCAAAACCACTTCGTGTCTCTGTTGGTTGTCATCAAGGAAGCGCCCTCTCACCACTCCTCTTTGTTTTTGGTTTGGACACCGTCACACGGGATATCCAACGTCTAGCGCCCTACACTCTGCTTTATGCAGATGATGTTTTCCTAGCATCTGATAGCAAAAATGATCTCGAGCAACTTGTCGAAAAATGAAATAATCGCATCATGCAACACGGTCTCAGATTAAATCTAAACTAAACTGAATTTTTGACCACCGATCCCGATGAAACAGGCACAATCACTGTCAGCGGCAGTGATCTGCCCAGCATTGAGCGATTTAAATACCCCGGGTCAACGCTATCAGCCAATGGAGAACTGCGGTATGAAATTGCTTCACGCATTAACGCAACCTGGATGAAATAGTGTTCTACAACTGGTGTTCTTTGTGATCGCCCTATCAACGAACGTCTTAAATCTAAAATTTACTGCAATGTCGTCCGTCCTGTCGCTCTCTATGGTTCTGTGTGTTTCCCAACTATAAAAGGCAATGAATGGCGTCTTGCGGTAATGGAAATGAAGATGTTATATTGGACTAGTGGCGTCACACGTTTAGATCACATCCGAAATGAGGATATCCGCGATCGTTATGGGGTTGCACCGATGGTGGAAAAATTGCGAGAGAGGCGTCTTTGATGGTATGGTCACACAATTCGTGTTAACGAGAATTCACTCGCCAAGATTGTTCTAAACATCGAAGTCGATGGTAAACGCCCAAAAGGCAGGCCGAAACAACGGTGGCTTGATACGCTGAATGGGGATTTAAAAGCCTCAAGATTGCACCCAGATCAGGCATTCGATGGAGCCAAATGGCGAAACCGATCACGACGAGCCGACCCCTTTTGTGTACGTGAAAAATGCTGAGGAAAATAAGAAATTTTGACAGTAAAGTCAACTTTGAGCTACTTTGTTAGTAATAGTATGATTTTGATCAAGCTTGGAGATAACGTGCTTCATACTAGAATCTACATTACCACTACATTACCATGTAGAGTATGTTGAGGTTTGGATACCATATAGAGGCAGCTTCATGATTTCTTTCAAATTTTTCGTTTGGGTAGTTTCTGAGAATGTGTTCGTTAAAGAAACCATCACTTTCCACCCCTCCCAATCCCCGCCTTTCTAGCAAATCTCAAAACTAAGACCGGCTTCAGGAAGTACTAATCGAGACCTTTCATTTGATACCCAACATGACTATATTCGATCAAGAAAAATTTACACCCCTCTTTTGCATGCATGGAGACCCCCTAAATCTCAACGTAGAAGGATATCACCCAATGCGTTCCTCTCCTGTGGATAATAACGTATGACTGAATTTTAAAATTGCAACTACCCAAAGGAGCGACAATCATTGGCATCGCAGACGATATCGGAGTAACTATTGTGGGACAAGATATTAACGAGATCAAGGTACTCACAAATGAGCCAATTTTTGAAATCAGGTCTTGGCTAGAGGAAGCTGGTCTGACACTCGGGGAGCATAAAACCGAGGTAGTTTTGATTACCAAGCGAAGGAAGCAGACGTCGATATCAGGAGATCAGGATTGGTGAAGACATTGACACTTATGAGGCCTGTTGTCCTACTAAGACAGTTAAGTTATCAAGGGATGTACCATGGTGGAACAGCAACCTAACCAGAATGAGAACAGAGGCACCAAAACTCCTCATCCGAGGAAAACAAACCGAGGACTGGCAGAGGTACAAAAATGCGCTGACTGCATATACCAACACGATCAGGGGAGCAAAATGGAACAGCCTCACGGAATTCTGTGACGGGATCGAAAAGATCACAGAAGCAACTAGGCTTCATAAGGTTGTAACCAAACACGGCGCAATATCCTCTGTCTGTTTGAAGAAGAAAGATGGAACATTTACCGAGAATGAGGAGAACAGGGTACACCTGCTTCTCAGAACTCATTCCCGGGGCCCTACACCACGGTGGCAGCCGACAACATTCTACCTGACACCCCAACAACGAATAAGAGGAGAAGGAAGGAGAACTGGAAACTAGTATAAGAGGTTTGCTTAAAAGCTTGACTAAGGTGGGCAGTGGGAACTTTTAAACCCCTGAAATCACCCGAAATAGATAGCATTTTCCCAGCACTAATCCAGAGAGGCCTACAAATCTTAGAGTCTCTTCTGAGGGTGGTAAGGGGGAGCATAGCACTGGGATATATACGAAGGGCATGGAGATGGGCAAAAGTGGTCTTTATTCCAAATACGGATAAAAAGGATCCTTTTTACTCTAAATCATTCAGACCAATTTGCCTAACATCGTTCGTATTCAAAACGGTGGAGAAGGCCATATACAACTATATTAGAACTAGCATTCTAAAGCGTAATCCCCAAAATCACTGTCAACACGCTTAATGGGCAGGACGGTCAAATGAAACTGCTCTGTGTCAGCTGACGGATATACTACGGGATGCCATGGGAACAAAAGAAATAGCACTGTGTGTGTTTTTGGATACCGAAGGAGCATGCGACAACACATCGCACGGAGATACAAGATGCCCTGAGTTGCAAGGGAGTGGAAAACACTCTGGCATTCTGAATAGACAAAATGCTAGAAAGCATGCAACTAGAAGTACCGACAGATACAAATTCCATTATCATGAACACTACTCAAGGTTGTCCACAGGGCGGGGTAAGGGTTACTAGTGCCTGGTGCAGGAAAATGGAACTGCGTATCAATTCAGCCAAAACCACCATATTACCATTTACTATGAGACGTAAGCTTGATCATCATAAGGTTACATGATATGGAGGTGAATCTAGAAACAAAGGTCAAATATTTGGGAATTACGTTAGACCAAAAATTACTCTGGAAGACACATGTCGGAAACACTTGTCGGGAAGCCACAGGGGCTCTGATGACTTGTAGGACCATAGCAGGAAAAAAATGGGTTTCCAGCCCGAAGACACTACTTTGGATATATACTGAAATAGTAAGGTCAATGGTTACCTATGGAGCGGTAATCTGGGCAGCAAGAATTGAACTCAATCCACAAGCCAGGGAATTACATAAGCTCCAAAGACTGGCTAGAGTGTGTATCAGTGGGGCAATATGCCCAACGGCATCCCTGCAGGTCCTGCTGGGATTAACCCCTCTCCATCCGCACATGCAGGCAAGGAGGGCAATATTCAGGATGGTCGGGAGTATCGGTGAGGCGGGAAGCTGACTAAACCGAAAGAGGATTGATATTCTTTCTAGGCGGTGTCCCGAATTTATGATACCAAGTGATAATATGACAACGAGGTTGGACAGTGTCCGGCACTTGTGCAAAGTAGGTCGAGGCATCTGGGAAAATACTTAATACCAGACGCAAAGTTGAAAGATGTGAAAGTAGGGAACATACTAAAGTTCCTGGCGGTTAAAGCCTTCCTTGAGATACTATGATTGATAGATACATTATAACCAGTAAAAGGGACACTACTTTTCTTAAACAGAATAATAATAGAAAAAACGAAAAATCCTCCGATCCCCACAACGATCGAAAAACGCAATGACCACCAAAGCGGAACTCACACCTGAAACGGAAGCACTCCAGCTTCTCGGTCGATAGCAGAATAAGAATCGGGAGAACCCCACAGAGCAACAGAGGCATAGTCTGCCCAACTATGTTTATTTTAAAATCATATAAGAAAAAGAAGTTAAAGTTGACTAGGCGATGACGGCTTTACGGTTTCTTGCCAGGGCAGAGGTAATCCGTCAGACGCTGCTTCACCTCTGGCAGCGTAACCGAAGCGGCTCGCAAATGTTAAGTGCTCCTTTATATAATTCGCAAAATACAACATAACTACGTATTATATTGAGCGTAAATCCGCCCATACTTTGGACCAAAGCTTCGCTGCATCCACTTGATGCTCAAGTGAAAGTGATTCGCCTGCTGCTGCAGAGCACCGCTACTACTGTTCATTGTCCTTTTTGTCGAATTTCTGAGGCTGTAGCTTCTGGGAATTCGGGATCTGTATTGTTGATCCTGAGCTTGCACCTGGACAGGGGGAGCTAGAATCACGGAAGCGCAGTTCGACTTCTTCTTATGTTATAACTTTGGGATTTTCTTGAATTTGCACTGGACAAATAGTGTAAGTACACAGGCTAGAATCAGTTTTGTCGTCCGGGGTCACCGATTTGTACAATAGTTAAACACATGAACTAGTTTTAAACATTTATTAATTTTAAAGCATAATTACAAAATGTTATTTCATCAAAAACTCAATTTAAATTTTTTTTCTGACAGGTAATTCTCGAATCAACTTCCATGATTGCTCTGCCAGTCTCGTGATTGTCATTCACTTACCAACAGGTAAGCGAGCCACTCAAACGAGTGAGTTTCTCTTCGTGGTGAATTATGGCTCGGGTGCGCCTCAACACACGCATTCTGGGAATTAAAAGAATGAACTCTGCAGACGGTTTTGTCATTTTAACCAATGAACTTCATCTTCATAATCAACGGCGCAACAACCGGTATGCGGTCTAGGCCTGCCTTAATAAGGAACTCCAGACACCCCGGTTTTGCGCCGAGGTCCAACAATTCCATATCCCTAAAAGCTGTCTGGCGTCCTGACTTACACCATCGCTCCATCTCAGGCATTGCCCTTATAGACTTATAGACTTTCCGGGCGGACCATCCTCATCCATACGGATTAAATGACCTGCCCAACGTAACCTCAACCTTAACAACCGGACGGTCATGGTATCGCTCATAGGTTTCGTCGTTATGTAGGCTACGGAATCGTCCATGCTCATGTAGGGGCACAAAAATCCTTAGGAATTTTCTTCTCTCGAACGAGGCCAAGAGTTTGCAATTCTTCTTGCTAAGAACTCAAGTCTACGAAGGATACATGAGGATTGACAAGATCATTGCCTTGTACTGTAAGAGCTTTGACCCTATAGTGAGACGTTGCGAGCGGAACAGTTTTTGTAAGCTCTGTTGGCAGCCAACAACCGTGCGCGGATTTCATGATCGCAACTGTTATCGGTTGTGGTTTTCGACCCTAGATAGGAGAAATTATCAACGGTTTCAAAGTTGTAGTCTCCTATCTTTATTGTTCCCGTTTGATCAGTGCGGTTTGATGTTGTTGGTTGGTTGGTATTTTGTGCTGACGTTTCCACCATATATTTTGTCTTGCCTTCATTGATGTGCAGCCCAAGATATCGCGCCCATCGCCGCCTGTTCGATCTGGATGAAGGCAGTTTGTACGTCTCAGGTCGTTCTTCCCATGATGTCGATATCATCAGCGTAGGTCAGTAGTTGGGTGGACTTAAAGAGGATCGCACCTTTTGCATTTACCTTAACATCACGGATCATTTTCTCGAGGGCCAGGTTAAAGAGGATGCATGGTAGGGTATCCTCTTGTCGTCGACCGTTGTTGATGTCGAATGGTCTTGAGAGTGATCCTGCTGCTTTTATCAGGCCTCACACATTGGTCACGGTCAGCCTGGACACCCTTATCAATTTCGTTGGGATACCGAATTCTCTCTTGGCCGTGTACGCTTTCACCCCGCCTATGCTATCATGGCGGCTTTAAAACCGATGAAGAAATGATGCAACTGATGTCCATATTCAATTCAATGAACTTACTGAATGAAAACGCATCTGATCAGGAACGCGTAGAGGTCTAATGAATATTGATAAAACTTGTGGTAATAATGCGCGAATATTGAATGGCGAAACCTCTAAAAAGTTCTAAAAAGTCAATTTCAGAAGAATGATATGCCAGTTTAGATTCTTCTGTTTGTTCAACCTTTGTCCCGCTTACAAGCGGGGTCGTCTCGTCGTGATTGGTTTCGCCATTTGGCTCTATCGAATGCCTGATCTGAATGCAACCTTGGGGTCTATCCAGCGTATCAAGCCACCGTTGTTTCGGCTGGCCTTTTCGTTGTTTACCATCGACTTCGATGTTCACACCAATCTTGGCAAGTGAATTTTCGTTAGCGCGAAATGCGTGACCATACCATCGAAGACGCCTCTCTTGCAATTTTTCACGATCGGTACAACCCCATAACGATTGCGGATATCCTCATTTCGGATGTGAGCAAAACGTGCAATATCTTCATTGTCTTTTATAGTCGGCCAACACTCAGAACCATAGAGGGCGACAGTACGGACGACATTGCGGTAAATTTTGGATTTGAGGCGTTCGTCGCAGGACTTCTTTCAAAAAGATACCCCTTCATCATTTATTTTCGCAATTTAATATTAATTCATATCAATTTGGCGCCTAAGTTCTATCATAACTGTTCGAATATGCCACTTAAGCGGAGAGCTTTCACTATAATTTACACAAATTGATACAACTGTTTAGGTATTAGAATAAACACTTTGCAACCATATTTCACCCTGGAAGCCTCCCAATTTAAGCTCCACGAGTCTAGCGATTCCAACCCATCATAATGAACATGTACAGTAAAAGAAATGAAACAAAACCGAAGAAGTGGCAAAAAAAACTCTTTTGATGTTCTTCAAGCAAGCGCCGCAAATCTACCGAAAATACAAAACCGGGTAGTAGATAAATTAAAGTAATTTCAATAAAGACCACCGACGCCGCCAGCGGCCAAGCATCAAACAAACGTATAGCGAACTCTTGTTCGTTTTCGAAGCTGATGACCCCTTAATTATTTCATTTATTATGTTAACATTATTGTGCACATTAGCGCTCACTCCCTTTCCACACAGAATACCGACGAATACGGATTCTTCTTAGAATAAGCAGATTAGAATCGTATCTGCGACCGCTGCAATCTAATAGAATTGAATCGTGGATATGTTGTTAGTTGATATATAATTTTATCAAAAATGTCATATGAGCAATTAAACAGAATATTATTTATCACTGCGGCAGATAATTGTATGGAAAGTTGTATATAATTAAAACAGTTGGGTAAGTGCAAGATCATGCTGTATTGTTTTGCTGGAAAATATAGTTTTTAGTTTTCCTCCTTCCTTTTAGTGGAAAACAATAAAGTACTTGTGATATGCACATGTAATCAGGTAATTGATTACTCCAGGGTTAACTTAGACAGACAATATTAGCCGTTTTTCAGCAGCTCTAATGCTCTGCCTAATAAAACTAATGTTTTACGTACCTCGGAGGTTATATAAGGTATAACAATGGAGCAATTGAATCATAAACAAATTAGAAATAAAACGACAATTAAAGACTGAAAGGCTAATTCGCCTAAAGCTTCTGTACATAATTTTTCTGGGTTCTGGGTTAGACTTCATTTGAAACATGATTTAGTATTGCTAATCACTTTTTAATTGAAAAACTCGTAAGTAATTCAACCATTTGCATTCTCAGATGAAATAAATGCTTCTTGCAATGAAAAATATTAGCTAAAGTGCAGTGGCAAAATCGGGATCACCGTGAACAATTATATACATTTTTATGTGTCCGATAGCTTAGGTAACAAAAAACAATAATTTAAAAATTGGATGAGTGCATCCAATGAAAAATGCAAAAGCTGGAAAACTGAAAAAAAAAAAATAGAAAAATACGAATACATCGTTGGGTGCAAATACCGATACTTCAGGAACCACTTGTTCCCTTCATCAGTGCTAACAAGTTTGCTCATCTGTAGGCTTATTAGTTGTATTTATACTAGTTTAAACGGACAATTTTCTTTTCTATTTTCAGGAAACCGACAAGCACTCAGCGGACAATCCCCGCCACTTCGTTCCACAGCTACCAACACAAAATGGCTGCCTATGGCACGATGATCCACCGCCTCCTATCAATTCCTCTCACAGAGAAAGACTACCGGAGTGAAAAACTCTACATCATGAACACTCAAAGAAGAACGGGTACACTAGCGCCACCATAGACACGATAATCAGGGGACACACACGAAGGTTAGAACTAATAATCTCACTACACTATATACCCAACAATCGACTTCTACCGCTCTAAAACGATCAAGTGTCACCTTCTCAAATCTGCCCAAGCACATCAAACGGACAATGAAAAGGTTTGACATCCTTCGAGCTCGGAGTGACGCCGAAGTAAGTTTTTTTTTAATAATTTTCTTTGTTTTTTTTTTCCTTTTAGTTTTTTTTTATCTTTTTCCTTTACATTTCTTTAATTTAAATTAATTTTTTTTTTCCTATTTTGTTATCATTATATATTTATATATTTATTTGTTTTTTTTTATCTCTAATACACTATGAATTGAATTGCAAATAAGTTTGGCGTAATTTGAGGACTGCCTCCCTCTCTTTTCCTCCTTGCTCCCGCAGAACCTGTATTTAAGGGACATCCTCAAAAAGTGACAAACTGGCCTGAGGATGTCATGGAAGGGTGGGAGCCTCAGGGGCCGCGCCTCATACAAAATCTGAGGCGAAAGAGGCAATAATTGGGACTGTGATCCGTCGTGGATCTTCTACTCATTGATCGCGGCACTCGGGTCGGGAGACTTACGGCTCCATGCGCGCGGTCGAGCCGTTTTTTTTTTTTTATTTATTTTCCAATTTTACTTCGCATTCTGGTTATTATTCGATAGGTCGTCGCGAATTCCCTAGTATTGTCTTTTTGTAATCCGGTGCGGACCCACGTATCGGAATAGACACGTTGATTTTGAAGTAAAGAAGCGTGAGGGATCAAAGCGCTCAAAGGACTCCCCCACATTCCCGAGCCTGGCTAGCACAGAGGAATGCATGAACGTGTCGAGCGAGCACTTTGATGGAGCTTCAATCTTTGCGGGCGGACCTTCATGGTCAACTTAGCCAATTTTTTTAGGTTTCTTGGATAACTCTGCCCTCTAGGTCGTTGTCGGCCACTTAGGATGATCGCTCTGATCATTCGACCCACATAATGCATTACAAATGGCAAATTATCCGAAGGTGTATATCGGACAAACGAAAAGACTGGTAACTACCAGATTTAGGGAGCATATGAAGGAGGCAGAGTTGGTTGTCAAGTACTTCCGAAAACCTACAAAATCTATGGTGGCTAAATATATGGTGGAATGCGACCATAAAATAAGCGACGATGATTTGAAGGTTTTAAAGCAGGTAAGAAAAATTAACCAGCTGGATGCCTATGAAACCTTGTTCATTAGCAATCAACCAGTAGACACTAGGTTGAATTCAGATCTGGGTAATTGCTATTCCCTATTGTTCAAAAAACTTTTTAAGAAAACTAATTAAATAAACCTCTTCTCGTTTCAGCATAGATAAATCAGCCATTAGAATGTTAATTAAATATTTATTCTTTTACAGGACGTAGATATAAGTCTTCTAATTTAGCCATAATTATAATATTATAGGATATAGTATAGGTTTAGACTAGTGTAAATACAACTAATAAGCCTACAGATGAGCAAACTAGTTAGCACTGATGAAGGAACAAGTGGTTCCCGAAATATCGGTATTTGCAAGAATAAATATCCACACCAACGAAAAAGGAGCAACAAGTTTTTTATTATTTCAGATAATTAATCTTTGGAAACACCGCATAATTACACTCAGACCCTTTGTTCTATTCGCTAAAGACCCATTGCTACTATTCACTTACTCAACGAATTTGAGAACGTCTTCCAGAAGATGAGGAGTCAGCTGCATGTGAAATGCTGAGTCGACTCTCCCTCTCTTGATCGCGTTGGCAAAACCACCACTCGAATTATTCTTATATTCCGTTAAAATCCCAACTTTAGGTTTCATTTCCCGTTTCGTAAGATACAGTAAAAATATTGCTCTAATACTCGTAGTCTCGAGTTCTTCTCCGAGAAGAACACTTCCTGGCGAAATCTCATTTTCAACAATTGTCTATATGAACACTTTCAATTTCATCCTGCAAAGTAGGCATGACAGTGGCATTGGCACAGGTCCTACTATTCTGGAGCCAGCCTATTGACGTGCTAGTCTGTTAACCTTCTCAATGACATCCATATCAGGAAAGTTTCATCTAGTCGACCAAGTTTCAAGAGCATTTGGTGGCAGCTCTTTGTTGAGGAGCGATACCGGGCGCACTGGATGAGGGAGCAAACATGCCACTAGGTCGATTTGAAAGAGCGGGACCCCTTCGGGACTACCCGGAGTAGTCTTGGTCGTGTCAAAAAATTTAAGAAACAATTGGAGATTTGGATTATCATTCGCAGAGTTAAGATGTACTCCTAATTTTACATTTTTAATAGAATTAGAAAGTTTTGTAATACATAAATGAAAAAAAAACATTGTAGTTGCTTTTAAAACTATAATTTAAATATATTAATTTTGAACAACTAAAAATAATAAAAGTTTTATGCACATAATTGATGACCCTGAATACTCTATGCAACTCCAACTTTTCCAATAGAACAAAAGGAAAGGAGTCAAAAAATGAAGAATGCAGAATATACAGCAGTTTTTAAAAAGAAAAAGTCGGGAAACCGGAAGCTTGACGCTTCAAGCTTGAACGGTTTTCTGTTTCCCTATCTGAGAAGCATAAGGCAGTTCTCCATTGGCTGATAGCATTGACTCGAGATATTTAAATGGCTGAGTTCTGTTAGCGGTAGTGACCTGCCCAGAACAGAGCGATTTAAATATCTAGGGTTAATGCTAGCAGCCAATGGAGAACTGCGTAATGAAATTGCTCCACTCGTTAACGCAACATGGACGAAATGACATTCCACAACAGGTGTTCTTTGTGATCGACGTATCAGCGAACATCTCAAATCTAAAATTTACCGCAATGTCGTTTGTCCTGTCTGAGTGTTCTGAGTGTTCGTCGACTATAAAACGCAATGAACGGTGTCTTGCGGTAATGGAGACGAAGATGTTGCGTTGAACGTTTGATTACATCCGAAATGAGGATATCTGCGTTCGATATGGGGTTGAACCAATGGTGGAAAAACGGGGAGAGAGGCGTCTTCGATGGTATGGTCACGTAATTTGTGCTAACGAGAATTCACTTGCGAAAATTGGTCTGAGCACCGAAGTCGATGGTAAGCGACCAAAAGGCTGACCGAAACAACGATGGGCGGATACGCTAGATGGAGATTGAACGGGACAAAGGTTGAAGAAAGAGAAGAAGATGTGAGGAACGATGCATGCATGACAGTTCCGGGTCACATAGTTAAAAATTGCAATTGGCTTCCATTTTTTAGAAAGCGATCTAAATAAATCATTTGATAGAAAGCACTGTGTTGATAATAGTCAACCTCATACGCTTCATACTCGGAATTTAATATTATTAGCAAATGTGAAGAACTTAATCTACAGCAAATACAAACAAGTCGGGAAACCGGAAGCTGGACACTTCAGATTGTGTATTTCTTTTATAAAGACGCTTGAGTATCAATTTGTTCCATTGGTACGTAACCCGTAATATATGCATATATTATGTGAAAATATCCACTTTCGGGTGATAATGACATTCAAAATCTTGAATTTCCCAAGAAGTGGCAATTTTGACCTATTATAACTTTGCTAGCAATAGCGCGATTTCCACCAAGCTCGGTAGGATCAAGCAATATAATATAATAATAATAATATAATATATAAGTTTCTCACGGGACACGGAGGATATCGCCAATCCTGCACAGGTTTAAAATGGAGACCTCACCCGATTGTCCAAATTGTGACGGAGTCCCAGAGGACCCAGAGCATATATTCTTTCACTGTACGAGATTCGTGGAAGAAAGGAGGAATCTAGAGGAGACTCTAGGAGAGGTGCTGATACCAGAAAATCTGGTGCCGAAAATGCTAGCACAACAAGAGAATTGGGATGCGGTCAACTGCATGATCGCATCTATCCAAAATAAACTGCGGAAGGCAGAGGCGAGGAGAAAAGCGCAGTCACGTACGTTGCATATAGAAGAAAGGTGATAAAACTAAAATGAGCTGACTCCGCCCCATGATGTAATACCTTAGGGTGGTTCCGTGGGGCAGGGAGGGAGTTGGGGGTGGTTTTAGTGGATAAAAATCCCACACACTGGTGTGTCAAAATCAGTGTCTTCTGAAGATTTCCGCCTCCTCAAAAAAAACAAAACAAGTTGGGAAACCGGAAGCTGGACGCTTCAGGTACGAAAGGTTTTGTGTATTTCTTAGTACGTAGCACGTAATATATCTATATATTATGTGAGAGTATCCACTTTCGGGTGATATTGACATTCATAGTCTTCAATTTTCAAAGAAGCAACAAATTTGAGATATTATAACTTTGTTAGTAATAGTGCGATTTCCATGGTAAGATCATGCTCTATATTATAGCCTATATCACTGCAATTTCATGGCACTAGGATGAACTTAAGGGAGGTTTCTAACCAATTACAAAAAATTGTAGTAATATACTATTATTAACTTTATTTAAACAGATATCGGCATGGAAGGTATTTCAGAGCCCAGGTACCATATAGTGGCAGCCTCCTGATTTTTTTCAGATTGTTCGGTTTGGTAGTTTCTGAGAATGGCCCCCTTAAAGAAGTGATCACTTCCAACCCCCCGCGCTCCCCACCCTTCCAACGAATGTCAAAACTAAGATCGGCTTTGAAAAGTACTAATCAAGACCTTTAATTTGATACCCCACATGACTATATTTGATGAGAAAAAATTTTACACCCCCCTTTTGCATGTATGGGGACCCCCCCTTAAATTCGACATAAAAGGATGTAATTCACTGTATGCGTGAGCGTTCACAGTTCCCACCTTTCTACCAAATGGTATCAATCGCTATAACCGTCTCCGAGAAAAATGCGTGTGACGGACAGACAGACAGACAGACGGACAGACAGACAGACAGACAGTAAACCTATTTTAATAATACGGTTTTGTTTTACATAAAGCCTTGAAAAGGGCTAGGTAGAACTAGATTCCTCATGAATGAAATTTTAATATTTCACTCGAAAGTCAATTATATAATGAATTGCAAATAAGTTTGGCGTAATTTGAGGACTGCCTCCCTCTCTTTTCCTCCTTGCTCCCGCAGAACCTGTATTTAAGGGACATCCTCAAAAAGTGACAAACTGGCCTGAGGATGTCATGGAAGGGTGGGAGCCTCAGGGGCCGCGCCTCATACAAAATCTGAGGCGAAAGAGGCAATAATTGGGACTGTGATCCGTCGTGGATCTTCTACTCATTGATCGCGGCACTCGGGTCGGGAGACTTACGGCTCCATGCGCGCGGTCGAGCCGTTTTTTTTTTTTTATTTATTTTCCAATTTTACTTCGCATTCTGGTTATTATTCGATAGGTCGTCGCGAATTCCCTAGTATTGTCTTTTTGTAATCCGGTGCGGACCCACGTATCGGAATAGACACGTTGATTTTGAAGTAAAGAAGCGTGAGGGATTATCCTCTTTCATTATGACGTCAGCATCTTATTTGTATGGCTTAGGTTGCTGTTAATTCGCACAAAATTGTTAAGTTTGCACTGCTATAACTTTGACACTGATAGTTGGATTTTCGTGAAACTTGGCATGCGAATGAGCTTAAAGGAAGTTTTTCAATGAATTTCTAAAAGTTAGTAATACACTATTAGTAGGCTTCTAAGCGCATGACCCTGATCTCAACGACAAATGCAAATTTCTCCAGCAGCAGGTGAAATTTTTAGACCATGGTAAACTTCCACCGTCGTTTCCTGTCCAAAGCCGCTCACCACCAGGCATTACTTAATGCTTTTCTGTCTGGTCCTAAGGCTGAGGATTCGCGAGTAGTTGTGTGGTCCCCAGAATTCGTCCAAGCTTTTGAAACCGCAAAGCAACAATTGGTAGACGTTGCTCTTTTAGCATTCCCTCAACACAAAGCACTTCTACACCTCTCGCCGTGTCTCCATCAACGGATGAATCAAAACTGGCAATCGTTGAGTTTCGCCTCAAAAGAGTTGAATTCCGCTCAACAGAATTACAACGCCTATAATCGTGAATTCTCTTCTTATTCACGGACCATAAGCCTGACAAAGCATCCCTCGCCAAGTTTGGCACTTAGTCTACATCAGGTAGTTCAGTCAACATTTGTCCGTTGAAGACAATTTAATCGCTGACGCTTTGTCGCGGATCTGTGAGATCAACATCCCAGCTGCAGTCGATTTTTCGGCTATCACTGTGGCCCCGAAAGATGACGCAATTCTTCAGAGCCTGCAATCGGACTCCAAATACAAGTTCAAGGAGTTCCCTATCTTCGACTCCCTCCCTCTATCTACTACGAGATCTCTGAAAAGGTCCATATATCCCGGCTGCTTTTCGTAAAAAGGTGTTTCGCTCGATGCAAGATCTTCCTTAGGTTTCAGCTGTGGGCGGAGTACTGCAACGGAGCGACACCGGGCACACTGGAAAAGGACGCAACCTGCCACAAGGCCGATTTGAATTTCATTCTCAATTCTCAATTTTCGCCGTTAGTGCGTCGATTTCAGTCTCCTTGGATTTACTTTTATGGTCGGTAGGCTGTTAGCTATTGCTTGACCACCTAGGATCTCTCATGAACAAATCTAAGTTTTCTCAGTCCTTTTAGAAGCAAAATTAGATTTATAGGGTTTCTCTAGTACGGAACTAAATATCACCTTCACACCACACAAGGTAATTGGATTATAAGCACGTGGCAAGCATATTCTGAAGCAAGTATATTCTGAATATGTGATCCCAAGACTTCCAGTCTTTGCATACGAGGGTGGGTATGATATCGCCTTTGCCCGTAAATTCGTATCTATTCCCTCTAATAAGGCATAGCACGTCAACCGCACCCATGCGTCATCGTCCACAACTGATTCTAGGACTTCCCGAGAACCCTGCACTCCTACTCCATTGTTCTATTCCAAATGCCCTCACTCGCGGGCCATCTTAGGATTGTAGGTTCTACTGCATATCCTAGCCGCCAATGGAATTGTCGCTCCTTTTTAATGTCCACCTATACACTGTCACTTTCGCCTTCCGATCACCTCGCCTACCGTTACGTGCCAGTACGCCGATTAAATTCTTGGTACGAAATAGTATCAAGCCAGCGTACTTCGATGATACGTTAAAGACAGGTACCCGTGAATGCGTGGAGCTTTCGAGTGACAGTGGTGGCCACTTCCCATGTGTTACTCCCGTATAGCAGCACAGGAAGAACACTAGCATAGGACAGTTTCAACTTCATTTTGCTGTTGATACAACTACATTTACAGATTTTAAAAAAAGCAATGAAAGAGGATCCAGTGCTGTTAATGGGTCTACCGACACCCAATTCAGTGACACCTTCCGCAGAAACCACATTTCCTAGATATACAATTTGATCGACACTTTCGAAGCTCTGTCCATTAATGCCGATAACGAGAGAAGCCTGAAAACACGGCTTTTGTTGGTGTTTATCTTCAAACCGGCTCTGCTTGCCTCTCTTTCCAAATCCAGTGCGATTTGGTCAAAGAGCATGACGCTTTGCTAGAGCAAACAGATGTCATGAGCATAATCCAGGTATTTAAGGAAAGATGTCATAGTCCATTGAGCTCCTCCACGTCCTGCGGACAAGGCGACATGACAATCGTCCTCCGTAACAAGAAGAAATTGTAACGATGATACCTCAAGTACTCTGAAATTTCACTTCGATGCAGCACGTGACATTCAGCGCATTGATATGTCACTCTGATAATATGTTCCTGTGCGGAGCACGCCAAATGCACTTCCTGTTCACTTTGTCAGCAACCTTCTCATTGAAGAAGAGGTGAAACGGAACTCTAAACTCCCCCTATTGTTCCAAAATTATCCGGGGGTTTTGTTCTGGTCGGTACAAGAGGATCCAAAGCGGAAACCAGGCCGTTCTTCATTAATCAAGTTTCCGAGATATTCCTTTAAACGTTTCAGACTTACTTTGGCTATTGTTTTAGCAACGGCAGAAAGCTCCTCCATTTGTGGCGTTGAAGGCGGAAATGGAGTCCCAACACATGGTTTGTTGTTTCTTCGTAAATTCTTTCTATGTACATACATATATACTTCAGACAGTAAGTTACCTAGCTGTTGGCTACGTTTTTTCACAAGGACTAGCTTCAATAGCAACAGTTAGGCTGAAAATACAGTGGAACGCTAACAAAGCGGGGAACAAAACATATGAATCAGATTTCAAAGTTCTATTTAGGAGTGACCTTGTCTATCTCCTTTATTTTGCCAAATTAATGTTTTAACCTTCTTTGCCACAATAGGAAAAGTCGCTTCCTTTCATATTAGTTCTGATTATCTGAGTTGTTTTCTAAATATCCTCCGCGCCGCGTATGAATTTTTCTTGTCTTTTTTCTTTTTCTTTGAAGCTGGAGCTTACCTGGTACCCAGAGCTCGTCTTCTTTCCCATGAATATATTCGAGTGATGTGGACCCGGGCAAAGCAATCTGCTCGCTGAATTGCTTCTCTTATTCATAATCCCTGGGAAACAGAAATCTTTCGAAGGAATGGACAAAAGGAATGACCATCGAGGTTCCGATAACACAGATACATACTTCCGGAGGCGGTTAAAATAATTCTAGAATGACCCAAAAAGAACTTCCACAGATTGATTGAAAGGAAGCAGCCTAGTTGCCGCTCAGCATTCTAGACCTACTGTTAATAGATTTCAAGAAGGCTTTCAACAGTGTCAGCAGTGGGTATAACTGAAAGGCTCTCCGTCAGATCTTAATTAGAGCGATAGATGGAACCACAAACAGAAAATCTAAATTCGTCCAAGCATTGGTCGAACTATGTCGGATTTACGCTGAATATAACTGGTAGTCATCTTGTGTATTGCGAATGTATAAATCATGAGCGTCAACATTTGCGAACTGCTTCTGTCACGCTGCTCCCAGGGCAGAGGTCAAGCAGCGTCCGATGAGCTGCCTCTGCACTGGACGAAACCGTAAGCCGCTTTCGTCCCTGATATATGAAACGTCATGTGCTAATTTGAGGTGAAATTTCAGAAGAGTTTGAAGTTGAAAGCGAGGTCTGCCGAAGCTGCTCGTTTTCTTTTTTTATCGGTGACGTCCTTCATTCTGCCTTAGGTAGAGGACATGGAGAGGATTAATGGACAATGCCATCTTTCCTTAAACACCTCGAATACGCCGATGATATCTGCTTGTTTTCTCACTGTATCATCGATCTTGGCTTCTGGATTTGTAGAAGAAAGCGAGCTGAGCCAGCCTCGGGGAACTGCGGTCTGAAGCTGATGGGGCGGCGCCTACAAAACAGTGATTTCCAAAATCAAAGGCAAACGCTTTCCATCAATTACTTGCCCTAAATTACTAGACGAAATAGTGACAAACCTTTTCCCATAAAATCCGAATACCATTAGCCTCCCTATTGTCCATGTGGATCCCATCGAAATTCTAATAGTGACCGAGGAAAAGGTCCTAGAAGCTGCAAAGAAAATAGCAGAAAATAAGGCTCTTGACTTGGATAGTATCCCCAACAAAGCCCTTAAGACAGTAGTGAATATTGCCTAAATATGTTTGTCGAGATATTTACCGCATATCTTAAGGAAGGAGCACTTCCCACAGAATGGAGAAAACAGAAGCTGATGCTTATCCCCAAGCCAGAGAAACCTTTGGGTGAACCATCATCCTACAGACCGATATGCTTTCTAAATAATACTGGCAAATTATTTAAATGAATACTACCACAGATTACTTCCGATTGCCGAAAAGGAGGGTGGCCTCTCTGTAAACCAGTTCGGATTTCGAGAGAAGGTCTGCGACCGATGTGATTAACCTATTGGCTAACATAGCTAAGGCTACTCTTGAAGAGGACCAATGCTATGCAGTGATAACACTTGATGTGAAGAATGCCTTCAATTCCGCAAGATGGAGCGAAATACTAGAGCGGCTAACTAAATTGTTGGCGACTTTTTAATTGATAAGTTTTTGTACTGCGATTCATAATCGTACCAAACAACATGCGGAGTTTCACCAGGGTCCGTCCTAGGACCACTCTTGGGGATAATTATGTATACTGAAATACCGACGTTAGATTTCGGCTTCGCGGGCGACATTGTGCTGACGGTTGTTGCACGCCTCCTCGAAGAAGCCGAAATTTACACCAATGAACACGACATTAAGTCGTGGCTGAAGAACGCACACCTATCGCTCGCAGAGTATGAGACGGAAGTAGTACTTATCACTAAACAAAGGAAGAGTACGTCTATGAAAATCAATGTTGGGATATAGATAATACATTCCTAGCCTGCGCTCAAGTTTTTAAGCGTAATGATTGACCATAGGCTAAATTTTAAACTACATGTGGAGGGTACAGCAACTAGGGCATATAACACCGGAACACTGCTGGCGAGAATACTTCCGAATATAGGTGGGCCAAGTTCGAGCCGTCGTCGCTTTGTTTCAAGGGTGGTAAGCTCGATCCTACTATATGGAGCCCCATTGTGGTCGGAAGCACTGTAAATGGAAGTAAATGGAAGAAAAATGGGAGCTGCATATCGCTTAACTGCACTCCGAACACGTTCCGCCTATCGAACAATATCCGACAAAGCGGCCTGTGCGATAGCAGAGATGATCGCAATTGACATTCTGGCGACAGAAAAACAACGCCTTTATGATCGAACGTATCTCACGGGAGGACCTTCGGTCCGCCGGTTTCAGTCCGGGCAAAGTAAAACTATCACCGAGTGGCTCTGCTGCCAAATGGGTTATTAGGAGACGGATGGAGTGACCCCACGATGAAGTAGGTTACGTTTTGAGCGGACACGGAGTTTATCGAGCATACTTCCATCGTTTTGGGCATGAAGACTAGCCATATTGTTCAACGTGTCCGAATATTGCAGAGGACGCAGAACACGTGCTTTTTCAATGCCAGTTCGCAGTTAAAAGAGCGGCAGCAAAGCTAAAACTGGAGGGTACTTCACTACGGAAAACATGAAGAGTCATATGTTGAAATTGAAAGTGTGAAGTGATCGCAACTATCCATAGAAAGTTTTGGTAGGAGGAAGTCAGTGGAAAGAAGGAACGAGTGAAGAGCACTAGCGCGAACATGAGTGCAAGTTAAATTCTGATCTGAGTCCCAAATACTGCCACCACCAAGTTTAGGAGAAACAGTCCGTGCAATTCATCGGCTAAAAAATCATAAGTCGCCAGGAGCCGATGGAATTACAGCCGAATTGGTTAAATATGGAGGCGACCAGTTACACCAAGTGGTTCATCAACTTGTGCTCAAGGTATGGGACAGCGAATCAATGCCTGACGATTGGCAGCGAGGCATAATCTGTCTCATACATAAAAAGGGAGATATCACACAGTGCAGCAATTATAGAGGTATCACGTTGCTGAGTACCATCTATAAGATATTCTCCACTATCTTGCTAGGCCGGATAGCCCCATACGCCCAGAACATCATTGGCCCATACCAAAGAGGCTTCACTCCAGGCAAATCAGCAACAGATCAGATTTTCTCTCTGCGGCAGGCGATGGAAAAACTGTTGGAATATGGACAACAGTTGCACCATCTATTCATCGACTTTAAAGCCGCCTATGATAGCATAGCCAGGGTAAAACTGTACACGGCCATGAGAGAATTCGGTATCCCGACGAAATTAATAAGACTGACTAGGCTGACCCTGACCAATGTGCGAGGCCAGATAAAAGCAGCAGGATCACTCTCAAGACCATTCGACATCAACAACGGTCTACGACAAGGGGATGCGCTATCATGCGTCCTCTTTAACCTGGCCCTCGAGAAGGTGATCCGTGATGCTGAGGTGAATGCAAGAGGTACGATCCTCTTCAAGTCCACCCAACTACTGGCCTATGCTGACGATATCGACATCATGGGAAGAACCACCCGAGACGTTCAAACTGCCTTCATCCAGATCGAGCAGGCGGCGCGAGATCTTGGGCTGCACATCAATGAAGGCAAGACAAAATACATGGTGGCAACGTCAGCACCGAAGACGAATCAACCAACAACATCAAACCGCACTGGTCAAACACAAGCACGAACAAGAATAAGGATAGGAGAATACAACTTTGAGACCGTTGACAATTTCTCCTATCTAGGGTCGAAAATCACAACCGATAACAACTACGATGATGAAATCCGCGCAGGGTTGTTGTCAGCCAACAGAGCCTACTTCAGCTTACAAAGACTGTTCCGCTCGAAACATCTCACCATAGGGTCAAAGCTCTTACTGTACAAGACTATGATCTTGCCAGTCCTCATGTATTCCTCGGAAACTTGGGTTCTTAGCAAGAAAAATTGCGAACTCTTGGCCGCGTTCGAGAGAAGAATCCTCCGAAGAATTTTTGGCCCCCTACATGAGGATGGACGATTCCGTAGCCTACACAATGACGAAATCTATGAGCGATACCATGACCGTCCGGTTGTGGATAAAATGCGGCTCAATAGGTTACGGTGGGCGGGTCACTTAATCCGTATGGATGAAGATGATCCCACCCGGAAAGTCTATAAGGGCAATATCTATGGTAGGAAAAGAAGACGAGGCAGACCCTGCCTAAGATGGAGCGATGGCGTGGGCCAGGACGCCAGACAGCTTTTAGGGATATCGAATTGGTGGACCTCGGCGCAAAACCGGGATGTCTGGAGTTCCTTATTAAGGCAGGCCTAGACCGGATACCGGTTGTTGCGCCGTTGATGATGATGATGAGTCCCTCGAGGCAAGTGGAAGGAGCAGGAGGTAGTTTCAGTGGGTAGGAGCCTAGAGTAGCTTTTGAAGCTTTCCACCTTGCAACGAAAAGAAAGACTGACAGACAGACATTGAATCGATTCAATAAGGACGATGACCAAATGAATAAATTAAATAAATCGCTTTACGATAAACTGAACACTGGTCACACCGGAGGAGGTCGGCGAATTTTATCAAACAACTGATTCCCAGGACAATACATCCATTTAGCACAGGACAACACAACCATAAACGGAATATTCAAATCACCATCCGAATCGGCTGTGACCTGATAACATAAAGATTTATTTGAGTTCATCCATCATGAATGGATTGGTGACACCGTTAAAACTATCAACCCAGCCGGGTTTGTCAGGAACCGTTGAATCACTGAAATATTATAAGTATCGGTATCATTATGTTACTATTCTCGGCCTGCAAGACTGACATTGTGCCACAAAGGCTCATATAATTTGCATTGCTGTGTGTTTTTATAAAGGAAGGGCTACTTTTTTATTCTCCTGGGTTCATGTCGTGAATACTGTCACAGGGCCTGCAGCACTGACGCAATTGTTGTTTTCCTATTATTTCAAACCTAGTCACGAGCAAATTATGAAAATTCGAAATGAATAATCAAGTGAATAACCAACCCAGAATTAGGTGTTTTAAATACCCAGAGTATATAATGAACCTGTTAGGTGTTGAAACCGGGGTCAGGTGAAGGGAATGCGGGGGCGATTCAAAACATGCCATCCAAATGAATCCAAGAGTTACTTCGTGCCGTTGACAATGTAAGGTTTGTAATACATAATCGTCCTTTTCAACCTTTTTACTGTCTCACAGTATCTAGTATCTTGCCGTGTTGATGGTCTATCCCTGAGCTAAATATTCAATCCAAATACTACCTCTGTGGTCCCAAACCACGCATGCCCTGTTTTTTTTTTTTTGGCTGAAACTGTGGTTTTGATTTTTCGACGGTGGATGAAAACATGTAACGCTACTGTTGGGAGCATCTTTTGATTTGAGACGTATAGAGAAAGGCACCTTCGGTGGTATGGTCATATAATTCGCGCAAACGAGAATTCACTTGCCAAGACTGGTCGAAGTCGATGATAAGCGATCAAAACGCCCGCCGAATCAACGGTAGCTTACGCTGGATGGGGACTTGAAAAACTCGCGACTGCCTCCAGATCAGGCCTTTGATAGAACAAAATGGCATAACCGACCACGACGAGCCGATCCCGCTTGTGAACGGAACAAAGCCTAAAGAAAAAGAAGAAGAATTGGGCAACGCCCATACATAGGTTCAAGCTTATTAAAAATCTCAACTGGAGTTTTTTCCCTCCACAGCGAGGTAGCGGATGTCATTGGGGATTACGCACTTAGCGGGAAATTGGATAGATATTTTCCGCAAAATTTGGGTCAAGATTTTTGAACATAATTAATTTTGCTTTTAAGAGGAAAAGTCAGATGACGCGGTAGTGCTCCCAATATCTGTAGCGCCCTCTTCACTTATTTTCTGGCCGCACCAACGTGTCACCAGTCCCTGGCTATTTTTCTCAAACTAGACTATTGAAGATACCAGCAGTACTATCATCGCCAAAAGACATGTAACAAGTCTTTGTGTCGACTAGTTGCCAGAAAGTGTCTATCTAGGCCTTTGGTGGACCTGTCTATGGTGCCTAGGTGATAAAAAATGAACGGTGTGGTCTGGTGAAACGATAGTGATTTTCGTTAAGGCACGGAAACGTGCAGAAATGGCAGTAATAATACCACGGTAAGTGCGTGGATTATCATAGTACCGGAACATATATAGTTCTATGTCGAAGTTCTTGATACCTAACGATCGAGTTTCTTGAGAAACACAAATATTGGTGCGCCCCTTGTAACGGCTCTTATAATTCCCTCGGCCTTACCGTTTCTAGTGCAATTTTCAAGCGCACGGAAACGTATTTGGATGGATTGAAGTGATTTGTCGAAAAGGTAAACAGAATAGTCTACCGCTCCCAGTTCCACGAAAGGCTATGTAAGATTTAATATGGTGTAATACTGGAAATTCCAAAACTGTTCCTCCAATCATTAATTAAAATAATTTTCGGTTGATTTGGTTGAACAGGGTTTATATGTTCGCTACGAAGAATTCTTTCTCCCGCGCCTAGCCTTCTGAATAAACTGCTTCCTCCAGGACATTTAGATTCCTAGGGGATATAATAAAAAAAAGTAAAAAGTGGCTTTCCTGACTGATATCTCAGGAATAACTTCAAAAAAAATTCACATCGGCTGCAAGTTGAACTGAGGACTAGGCTGCCTTCATTCTTACCATTTCAAACAACTGCTCACACAGCTTTTTAGAAGAATATCAATATCATTTACTAAGTATAATATGTAAGAATATCCACTATGTAAAGGATAATACGCGGATCACTAAAAACCACAGGCTTGAACAGGGCAAACATAATCATAATCACCGATGTCAACGGAGAGGGATTGTTTCATCATCATCATCAACGGCACAACAACAGGTATCCAGTCTAGGGCTGCCTTAATAAGGAAATCCAGACATCCCGGTTTTGCGCTGAGGTTCATCAATTCGATTCCCTAAAAGCTGTCTGGCGTCCTCACCTACGCCATTGCTCCATCTCAGGCAGGGCCTGCCTCGCCTTCTTTTTCTAACATAGATATTTTCCTTGTAGACTTTCCGGGCTGGATCATCCTCATCCATACGGATTAAGTGACCCGCCCACTGCAACCTGTTGAGCCGGATTTTATCCACTACCAGACGGTCGCAGCATCGTTCATAGATTTCGTCGTTATATAGGCTACAGAATCGTTCATCCTCATGTAGGGGACCAAAAATTCTTTGGAGGATTCTTCACTCGAACGCGACCAAGAGTTCGCGGTTTTTTGCTAAGAACCCAAGTCTCCGAGGAATACATAAGGACTGGCAAGATCATAGTCTTGTACAGTAAGAACGTTGACCCTATTTTGTAAACTGAAATAGGCTCTGTTGTGTGGCCTCCTATTTTATTCTTCCATTCTTTCCTATCATTTTTGTCAGGTCCGTTCAAGGTTGAAAATGTTTGTTGGCTGCGACCTCCTGGATCTGGATAAGGAAATTACCAGAACGAATTGAAAGCGGAAAAGTTAATATTATGCGAGATGAATGCAGAGAAATCATTCTCCATAAGTTGCTAGCCAATTTTTACTCTTTTTTGAAGAAAAAGAGAGATTACACCAGGCAATTCAAAGGAAATCGCAACAGATAACCAAAAGGAAAGGGATCAACTGATGCACTTCAGGAACAAGTTATGACTTTTTTCTGTGCTTAGTTGTGATATTCCGATTTATGCAAAATACCTTTCAGTCAATTCGACTGCCTTCAATATGCTATAAAATCAGTTTTTCAAAAATCAATTGTAGAGGTATCCTACAGACTACTACTTAATTCCACTCGAAGAATGGTTGAACATTGCCGACAGTGACATAGCAACAGGACCGCGGAGAGAAAATCCGGGCCCGGGTGAAAATTATTCTGGACCCTCTATTATCCCTTTAGCGCTAGCTGCTTCTTATTTCCTCCCCCTTTTTTCACGCCTGGGAATATTCGATAAGTCTGGAAACAACAAAGTGGAAGGCTAGTAGCATCAGAGTTCACTTCTTAAGTCCTTCTTGCCTTGATTCAAATATTTTTTTTTATCTTAAAAAGGTAGAGCCAAGGAGAAGATCTCCCCTGTAATCCCTGTACCGCAAGACATAAAATAACTAATTTGTTATTCAAACGTTGATGAAACGCTGAATTGGGAACTAATTAGTTTAGAACACTACTGTGCAGAGTGTACCAAATGAAAGAGGTTAAATACATCCCCTCAAACTGAGTTTTCTGAGGATGGAACTAATGTCACGTTCGTTATTTTCCAATCCTTAATACTTGCTTATTCTCAACGGAGCGTAGAAACTTACTTAGGCCTATAGGTACATCCTTTATGCCTTTGTAAAGATCGTCCTAAGGAAAGTTAGCAATTTGGGAGGACAATAGATACCAGGTAGTTAGTAAACAATAGATGTTATAATAAGCTCTAATGGCTTAACCTTATCTCAACTTTTTGATACGTCTTCATCCAAGTTGCACTGATATACGAGTCTAGAGCCTACCCCCTATTATCCCCTTTTATATCCAAATTTCTATTTCGGGCCCCCAAGAAAACTTCGGGCTCGGGTGGAATCGGGGAGGAAAGAAGAGCTATCAAGAAAATCAAAAATAGGGACGAAACTTGAGCATGCAGGTCCGGTATTAGCCGAACTTTTAGCCAGACACGGGAAAGTGGAGGTCCTTTCGAACAATTCAATTACTGAAAGTTAATCAAGAAAAACTTCACGTGTCCTTAATCACAAGCTTCGGAACTGCGTCCTCATCTGAAAACTTAAATAAAAATAGGAAAATTTGCTAGTGCAGAGAATCCAAGCGGGAAAAAACTGGGAAGGAAACCGTTTGACGCCGGAAAATTCGTGCCTTTAATACAGATTTTTAGAAGCACACCGGCATCTGAAAACCTAAACAAAATAGGAAAATCAGATAGTGCAATGAAACCAGGCGACAAGAAACTGATAAGGATACGACAATGAAGATTCAATCGTGCGAGTGGCGCTCAAAAACTCGAGAGCCAGGAGCTGCGATCGAGAAAGGGAAATCGATGACGGATCGCATCCTCGAGCTCCACAAAACCGTTTAGTACTTTCAAGAAACTAACTCCACTAAGAGGTTATTTCTTCGAATAGAACATGGTTCACTAATTTACTTTATGAAAAGCAACTTATACTTAATTTTATCCGCTAGATGACAAGTCGACACCTTTTTGTATGCAAGATATACGGAGACGAATGATCAACCTGAAACCAAAAAGCATATTAGAGCCAATCGTCGCTAAAATACCTAAAGATTGAAAGAACTGAAACTTTAAATAGGGTCAGCTATCCCAAAAATTAACACCACGTATCGAATATAGGGTCGTACAACCCCACGCTTTTGACTGAGCAGCACCACCCCAAATATTTAAATCATCTCCAGTAAATGTAATGAAAAGGATACGTGAATAGAATCACATCAGATAATGAAAATATTTTGCCGCTCTCCTTTGTCAATATACACGAGGGTGGCCTAGAAATAAGCCTGGTCGGAAAATAACAGCGGATCCGCAATATGCTTGCAGCTGGTTCGCATCGCAAAATTTCCTTATAAAGGCCTTCCTCAAAGCCTTCCGCGCTTTAATAGGATCAACTCGCATTACACCCGATAATTTCCTTTTTTCTAGTGCTTCTCACGGACCAAGACTTTCGACCCCGTTACTGAACAGAACAAAGGCTAAGGAAGAAAAAGAGGTCCTTGCTCGATTTTTTCTTATCTCCGATTAAAATTTCTTCCTGGAAAATTCTTGTCGACGACCCTTACTTTCAGTCCTTAAATTCAAGAGAACCGTCCGCTCCGTCCCATATACTTTCACTTTGTTAAATTGTCCATAACTTCCAAAGAAGACGTTCTTTTTGAAAAAATACGCTTCAGTGCCGATTTTTCGCAAATTTTAATCAACAACCGACATTAAATTTACTCCGTTGGTAAACGAGTCCAACCGATATGTCAGCAGTTTTAACAAACCTCATCAATGTAGCGTGGTGGCGTATATCGCATTAATGAAAATGCCAGAAAAGGATCGAACGGTCGTCGGTTATCCTTCTGTGAGAAGGGCGTCCCCAGCAGCAGATCAACGGAGTCTAATTTGGCAGTGGTTGGGAAGCAATTGCATGCGATCACAGGACGTTGAGCGCTTTCGGCAGTGACTGACTTGTAGATGTACTGCCTGTGGTTTAACTCGGAATATAATGACACTTCGTCGCAATACGGCAATCGGCATCGTCCATGGTACCGAAGGAGAACCAATACAATGTGGTTGATGACAAAGTCGGGCCGCAGGACGCTTTGTCTACTTCGTCGAACCCAAAACCGCCGCCTGCAACCACGGGGACCAAACCCAGGGCTAGCAGCATTCTAATAAACGCAAACACTTGAAGTGGTGAAAACAAACCATGAATACCGACTTTACAAGGAGCAACATCAACAAAAACTGCGAATATTGAAGCACTGGAATTTCAACCTGGGGAAATTGGTGATTGAGCAAATACTTTTTTTGGAATAGATTGAATGTCAAGAGCGGCAAATTATCGCTGGCTATTATACTCTTTTTGAACATGCTCAAAAGGGCAGCTTGCACAATAAAATCAGCACAATCCTGTTGATGTGGACATTCCAAAGTCCATAAGAAGCACGTCACATACTCAGTATAGCACAGTAACTATATTTTCTGCTCAACAAAGACTACCCTTCAAATGGGAACAGTGACTTAATTGTGAGTTGAAGATTATATACTACTATTTACGATTGGCTTTTACTATTTTGTTCGCGACGTGCGCCATCCAATGCAGGTCCTTCACTGGTGTGGAAATTGATAATCCAGCACTGTCACATGAGGGTCTACAGAATGCCGATTAACAACGGACGGCCGGGAAATACACTGACGAACTCTTTGACAGAAGGTGCCCACCTTCACAAAACAAAAATCTTGCCCCAATTACACGTCGTGGATACCCGTGCAAAAGATGATCCTTCGGTAAAGATGTTCGATGAAAGGAAACCGTGGATACTACTAACTATCAAGACCCCTTGGGGTTCCTTTGCAGGAAACCCTACCATTCAGCTATGCAACTAATGATGGAAATACAACAAGAAAGAAAAAATTAGAAGTAGTAAAAAATTGGAGCCATTTTTATCTCCCATAAGCAAAATAATATCTTTCAAAGTGTCCTTAGGGTCAAACTCAAAATTTTAATAACTTCTAGAACAATGAACCGTGAAAAACTTCCGTTGGCTTTAAAAACTGCTATATCTACTTTGAGGTAAAATAACAAACGAATGTGAAATCCAACGTGGAGTCTGACAGCATTCTATGACTCTTCCGGTTATCGATAGCGTCCTTTATTTTGCCTTGCTCGGTAGTCAATAGGACTTCAATGAACCGTAACATATTTCCTCAAGCACTGCAATTACGCTGATGACATCTGCTTTCTCTTCTACCGAATCATGAACCTTGTCTAAACGACTCCTACAAAAGTAGGTAGAGTCAAACTGAAGACAAATACCAAAGAGATCCTTAGTCTGATGGGATATTATCTTTTTCCGATCTGTATTATTGGGTAGAACATTAATAATTTTCGCAATTTCGTTTAAAATCTCAAAGTGCAGATATCTCAACACCGACATCAAGCTAAGCTTTTCCGCGCCAATATTCTCCCTGGCTTCTCTGTGTGCAACTATACCGGAGCAGCACATTGCAATGCCGGCAGCGCGATAGTTGTGGGGATTGAACGCTAGCCTCTCAGTCTCGTCACCCCGTGTTCGAATTCCAGCCGTTGGATATTCATGTTTGTCATTGTGTTTGGCTCGCTACTCTGAGCTTATCACCTGCACGACATTAGGTGGGACCATAATGAGAGCGAAGCACACAGTCCCACTAAAAGTAAACTGGGAGTGGGGAAATAACAGCAAAGAGACTGTGTGGGTGGTCCGTAAAGTAGGAAACAGGAGGCTTACAGGAACATTACTGTCATTGTTACTCGAAACTTCAAGCCTTCGTCAGCACTCTAGCCCGACAGAATCTCGAACGAAAAACTGTATCGATCTGTATGGCATTAGGCACCGGTAACGGCCGAAAAAGTAGTCATTAAGGTACACTTTAAGAAAGGGTGACTTCATTGCTGGGTATGCAATGGAACCCATTACGCCAGAGCAGCTGATAAGTGGGTCGCCCTAAAAATACATGGCGCGGAAAGATAGAGAAAGAATGTAGGCTTGTCAGAAGGGCCGGTTGAAAACTTGAACACATTCCAGGAATGTTGGTTGTTAATGTTGGTTGCATATGCATCTGCTACACTGGTCAGAGGTATGTACATCATAAAAGACAAAATTCAAAGGACAAGAATTTTGAAAATAGCGTATAATTGGCCTTAAGATATCAGACAATAATAGGATGGAGTCTCCTTAGAAAAAAAATTTAAAAAGCAAAGAAGCTCATCAAAAACATACACATAAAATCGAAAATTGAACGATGAGTTGGCCGTTATCAGAGAATTTCTCTATGAGGCAGGAGCGCTCTAGAACATATTTTTAACATGTTTCCCTGCATTTTTTGTTGTGTTTGATCATTTGTGTTTGATTATTATTATTTATCAACGGCGCAACAACTGGTATCCGGTCTAAACCTGCCTTAATAAGAAACTCCAGACATCCCGGTTTTGCGCCGAGGTCCACCAATTCTATATCCCTAAAAGCTGTCTGGCGTCCTCACCTACACCATCGCTCCATCTCAGCAGGGTCTGCCTCGTCTTCTTTTCCTACCATAGATATTGCCCTTATAGACTTTCCGGGTGGGATCATTCTCATCCATACGGATTAAGTGGCCCACCCACCGTAACCTATTCAGTCGGATTTTATCCACATGACATGGTATCGCTCATAGATTTCGTCGTTATGTAGGCTACGGAATCGTCCATCCTCATGTAGGGGGCGAAACATTCTTCGGAGGATTCTTCTCTCGAACGGGGCCAAGAGTTCGCAATTTTTCTTGCTAAGAACCCAAATCTTCGAGGAATACATGAGGACTGGGAAGATCATTGTCTTGTACAGTAAGGGCTTTGACCCTACGGTGAGACGTTTCGAGGGGAACAGTTTTTGTAAGCTGAAATAGGCTCTGTTGGCAGCCAACAACTGTAAGCGAATTTCATCGTCAGCATAGGCCAGTAGTTGGGTGGACGTAAAGGGGATCGTACCTCTTGCATTTACCTCAGCATCACGGATTACATTCTCCAGAGCCAGGTTAAAGAGGACGCATGATAGGGCATCCCCTTGTCTTAGACCGTTGTTGATGTCAAATGGTCTTGAGAGTGATCCTGCTGCTTTTATCTGACCTCGCACATTGGTCAGGGTCAGCCTAGTCAGTCTTATCAATTTCGTCGAGATACCGAATTCTCTCATGGCCGTGCACAGTTTTACCCTAGCTATGCTATCATAGCCGGCTTTAATGATAGAATAAATTATAATTTGGGATGCATGCCTAACGTTGCAGAGTCGAGCAATCTCTTTCTAGGCTACCACCAGCTACGGCAACGCTTTGTTTTAGAATGATTTGTCAGGATATGCCGACTTGAGAACTATTTTCTCTAGTACTTTTAATTGATCATGAAGCTCGACCGAAATTGGTATGTACCACCTTTAATTCCATTAAAAAAGTGAACCGGGGAATATGAAAAAGAAGATATTCGCTAGCTGTTGCTAACCCAATCTCCTCCAAACTCTTTTAACATCTTTCAAGACAGGCTTCGTACCGAAAGAGAGTTACTTATTTTTTTGTAGAAAACTACCGCTACAGCTACTTAACTTTTCGTAAGGATTCTACACGGGAGATTAGGAGTACGTGTGGCAAAGTATTATATATTAAAAATAGGCGACTTACGATTTCATCCAGGGAAGAGGCTACTCATCAGACACTGCCTGCAGGACGAAATCGCAAGTCATCTATTTTTGTAAATTTCAGTTCAAGCCCCGAAGAGAGGAGTCAGTGGACCAGAAACCGAGCCGAAAGTTTCTTTCCAACTGGTACGATCCTCAGGACTCCCTCATATCCTTAAAGAAAATTGAATATTAGTTCACGATCAAACCTGATTTAGAAAGCACTGCTCACTTGTCCACCGTCATAAATTTGCCTAAACGTCACAAAATTGTAAGAAAATAAGTTGTTTCTGAGATTTTTTGTTCTCAACGATTTTGTGTCGAAATCGAAATGAGTTTGGAACCCCTACCGGAATAGCAAATTTGATGCAAAGTTTATATTCAACAAATAGCATTTAAACAGGACGAGAGAGGGCCAGATAAGCTCCCTGCAAAAATTTGGATTTCATTTCAAGTAAGGTAAAATCAAATCCTGAAGACACCACTTTTTACCATATTTGTCAATGAGATATTTGACGTTTTCCCCGCGGGCGTCCCTAATTAAGAGTTCAATAGATCACTTAATGCGGATGATAGAGGCTCTCGTAACGCTCTTGAAATTGTCGTTTGACTCCTGTAAAAAGGAAATCCACTTAAAGTTGGAACTACAAGGATTATTAGTTTTCAGCCCCTTATGAAATGTAAATAAATCAATACATCGCCTATATTTGGAGAATTTTAAGGGACAGATTTTCCCCTTTTATTCCACCCTTAGGTCGTCCTGATTCCCTCTTATATTTTCCAAAAAAGAATTCAATACCACTCCATCCAATTCATTAATTTTCAATAACTCTGCCCATAAATTGGATTCTTCTAACAAATGGATACCATGGCTTAGTATATGGACACCATGGCTTAGTATATAAATTGATAAAAAACAGATGTTCAAGGATAAGATACTTCAGTAGATGGCGTACATATTTGAACTATTATAGAAAGAAGAGAACATACTTTTCTCATTAAATTTCCTTACGAATTTTCGGAGTCACCATAAAATTCTGTCGGTCGTGAAATTTCCACCAAAGTTGTCGATAACATGTAAACACTTTCCTGATCACTTTCCGATGAATTCGATCTAAATCACTTTTAATCCATCTGCAACTTTTCACTTTTCATTCATGCCCACATCAACCAATTACAAATTTATTCATTTTTCATTTCAAAATTTATGACGTAATCCGCCAAAAGGACAGCCCAAAAACGTTTTGCAGTTAATCAATGAAAACCATCAACAACACCTCAACGATCACCGCAGCGTAAAAAATTATCGCGGGCACTTTTTATCTTATGAAATTCATGAATTGAATCGACACCTAAACGAAGGGTCACCACCGAGGGTCGGTCACTCTCCACTCGCGTGTTATCACGAAAAGAAAAGAATCTTAAACCTCACAAACGCACGCACGAAGATGAGCCAAGTATCGAAGCACCGAAAGAAGACTTGACCTCGTCATCCAGGTGACTGAGAAGTCCAATTAGACGCAGGTTCCTAACGCACCGAACCGAGGTCTCATCAGCAGCCTCAACGCTCCTATTCACTTCCCTTGCACCACAATCACCAAAAAAAATCCGCCCGAAACACGATATGGTCAGGATACGAATGTTAACAGCAGTGTTCCCTTCTACAACAATTATCCTTGTTTGCAGGCTAGAATCGCGACGGGCGCATCCTTACGGCACTCGTATCGGATCCCGTGTACGACCTCTATGAGAATTCACTTAGAACTAAGGCTAAGCCCAATAAGAGGCTACACGGAATACTTTTTCCGCCTCTTTCCAGCTCACCTGGTATCGAGGCCCAGGTACCACTTCGAATCATTTTCGAAAACTGCAGCCTGGAAGTTCGACAAACCATTGATTCTGGGGTTCTATACGAAATTGTTTTTGCATTCCAAACAACTTGTGTGGAAATGAGAGATGACTGTGGTGGAAGGGAGCTGAAAACCAGTTTCCGAATATGATGAGGGTGTGACAATGAGCTACTGAAACTACCAGAAACTTGCAAGTCAAAAGGGGACGGCTACTGTGTTTGCTACAATGAAAGAGCTCCCACTTTTGAGGAGTGGTTTCCTATTCAAGTACGGTGGGAATGGAGTCGTTGTGGTTAGAGGAGGGAACTTCTCTTGTGGGCAGTGGAATTGATTGTGTTAATTCAAATGGAAGAGACAATTCTTAATGGACTACCGGGGACTAACTACCGGGAAAATGGAGTAGCAGCACTCGGAATTGGTTAGAGGAGGAGTCAGTTTCAGGTCAATGATTAATTACCACGTGCTCATTCGATCCCGTGGAAGTTCGCCACTTCTGTTGGCTGCCGAGCGGATGCAAATATCCGGGGGTCCTGCAAACAGTGTTAGTGAAACCTCAATGAAATGGAACGTTGTGATTATTCAGATGATTACTACCATATTTTGAGTTAGTACCAAAGATGAAATGATCCACATTCACTGCATTTTGTGGGTAGTTGAGGGCAAACTCTCGAATGAGCTCGAATCATCCTTTTAATTATTAAATCTTTAAACAACCCCACATAACACCCTAGAACACAACGCTGAAATCGAATACAAGCTTATGCGACCTTTGCCCTATGACAAGTTCTCAAAAGTGAGCCACGTGGGAGTTCCGCAACAGATAGTAGGTAGACATTTTATAAAATTTGTTTTCGGGGTAATTATGGGTTGGTATTCCATTGATCAGGGTATCTCTAGTGAAATGAGTTTAGATACCCCAAGTATACATCCGAAACATCTACAACCTTTATCGATTTTTACGTCCTTACTCTGGATATAACCGTGAACCTGTGAGAAGGTAAGCTACCTACTTTTAAAGTTCCAAACCCCATCAACTGAGAAATCGGCAAATTGAATAGGACCCTGCGTAGAAGAGCAATTTCAACCGCAAATGGATCGTTGTATTATATTATAGACCTTTGTTCCTTAATACTATAGCTTTGTAGATCCTTCTAGGTCTATAATACTTGCATTTCGATTTTTGAAGAAAAAGGAGATATGAAGTCGTTCAACACATTATTATTATTATTCTGTAAAGGGAAAGTCGCACCGCGTCCTTACAGAACTATTGTGCCCCTTTTACTGTTTATAGGGTACCTATTAATCATAGTATCTCAGGCAGACCTATAACCGTCATCTGGTATTAAGTGTTCTCCCAGATGCCTCGACCTACTTTGCACAAGTGCCGGACACTGTCCCAGGACGTGTATAGAGGTTTCATCACACTTCGCACAAAACCTACAGGCAGTGTCCGTACATATCGCCATCCTCCCTAGGTGATAGTTTAGCCGACAGTGACCAGTGAGAATTCCCACTACGATTCGGAGGTTCTTTTTGGTGAGGTTTAAGCATTCCTTTGTGCACATGGGTTCGTATCCCCCGATAAGCACCCTGGACTGCTCCATCCCTGGTAGGCCCGCCCAGTATAGTTCCCTCAACCGTTCCTCTTCATTTCTTAGATTCATAGCCATGAAAGGGTTTCCGATTACACGGAAGAGTTCTGGCCCGTGTAAAGACGTTCCTGCTTCCTTCTTGGCTAGTTCATCCGCTGCCTCGTTGCCTTCCAAACCAGCATGGCTTGGAACCCAAAGTATCCAAACCTTGTTGGGCAAGCAAAGTCTATTCAGTCTATTAAGGTATTCCCACACCAGTTTAGAGTTCATCAGGTTGGACCTAAGTGCCTTTATCGCTGCTTGGTCATCGGTGAGAATAGCTATGTTCTGCCCCCTGTAGTTCCTTTGGAGATTAAAGAGGCATATCTGTCAATTGCCTATCTTTTCGCTTAGAATATGCTAGCATGCTTACCCATTGGTTCCAAATAAATTTTCCTTGCACCAATGACACCGGCACCCTCTCCCTCTGCTGTTAGGGATCCGCCAGTGTACCAAGTAATCAGTTGCTGGTTTAAGCCGTATGTCGCAGCCACGATCTCACAATTTGTCTTGTTACTCCAACGTGTTTCAAACTTCTTATCGAAGTGAAACCTCGTTGTTATGTTATCCCTTAGTATTAGTAATTCGGGATATCGCCCAGAAAGAATATCAATCTTCCTGCGGTTTAGGTAGCTCCCCGACTCACTCATACTACCGGCCATCCTGAATATTGCCCTCCTTGCCTGTATCTGCATGTGCAGATAGAGAGGGGTTAATCCCAGAAGGACCTTAAGGGATGCCGTTGGGCATGTCCTCATTGACCCACGGATACACATGCAAGTCAGCCTTTGGAGCTTATGTAATTCTCTGCCTTGTATACTGTACTGAGTTCGGTTCTTTCTGCCCAGATTACGCTCCATAGGCGGCCTTACTATTATAGTATATATCCAAAGTAGCATCTTCGGGCCGCAACCCCATTTTTTCCCTGCTATGGATCTACAAGTCATCAGAGCCCTTGTCGCTTTCCGACAAGTGTTTCCGACATGTGTCTTCCAAAGTAATTTTTGGTCTAGCGTAATTCCCAAATATTTGACCTCTGTTTCTCGTTTCACCTCCATACCATGTAATGTTATGGCTCTCAGGTGATCAAGCTTACGCTTCCTAGTGAATAGTACTATGATGGTTTTGGCTGGGTTGATCCGCAGTCCCACCTTCCTGTTCCAGGCGCTAGTAACCCTTAGTCCAGTTTGGATTCTATCACATAGGGTATCTTCATATTTGCCCCTACAGATTAAAACAATGTGGTCTGGGTAACGCTGGACCTGTATTCCAGTACTTGTTAACACGTCCAGGAGTTCATCCTCTACCATACTCCACATCAGCGGCGGTAGTACCCCACTCTGTGGTCAGCCTCGTGTGGTGTTCATGACAATAGAATTTGTACCAGTCGGTACTTCCATTTGCCTGCTTTCTAGCATTTTGCCCATCCAGAGAGCCAGGGTGTTTCTCACTCCTTTGCGGCTCAGGACATCTTGTATCTCTGTGTGCGATGTGTTGTCGAATGCTCCTTCGATATCCAAAAACGCACGCAGTGCACTTTCTTTTGTTGTCTCTCTTTAATGTCTCTGCTGATACAGAGCAGTTTCAGTTGACCGTCCTGCTCGGTAAGCGTGTTGACAGTGATTTAGGGGATTACGCTCTAGAACGTTAGTTCTAATATAGTTGTCTATGATCTTCTCCATCGCTTTGAATACGAACAATGTCAGGCAAATTGGTTTGAAAGATTTAGAGTGAAAAGGATCCTTTTTACCCGCTTTCGGAATAAAGACCACTTTTGCCCGTCTCCATGCCCTTGGTATGTATCCCAGTGCTATGCTCCCCCTTACCACCCTCAGAAGAGACTCTAAGATAATTCCTAGACCTCTCTCGGTTAGTGCTGGGAAAATTCCATCTACTCTGAGATATTTCAATGGTTTAAAAGTTCGGCTCGTCGTGATAGGTTTCGCCATTTGGTTCCATCAAATGCTTGATGTGGATGCAATTGCGAAGCTTTCAAACCCCATCCAGAGCATCAAGCCACCGTTGTTTCACCGGGCGTCGCTTACCATCAACTTTGATGTTCAGACCAATCTTCGCAAGTGAATTCTCGTTAGCGCAAATTGCGTGACCATACCATCGAAGACGCCTCTCTCGCAGTTTTCAGGATCGGTGCAACCCCATATCAATAGCGGATAACCTCATTTCGGATGTGATCATAACATGTCACGCCATTAGTCCAACGCAACATCTACGTCTCTATGTTCGCAGCAGATTGAACATTATTGAATGCATTTGGGCGAATTGATCTTGACAGAGGGGAATGATTTGCCGAATCCGTTGGCGCACGCGCATTTTGCTGCAACACGAACTCTCGGTGTTCAACCGAGTTCAAGGCGAGCGTAGCAGCATGAGGACCGGTTCGTGGGTGGACAACTGGTCAACGGCCGGTGGGATTGAGAGAAAGGTTTTGGATTCACACCTGGAAGAGCCGTGAAGACGAGATGAGTGTTTTGCGGTTTGCGGTGGGAAGAGAGGAGAAAGGTTTTGATTGGCATCGCGAACAGCCGTGAAGGCGACACTGTGGGAAACAATTTTCGGAATTTCCGTTGAGCGAGGAATATTAAGCATCGCGGAAAGATGAAGTCTTCTTTTTGAGACATTTGCAAAAGTTCTATTAAGTGATTTATTGTGGGTTATTGAATCTGGTCCGCCCTTTGATTCGAGCAATCAAAATTTGAAAATCCCGAGTTCGCAGAGTTCTTGTTCTGTAAAGATGGAAAATTAATTGCGAAAATTGACGAAGAGAGAGATCACCGCAAGGCGGTTAACAGTTCTACTGTGTAGTTTCGTTATTTGCGAAAAAGCAGAAAAAACGTAAACCAAATGACTAGTCGACGGTTCTCATAGAAAGTTCAATTATGAAAATAAGTTCACATTAATTAAAATGGACTACGTTTAGGAACTTCTTAAAATTATGGCTACAACGGTCGAAAACTATAACACTATACTTAACAGTGATTAACAAAAATGTGCGACTGGAAAACAAGAGACCCATGGTTTCAACCACCGAATGAAATTTTATTGACAATTGTTTTGTCGGTGAATTCGACGGGTTTTATACTCTACCAATGGTTAATTTCATTCCTTAATCAATGATCCTACAGGAAGCAACCGCACCAGTCCCGAAAGCGTAAGTTTTACCAATAAGTCAGCAAGATGAAACCTTATACACCTCGATGCTCATAATGCCGAGACAAAGAGGTAAATCCGATTTCCGACAGAATGGGCATATTGGAGAGATGGGTTGAGGACTCTGATGAACTACTGAACAACCAGAACATCGACGAGTTGGAGGTCCCGCCAACTGAAGACGACGGATAAATACTGCCACCACCAAGTATACGAGAAAAAGTCCGTGCAATTCATCGGATTAAAAATCATAAGCCGTCAGGAGCCGACGGAATTACAGAAGAATTGGTTAAATATGGAGGCGACGAATTACTCAAGGTGTGGGACAGCGAATCAATGCCTGACGACTAGCAAAGAGGAATTATCAGTCTCATACATAAAAAGGGGGATATCACACAGTGCGGCAATTATAGAGGTATCATGTTGTTGAGTACCATCTATAAGATATTCTACTGGCCTTTATCTTGATCATTGGCCCATACCAAAGAGGCTTTACTCCAGGAAAATCAGCAACAGATCAGATTTTTCCTGTGCGGCAAGCGATGGACGTCTCGGGTCGTTCTTCCCATGATGTCGATATCGTCAGCGTAGGCTAGTAGTTGGGTGGACTTGAAGAGGGTCGCACCCTTCGCATTTAACTTACCATCACGGATCACTTTCTCCAGGGCCAGGTCAAAGAGGACGCATGATAGGACATCCCCTCCTCTTAGATCGTTGTTGATGTCGAATGGTCTTGAGAGTGATCCTGCTGCTTTTATCTGGCCTCGCATATTGGTCAGGGTCAGTCCAGTCAGTCTTATCAATTTCGTCGGGATACCGAATTCCCTCCTGGCCGTTTACAGTTTTACCCTGGCTATCATCTTGCTGACTTGTTGGTAAAACTTCCGCTTTCGGGACTGGTGCGGTTGCTCCTTGTACTTTTCAAGTTCACAGACCTGTTGGTTCTCCCAGGCTTCCTTTTTCCGTCTGTGAAGTCGCTTCTCCGCTCGCCAGAGTTCGTGATACGTCTCCGCGCGTGCCCGCGTTCTTTGAAAATGCAACATTAATCGGTGTGCAGCATTCTACCGTTCCGTTACTAGCTAACATTCATCGTCAAACCAGGCGTTCCGACTCCTTTTGCGAATGGGGTCAAATATGTTTCTGGCCGCATTTGTGATAACGTTCTTCAGGTTATTGTGAAGATCATCTATTAATGCTTCAACTCCAGGATCTCTGTTGACCGCGGTTATTGCGGGATCCATTTCCCTCTTATAGGTGTTGCGAAGAGCTGTGGTGTGGATGGCTTCATTGTTAACTCCCACCTGATTGTCAGAGGGATTCTGGGTGGTGTTGTTATTCGAGCTGGCAGCACCATGGCGACGAGATAGTGATCCGCGTCAATATTGATCCCCCCCCCGCCCTGTATGTTCTGACATTCATCAAGGCTGAGAGGGGGCGACGCTCGATCAACACGTGGTCAATTTGGTTAAAAGTGGTTGCATCTGGAGAGGCCCATGTTTGTTTGTGGACCGCGTTCCGTGCAAACCAGGTACTTCCAACAACCATTTCATGTGACACTGTTAATTGAATAATCCGCAGTCCGTTATCATTTGTATTTTGATGTAGGCTATAGGAACGGACGTATCACCTGAATCAGGGCTCCGTCCCTACTTGGTTGTTAAAATCCCTCAGTATGATTTTGATATCATATCTGGGACAAGCTTCGTAGGAGGTATCCTGCTCCGACTCTGCAGTCTCCTCTGTAGGGATGTGAACGTTAATGAGGCTTATATTTTTAAATTTGCCTCGGAAGCACCTTCCATGGGAAAATGCGCAAATCGTTATTCCGCTTTCGTTGTCGGGTTCGTCGTTGTAAAATCCATCCAGTCCGAGAGTCCTGTTGTGGCTTCGTAACAAGTTGTTTTCCGTGTAGGGTTGTCAGCCCTACCCAACCCCCAACCTGGAGGACCAGTTGGCACGTTTTTAGACGCGGGAGACTCGCCTTCATTCTTCTCCGTCTGCAGCTTTTCGTTTCCCAGGGATCACCACGTGGAGGTGGAGATAAGGTTTGGTAGTAGAGTTGTTGGTGTTGGTTGAGCAGACGTTTCCTAGGTTTTATGCTCCATCGTAGGTACCAATCCACGTTTCGCCCTGGAACCTATACTACTATTCGACCACTTCGGTCGTCAGGCGAAAATCTCTAAGAAGAAACCCGCGGCAGCTAGAGCGGCATTTTTGTTATCCGTTGAAGAGTAGGGCATGAAAGTCCTTCTTTTAGCTTTTAATAGGACACTATTCCTTAAACAACCACATGGGAAAAATTTAAGTGGTGGTCTCGGCCATATGTAGCCATGAGGAAGAAGAAACGACCCTGCACTTCGTATGCAGCTGCCCGGCCTCCTCCGACCTGAGATAAAGATACCTTTGTAATATTTTCTTCAACGAAGAGTCTGCACATTCTCTGTCTCTGGAGAATGTTCTCAGATTCGGGCTGGTCTGAGTGCTAAACAAACTAACTAACCGGTTCAGGCACGCGATCGAAGTTGAACTTAAGGGGTCGCAGCTTTGAAAAGTGCCGGAACTTGATCGCGAAGTGAGATTGGTCGTACTATGTCGGTCAGTTGAAACCCAACTTACATTATTCAGGCTCTGTGCTCGAACAATGTGCCATCAATGACAAGACGGTAGAAATGTCAGAAATCCACGAACCTCCCACCATTATTGTTGTTGTCACTAAAAACGTGTTTCCTCATTACATGTACGAGCAAGATGTTGTCACGTAGAAAGCACCCTTCTCCGCTATATCAGAAGTGTCCGTTGATGCATATCACTGTACAGTTGTTCCATAACCTGAACCGGAATTTTGCAATGAGAATCTTGATCGAGCTGGCTCCCAAGTTAAAAGAGCACGCCTTGCGGTTGCCGTCAGAAACAACCAGATACTACTACTCGGCTTCCCGGATTACAAAACCACTTTTAGTTTGGCAAGAAGGAGAGAGTACTCCCTAGAGTCCCATTATCTTCCTTCGCTTAGACGCAAAGTGGTCAGCTTAGATCGTTGGAATTCCCACTCGAGTTGGAGAAGGCAGCATTCTAAGCACCCTCGCTACCATTGTCGAGGAGTGTGTGAATATTCCAGAAACTAATTGTGTGATTTTGATTGCCAAAAATCTTAGGCGGGGCCAGTCTCTTTCCGAAGCGTTGCTCATGCTCAAAATATGTTGGTTGCTAGCCCACAAATTTCTATCCTGTTTAGCTGCTTCTCACGAGAAGCAGGAAAGGCTTTGAGTGTATTCTTCAACCCCAACTTACAGGGCCAACTTTATTCGATGCATTACTCACTCAAATCCTTCTTAACGCCTGTTATGTACTTTTCTGGGGGACTCCTTCTGTCAGATGGGAATTGGAGTTTTTCTCACATACTGCCGGTTTTAGAACGGAATTTGGTAGCCTAGAAACTTATTAGCGGCATCCATTTAGAGGAATTGGATTGCCTAAGTGGAAGCTCCTCTGTAAGGGTTACTTTATCTGGACAAACACTTTAATAGGCTCATGATGGTTGCTTCCTCCATCACTGACTCCTTAACCAAATGGCCTCCGATTCGGTAAAGTTGAGGAAAGGAGTATTGGATGGGTAAAGAATAAAACTAAGGTTCGCTACCGGATTGAATATCGTACTCTTCCTTGGAAGGTATTACGATTTGGGTATCTAGGTGAAGCTGGTTTACTGGTGATACTGAAGTTGATGTCAGTCGTTCTGCTGATGTGGGAGTGTACAATTCCTAAAAGAAAGTTATCACTCAATGGCTATCCTTTAAAGTCAATGGACCGGAAAGTGGAAAACTAAATTTTTTTGATACTACACGCAAATTCCGTCAGACAAGTATATCCATCTGCGCATGGGGCTGAATTCATACGTCTTTATCTCTATATACCCGCACATTTACTCGCAACCTTGAATTGGAATAAAATCCTTCACCGACAAATTTTCCCAATCGGAAAATTATAATTTAAAACCAACTGTTGTATTACTTCAAGTGTCACCAGTGAGTAGCCATTATTGCGTGCTTCCATGCGTACCATTTTGGTCTAGGTCATTCGTTCATTATATACCTCACATCTGGACGTATGTGTGAGGATGGCAATAGCGAATACGAGATATTATGAGACGATACTCACGAAATAAGTGGCTCTAAATTAATAAATAATATTACGCTATCTGAACCTGCCTGGGATGATCGATACTCAGTTGGCGCGGTTGCTGGCACCAATAGACTCCGAGCTTTTATTCAATTTTCATTTGGTGTACATGAGTGAGCTTATACAACCCAAATATACTAATCATCAAAATGGCTACATATCGCGATAGTACATTTTGCCGTGGGGGTGGAATTCAACAAAGTAGAAAATCATGTTATTATTAGCAATTTGAATGATTGCATATAACCACTGAAAATTAGTGTTGTTTTCATCAAATTTCGCCTGTAAATAGTGGAACACAGAAGATTAGCGTATCTCTTGATTCTCCTCCAAAAACTTTCCATCGGATTGGGCAGAAACAATTCTTAGCGGCAACATGTCCACTGTGAACCTTGAACATCGCCGGGACCTTCAAGACTCTAATAATAGCCACTTAGACTGTCAATCAAATGTACCTACCAACTGTCGAAGGCTTATAATTAGGCAAACATCATATGTGTATGTGAATGGTCTTTCTTCCAATGTTGATCTGGAACACAATCGACTTTTTGCCAGGAAAATTGGAGGATAATTACGTTGAAATAAGTCGGGGCGATTGACTTCAGGGAATTGACCACTCTTTCGACAGTTTTTCGTTAAATTTGACGAGAAAATTGTCTGCGACTGATGCTCAAATTGGGAAAATTAAAATTCTTTTTTTCAAAATTTCATTAAAACTTCTTTTTAGGTTATTTCGATAATAATTCGATTCCGGTGAAATTCAACGAAAATTGAAAGGAAACCACAAAATAGACAGTTTACATATGCTGTACACATATGCATATACTCAGAGGTAGACTTTGAAAGTCTGGAACTAATCTAATCAAATATCGTAGTAGAGGCCTTCCTTCAAAGTATTATCGTGAAATCAGCGCACAATTGTAAGAAAAACATCAAAGTCCAGAACAAGGCCCCGAAAAAAAGACCAAGAGATGTGGACAAAGGCGACAATCTACCCAAAAAGTGCTGACATACATAAGACATTCCATAAATAAGAAAGTTCGATAATAAGCGTAGATTTCCCTATCAGTAATGCAACAAAAAGTCAAAGGGTAGTATAGGTCACAGAGCGAAACGTGGGTTGGTACCCACGATGGAGCATAAAACCTGGGAAACGCCTGCTGAACCAACACCACCAGCTCTACTACCAAACCCTTTCTCCACCTCCACGTGGTGAGAGACGGAGAAGGATGAAGGCGAGTCTCCCGCGCCTAAAACGGAACAAATTGTACTAACTGGCCCTCCAGGTTGGGGGACCTCGGACTGGACGGATAACACAGCGATGAACCCGGCAATTACAAAGGAATAACAATTTGCGCATTTTCTCATCGAACGTACGCTCTCTGTAGAGAGATGGAGCTGCCAATTAGCCAGCTGGTACCATGTCCCAATATAGTGCTGCTGTAACAGCATTACAGGAAATGCGTTGGACAGGGACCGGTTTCCTGGAGAATAGTCGCTACACTACATATTACAGCGGCCATCCAGTTAACCATGTGCTCAGAGTAGGTTTCTTAGTCAGCCAAAAAATGAAACCTGCTGTTATCGGCTTTGAAAACATAAGCGAACGGCTATGCATTCTGCGCTTGTGAGGCAAATTTAGATATGCAGGATTCGGCAGCATAACTTCCTTTTTTAAAATGCGCGCCACTCAGTTAGTTGATGTCATAGCCGAGCGCTAGTGGTCTCGTTCAAGAGGGGATACTGTAAAGTTTTGTCCTGACACGTTTCAGTCGCCATCATGCGTTGGAATAGTGAGGAGCGTGGCTTTGCCGTTGAGGTTTACTTTTTAAGCGGATGTTCGGTTATTGCAACACAGCGTGCATTTCGGAATCGCTTTAATTTAGCCCCGTTGGTTCCCGTCCCAGACCGCAAATCAATTGTTACATGGGTCACTACATTCAGACAAACTGCAAGTGCGACAAAAGGAAGAAATGGAGTCCCTCGGCCCGTTAGATCACCTGAGAACATTGAAGCAGTGAGAGCGTCAATGTTGCGATCGCCACGGCGTTCTGCGCGCAAACACGCATCTGCCCTTGGACTATCCGATCGTTCTGTGAGAAGAATTCTTCGTGATGATCTTCATTTTCATCCCTATAAGATGACGATAGTGCAGGAACTTTCAGAACGTGACTTCAATTCTCGGATGAACGCGTGTGAGCTTCTTCTTGATGTCGTTCTCGAGGGTGCTATTGTTTTTTTTAGGGATGAAGCCCATTTTTATTTGTGTGGGTCGGTTAACAAACAAAACATGCGCAAACCCAAACCCTCGAGAATTGCATCAAAAGCCTTTGCATTCACCCAAAGTCACTGTGTGTTGCGCAATTTCCTCAGCTGGAATTATTGGTCCCTGGTTTTTTGAGTAAAATGAGGTTACAGTGACAGTGAATTCGGACCGGTATGTAAACACGCTACAGAATTTTTTTTCCTCACGGCTAGAAAATTTGGATTTGGGGGACACTTGGTTCCAGCAAGATGGTGCAACACCACACACTTCAAGAGCGTCGATGGCTATTCTGAGCGAACACTTTCCAGAGTGCCTTATCTCAATTAGAGGCGATTTGGAATGGCCGGCACGCTCTCCCGATCTGTCCCCTTGTGATTTTTTTCTATGGGGTTTTTTGAAATCCCGTGTTTATGTGAACCGTCCAAGAACCCTACAAGATTTGAAGACCAACATCCAAGAAGAAATTGCCAACATAACACCTGCTATGCTAACAAGAGTCATGACAAACGCCAGAAATCGGTTTACGCAATGTATGGAGAATGGGGGACGTCACCTAACAGATTTGATCTTCAAAACAATGTAAATAAAAACTTTAGACATGTACCTACATTATAAAAAATAAATAAATATTTTCCGATGCATACAATAGCCTTTATTGAGTTTTGAAAAAAGGAAGTTATGCTGCCGCACCCTGTATAAGCCTCATTAACGTTCACGCACCTACAAAGGAGACTGCAGAGTCGGAGAAAGATAGCCTTCTACGAGGCAGTAGAACGAACCCGCGAAGCTTGTCCCAGATATGATATCAAAATCATACTTCGTGATTTTAACAGCCAAGTAGGGACGGAGCCCTTATTCAAGTGATACGTTGGCTCCCATAGCTTACATCAAAATACAAATGATAACAGACTGCGGATTATTCAATTAACAGTGTCACACGAAATGGTTGTTGGAAGTACCTGGTTTGCGCGCAAATTGGTTCACAAACATTCGCGGGCCTCTCCAGACGGGACCACTTTCAGCCAAATTGACCACGTGTTGATCGAACGCCGCCACCTCTCAGCTTTGATAAAAGTCAAAACATACAGGGGGGGTAATATTGACGCGGATCACTATCTCATTGGCATGGTGCTCCCAGCTCGAATAACAATACCACCTAGAATCCGCTCTGACAATCAGGTGAAAGTTAACACTGAAGCCATCCACAACACAGCCCTCCGCAACACCTATAAGAGGGAAATGGATCTCGCAATAACGGCAGTCAACAGAGATCCTGGAGATGAAGCATCAACAGCTGATCTTCACAATCACCTGAAGAACGTTATCATGGATACGGCCACAAACATACTTGGACCCAGCCGCAAAAGGAGTCGGAACGGCTGGTTTGACGATGAATGTAAGCTAGCTACGGAACGGAAGAATGCCACATTCCGAGTAATGTTTCATTCTCAAAGAACTAGAAAAGTACAGGGAGCAACCGCACCAGTCCCGAAAGCGGATGTTTTACCAACAAGTCAGCATGGGCGAGTTGAAGGTACCGCCAACTGAAGACGACGGATAAATACTGCCACCACCAAGCATAGGAGAAACAGTGCATGCAATTACGCCCAGAACATCATTGGCCCATATAAAGGTGGCTTCACTGCAGGCAATTCAGCAAAAGATCAAATATTCTCTCTTCGGCAAGGGATGGAAAAATTATTGGAATATGGACATCAGTTACATCATCTATTGATCGACTTTAAAGCCGCCTGTGATAGCATACCTAGGGTAAAACTGTACACGGCCATGAGAGAATTTAGTGTCTCGACGAAATTGATAAGACTATCTTGACTGACCCTGACCAATATGCGAGGCCAGATAAAAGCAGCAGGATAACTCTCAACACCATTCGACATCAACAACGGTCTACAAGAAGAGGATGCCCTGTCATGTGTCCCCTTTAACCTGGCCCTGGAGAAAGTGATCCGTGATGCTGAGGTAAATGCAAAAGGTATGATTCTCTTTAAGTCCACCCACCCACTGCTGGCCTATGCTTACGATATCGACTGGTAAGCACAATCCAAGATGTTTTAACTCGTATCCTGCCGCGTTTAGCGCGAGATCTTGGGCCGAGTTATAACGAAGACGAGATGTATTTCGTCTCGTCTGATGATAACGTTAGCACTAAAAACGAAGCCAACAACAACATCAAATACTGGTATCTACGAACAAAAGACGTTGCAGGCATTGTCTCAGATGGGGAGATAGTTTAGGCCAGAAGGTTAGACAGACAGGCGAGGCTGAAAACCGGGTTACTTGTAGTTACTTGGTAAGATATGCCTGGACCAAATACTGGCTATTATTGTACTGTAGATGAATGTTCATATTTGCTACAAAAAAATGTTGCTTCAAATATATTTGATTACTGCGGGAACTTCCTTCGCATCCCAGGTTTGCAGATAACCTGCACCGAGAGGGTGATGGGATAATTTCAAGATAATTTTCAGTAGAAAATTAATCCACCTTAACTGATAGACCTCAATTGAGTCGCTGAGCTTTTATATTGGCCTGCTTCTTAAGTATTCGTTTTAGGAATGATGGGGTCCTAAGTCCGCATCAACTTAATGCTGGACCGGACCAAATGGGAAGCAACTTACTCCCTCTTTCCTGGTCCACGGACCCCTAGCTTAGGGCTTGCACCCAAACTTCTCGAAAAAGTGAAGCGATGGCGACTTTACGGTTTCTTACCAAGGCAGCGTCTGACGATTTGCCTCTGCCTTGGTAAGAAACCGTAAAGCTGCCATCGCTTCACTTTTCTGCTTCTTAAGGTTTTGTGTAAAACGGAAAGGAACGCTCCCAAAAAATCCAAACCTGAACTCAAGGGGGGAGATCACCCGGGCCGGTCCGGGGTAAAGGGCAGGACTCAGAAAGCCCGCCATTAGCTATGCTAGTGCCGTCAAGTGCATTTGACTAGCCATACTGCCAAAAATGTTTCCCGAGCAAATACTCTCCCCTGAGGAACAAACCATTGAAGATCTTGTCGTAAGGCAGATGCGCAAAGGATAGACTTCGAAACTTGTGTTCACCGGGATACGCTTTCGGTGTAGAGTGGATTAGGACCATAGTTCCTAAATTGTCAAGCTAGGAAGGAGCAGAACTGTCAACATGTGCTGAGGATAATATACCAGGAGCACACATGGTGACAGTTTTTCTCCCCAAAAACCACGACAATAGAAACGGAAGATGTTATGGGCCTCCTAATCGCTCAGAATGAAGATCCCCATAAGCGATTATGGAGAGTCTGCAGAAGCAAGGTGGAGGGAAAGGGTGACCTCCTCACGATCGCGGTAGATGACCGATCCTAGAAGCAATCAAACGTCGGAGTTGCCATATCAACTATCGATTTGGTGACATACCCCCGCATGTGTACAGGGAAAAGCCGAGGAAAGACACCTCGGAGGAGACACCGGGTGAAAACATACCGAGGTCCCCGAAGAACTCTCGAAAGCCCTAGAGGCAGAAAGGATTGGATCAGTCAGGGAAGTATACCTGCTGCCCAGTGAAGAGCAGAAGCTGGACGACCTAAACCTAGGACTTCCAAGGCTCAGGGTCGACAGCGACGCGCAGGAAAGCGCCATGTTAGAAGAGCAAGGCGATACTCCGACAGTGGAGAAGAGCTTCAAACAATAACGGAGCCAATGGGCAGCACTAAGATAGTCCAGATAAACCTCCACCATGCGAAAGCTGCATCTGCGGTAATTGCAAGGGCAAGTTCGAAGGGGAATTGGAATAGAGCTGGCTGAAGAGCTCTGGATGTACTGAGGGCAGATTCGTGGTCGTGGTAATTTGGGATTCCAAAACCAAGATCTTGCATAATTCTTAAACGTAATTTAAAATACATATGCCTTTCAGAGTTCCTGACCTGGGACCTTGTGCCAATCCACACCTCTTTGCAAGCCGGGAGGAGCACTCGAGAGGCAATCGTCGCATCGGGAAACTTACCAGGAGACGAATTCCGGACTCTACCGGAACAAGTGGCGAAATTGGTGGGGTATTGTGAGAAGGGGGCGTTACCGCTTCTCCTCGGCTGCGATGCCAATACCCACCACGAAGTCTGGGGAAACAGCGACACCAATCGTTTCGTTAAACAGAAACCTGGTCAGAATGAAAACATAGGTGCGAAAACTCTTCAACCGGGCAAAACAAACCGGGGGCTGGCAGAGGTATAAAAACGCACCGAATGCGTATAGAAACGCGATCAGGCAAGCAAAACGGAGCAGCTTCAGGGAATTCTGTGAAGGGATCGAACAGATCACAGAAGCAGCCAGGCTTTACAAGGCTGTAGCCAAAGATGGGGCAATATCCGCTGTCTGTTTGAAGAGGAAAGTTGGGACATTTACCGAGAATGAGAAGGACAGAGTACACCTGCTTCTCAGAACTCATTTCCCGGGGTCCTACCCCACGGTGGCAGGCGACAACATTCTGCCTGACACCCCAACAACGAATAAAAGTTCTTATCCTAGAGAACTAGAAACTAGTAAAAGAAGTATGCTCAGAACCTAGGCCAAGATGGGCAGTAGGAACTTTTAAAACACTCAAATCACCCGGAGTAGATGGTATTTTCCCCGGACTAATCCAGAGAGGCCTGGAAATAATCTTAGAGTATCTTCTGAGGGTGGTTAAGGGGAGTATAGCTCTGGGTTACATACCAAGGGCATGGAGACGGGCAAAAGCGGTCTTTATTTCGAAAACGGGTAAAATGCCCTAAATACCCTAAATCCTTCAGACCAATTTGCCTAACATCATTCGTACTCAAAACGGTGGAGAAGGTCATAAACAACTATATTAGAACGAACGTTCTAGAGCATAATCCCTACATCACTGTCAACACGCTTACCGGGCAGGAAGGTCAACTGAAACTGCTCTGTATCAGCCATAGAAACAAACGAAATAGCACTGTGTGCGTTTTTGGATATCGAAGGAGCATTCCACAAGATGTTGCACACAGAGATATAAAATGCCCTGAACCGCAAGGGAGTGGGAAACCCTCTGGCTCTCTGGATGGGCAAAATGCTAGAAAGCAGGAAAATAGAAGTACCGACCGATACAAATTCTATTATCATGAACACTACTCAAGGTTGTCCATAGGGCGCGGAACTATTGCCGCGCAGACTATGCTAGGTTGGGAGGCAACGAGGCAGCGGACGAACTAGCCAAGAAGGGAGCAGGGACGCCTTTACACGGGCCAAAACCCTTCTGTGGAATCGGAAACGGTTTCATGGCTATGACACTAAAAAATGAAGAGGAACGGTTGAGGAAACTATACTGGGCGCGTCTACCAGGGATGGAGCACTCCAGGGCGCTTATTGGGGGATACGAACCCATGCACAAAGGATTGCTTAAAGCTCATCAAAAAGACCCTCCAAATCATAGTGGGAATTCTCACTGGTCACCGTCGGCTAAACTATCACCTAGGGAGGCTAGGAATATGTACGGACACTGCCTGCAGGTTTTGTACCGTGGATGATGAAACTTCTATACACGACCTGGGACAGTATCCGGCACTTGTGCAAAGTAGGTCGAGGCATCTGGGAGAATACTTAATAACAGATGCAAAGTTGAAAAATCTGGAAGTAAGGAATATACTAAAGTGGCTGAAGGTTATAGGCTTGCTTGAGATACTATGATCAATAGGTACACTATAACCGGTAAAAGGGGCATAATAGTTCTTAAAGGACGCGGTGCGACTTTCCCTTAACAGAATAATAATACTCTGTTTATTTTTTCAGGGAAACAACAACTGATCAAAATAAATTCAACCGACATTCATAGGCACTTGAAAAGAGAAAGCCGGTCATCATCTGATTTCTTACGTTAACCATTGCAGGAACTGGCTAGTATGAGCAGCGGAGACCATTAGCAACATTTTATTTTCAATTTTTTTAGCCGTTATCATTTTCTGCTTCAGTTTTACTTGCGAACTAATGTATATTTGCGTACCAATACGCAACTTTCGCCGGGGAGGCGGCCATTAGCACAAGTGGACTATTTAAGTAATTTTTGTTAAAGAATTGCTCTGAAATTTGAATGGAAAGGAATAATAAGGCAAGTTAAAAATATGTGAAAACGGTTAACCTCTTTAGATATTTAGTTTATTGTCAACCCAGTATCGTATCGTGTCGTGTATCGCCCGTCAATTTGTGTGTATGTGGATTAAAGTACTGAAAAATTTACTCACTTCTTTTCAATTATCCAATAGGTGCAGGGTCTGCGCCTCGAAGCGGTATGGACGTGCTGGATTCCTTATAAACTAATTAAACAAAGTAGGTCTATCTGCCGACATACATAAGTGGGCCTCTGTATATTCATAAAACTATCATTCTCTGCATTATTCGTCAATGAATGCAGCAGAACGGATGCAAGCCAGTCTCGAGTATTAACGTTACCGGCAAAATAACTTGCTGAAAAGTAAAAAATATCTCCGTAACACCAGATCTTCCAGTCTACCCAGGCATATGTACATATATGCCTAATTTCCAGTTTAATTCACTAAGGCCGTAAACAGATCAGCAATCAACATTCATCAGACGCCATTTTAGCCGAAATAATTGGGCCTTCGTTCCATGTGCGTCCCACATGGAAAACATAATACTGAACATCCATTCAACAAATAGTAACAACGCAGAGCCATATACGAGTATGCTGTACATATATACGCACATATTCTTAATGATGAAATTATCTAAAGGGCAAATTACACCGAAAAAATATCTACCCACTCTCCTCTTTCCTCTATTATTATTTTAATTTTTTTTTTTTTGTGGAAATTTTTATACTTTCGACACGCAATCCCTTATTTGGGTTATTATTGTTGCTGCTGCTCCGTAATAATGGCCGTTGCCGAAACAAAATGTAATAGAAATGGTGGAGAAAGATTACTCGCCACTTCTATCGGGAAATTTATCTACCAATTTTCATGTTATTTGGACTTTTTCCTTACGTTATTTGTTGCTGGTTAACTTCATAATTTACATATTGTGCATACAAATGTTGATGATGGACATTTCCGGATTGGATTCAATGGAATTCCATGAAACTGCATTGTCTAGATGAAATAGGAAGGTAAGCAATTTGTTCTGAAAATGGGGCGAAAATATAATATAATGGATCTATTATATTAGAAATTGTTTATGTTCTATATATATACATATGTAAATTACATTTAGTAGGGTCTTACCAGTATTTACGGAAACAATATTCTGTAATTTTAGATGAGTTAATCCTATGGTGAACAAAAGAGTAATGAGTCCAAATCGAGCGTATTTATTAGAAAGTTATCATGTTCACTTCAGTCCTTTCCGATAATGACAATCGGTAACAGCCGGTACTACTACGTTCATCAATGTTTGCACCTAGATGAAAAGGGACTGAGGAAATCTAGCTATAAATGATTTCAGATGGAAAACTTCGATTTGAAACTATTACTTCCCCGTCTTCTTTTAAGGTTTTGTGTAAAACCTTTGCCTATGGAAGGTAGAAAGCTTCAAAAGCTACCGCAGGCTCCTACCACACGGTTATGTTGGGGTCTTACCCACTAAAACCACCGCCTGCTTCTTCCACTCCCCCCGCCGGACTCCCATTAGGTATTACGTCGCGGGACTGGATCAGAATTTATTCTGCGGTCGCATTAACATTCGTGTTTCTCTCGTGTTCATTCTTCCGGCTGATTTCTTCCTGCCTAAGCTTCTTACCGATGGCTGCAATCACCTTTTCGACTTCGGTGCATATTCCCTTTGTTTTCACCATATGTTCCATTATATTCTCCGTAGTAAAGTGCTCCCCGGTTATAGCTTCCTGGATTGCGAATTTCGGACAATGGCAAAAACGTGTTCTGCGTCCTCTGCAATATTTGGACCCTTTGGACAATATGGTGAATCATCACGCCCAAATCGATGCAGACATGCACGATAGCCTCCGTGTCCGCTCAAGAGTTAAGTTAGGTCGAAATCTACCTCGCCGTGGGGTCGCTCGATCCATTTCCGGATATCCTATATGATCCTGTGAATCCACCGGCCTTTTCTGACTCCTCCCAGTTCTCCTGCCATTTCGTGACAGCTTCAGCTCGTGCCAACTATCGCTGAGGGGCAGGAGATTCTCCGGTGAGATACCCTCGATCGTAAAGCCATTGTCTTTCTTTCGCCTGAATCTCAATTGGGGCTATTCCTGCTGTCACGCAAGCTGTTCCATTGGATATTGTTCTGTAAACACAACATGTTCGGAGTACACTTATTCGATACGCAGCTCCAACTTTTCTCTGACTTGTTGTATTTTTCAGTGCATCTGCCCATACTGGGGCTTAGTAGCATCGAACTGTCCACCTTCGAAATAAGGAGTCGACGGCTAGGCCTTGGGCTGGGGGGGGGGGGCAATATAAACTCGGATCACTATCTCGTTGGCACGGTGTTCCGAGCTCGAATAACAACACCACCTAGAATCCCCTCTGACAATCAGGTGAGAGTTAACACTGATGCTATCCACAACATAGCCCTCCGTAATACCTATAAGAGGGAAATGGATGCCGCAATAACCGCAGTCAACAGAGGATCTGGAGATGAAGCATCAACAAAAGATCTTCACAACCACCTGAAGACCGTTATCATAAATACGGCTACAAACAAACTTAGTCCCAGCCGCAAAAGGAGTCGGAACGGCTGGTTTGACGATGAATGTAAGCTAGCAACGGAACGGAAGAATGCAGCATACCGAGTAATGTTGCATTCTCAAAGGACGCGGACATGCTCAGAGACTTATCACGAACTCCGGCGAGTGGAGAAGCGACTTCAAAGACAGAAAAAAGAAGCCTGGGAGAATCAACAGGTCTGTGAACTCGAAAAGTACAGGGAACAACCGCACTAGGCGCGGAAGTTTTACCAACAAGTCAGCAGGATGAAGCCTTATACACCTCGATGCTCATCCTGGCAAGACAAAGAGATAAATCTGATTTCCGAGTGGGCATATTGGAGCGATGGGTTGAGTACTTTGATGAACTACTAAACAACCAGAACATCGGCGAGTTCATAAGTCACCAGGAACCGATGGAATTACAGCCGAATTGGTTAAATATGGAGGCGACCAATTACACCAAAAGAATCATTAAATTGTATTCAAGGTGTGGGAGAGCGAATCAACGCCTGACAACTGGCAAAGGAAGGAAGGAAAGAATTATCTGTCTCAGACATAAAAAAGGAGATATCACACAGTGCAGAAATAGACCGGATATCGGTTGTTGCGCCGTTGATGATGATAATGATGATTCTCACAACCAGCGTTTCCATGTCGTTTGGTATAATTTCATTCCTTCTTCTGATTCGCAGCCCAGAACCCTATCGATTAGGAAGTCGGCAACGATACGCACAAGGTACTTTCCCACGCCTAAGTGGATTAGGGACTCAAATATCTTGCTCCATCTAGCGGAATTGAAGGCCTTCTTCACATCGAGTGTGATCACAGCACAACATTTGTCCTCGTCAAGTGCGGTCTTAGCTGGGTTAACTACTAGGACATCTGCATCCGTTGTCGACCTCCCCTTTCGAAACCCGAACTAATTCTCGGAGAGGCCGCCATCCTTTTCGGCAGTTGGAAGTAATCCGTTATAGATTACTTGTTCGAATAGTTTGCCAGTAGTATTTAGAAGGCATATCGGCCGGTAGGACGAAGCTTCTCTCAAAGGTTTGTTTGGCTTGGGGCTAGTATTAATTTCCGCTTCTTCCATTGTGTAGGAAATGCTCCTTCTTTAAGGCATGCGGTGAACGCCTCGGTAAACATATTTGGAGATTTTTTCACTGCTGCCTTGAGAGCTTTATTGGGGATGGTATCCAAGCCAGGTGCTTTATTTCCAGCTATTTTTCCGTAGCTACGATGACCTCCTTTTCACTTACCATGGAAATTTCGGCGGTGTTTATCTCGACAGTGGGAAGGTTAGCGGTACTCACATTCTGTGGGAAAAGATCCGTTACTATTCCATTGACCAGAGTAGGGCAAGAAATTGGTGGGGAACGTTTGCCTTTGACTTTCGATATTATTGTCTGATAAATCCCAGCTTCCTTACACAGTCGTTTAAAGTGTTCGCTTTTACTTTTTATGGCCACATGTACTTTCTTCCGAGCGTTTTTATATTCTTCTTGTAATTGCTCGTATCCAGATCGGTTCCTATTTCGCCGACTGCACCTTCTGGCCTTGAGGCAGGCCTTGGGGCATTCTCGGATTTCAGAGTACCATCAAAAGTTCGAAACTCGCTTCTGGAATACAACACACCTTAGCATGGAGGCGTCACATACTCGCCGCAACTTTTTGCCCATCTGTAAAGTTTTATCTTCTGCGCCTCCTTCAAGCGCTGTATTTTGCTGTAAAACTTCTTTGAAAATCTCCTCGTCAAACTTTTTCCAAATTTCAGCACTCGTCCGGGACCGCTTCATTCGTGTACCATGCATGATTTCAAAAATGATGGTCTGGAGGTCTGTCTGGCTGTGTGTCCGTAGTACGCATTTTTCTCGGAAACGGTTATAGCGATTCACACCAAATATGGTGGAAAGGTTGCGACTCTGAATGCTCACGCATACAGTGAGTTACATCCTTTTACGTCGAATTGAAGGGGGTATCCCCGTACATGCAAAAAGGGAATTCCATCGTAGGAATCCATCGAAGAGCGGAGCTCCTTGATTTCGCTTCCAGACAACAGCCTGACATAGTCTTGATTTCAGAAACCCACCTCAATCCGAGGCATTCGATAACATTCAAGGATTTTGAATTCGTGAGGCACGATAGACGAAATTGTGATGGGGGAGGTGGTACCGGAATACTTGTGGGTCGCCATTATCGTTTCAGGCATATTAATAGACCTGAATTTGAAACCTTTGAGTGTATCGAAGTCTCATGTATTCTTTTTTCACTGCCTAGAGGAGGGAATTTATACATTCTGTCAGTCTATGCAGTGGGAAACAACCGAGCCAGGTTCAAGGAGGAATTCCATTCTCTGTTCACGATACTCGAACTGAATAGGCTGCATAATTACTATATTATAGCTGGCGACTTGAATGCTAAGCATACCTCGTAGCTAAACGCCACAAACAATCCCAGAGGGGTATTCCTCAAATCTTGGATAGAGCAATACCAGATAGAGTATAAATGCGAATTATATGTCAGAGAGTCCAACCTGGCCCAGGGCAAATTCCTATCTGGATTTGTGCATTGCTGACGCGCGCTTGAACTTTAATTTTAGGAATCCTCAACGGAAACTACAGACTCTTCCTTACGATAGCGACCATAACGCTATTCTTATTGAAGTTCTGTTTGATGGACGAAGAGTTCGCCTTCTGCCGATGGACATTGGCGTCCACAGGCTGAACTTTAAACAAACAAATTGGAAGAAATTCCAAGAGAGGTTTATTCGGGGATATCGAGAGGAATGCCCACCTCTTGATGGGGAAAACGATAGTACAATTGCACCAGGTGACAAGAACTTGAGCAACGAGGAAATACTTCAGTATCTTCTCAAGCTGGAGAACTTGACGCTGGAAACAATTGAACAAGTCGTCCCTAAAATTAAACCTCGCAATAATATGGAAGGATATGAAACTGCAGCCATAAAACGGTTGAAACGGTGAAAAGCCTTCTGCTCACTCGCGTCAACAAAATCTATCGGAGATATGGGGACTATCATCATCCCATATTGGTTGAGTTCAAATCACTTCTAAAGATCGCGCGGGATCTTATCCGTCAACATTACGTAAATGAAGTGAACTCCCAGTGGCGGGAGAAGTTAAAGGGTATTTCACCAAGCGATCCAGATTCCATGTTTACTAAGATAAATACGTTATTCCGGAAGAAGTCACGAATAACTGTGCCGAGAATTAAAGTCGGTGGCAGCGAGATACAACACCTTATTGACTCAGGTATAGACACGAATAGTGTAACTGCTGATGCGTAAGGCAATTACATCGTGATGGATGATGCCCTGAAACTCGAACTTATAGGGGAGCACTTTGAATCGGTGCATCGGCCCAGAACGGACTTAGAGCCAACGCGACTTTCGGAAATTGTAGAACGAGATGTCCACAATTTCAAATATACCCTGAACCGCACCACAGTTCTCCAATTTAGCTCTGCGTTGCAGGCTGATCTCATACCGAGTGATAATTTGCTTGATTACTTTGTCTCATGTGTTGAGTTAACTTCCATATTCAGAAGAGTAAACAATAAGAGATCATCCGGTATGGATGGCATTCCCAACGTGGTCCTCAGGCATTTACCAGACATTGCCATTCGTAATTATTGCATTTTGTTCAATAATTTATTGAACAATTCCTTCTTTCCAGGACAATGGAAGAAAGCCCGAGTATTCCCGATTTTAAAGAGAGGGAAGGATTCATCCAGCCCTCAAAGCTACCGCCCAATCAGTTTGCTACCTAACATCAGCAAGGTGTTTGAGGTTTTGGTATTGAAAGCCTTGAACGGGCATATCAAGAAGAAGGAATTATTGCCGAACGCGCAATTCGGATTTCGATCTGGACATTCGACAATACATGCAATAACGAAAGTAACGTCTGATATTTGCTGGCGGATCAACAATGGTGAGTGCGTAGGCGCTTGCCTTATAGACATGGAGAAAGCCTTTGATACCGTCTGGTTGGATGGACTGATTTTCAGGCTCCTGAAGAATGAGTTTCCCAGTCACCTCGTAGCGATGATGTGTAGTATGCTGTATGGCAAGTGCTTTGTCATTACGGACGGAAATCTCACTACTAACAGAGAATTTCATGTTCTGAATGGATTACAGCAAGGGACAGTGACTGCGCCTACACTTTTTGCGGTATTTGCCGGCGAATTGCTCAATTCTTTCGATTTTAATAAATCTCCTAAAAGGTCGTTGGTTGCCTTTGCACAAGAAGGTAACTGAGGTGCAAGTTGAACTTCAGAAGATGTTCAATGATATTAAGTTCTTCACGAACAGTTGGCGGATGAAAATCAATGCGCAAAAGTGTGAAACGATTCTGTTTCGAAATTCCTTGGCGTATGCCAGTAGGAACTTGAAAAGGAATTGGAGAGATTTCCACATTGTCGCGAACGAGGATAGTTCAGAGCGCATTCCTCATAAGAAGTGCGTTAGATACCTGGGTGTGCGTCTTGACGAGCGTCTCCAATTTAACGAGCACGTTAAAGTCGCGCCAGAAAGCGTTCGCAAGGCATTCATGTCTCTTCGAAGACTCTTTTATGCTCCACATCTTAGCCGGAAGGTTAAGATTATTTGCTATCTTACTTTGGTTAGACCGGTGCTTACCTACGGGTGTGCTATCTGGTTTAATTTGAGTGCTAGCCAAATGGAGAAAATAAGGATCTTTGAAAGGAAATGTCTGCGTGCTTGCACGGGGCTTAATAGGACTGCTTCGTCAAACTAGGAGCACTATGTAACTAATGAAGTGATGTATGCAGCTGCTGCTGTGCCAAGAATCGATACAGTTATCGTCAGATTGATTCGGAATCATATAGTGCGATCTGCTTCGCATGGTGAGAACCCTTGGGTTTCGCAGCTGTTCTACCCAAATGATGGGTATTTCGAGAAAACTCTCACGACAGGCTTCATTCCTCCCGAAGCGTTCGTGTATCTTGACAGGAATGGTCTAATTCTTGATTCTGCTCGTGATCCGGTTATGTATCATATACACAGACGGGCCACGGACAAAAGGATAGAATACCTCCCGAATTTGACAGTGGGGGCTCCGGGATTCGACTGGAGATACTCCAGAGCGAGAGCAATTGACATTAAGCGGGATGAAAAAGAGAAATCTTGGTACTGGAGGCTGCGGGATGCCGGTTAGCGGTGGCCGTGCTCAGTTCTGCCATTTGTTTCTTGGTGGGGCTTTGTAAATATGTATACATTGAACGGGTGCTGATTTTGTCTCCAGTTGTAACTTATAAATACATACGTTATTATTCTTTGTTTTCTTTGTTTTTTTTGTATGGATGTTATTGTAAAAAAAAAGAAAAAATATATAATATAAAATATATAATTATGATAGTTTTAAGCACAATAATTTAAGTTAAAAGTACCTTTTGAAGCGATAAAACATTTATTACTATTATTACTTTTATATTTCTTTATTTGCCACTAAGGCCAAGTGAATTCTGTCGGGTTTTTGACCATTTCCCGACAACTTATTGTAAAATTAGATTTTCATTTCTTACTGTTTCTCTTCTCTCTCTGTAAATCGTTATTCAAAAATTTTGAGAGCCCACAGTGGCCATTAGATTTAAGTTATTTTTGTTATTTTAAAAGATTGTTTTTTATTGTTCATTTTTCCAATCTATATACTATTGTTACCTATTTCTTAAAAATAAAAATGATTTTAAAAACAAAACAAAACAGGTGATCCATTGGCTTCCACAGAATACCAAAGAAAACGGGCTTCGGATTATTTAGTTAGCAGTGTCGCACGAAATCATTGTTGAAAGCGTCTAGATTGCGCGGAAAGCGGCCCACAAACAAACGTGGACGTCTCCAGATGGACCCACTTTCAATTAAATTGACCACGTGTTTATTGAATGCCGCCGCCTTTCAGTCTTGATGAATGTCAGATGGTGTAGCGGTGCCAACATAGACCCGGATCACTATCTCGTTGGCATAGCGCTCCGAGCTCGAATAACAACACCACCCAGAATCCCCTCTGACAATCAGGTGAGAGTTACCACTGAAGAAATTCATAGCACAGCCCTCCGCAACACTCATCACGGCGAAATGGATGCCGCAATAACCGCAGTCAACAGAGATCCCGGAGATAAAGCTTTAACAAATGGTGTTCACAATCACCTGAAGAACGTTATCATAAATACTCCCACAAACCGCAAAAAGAGTCACCACGGGTGGTTTGGCGATGAATGTAAGCTAGCAACGGAACGGAAGAATGCTGCATACTGAGTACTGTTGCATCCTGAAAGAACGCGGAGACTTATCACGAACTCCGGCGAACGGAGAAGCCACTTCACAGACGTAAAAAATAAGCCTAGGATAACCAACCGGTCTGTGAACTCGAAAAGTAAAGGGAGGAACAGCATCAGGCGCGCAAGTTTTCCAACGAGTCAGCAGGATGAAACCTTACAGACCTCGACGCTCATTCTGCCCAGAGGGAAATCTGATTTCCGACAGAATGGGAGCTATGGGTTAAGTCCTTTGATGAACTTCTAAATAACTAAAACATCAGCGAGTTGGAGGTCCCGCCAACTGAAGATGATGGATAAATACTGTCACGACCATGTATAGAAGAAGCAATCCGTGCAATTCTTTGGCTTAAAAATCATAAGTTGCCAGGAGCCGATGGAATTACAGCCGAAATAGTTAAATATGAAGGCGACTAGTTACACTAAATGGTTCATCAACTTGTGCTCAAGGTATGCGACAGCGAGTCAATGCCTGACGATTGGCAACGAGGCATTATCTGTCTCATACATAAAAAGGGAGATATCACACAGTGCAGCAATTATACGTTGCTGAGTACCATCTATAAGATATTCTTCTCTATCTTGCTAGACCGGATAGCCCCACATGCTCAGAACATCATTGGCCCATACCAAAGAGGCTTCACTCTAAACAAATCAGAATATGGCCATTAGTTGCACCATCTTTTCCTATGATAGCATAGCCAGGGTAAAACTGTACACGGCCATATGAGAATTCGTCATTCCGACGAAATTGATAAGGCTGACTAGGCTGACCCTGACCAATGTGCGAGGCCAGACAAAAGTAGCAGGATCACTATGGAGACCGTTCAACATCACTAACGATGTAAAACAAGGGGATGCCCAATCATTCATTCTATTCAACCTGGTCCCGGAAAAAGTTATCGGCAATGTTGATGTAAACGTGAGAGGCACGATCAGCTTCAAGTATCCCCAACCACTGACCTATGCTGACAATATTGACATTATGGGAAGAACAACCGAAGATATACAATCTACCTTGATACAGTTTGAGCAGGTGGCAATGAGTGCAACATCTTGGGCTACGCATTCATGAAGGCAAGACGAATTACATGGTAGCAATGTCAGCACAAAAGAGCAAAGAACACGGAATGGTACTGGGTGCGTTGGTAATTTCTCCTACCTAGGTGGTAGTTGGTAATTTCTCTTATCTAGGGTCGAGAATCACAACCGATAACAGCTGTCACGATGAAATCCGTGCATGCTTGTCGGCAGCCAATAGAACCTATTTCAACTTACAAAAGCGGTTCCGCTCGAAACGTGTCACCATAGGGTCAAACCTCTTAGTTTGCAAGGCAATGATCTTACGAGTCTTCATGTGTTCTTCAGAGATTTGAGTTCTTCTTTGAGTTCGAAAGAAAAATCTTCCGAAAAATGTTTGACCCCCTACAAGTGGATGGACGATTCCGTAGCCTATAGAACTGTAAAATCTATAAGCGATACCAAGACCGTCCGGTTGTAAACAAAATCCGGCTGAATGGGTTGCGGTGGGCGGGCCACTTAATCCGTATGGATGAGGATGACCAGTCCAGAAAGTCCGGCAGGGTTAAATCAATGGTAGGAAAAGGAGACGAGGAAGATCCTGCTTCAGATAGATCGATGACGTAGGCCAGGATGCCAGGCAGTTTTTAAGGATATCGATCGGATACCAGTTGTGGCGCCGTTGACGATGATGACCATATCGCAAACCCATTGAGTTACATAAATATTGCGAGATAAAGAGTGGGAGTTTCTGTGTGATCAACACGTGCCTAAATGAGGAAAAGGCCCTATCGCAATTCCAATAAACCGATCTAACCGAACTAAAATTTCTCCAGCAAGGGAAGTCTATCGTACACGTATATACTAAAGCAGGTCGAAGCTGACCCTGACCTAAGAGACCTAGGCAGAAGAGTCAGGAAAATGGAGAGAGAAAGGGTTATCTAATGTCTGAGTTAATCTGACATGTCAAAAGCTGATGGCCCTAACTTGTGAACCTATAAATCTGAGATGGAAATTGGTTTCAGAGAAGCCTACAGAATCAGTACAGGCGCACACAGCCACACGACATGAAAACAACATAGCAGAGAAGGATATTGAATGGTCTTTAAAAAGGTTTCGATGAGCAAAACTTTATGGGACGCAACCCCCCATCAAAGTACTTGGAGTCAGGAGAACGGTTCAAAGTTTGCAAAATGAGCATATGTACAAGGAAACTCATAAAATCTTTTAATTCAGGTTGGAGGCGAAAGTAAACCGGTTAGAGAGAACCTGAAAATCCCCATGGGACTTCTCAGAGGCCAGAGGCCATCCCCGCAGAACACATGTCTTACTCGCTGGCATTGAATGTGGTATTGAAATTCCCACAGTAATAAGAGACGAGCTGCAAAAGATGGACAGCAGAATAAACGACAACAAAGCTCCGGGCCTGGATGGGATACCTTTAAGATCATCTGTACAGGTTTCGTAAAACTAGATCAACCATTTATGTCATGATGATTGGTTATTGACTTGACCGAAGCTTCAATTCACGGTAAGTATAACACTGGCAAATATTGCGTAGTAGTGACCCTGGTCGTGGGGCCATTCGGCCATCTCGCTCCCGACTGGTATGCCACCTATCTTCATGCTTTTGTCGATGTCTATTTACAAGAAAGGAGGCTCTAGAATGACACTGATGATGGGCCCTGAAAATACGCTGTCTTGACTGTTGTCCCATAGGGCTCCGCACTGGGCCTATTACTGTGTAACATCATGTACAATGATTTCTTCTTCCAGCTTTGGAGGAGGCGAAGGTGACGGGTTATGCCAATGATATCGTGCCGCTTGTAAATCATCAAAACTATGCCAAATATATCGAAGATGATGAATTCGACTCATGCGAAGGAGTCTAGTATTTGCAGATGGAAAAAAGCGATCCTCATCACCTAGCGTTATACGAGAAATTATGCTTGTATTAGTATTGGGAGTTGTATCATTATTTCCAAGCGACCCATAAAATACTTAGGAGTGATGATAGATACAAAACTCAATTTTGAGCACCACATAGAATATACCTAACATCTATCGGCTTTAGCAAGACTGATGTGGAATGGAAGAGATGGTGAGCATCATCTGGCTGTATGCAGTCCCAGTTTACATGTTTTATGTCATGCACATAAAGTATGTGTGTTCTACCGAAAAATATGATAGCAATAAGGGTGTGTTCTGTCTTCTCGCAACTAGCCCCCCCCCCCTGTCTTCTCACGGGTCATGGAGAAAATCACCAGCATTTCTACATACATGTTTAAATTGGACACCCGATATAACTGATTGAAATGCGATGGTGTCTCGGAATACTCAGCGCACGAGATTCGTGGACGGAAAGAAAAATTTAAACGAACCTCTAGGAGAATTCGGATGCGGTCAACTTTACATCGCAGCCATCCAAGACAAAATCGGAAAAACGGAAGAGATTAGGAACGAAACGCTTAGAAGGAAAAAGTCCTATTTTTAGCTCACTTTACTGAGCAAATTTCGCCGATAAAAATTCGCTCGTTGGCATTTCCAGGCCAATGTTGAAGATTTCTAACTCAGCAATAACTCAAAGTCAGCAGTTTAGGAAGGAGGTGTTTAAACGCAGTACATACTCGCTAGAACACCCATAACAAAACCGCAGCAGACGGCTCCCGGAGGAGAACAATGGGCATCGCATGCCGGAATAACATCAACCACCTCCAAGCAAGGGCTCCTCGCGATCGAGAGCCAAATCTATTGAGAAAAAGGTCAGCGATTGCGAGATCTCCCCCAGTATCTAGGGCGATAGGAGACATCTGTCAAACGAGCTCTCAAATTTGGGACAGGTCGAAAGCAGGTCACTTTGGAGTAGGGACTCTCGACTCTATCTCGATCTTCATTTTGCTTGGGAAAAAAATTGAGTTGTTTTAATTTATTCAAGCAATAAACAATAAGTAATAAGGAATATCATAATTTTGTCCAATAAATCGCGAGATAATGAGAAAAACTCTAAGGAAAGCGCTAAATACACTGCTTTGATACGGTCAATGCACGCAACATCGAACCGGGTACTCGCAAATCTGTGGAGAAACAAGAGATTTCGGGAAAGGGTTCCCAAGAAAAAAAAAGTGTGTCGCGCACTTTGAGGAAGGATTAAAATATCGGCTGGTTGGTTAAAAATGGCGAAAACACTAGTTCCAGCAAGGGAGTCGATGTCCTTTTTATAAAAACATGACCATTGCACTAAGGTTGAGCCAAAAGAGGCAGAAAAGAAGAAAACAAGTCGGGAAACCGGAAGCTGGACGCTTCAGGTACGAAAGGTTTTATGTATTTCTTAGTACGTAGCACGTAATTTATCCATATGTTATGTGAGAGTATCCACTTTCAGATGATATTGACATTCATACTCTTCAATTTTCAAAGAAGGAACAACTTTGACATATTATAACTTTGTTAGTAATAGTGCGATTTCCATCAAACTTGGTAAGATTATGCTCTATATTATAGCCTATATCACTGCAAAATTTCATGGTACTAGGATGATCTCAAGGGGGGTTTCTAACCAATTCCAAAAAATTGTAGTAATATATAGTAATATACTATTACTTTATTTAAACAAATATCAGCATGGAAGGTATTTCGGAGCCCGGGCACCATATAGTGGCAGCCTCCTAATTTTTTTCAGATTTTTCGGTTTGGTAGTTTCTGAGAATGGCCCCCTTAAAGAAGTGATCACTTTCAACCCCCCGCGCTCCTCACCCTTCCAACGAATGTCAAAACTAAGATCGGCTTTGAAAAGTACTAATCGAGACCTTTAATTTGATACCCCACATGACTATATTTGATGGAAAAAAATTTTACACCCCCCTTTTGCATGTATGGGGACCCCCCTTAAATTAGACGTAAAAGGATGTAATTCACTGTATGCGTGAGCGTTCACAGTTCCCATCTTTCTACCAAATTTGGTGTTAATCGTTATAACCGTCTCCGAGAAAAATGCGTGTGACGAACAGACAGACAGACAGACAGACAGACAGTAAACCGATTTTAATAAGGTTTTGTGTTTACACAAAACCTTAAAAATGGAGATCTGCAACTTGGCAATCATCACTTATAGCACTGATTGTATATCCTACACAGACGTACCAAGAAAGATGAAAGCTGACCCTCATCTTGGGCTAAGAGGGAAATGCCAGTCGAATCCGGAAAAACTAAAAGGGGTCGAAAAGAAAGCTGAAAGCTATGCGAAAAGCGAAAAATGTACTTGAGGAGACTTAGATGAATGTAAGCCTCAGAAAGGAGTATGGGGGCACACAGATAGAAGATACTGGACTTCAGAAAGGTCTTTATTGGATGAGTAATCTGTCGCCTTAGAATATCTTCGAAAAAGTTCTTGATCTGTCTCTGGAAGGAATCTTTGAACAGATGGCGGCAACGATGGCAATGAGCACCTGTATAGGTTTCAACTGGACAAATTACCTGACTTTCCCAGCTTGAATGGTCTTTGCTGGACCCGGAGCTTGCCTTTTTTCATTGTGCCAGATTCGCAGGGGAAAAGAAGAGCATAGAGGAGATATTGGGCAAGATGATAGCACCGGAAAGTTTAATTGAGGAAATTTTCGTTTGCCAGGAAAACTGGAATGCACACGCTGACACTCTCAGGAAAGTAAAGGCGGACCCCGAAATCACCAATTTGGGAAATAATGTCGGCCGCATTAGACGTTTCCAGAGAGGGGACCTTATGTTGTAGATCAAGAAATCTAAGGATATAACCGCAGGCATATTCTTGATGCAAATCGGAAAATTGTTAGAACAGGAAGGCGAAGGATTAGCACACCGGAGAATTCTATAAACTGCAAAGATATTGATGAGATTACCACGATAGAGAAGATCTGAGCGGTGTGGAAGCATCTCTATTATCATGGAGGCAGCATTCAAACTGTTAAAAGCACAGAGGGTGAGAATAGGCTGGATTATGTGTCAGCTTAGGGAGCAGGCGGCACTGAAACCCTCTTTTAGATACCTTAGTTTCATTCACATTGCAAAGGCATGCACCAGTTCAAATTACAGGTCGAAGCAAAGTAGAAGCTGCGGAACGGAAGGCTGTGGAACTGAAAAACGTGGCTTACTTTGCAGAAGACAGAGAGTGTAGACCATCGGCTCATAGTAAGCAGTAGCAGGTGGCTGGGATATAGGAGAACAATCAACACAAATCGCGAAGCATTCGCGAGCTAGATGTGATACTCTTTCAGGGGAATGTCTATAGTGGACCTGACATGCATGAGCGCCACTTTAGTCAGAAGTCAAATTAAGAAAGTGCTATAAACACAGTGACTACCGGACAATCTACATAGAGATCATGGACCAACCGAGCTCGAAAAAGAATTCTAGCAGAACGCCGAGTGGTTGGCTCGGTTGCACACGCTTTCCGCAGTGCTCAAAGCCGGCATATCCCAGGATGATACGGCCAGAGACAAAGTCACTTAAATCACCCGCAGGGTAAGGAAGCATTGAATGCTACTATACCCAGAAAATGACTGCCCCCCAGTAGGCAACCGGGGCAATGGTGGAACAATAAAATTGCAAGTTCGCGGGCGTATGTTTCTGGGCAAAGAGACTTTACCAGAGACTCATGGGAAGGCCCGGTAGCGATGGCCGAGAGGAGAACCACAGACAACTGCGTGGCTGATTTGAAAAATCATTTGGAGAAATAAAGAGAACTGATTGAAGCAGTTGTGTGACAAGACAAGATGGTAATCAATGGCTGCCAAGATCGCCTCAGGTGACCTGCGTCCGGTTTTTCAAATAGAGCGTTGTTACTCTGCTTCCTCACCACGAAAGGAACCCAAGGCAAATAGATGTGCAACTTAACGAGGGTATAGTACCTCCAGTAGTAGTAACTGCTGAGGAGCTGAGCGGAATATGCAGTACGATCGATTACAACAAGATCTCGAGTTTGGAAAACATCGCTCGAAAGCTGCCAGTGAAGACTAGACCCGATCTTTCCGCTAACACCTCCGAAGCGTGCCCAAAAGAAAGAATGAAAGGGTATTACCTGCTCAGTGAAAAAAGTTCGTGTTGCTTCCGAAGAAGCCGCCTAGTGAACCAGCGTCATATCGCTAAATTTGCTTATCAGACACAATGGGGAAAACGATGGACAGAGTCATCTACTACAGACTCCTACCGAACGTCGAAAGCAACAATGGCTTGTCGGAGCGCCATTATGGTTTTCGATGTGCCTACTCTCCCGGCCGTGAATCTGGCAAAAAGCGCACTGGTTTCTGGTGGCGGTTGTACCGTTTTGGTATTGGATCTTAAAAATTCATTCAATCCACCCAACAGGAACAGAATTAAAGGGCCTTTGGCGGGCATAGGTGTTTCTGGGTATTTAACGAGAGGACTCTCTAGTACGGAATGTATGAGGGCCCCAAACAGTATAATACATTGTTACAGCGGAAGTAACACAGGTCTCAGGCGTCCTTTTTTTTTTTAAGGAGGTGGAAATCTTTAAAAGACTCTGGCCTGCACGCCAGAATGTGGGATTTTTACCCACTAAAACCACCCCCGACTCCCTCCTACCCCGTGGAACCACCTTTAGGTATTACATCACGGGGCGGAGTTAGCTTACTTTAGCTCGATCTCCTTCCGTCTACCCGCGGGGTTCGCAACCGCGCCTTCCTCACTTTTGCTTTTCACAGTTTCTCCTGGATTACTGCGATCATGGAATTGATCGCATCCCAGTCTTCCTGGCAAGCTACCATTCTCCGGACAAAATTTTCCGGTGATGGCACTTCACCTAGAGTTTCTTCTAGGTTCCTTCTTTCTTCCACGAACCTAGGACATTGGAAGAATACGTGCGCTGGGTCCTCCGGGACCCCGTCGCAGTGTGGACAATTAAGTCCGGTGTCTAATTCAAACCTGTACAGGTATTGACGGTATCCTCCATGGCCGGTGAGAAACTGGGTGAGATTATAATTGATCTCCCTATGCTTTCTCTCCAGCCACTCCCTGATGGAAGGGATCAACCTGTAAGTCCAACGACCCTTTTCTGACTGGTCCCATCGCTGTTGCCATCTGTTTATGGATCTCTCTCTTTCGGCTTTTTCACCTGCGATAAGGAAGAGATGGACCTGGCGTTATAAATGCTCATCATTTCGATTGCTAGGATGTCAATCGGCATCATTGCCGAGATGACGAACGCTGCATCGTCTGAGATGGTCCTGAAGGCAGAACACACCCTTAAGGCTGTTCTTCTGTAAACCGTACTCAGTTTATATGCATTGCCGAAAACCTGCAGCGGGTTTTCCCAAACTGGGACTGCATACAGCATGATAGAACTCACCACCCTGGCTATGAGCCGCCTGCAAGTATGCCGCGGTCCTCCTACGTTCGGCATCATCCTTGCCAGAGCCACACTCATGGTGGACGCTTTTTGTGCTCTATGTGCTGCTTAAAATTGAGTTTCCCGTCTATCATCACCCCCAAGTATTTGATGGCCGGCTTGGAAGTGATGATACGATTCCCGATTCTAATGAAGACGAAATTTCTTTTGCGGCGCTTAGTAATGAGGACCGCTTCCGTGTTTTCCTCAGCCAGTGCCAGTCCAGCACTGCCTGACCAAGCCTTAACAACACTGATTGCTTCGCATAAGTACAACTCAGCATCCTCGAGATGCTTTGCGACCACAACCAGTGCTATATCATCGGCGTAACCCACCACCGTGGCCTCTTCCGGAATCGGAAGGTTGAGTACATCATTTTACATGATGTTCCACAGTAGTGGGACACCCGCGGAGACAACATACTCTTTGTTTCCATCATCGGTATCATACCACAATGTTCGCTCATGCAAATAGCTATCTATAATAGCGGCGAGTTAGGTGTGAACACCAATCGTCGCCAGAAACTTTCGTATAAGGTTCCAATTGGCCGAGTTGAATGTATTCCTCACATCCAGGGTGACCACCACACAATATTTGCTGATACAACCCCTTCCGTGAATTGCATTTTCGGCCAAGCCAGTAACCATTTAGATGGCATCAATGGTTGATCTGGCTTTGCGAAACCCATACTGCCTATCCGAAAGGCCCCCTTGGCTCTCGACGACTGGGAGCAGTCTATTATAAATAACCCGCTCTAACATTTTCCCCATAGTGTCTAGAAGACATATGGGTCTATAGGAGGACGGTTTCCCTGGCGGTTTGCCAGCCTTAGGCAGCAGCACCAGCTTCTGCCGCTTCCACGGTGCTGGAAAGATACCCTCGGACATGCACGTTTCGAACAGCTTCGCGAACATTATCCAGTCTATATTTGACGGCAAGTTTGAGGGTCTTATTCAGTATGCCGTCCAGACCCGGGGCTTTACTGTCGCCTATTCGACTGTAGATCTCCAGCAGCTCGTCCCTGGTGACTGGTAGATTCGGCGTCATATTTAAGGGACGCTGGAAAGTTGCAGTACCCCCCTCTTGCTGGGGAAATAACACCTGGATTATTTTCACTGGGCCTCCTGTTGTGGAAGATCATCTATAACGGGGTTCTTGCTTTTGATGACCCCTGTTGACATTCTGGTGAAAGAAATGAGTTTGCTGTGTCATGCAGAAAAGCGCGAAATCAAAGTCGAAGGATCTCTGGCAAAGCAGGTGGGACGATTCTACCCAAGCTCGGTGAACGCACAGGTTAATTCCCAAAATTAAGATGTGGTTTAAGCGTAAACATGGGAAGACAGACTTCCCCACTACCTCCTCACGAGGCACGGTGGTTGTTACAAGTAGTGTTTGTACTGCTTTGGGTTAGATGCTTCATACCTTAGATACGATACCATACTGGAGATGCAGAGCATGTGATGTTTTACTGCTCAAAATGCACAATGCAGAGTTGCGGAGATGCTAAGAACGAAATGGAGCTGCCTTACGGTTTCCTCCACAACCGTAAAAATGTACCAGGATTTTTTGAAGGAAACAAGGAGAAGGAACAGAAAGGAGCTGAAGGACGAGTACCTAAAGGCAAACCCACCGCGCAAACTGATGCCCAAATGGTGATCCCGCTGGGCGGAGGCTCAAGAGACGAGAAGCAGCATTTAGTATGTGCGAATCTCACATGTACGCACTGTAGTCCGACAGAGCAGTAGCGGAAGTGTCCTTCAAAGAGTTTTCAGTCCCGTGTACGCTCAAAAAAAATATAACAAGAGTCGACAGCCATTTTCCATTGAGCTTAGTAACTAACTGCTTTAGACAGTCGCTTCTGGGTTGTTTTTCCATCGAAGTTTCGTAAAGTGGATGGATACAGCTATTGTGGCCAAAGAAGTTTTCCCGAAACTCATTGCATTCCCAGTTATTATACTTATTAGAACTCCGGGGGTACGGTGGGACGACGTGCAAATGTAGTTCTCATAAATATGGAAATCCGCGGTGAAAGTGAAAACGTCTTAATATTAAAATAACACTTGATTTTCAAGTACATAGTACATATTCAGTACCTCGAGGGGATCATTCTAATTCTGAATATTCCTGTTCTCTTCAAAACTTGAAATGGAACTTGTTATTAGTGACTGTATCTTTCATTGTATGAATCCATATCTGGAACAGAATATGCAAATTGTTCGCTGATCAACATGACGTCAGTGAATCAAATACCATAATTGATAAAATACTTCAAGTCCTCTTAACTTTGCATTGTAAGTTGTCCCAACCGGTCCAGCCCTTAAATATCGTACGTACATGCAATTACCTAAAACCGCTCTGTGATTTTCTGAGATGATTTTATTGCAAATTTACGCTTTTAACGCATCACTCCGGATTTCCCAATTGCATTCCTCTGATTTTATGGGACCATGCGTTTCGCTGTGGGACATAACGACTCCAATTACATCAATTTCACTCAGTACTTTTTCGCTCAGTTTTCCGGTGCGCGTTCTGCAATGGGTGGTAATTGTTATTTATCAGCTCATTCCTCTTCATATGAAGACATAAAACTTTAATAGCGTTTGCCTCGTTTGCCAGTGGACAAGTAGTCGATAAGGTAGTTCAGAATTGTTGCCTCTTTGCACATAATTAAGTAGGTCTGGGGTGGCGATCTTAATAACTCAGCAAGTGTAGTTCAGGCTTAAGTAATTGTTGCTACCTCGTATTCATGCCTATTGCGATAACATAGTTCTAACCCCCCCCCCCCCCCCCCCCATTCAATCCAGCATCCTGACATTCTATCCTAATGTGTAACCCCAGCTATATTTGTGTATATCATGTTCCTTTAATTCGTATCCTGCAATATAATTTGGTGACTCCCACGGAATAAATCAGGAGACGGCCAAATAGGTAGAACATGAAAATCTGATTTGCGTATTTAATAATTAACTTTTTGACCCCGAAAAAAGGGGTCGATTATTATCGGCCGTGAACAATTTGTAAGGTATCTATGGATTTCGGTAACTCAATACAGTATCATGTCTCGGCTTTCTGAAATACCCGAATATCAGAAAAAGGACCCAAGTCAAGTAGCGTCTCGCATTTTTTCGTGCCTTTCCCATAAACTGAGAAACCAAGAAGCAAAGCACACTTTACAGCTTCTTAAATATAAAAACCAGTTAGTGTCGCATGGCAAGATTCAAGCCTACCCGCCACGTTGGCGCTCAAATGCACGTAAACACGTTGGCTAATTGTTGATGATCCAAGAGTTAAGATGGAACTTAAAAAACTGAAAATGCGGCTACAGTGATCACCATGGCGTTAATATCGAAAATGGTATTGTTTTACATCTTTGGTAACTCGATCCAGATATTGAGAAAAGTTTTTCTTTATTCTGCCAGACGACAAAAAGATAAAGTAGTAACTGATATGGAGCGAAAGAACCAGGAATGCGGTTCAATCCATTGGCAAACATAAAAAGTGCAAATTATCTTTGCGGTCAGTTAATTATCTTTCATAATATTGTGGTGGTTTCGGTTACAGATTTCAGCTTCATGTCGTAGGTCTTCTGTTTTCAATTTTCAGGTCTAATATCGCGCGCCATGAAATACTGCCTCGTGGGAAAATGTACACTGAAAAAAATTGTTAAGGAGCCAATGACTATCAAGTTTGGCTAGCAAATGCACTCCTCCCATAACACAAAAGTATTGAAATTCCAATATTCAGCTTGACAGTGAAAGGTCACCTGCTCACTCCTTTTGTGAAGTATAGGACGTCCACAGAGCCTCTTTCGTATAATCTTGTATCTTCCTATTTCCAGTGGGACTTTCATTTTTATTCCTGTCACATTCAATGCTTTGCAAGTGATATGCTTTCAGCAACGCGAGAGCGCAAACATCCATGACAAACCTAGATTAGACTTGGGGTCAAGCAGTGCACTGCAGGATAGACTGACGCGGAACATAGCTCCTTGAGGCCAACCTATCTCTCTCTGAGGATGAGCTGTCTTTCCTCTAGGACGGTGCGTAGCTTTTCAGGGGCCAAGTCTCTCGTCTCCTAAGACCGTTAGTGGTGGTAATAGCCACACCCTGTACGAGGTGACCGTACTATTAATAAAACGCTACGGATCTAGACTGGGAGTCGAAAAACACCTCCCCCAATCCAGGGTGTTATGCGAACCGTGCCCATTAGATAGTTTGCAGTCGGGGGTAACTGACTGTATTCGAACGGAGCCTCACTGATACCTTTTCTTTCTGAGGAGGTGGAAATCTTCAAAAGACACTGGCCTCGACACACCAGCGTGTGGGATTCTTACCCACTAAAACCACCCCCGACTCCCTCTAAGCCCCATGGAACCACCGTACGGTATTACATCACGGGGCGGAGTCAGCTCATTTTAGCTTGGTCCCCTTTCACCTCTACGCGGCGTACGTAACCGCGCTTTTCTGGTCTCCTCTGCCTTTCGCAGTTTGCTCTGGATAGATACGACCATAGAGTTGATCGCATCCCAGTCTTCCTGACATGTTAGCATTCTTCGCACCAGATTCTCTGGTACGAGCACCTCTCCTAGAGTCTCCTCTAGGTTCTTTCTTTCCTCCACAAACCTTGGGCAGTGGAAGAATGCATGCTCTGGGTCCTCTGGGACTCTATCGCAGTTTGGACAATCGGGTGAGGTATCTAGTTTGAACCTGAAGAGGTACCGACGATATCCTCCATGCCCCGTGAAAAACTGAGTAAGATTATAATTAATCTCACCGTGCCGTCTCTCCAACCACTCCTTGATGGCAGGGATGAGTCTGTGTGTCCACCGACTCTTTCCCGAGCATTCCCAACGCTCTTGCCATCTATTTAGAGACCTCTCCCTTTCGGCGTTCTTCGTTTGTGATAAAGGAGAGATAGACTTCACATTATATATATTCGTCATCTCATCTGCCAAGATGTCAATGGGCATCATTCCAGAAATGACGAATGCTGCATCATCTGAGACAGTCCTGAATGCCGAGCACACTCTTAGGGCTGTTCTTCTGTAGACTGAACTCGGTTTGTTACCGTTAAATGTAACCTGCAACTCCTTTCCCCAAACTGGAGCTGCATAGAGCAGGATCGAACTCACTACCCTAGCTATAGGGAGGAAGGGGAAGATTAAGAACATCGTTGTACATGATGTTCCACAGCAGTGGGCCCAGTACGGAGCCCGGTTGGACACCTGCGGAGACAACGTACTCTTGTGGTCCGTCATCGGTGACATGCCAAAGCCTCCGTTCTTGTAAATAGCTGTTGACAATAGCTGCAAGATAAACGGGAATACCAATCTTCCCCAGAGATTCCCATATTAGGTTCCAATTGCTATGCAATATTTGCTAGCATTGCCCATTCCGTGGATTGGATCTTCGGCCAAGCCAGTAACCATTTTGATGGCATCAATGGTTGATCTGGCTTTACGGAACCCATTTTGCCGATCAGAGAGACCTCCCTGGCTCTCAACAATCGGGAATAATCTATTATAAATTACTCGCTCTAGCGTTTTACCCACCGTGTCCAAAAGACAAATAGGTCTGTAGGAGGTTGGCTTACCTGAAGGTTTGCACCAACTTCTGTCGTTTCCATGAAGCAGGAAATATCCCCTCGGATATGCACGCTTCGGACAACTCAGCGAACATGTCCGGTTTGGATTTCTCGGCAAGCTTAAGGGCCTTATTGGGCACGCCATTCAGACCCGGAGCTTTGTTATCTCCTATCCTAGTGCAGATCTCCAGCAGCTAGTCACTGGTGACTGGCGGTATTGCCGCGTCGTTCAGAGCTCGCTAGAAGCTGTCTATGCCCTCCTCTTGCTGAGGGAATAACCCCTGGATAATTTGTAACAAGAGTGAAGGGCACGTGATCTGTGGGGATGATCGGCCTCTGAATCGCCCCATCACGATTCTATAGGCGCTCCCCCACGGGTTTACGTCCGCTTTTAAACAGAGCTCCTTAAAGCATTCCCTCTTGCTCCGTTGGATGGCGAGCTTGAGGGTTTTGCGGGCTTCCTTATAGGCGCGCTCTTTTTACCCTTGGCCGATTCAGCCTCTTCGGCATGGACGCGCTTTGGCGATGCATTGGACCACATGGGCAACTCTTTCCGTAGAGGCGCCTGCTTTATTAGGTTGGTCTAACCACACCTCCATGAAGGTCTACCCATCCAGAGCTTTAGCCTCACTGATACCTGGTCGTCTTAGTGAGTAAGTTAGACCTTACCGTGCTATGGGGGGTTATGGCACGGCGGACCTCTTAACCCCCATACTCGTGGGAATCAAATAAGTACAAAAAAAGAAAAGAAAACGATAACCAAACAAGCGGCGCCCCGTACCGCACAAAAACTGATTAATCAGGCGGAGGCACACCTCCGAGTTACTGAGAGCCAGGTGGCCAAGAAGGGAGAAGTTGGGACATCAAGCAGTGGATCCAAGGTTAACATTGTTATACTGCGTGGACAACAGCCAACGAACACCACTGCTCAAAGAGCAGGGACCAGCAAAAGCGCGTCTGAGATAAATATAACAGACGTCAGGAAGGAGACAGGTCTCAGCGGCGCAGGTGTTAAATGGTATCTGAAGGAAGACCTGAAACCATAAGACGCCCTTAAGAAGGCTCAGGACAGACCTAAGCGATCTCTACCGGAGCCGAGAAACCAGGGACCAGCAGAGATCAGCCCGCATGAAGGGAATGCTCCCAAAAAATCCAAACCTGACCCCAAGGGGGCAGAAAACCCGAGCAGATCAAGAGTGAAGGCAGGACACAGGAAGCCCGTCATTACCTATGCTAGTGCGTTCAAGGGCATTCGACCGGCCATACTGCCAAAAATGTTTCCCGAACAAACACTCACTCGTAAGGAGCAGGAAATCATTGACGACCTTCTCGTCAGGCAGATGATCAAGGGTTGGACTTCGAAACTGGTGTTCACCGGGATACGCTATCGACCAGGCCTTATACAGGTAGACTGCGTGACGGAAAACACCGCAGAATGGGCTAGAACCATAGTTCCTAGATTGCCAGGCTGGGAAGGGGTAGAACTGTCAACATGTGCTGGGGAGGATATATCAGGAGCGCACATGGTGACAATTTTTCTGCCTAAAGCCGCGCGAATAGAAACGGATGACCTTATGAGCCTCCTAACCGCCCAGAATGAAGATCTCCATACCCAACTATGGAGAGTCTTCAGAAACAAAATGGAGGGCAAAGGTAAACTCCTCACAATCGGGGTAGATAATCGATCCCTGGAGGCGATTAATCGTCGGAGTTGCCATATCAACTACCGATTTGGCAACTTACCCGTGCATGTGCACAGGGAAAAGCCGAGGAAAGACACCTCGGAGGAGATACCTGGTGAAAACATACCGAGGTCCCCGAAGAACTCTTGAAAGCCATATAGGCGGAAAGGACTGGATCAACCAGGGAAATAGGCCTGCTGCCCATTGAAGAGCAGAAGCCGGACGACCTAGACCTAGGACTCCTAGAGCTCAGGGTGGACAGCGATGCGCAGGAAAGCGCCATGTCGGAGAAGGAGGGCAACACTCCGACAGTGGAGAAGAGCTAAAACAATAACGGAGCCAATGGCCAGCACTAAGAGAGCCCAGATAAACCTCCACCATGTGAGAACTGCATCTGCAGGGATTGCAAGGGCAAGTTCCAAGGAGAACATTGGAATAGTGCCGGCTCAGGGCTCTGGGTGTACCGGGGGCAGATTCGCGGTCTACAAGGAGGAAGCATGCAGATAATTTGGGACTCCTCTGTGAAAAACCAAGAGCATGCATACTTCTTAAACGTAATTTAAAATACATATGTCTTTCAGAGTTCTTAACCGGCGACCTTGTGACTATGCAAGTCTCATTAGAAGCCAGGAGTAGCACTCGAGAGGCAGTTGTGGCATTCCCAGGAGACGAAATCCGGGCTCCACAGGAACAAGTCTGAAGAAGTATTGCGAGAAGAGGGCGTCACCACTTCTTCTCGGCTGCGATGCCAACACCCACCGCGAAGTCTGGGGAAGCAGCGACACCAATCGTAGAGGTGAGTACCGTCTTGAAATTGTTCTTAGCAATAAGTTAGAAATATACAACGTAGTGTTCCCTCCAACATTTGTGACCAGCGCCAAACAGGAGGTACTAGATATAACTCTAGGAAATACCCTAATGAATGGAATGGCCAGGAATTGGAGGGTGTCGGATGAACTTTCTACGTCTGATTAGAGGGTAATCAGATTCGACATTGAGGGTAACTCCGAAATAATAATAATCGTTGGCGCAACAATCCATATTGGATCAGGGCCTTGAAGTGTGTTAGAGCACTTCATTCAAGACCGTAACGGTACACTACAGAACACTGTAGGAGGCAATGTGGTCAGCATTGCGCTCGCCCGAGATTATTACCCTGATTTGACTCAGGTACTCATTCACAGCTGAGTCGACTGGTATCCGACGTCAAGTCACGATGCAAATCCTACTGCCACTAGCGAGATTTGAACCGCGGCCTTCCGTATGACAACCCAGTGCTTTAACCACTGAGCTATCCGGACACAGCTATCCGAAATAGAAAGAATAATAAGGAATCCCAGGAGAACGGATTGGGAATCCTACGCAACGCACCTGAGCAACAACATTGCCCACCTTCAACGGAGCGGTGACATCAGGAATGAATTGGAATTAGAAACGGTGGTGGAAAACCTCAACACAATCGTCATTGACGCATATGAGGCCAGCTGTCCGGCTAAGATAGTCAAGTCATCAAGGGATGTACCATGGTCGAACAAGAACCTGGCCAGAATGAGAAAAGAGGCACGAAAACTCTTCACGAAAACTCTTCTTGCAAGCCCTTGCAAGAATTTTGTCGAATGCCAGCGAGCTGGAACCGTACAGAAGACTGCTTTTAGCTGGAGTGGTGCGATCAACACTGCTCTACGCGTCACCTGTGCAGGCGAAGCTGGTTGCAAACTCTCAAAGATGAAAGCAGGTGAAGTCGGTGTCGGCTTTGAGAGTTTTCATTACTTTTACAGCCACATCCGATGAGGCAGTACCGATGGTGGCGTGCATGACCCCAGTGGACATTTTGGTGATGAAATGAGTGTGCTATACCATGCAAGGTCTATGAAGGGGCACATGGAATGCATGATCTCTGGCAACGCAGATGTGACGAATCTTCGAAGAGCCAGTGGATGCACAGGCTCATTCCCAACATTAGGCTATGGCTTGGACGGAAACACGGAAATACTAATTACTACGTTATCCGATTCCTCACGAGACACGGGAGTTGGTGCAGCCAGTATCTACAGGATTTTTGTATCTCCTCCTCATCTGTGTGAACAAAAGAAATTACTTATTGGGGAACAATTTCTAAATGTCCCCCAAAATCTAAAAGTAGAAACAAGGACAACTGCAACAGCCAACAAAGCGCAATACCTCTGCAGCGTAGTCATGGGCTGATGCCTTATTGAAACCTCCGCTGTAAGTACATATAAACACTGCAATAAATTACAATAATTATTTGAAATCCAGTTAAAAATTCCCCACAGCAATTTTCGTACTCGTGTGAGTAACCACCGGTATTGGAGCCAAGATGCCGCCGAAGAAGCCAGGTACGAGTACGACACAGCAAATTCAGGATTATTACCTCAGGTGAATATTAAATTAATACTTTTTTCAGTAAATCGCATGAGAGTATGTACGATGTGGAAGTACTTGCCCGGGTGATGTAATTGAATGTGTCAGCATTACATGTATTTGGCAGAGCAACTAACTAACCACGGAGTAATTTTCGAGTCCTAGTCAGTGATTTTGGTGCGTTTTACTCATGACTGCAAGCTGACTTTTTCGGGGTCCCAAATTACACAGTAATGGACTCTACTGTAATTTCTTATGCAAATGAACCAGGCACATACCTTACAATAGTTCAAGACGTTTTGGTGTTAGTATAAATTTAATTCAATGCAATACGTAAATATAATTATTGCTCGCTGCGCTGAATTAATTCCTCCATAATCATCCTGAACGTTCTTTTCGCGGTGCTGCCTATCCGCACATGCAATGAAAAGTTTGAAAAAAGTTCGAATTTTGTGTAGCGTCTTCAAGTTCTTTGATGAAAGCCGAGATAGGATGGCGGCATTCTTGGCCATTTAGGCGGGGAATGTGGCGCTCAGTCTAAATTGAAATAATTAGAGCGGTCACTTTTATATCTGCGCTCTAAACAATGATTAATTATGATATACTGTGGGAAGACCCATACATCACTCGCCCTGACAGTTGACAGATCAGAGGTAACCTCCGCATCTACATATGTATGTCCCGCTGCAATGAAGAAATTAAATAATAATGGATAGCAAGTTGTAGACTGAGTTATTTTTACGTCGTTAGCACTAAGTGAAAAGGGGGTGGAAACATGCAATTTCACATGAATGAGCAACATCTGTTGTAATTTGATGCAATGAAATTTTGATACAATGTATGATGGTGTTATTATTCAATTTTAAGCTAATGCCTACGGTTGGGTTCTGTTTTACTGATCTTTACTGACCTGATACGGGTGAACTATTGCTGTTGGGAGAAAATGCGCTGATAGAATCTCCTAATTCCTAAATGGCTAATAAATTCGGAAAGAGACGGGTCGAATACTTTTATATTTTCCAGTTTCTGATGGGCTCTTGCAAAGCTTTAGGAGTAGATAAATTTTCTTTTACGAAAACTGAAGGGTTAAATGCACTTTTTTCTGATACACATGCCACATTTGAAGACATCTGAAAAGTGAGCAGGGAGTGCCCGCCTAGTTCCTTCAGGGAGTAATAACTTTTTTCGATATCGCCTGCGAAGCCAATGATTGTCACTCCTTAGGGCGTGTGTCTGTCTGTGCGGTGAGGGAGAAGCTACAGCTTCTGAGCACTCAGACCGTGTTGGCCTATTGTGCTCGCTACCCCCATCTAACGGAATATTCCGGATTCGTTAACGTATCGCAAGATCTCCGTTAGTGGATGTGAAGCTACCCATCGCAACTGGAGAACATCGGTACCAAAAATCTGATGCCTGATGCGTCCATAGGCGGGACATTCACATAGGAAATGCTCCGTGGATTCCACTTCCTCATTACAGGGGGGACCCATTCCCATTCTGAACATATACCCAGTTAGTGAAATATGCCTTGTCAAAATGCCCACAATACACCTGAAAGTCCGCCTGCTTTTCGACAAGATAAACTTTGCGGTATGCATGTTCGGTTCTGGCATATAAAGTTTGGTGTATCTAGCAGCATTTAGGCTCTGCCACCTGTCATTGTGGGAAACTTCTTCCCAGTTTTTGAAAATAGATTTAGCCAATTCTACTAATACTCCAATTGCTGGTTCCAGTCCCGGCATAGGGGAGATTGACCCCTCTTTCGCTAAAGCATCCCAGATTTCATTTCCCTCTACGCCACAGTGACCAAGCACCCAGAGTGGTTCCACCGTATTGAATCTAGATATAAAGTTCAAACGGTTTCTGCATACTTAAACGATTTTCGAGGTTATCAAAAGACTACTCAACGCCCTTAATGCGGCTTGGCTATCACTGCAGATTGCGATGCGCCTGCCCTTCAACCGCTCATTAATCAACTATGATAGTTTCCCACCCTTAGGATCACTTCGGTTTGAAAAACCATTGCATATTGTCCCAAAGAAAAAGCCCACTTCTCGTTTTTATTCGAGAGGTAGACTCCAACTCCAGAACCCTCTTCTGTTCTTCGGTGTAGAAGACTTCCATATATCCTGCCCCGGACGTCGTGCTTATGGCACCAGTGAAACCCAGAGTGACAAATATTTCACTTCTTCGGAGATTTGAAGGGTAGTACCCCTCATTTCAGGGATGCAAAGTCCATCCAGTTTTCTCCTTTTTGTGAATAATACCATCGTGGTTTTATTTAGATTAACTGAAAGACCATGTCCGAGGCACCAACTGTCTATCAAATCAACGGCACGTTGTATATTTCTACAGATCGTTCCAAGATCCCGATCAACAGTAAACGCAGCCACGTCATTGGCTTAAGCTTGAGCGTGTAATTAGAAATTTTGCAGTTCGCATAGTGATCATCATCATCAACGGCGCAACAACCGATATCCGGTCTAGGCCTGCCTTAATAAGGAACTACAGACATCCTAGTTTTGCGCCGAGGTCCACCAATTCGATATCCCTAAAAGCTGTCTGGCGTCCTGACTTACGTCATCGTTGCATCTCAGGCAGGGTCTGCCTCGTCTTCTGTTTCTACAATAGATATTGCCCTTATAGACTTTCCGGGCTGGATCATTCTCATCCACACGGATTAAGTGATCCGCCCACCGCAACCTCCTGAGCCGGATTCTATCTACTCTAGCTACTGGCCCAACAAATATGTTGAGCATTCGCATCGCAATCTATTAAGAGTTCAAGACCACTTGATTCTGCATACGCCACCAGGTCCCCAAGCTCTTGCATCACTAGAGGATACAAAGAATCACAGGGTAAATAAGCGGAGGCAACTATAATGTTTTTCCTCTTGCCATTCATTTGATATTGTATGACGACGGTAACTAAGTCCTGGGAACAGAACTCTTGACATCAGGACGTAAGCTCTCGGTCTTATTGAGCTTTCATCGTAGAAGATCCTAGCTCCCTTTCCTGATCCAATCCCACGATTCTGTTAAATCGAACCCACGGCTGCTGCACCAGAAAGATGCCAAGAAAGCCCTGCCGCTTTGTTAGCTTCGCTGCTCACCCATGAAAGATCTCATCTCATCCCGCAGAGCATTCATCTGTTTTCCACTTAGCACCTTGATCGGTTTGCGGTCTCCAATCACTTGAACTGATATCAAGTCAGTTCCGTTTACGTCTCTGGCTTCCCTTTCTTCCGCCTGTTCCTTGAAAGGTGTAGGAGAAGTTACTAGCAGGTAGGATTCACTCTGTAGTCCTTTCACCAGTGCAAACCACGTGCGGGGTTCCGCCCCTGTATGCACTATCTTCCGCACGCAGCTCCTTTGTGGGAGAGCGCACCGAATATGCAGCAATTTGCTCTATTGCTCTATTGTGTGAGTCGAAGACCCTCATTGTTCTTCGCTCTCATAATGGAGATGATGCTTTACAGTTTCCTGATATGACTGAATTTCAGTCTATCTAGGAGAAAGTGTAGCACCATATGGTGACTTCCCTTGGACACATTGAGAATGTTTTGGTCCAGTTCGAATATCAAGTTGAAACTCTCCACGTTTGTTGATTTGTTCTTCCTGGCAGTCATGAACTTTACCCTCCAGTGTCCACAGTCCATGCCCGGGTTCTGGTCACCCAGCATGCGCATGATGTTCTCTGTCTTCCTTACGAAGGCCCGGTAACCAATCTCCGACATGTTCTGTCCTGCTGGAGCCACTTTAACGCAGCCTCGTCAGTACACTCCAAATGGAGAAGCCCATAGCGAAAACCTTGATTGTGAAATATTGGCTTCGTTTTAGGCTCCAGCATTTTTTTTTCCACAGGCATTCCCGAAGGAGGGTAAATTGTCCCTCTGACATTTTGCCATCCTTGGAGGAAACTCCCACGGCAGCAGTCGGAACAGAGGCTGCAACTTGCGCATACATCCTCTTTCGCCTTCGTGGCCTTATTCCTATGGCGGGGAAGACCAGCTTCATTAAGATCTATCTTGCTGATTTGATCATCTCCCGGCACGCCAGTCTGACAAGCAGGGTTCAGCCTGTAGTCCCCCCCCCCCCTTAGAGGCTGAAGTTCTCTTCTGCCAAGCCTTCTTCTTCCGTTTGCGGGTAGATTTGGACTGTAGTACCGCGAGCGGGCCGGCCGTAGTCGGATTTCCAGTTTCTCCCATATTGAGAGTTATCGTACTTTCCTTTCAGGGTAACTTCGCCGTAGGCAATGACCAATTTAACAATTAAGTTGCTCCATTTTGCAGCATTGAAGGCATTCTTCACGTCGTGAGTAACTATCCCGCAAGACTTATTGGCCTCTACTGCTTCCTCTACAATTTTTGTCACAGTACCGATCGCATTGACGGTAGAACTTGTCTTTTGCAATCCGAACTGCCTATCAGAGAGGTTACCCTTCCTTTCTGTGATCGGCGCAAGCCTATTGTAGATGACCCGTTCAAAAAGTATACCAACGCCGTTTAATAGGCATATAGGCCTATAATACGAAGGATCACCAAAGGTTTGTTTGGCTTCGGGATTAGGACAAGCTTCTGTTTTCTCCACTTTTTCGGGAAAAACTCTTCTTTGAACTACCTTGGAACTGTTTTAACGGTCACTACCAGAGCTTTATTTGGAATGCAATCTAATCCTGGGGCTTTATTTTCCACAATTTTCTTTGCGACCTCCAGGACTTCTTCAGTGGTTACCTCGGGAATTTTATCGTAATCTATATGGAAAGTGGGCAGATTCGGTTAATTTGAAACTGTTGGAAAGAGGATATCCCGCAGCAAATCCGAGCTGGTGATCTATGGGCACTCCACCAGACGTTGGGCATTCATTTCTTGAGCACATTGCCATTGGTGATCGTTGGATAATGTGTCGCTAGCATATCCCGTCCCCGAAAAGTATTGACTCCACCAGTAGTGTCAAGACGACATTCTGAAGACAAAATACCTCGAGCAATATGCCGCCTCTTACATTGATTGATGGCGGTTGGTCCCCATGGGGGTTTTTCACCAAACATAGACATGTAGGGTATCAAATAAAATGCGGCAGGTCAAAAGTGATCATTTCTTTAACGGACCCAATCTCTTTCATTCGAAAAATCTGGAAAAATCCACCATGCCCAGGCCTCAAACGGGAAGAATAAAGATCGAAGACTACAACTTTGAGACCGTTGACAATTTCCCCATCTATGGTCGAAAATCACAACTGATAACAGCTTTGACGATCAAGAGAGCCTATTTCAGCTTACAAAAACTGTTCCGCTCGAAACGTCTCATCATAGGATCAAAGCCCTTACTGTACAAGACTACCATCTTGCCAGTCCTTATGTATTAATCGGAAATCTAGATTCCTAGCAACAAAAATTGCGAACTCTTGGCCGCGTGCAAGAGAAGAATCTTCCAAAAAATTTTTGTCCTCCTACATAAGGATGGACGACTCCGAAGTGTACATAACGACGAAGTCTATGAGTGATACCATGACAGTTAGGTTGTGGATAAAATCCAACTCAATAACTTACGGTCGGCGGGTCACTTAGTCCGTGTGGATGAGGAAAGTCTATAAGGGCAATATCTATGGTAGAAAAAGAAGACGAGGTGGACCCTGCCTGAGATGGAGCGATGGCGTAGGTCAGGACCTCAGACAGCTTTTAGGGATTTCGAATTGGTGGACCTCGGCGCAAAACTGGGATGTCTGGAGTTACTTATTAAGGCAGGCGTAGACCGGATACCGGTTGTTCCGCCGTTGATGATGATGAAGATTCACGGATTTGGACGGAGGATGACGGTTCTTCAAAACGCTACAATAACATATAACCAAGGAAATGCTTAGTTCGGAGCAAAAGTGGGTTGTAGTAAACGCTGGGCGATATAGCACGATGGCCCACTGAAAGTGCCTTGGCATATTACGTATTGTACAGCAATCAAATATAATTAAGTAGCCTGTAAAGGCGCCCATTTTGAAATAGTACATCAAGGTTCGGAGATAAAATTTGCTGAAGCGATATTTCTTTCGAGTTTAGCTGGAAATAGTTCAAGCACTCAGATTTAGCTCTAGGCTCATTCGTGGTACTGGCACATAGTGGTCCCATAAACTATGGTAGAAAATAAAAATGGTTAGAAAGAATATACTCCATGGCATGAAGTAATTCTAGCATGTAAAATGATGACTACCACGTTCAAAATGGAGTCAGGTTAATGTTCAAACTCTGTTAATTCCTAATGCGTGAGCTCACTCTACACTTTCGGCTCCGCTGGAATTCCCACTTAGTCGGGTCTGAAACAAAACTTTTTAAAATTCCTGCATAATACAAACAGCGACAATATCCTTTCTATTGCATTTTATGAGCAGTAAAAATGCACGGCTGTCTCGCGAGAAAGACCGGCACTTGTGACGGATTATATGATTACCATCATTGAATTAATGAATTCGCAGATATAACTTGGACTCGGAATTTATTAACATAGCAAAATACTTATTTCATGTTATAATTCAGTCCGAGGTCACGTCCACCTGCCCAGATAAGGACTGAGTTCCCTTGAAAATCAAGTGGACAGACCAGGTTGCGGTCAGAAGGCTTCGACTCCGGTAATCAGGTGGTTATTAAGCTGGAAATTTACATACATTCACTACTTTATGCACAGGAAGGCTTTTAGATTAATGCCATGCCTTGCTTGCCTCCCGTTCATAATGAGAGGTTAGGAGCCTTAAGTAGGCGCATATAAAAATTATATTGACTTTATGAAATATGGAAATTTTCAGGGTGAGGTATGCAATAGACTCTCATTCGGAAGTGGCTCGACTCTTTGACGATTTTCAGTTTGATACCATCCATTACAGTAATGCAGTGTTCGTAATTCATGGGTGGAATTAACTAAATGCGGGTATTAATTTCATTTAACGGCCAGCAAGTGACGGGTAGGAGTGAAACCTGAAAGAGTTATTAAAAAGTACATTCGAGTTAAGCAAATCCTAGTCTTTTTGGCGGGTGTAAACTTTATGGTATCCAAATAGGTTGATGGTACGGAAATATTAGCTGGGCTGGATCCAAAATATCGAGCCCCAGATAAGTGCCCCATGTATTTCGATTCGGATTCCTCGATTCCTCCTCCATTTCTTTAGAATAAGTAAACGATTCTGACTATGCAATGTTTAACCGATGAAATGCCAGTGACACTATCGTCCTGCTGGCTAGTTTATCCACAGAAGGAAGGAAGAGAAAACAGGACCAGGCAGTAGCATAGCGAAAAGATGCTCGCTTTCATTTGGAAGTTGTAAATTTGGTAAACCAAACTAATCCTTGAATGGTACATTAGCAATGGAAGGAATATTAATCTTGGATTCGAGAAAAATCAAACTGTCCCAGCATGAAACATTTAGAACAGAAAAAGCCAACAAGGCACATGCGGAAAACCAGTGTTTCGAGGCGAGTATAAGCAACCTAAAGAAACCACTCGCGTAGGCTTAATTCTACCACTTCTTAAGTCTTTGCCCTACCCGTCTGAATTGGACTTGCAGTTTTCCTCAGTTGAAACTTGTTCCAGGTTAAATTGAGAGCTTGTAAATCAATGTCTAGCATGTCAAACCATTGCTGTTTAGGTCGACTGTTAGGTCACAATTGGATGTTCAGCTGTCATCAGCACGGATGACATCACTGTATAATAGTTAGAAAAGTTCTCATTTTTAAAGATTTGTGTAAAACAAAATTATATTAAAACCGGTTCATTGTCCATTGTCTGTTCTTGTCGTTTTATTTTTATAAAGGTGGAAAACATCGAAAGCCACAATGTTAGGCATTAACCCATTAAAACTACATCTTCTCACCCGCTTTACCCACCACGGAACTATCCGTTTTGTTTGTGCATACACGGAGGTGGAAAATCTTAGAAAGACACGTCCGCCGCAGCTCCACCGCCCGAACGCCGGAACTACAGCGGGCGCGTGTGAGATTCACACCCACTAAAAACCACCCACGGTCTCTCCAGCCCCAGTCCCGCGGGACCACCATTAAGGTATTACTTCGCGGGGTAGGTTTGCTCTTAGGCACTCATCCTTCTCCTATTTGCAGCTTTCCTCCTTCATTGTTCCTTCAGCAACTCCTCCTGCATTTGGATGATTGCGGAGCCAACCGCAAGCCACTTCTACTCGGACTCCAGCATCTCAGTAACCAAGCTATCCGGGGTTCCGCTCCTGCCCAGCACCTGGTTTAAGCTCCTTCTCTCCATCGCAAATCGTGGGCAGTGAAACATCACATGCTCTGGATCTTCCGGTACACCATCGCATCTGGGACAGTTCGGAGAATCATCCAACCCAAAGCGGTGCAGATACTGCCTGTAGCAACCACCGTGTCCCGTGAGGAACTGGGTAATGTGGTAGTTGGTCTCCCCATGTTTTCGCTCATGCCAGCTTGCAAGCGCCTCTGCCCACACAGGCGACGAGTAGAGCAGGATGGAGCGCACCACTCCGGCTAGCACCAACCTCCGGCAATGTTTCGGTCCACCAATATTTGGCAACATTTTTGCAAGTGCCGTGGTGGCACTGGCTGCCTTTTGGCATGCATACTCTAGGTGTTCCCTAAAACTCAATTTGGTGTCAATTATTTAATAGCCGGCTTTGAGACGACCGTATGTCCACCGACCTCCACTTTCACAGTGTTATTTTTTCTGCGGTTCGTTATTAAGACCGCTTCCGTTTTCGCGTCCGCCAAGGTCAACCCGGCCTTTTCTAGCCAGGACTTTACCGCTCTCACTGTTTCCGTTGCGTAAACCTCCACATCTTCTGGGTGTTTTGCTGCAACAACCACGGCTAGGTCATCAGCAAAGCCGACAATCGTAGTCCCCTCTGGGACGGGAAGAGCAAGCACCCCATTATACATGATATTTCACAACAGGGGACCAAGTACCGATCCCTGTGGTACCCCGACTGTGACAATGTACTCTTTGGGGCCCTCATCCGTCCCGCACCAGAGAGTCCTCTCTGAGAGGTAGTTTTCCACCAAATTCGCTAAGTATCCAGGGACACCTATGTCAGCCAACGCCCCTTTAATTCTATCCCAGTTGGCCGAGTTGAATGCATTTTTCACATCCAACGCCACCACGGCACAGCAGCCGCCAGAAATCAGTGCACCTTTTGCCAGGTTTACCACCATGTTAATTGCGTCCACCGTAGAGTGGGCGCGTCGGAAACCAAACTGGCGTTCCGACAAACCATTGCTGGCTTCGACGATGGGCAGGAGTCTGTTGTAGATGACTCTCTCCATCATCTTCCCCATTGTATCCAACAGGCAGATATAACGATACGCCGCTTGGTTTCCAGGTGGCTTGCCAGGCTTCGGAAGCAACACCAACTTTTGGTTTTTCCACTGGGCAGGGAATATTCCTTCTTTTAGGCACGTCTCGAAGGTGTTGGCGAAAAGGTCGGGCCTAGTCTTCACTGCCAGTTTCGAAGCTCGGTTGGGGATGCCATCCAAACCTGGGGCCTTGTTATCACCGAACCTACCACATATTTCCCGCAGCTCCTCCACAGTTACAGGCGGTATTATGCCGTCATTTAGCTGGACAAAAATTTGCCTCCCCCTATTTTCGTGGTGAGGGAACAGAGCGGTAACAATCTGTTTCAGGAGGCGCGCACAGGTCACCTGGGATGATTTCCGCAGCCTTTTCATCACCACTCTGTACGCCTTGCCCCAAGGGTTTATGTCGGCATGGTCGCACAGCTGTTTGAAGCAGTTCTTTTTGCTCCTCCGAATGACTTCCTTTAGGCGCATCCTCTCGACCGTCGCCACCGGGTTTTCCCCTGAGCCTCTGGCAAACCCTCCTTGCCCGAAAACATGCGGCTCGCAAACTTGCGATTTCGTTGTTCCACCAGTAGTTGGGTTGCCTACTGGGGAGCAATCGCCTTCTGGGCATAGTAGCATCGCATGCTTCCGTCACCCATCGAATGATCTGGGTGACTTTCTCTTCAGCCGTACCATTCAGGGATATGTCGGATTTGAGCACCGCGGAAAACGTGTCCCCCTCGAAAGCTTTCACTGTCCAGCCAAGCATACCACCCGGCATTCTGCGAAAACTCTTTTTCGAGTTCGATCCGCCCTTGATCTCTATGCAGATTGCCTGATGGTCGCTGTGAGTATAGTCCTCACTGACATGCCAAGCGATTCTACTGGCTAAAGTGGCAGTCACGTATGTCAGGTCCACTATAGACCCCAGACCCCTTCCCCGGAAAGTGAAAGTGAAGACCCAACATTCGCCAGTACCACGTCTAGCTCCGCGAATGCTTCGAGGAAAACATGTCCCCTGACATTAGTTATCCGGCTGCCCCATTCAAGAGCCCACGCATTGAAATTATGATCGGCCAACGTCCTCTTGCATCCAAAACAAGAGCGGCAAGCATCCGCTCATACTCGACGAGTGTAGCGCTGGGTAGAGCATAGCATTGTTTGTGATTCCACTAACTGCATTCCACAATTCTTGGGTTTCGAACATTTGATGAGATGATCGTCTCCACTTCAGTTCAGTTCTCCTCAAGCGAAGTTCCAACTACTCCCTCTCACTAGCAAATCTTCAGCACACCAAGTGTATGTGCTCCGGGTCCATGTATTCGTTTAGGCATTGAGGACACAAGGGAGAATCAAAAAAGTGAAGCGATGGTGGCTTTACGCTTTCTTACCAGAATTAAGTTGATGCGGACTTAGGACCCCGTCATTCTCAAAACGAATACAAGGGAGAATCGTCGTGTTCAAAGCAATGTATCCACCATACCCAGTCAGAAAGTGAATCAAGTAATACTGGACATCTTCATGACTGCGCATAATACAAAGGTGGATTTTTGTAATCAGTCTATGAGCCCACATCTCCTTGTAAGAATTACCTCAATGTTCTTGCGGCACCTTAATTGAGCTTTTTTTTTCTGCCATTGTCGATCTTTGGCATTATTGCCACTTTATGCTTTCCAGTAGCGTAATCTTCGTACCTTTTTAGTCAAAAGATCAATAGGCACCATTCCCGGAACTCCGAAAGCTCCTTTCCCTATACGCTGAAGATTAACCACCTTTATCCAAATTCATGCTGCGAACAGCAGACTGGATGAGCATACTGTGGCTAGCAATCGCCTCCTAGGTGGTTTTTATGATCCAATGTTGGGTATCATTCAAGTTAACGCAGCTTAAACTTTTCCTGCTTTCTCAACTGAAAGTTAATTGATGATCCAACTTAACACCGAGGTATTGGGGTCTATCCCCCATGAAACCTTAGAACTTCTTTCAACTTGCGGCTGCTGACTAGTCCATCCTCAATCTGGTGTTTCACCAACTATGAACCCATGTGGCTAGTCTGATCGACGTTTCAATGCCTAAACAACATCTTCAAGATGTTTGCCTGCTGTCACAATTGCAATGTCGTCAGAATAGTTAGTAAGGGTAGCTTGCCGCGGTAGTTTGATGCGTAGGACGTAATTATACATCGCGTTCCAGAGTTGTGGATGAGCTCCGCCGGTTACCAAGTATTCCACTGGGCCTACGTCGGTATCATGGAGAAACTTTCTATGCACGAAATAGTTCCTGACGATTAGGTGAATATACAAGGCGCATGTTTAGGGACCTTAATATGAGCTCCCATTGCGCTGAGTTGAAAGCATTCGTCTCATTAAAGTTGTTGATACCGCAGTAGTTGTTGATCCCACCCTACGACCATATACCTGTAATTGCCTCCTCTGCTAGATTGACCACCGTGTTGATAGCATCCACCGTCGATCTGCCGTCGAGAGGATGCCCTATTCTTTAGTCAGTAACTTTTCGCAGGCATTGGTAAGCTAATCCTCTCTTATAGTTGCAATATCCTTACCAACAGTTATCACCGCCGAGGCACTAAAATGTTGCATGCGTCAGCCATCGTTGTCCCCTCCCAACCGCGACCTCCGCCTAAAGCCACCAGGAATGCCTCCACCTTAAAGGTTGAAGTAAACCAATTATATTTGCTTTTTTACTTGTAATGCCGTCTCAAATATCTCTTCCCTCGTTTGCAATGTTGGAAAAGGGTGCCTAGTTGTTGTTGTGGGTGTAGCACTCACTCATCGAATATGCGATATAGAGATCAGTGTTTGAAGTCGATAATCCAAACCTAACTCTCTACCTCTCGTTGGATAGCATGACGTTCACTTCTGCCCAGGTTTTGCTTAGGAACTGACCCTTGGTATGCATCACTTGACTTCTCTATTCTGTAGCCAATGTGTTGAAATCGCCGACAATTATTTTAGAGCTGTGATTTCCAGTATCCAACACCAAACTGTTTAACATCTCCTTGCCCTTGGGGAACGAAATACTTGTAGGCATGCACACCGCTGATTTTTACCCTAACAAAACCGCCTCTCAGAAATGCCATTTTTTCCTGTCTGTGTTGTTTTCGACATGCCCATATCACAGCGCTGCCTGACGTATCATTCAATAGAGGGATCACAAATTACCGCTACGTCTGCATTCAACTATCGAATGGTTTATTAGATTGATTTGTATCAACCTCATTTATCTATGCTATCCAGATCCCCTCTAAATGCTAAACTCCTGCCTCTTCGCCTCTTGTGGACCTTTTCAGTCTGTGAAAGATGCTGCAAAGTAGTGGTTATCTGAAGCGTCTTTTTAGAGCTACCTGCTTCCCGAGTATCTACATGATCCAACCCATCCTGTTTTCTGGCCTTAAACTTAGCTTGCTCCCCAATAGTTTTCTATCTTACCAGAAAAACTATCCACTGACCTTTCAGTGGATCTATTCCCTCCCGGCATCAGATTGATTTCTGCATTTGCTTAGTGTTTCACCACGCTATCACCCATAATCGCGGGTCCACTTTTACCGATATCACCGTAGGATAAAGTTATTCCGCCCGCGCATGCGGAAAGTGGCTACCACTGTTTCTAGAAAGCTCCTTGCTTTTATCAACTCATGCTCCGATGACACATCTCTAAAGTGTGTCTATTACCACGGCAGTTGCGCGAAAAGAGTTCGAAGAACTTCTTAAGCAGGGTGTTTGCAAACCTTCAAACAGGCGTTAGTTCTCACCACTTCGCATGATTCCTAAATCGAATGGCGGATGGAGACCTTGTGGCGATTACAGACGTCTAAATGCTTAGACGATTCCAAACCGATACCTCATCGTACTCATCCACGATTTTGCGAACTCTATCGCAAACTTTCATACTTTTTCGACCTTGGACTTAGGCAAACCCAATAAATCCTTGTAGCTCCTGAAGACATTCCGAAAACAGGAATATACATACCTTTCTGACTCTTCGGGTTCAATAGGATTGCTTTTGGACTGCGCAACGCGGCGCAAATCTTTCAAAGATTAATCCACTCTGTGCTTCGAAACCTCTACTTCTTTCTTGTATGTTTGGGTGATGTTCTGGTCGCGTCATCCCCTGAGCAAGCACTTAGAGCACCTCGAATGCAATTTTCAACGTCTCCTTGAGGCCTGTCTAGTACTTAATGTTGACAAGTGTAAATTTCAACAATCGCAAGTGAGATTCCTCGGCTACCTGATCACCACTGAAGGCATCCAACCGGAATCAGTCAAGGTGCAAGCGATTTCGAGCTACCCGCTTCTAAAAACTGTTAAGGATCCGAGCAGGTGCTTGAGTATGTTAAACTTCTATCATCGTTTCTTATCCAAGGCCACCCACCGTCAACCGATCCTTCACGCCTTCTTGCCTGGGCGAATACCCAAGGCTCCCGCCTGATTATGTAGTTCCCAGAGGCTGTCCAGGAATTTGAGACCACCAAACAACAGCTGGTGGATGCTACACTCATGGCATTCCGTCAACAGAATGCTCTTTACCAAAAAGTGAATCAAATCTGACAGTTGTTGATCTTCTTTTCCAAAAAGCTGACTCACGATTAACAGAACTACAGCATATATGATCGTGATTTACTCGCCGCGTACCTCACAATTAAATACTTGCGGTATCCCAGTTGAAGGCAATTTTGCTTTGGAACAAAACCCCGACTCGCCGACTTCGACACTTGAGCTTTATCAGCCAGTTCACTTCTGACATTCAACACGTGTCTGGAAAAGATAACGTGGTTGCTGACGCTTTGTCCGAGGCCAAGATCCCCGCCGCCATCGATTTGTCGGCAATCGCCGAAACGCAGAAGGACGACGCAGTTCTTCAAAGCTTACGCAACAATTTCAAAAACACATTTAAGGATCCTATCTTCGGCTCAACATCCAGTATATACTGCAAGACTTCAGACTAGGGACCATGGCCATATATTCCGGCCGATTTCCAAAAGAAAATGTTTTACGCCGTTCACGATCTGGCGCACCCAGGCCCGTCCATGCACAAGGACATTAATTCTCATCAATGGCACTAATTCGAATATATGAAAACCCCATGCTTATTATTGTGTCGCTTTCCTTAAGTGGACTATCAGGGCTCGGTCTATTTATGGTAACTGACCACTGTTTATAAACTTAGGTAAGTATGTATATATATGTTAATAACTGCCCAATGTAGAGAGAAGTATCCTGGTTGATACCACCATCTCCCATTTGATTATGTATTTAAAGCACCTCTCCCTTTTGAAATCATAGACATAATCTACCTAAACAGAAAATAGAATGCCTTATTGATTTCTATACTCATAATACCATCTCCAAATAAATTCTGCTTGACCATCACTTACCCGTCCTTTTCTCCTATACACCAACAGAGCAGGTTCGGATATTTTTCAATATATACAATGCTTGGAAACAATGTTTACTTTTTCACTCCATTCAAACTATTGATTAAACAATTGCAATTTAAAGTTGAAGGGTTGCAATTATTACAGCTTTATGACGTTGATATGTTTGTTTTTCAAGAAAACACCAGCCTCCACAATTCACCCTCGCTGAGTGAAATATTTGACCTGGAAAATTCAATGAGGAAGAATACTTAGTGCAACAGGAACGTGTTTTAATGAGTGTTATTATGCAAATGGCTTCGTTTGTACTATGTTTCTTTACAGTTCATAAAAATACTTTGATAAAATGTCTAAATGTCTTTAGGTGGACCTATAATCCCCTTACCTAAAACCTAACATCCTAGTAAATACGCTCTCCAATATCCAAAAGATTAAAAACCAAGATACAAAATGGAGCTTCAAACTTAGCCTATTGAGTTTTTCCAAATTTAACGGTCATTCGCCATTGAACCTTAATTAATGTAATATCAGGATGGCATCTAACGAAACCTTGAACAGTTCCTAACATCCACGGGGATAATTTCCCAATAAGATGTAAAAATATGAATTTTGGGCTACAAATACAAAACAACGCCATCCAGCAATAAACAGCAATCCAACGGATACTCCACAACCCAAGGTAAAAACTCTAACGCAAGGGGATTTTTTTTTTTTTGGGAGTAGTGTCGCAACAGTACGCTGTCGGACTACCAACTAAACACCTTCCTGTCATCAGAGAACCAGCCTGGAACCGTTTGACATATTACTTTCGACTAGCCCTCCCGCTCTCCCGCTTTTGGTCGACTTCAAGTCAGGGAATTCCTTTCACCAACGAGAGGAGAGGGGAGAAAGGAGAGAATGGGAGTTGTCAGTTCAGGGAACCCCTTACCGTCCGATCCCTCCGCCGGTCGAATTCAATCTTCTTCGCAATTAGAAATAGCTCGAACATAGTGCACAATACGATTCCAGCTGCCAGCGCTCTTTAACATCTCCCTGACAAGGTTGTCTGGAGAGAGCTCCCCTGTGTCTGCATAAAGCTGCTGACGAAAGCCGTCCCACCTCTCGCAAGAGAAAAAAGTGTGTGCAGCGCCGTCCGCCACTCTATTACAGAACACATAATCAGAAGATCGCGCCTTCCCAATCCTGTGCAGGTAAGACTGAAAACCTCCATGCCCGTTTAGAAGTTGGAGAAGGAAATAATCAAACCTCAATTACCATCATAGCCGGTTCGGAGGCGATGCGATAAGCAGAAGACACTCGCAAAACTCCCTGCTTCTGCACTTGACCAAGGCGCTTACGATGCACCTTCTTGTCAAGGGCATCAGCCCATACCTCCGCGCAATAGAGCAGAGCCGGCTGCGTTGCCCGCATAAGGAGATATTTCCTAGTAGATATAGGGCCCCCGATATTCGCCATTAGCCGACTCAAGTTCGCGACTCCAGCTGCTGCTTTGATTTGCTCGAAGAAGTTCATCTTCGAATCGATCATTAAACCAAGGTATTTAACCGCTGGTCTTGAATCCATAGTCAACTCGCCGATTGATATGGAACGCAGGGTCGGGATTGTCCTTTTGGTCAACAAGATGACTACTTCGGTTGAAACCGGGAGCAGTCATCCATCCGCTTATCCGTCTGCTTTGCGCCTGTTGGACAGTGCGTCCGACAACAAGTGCCGCAATGTCGTGGCATATCGTGCATATCGAGTCTCAGCAGACTATCATAAGAAGCATTCCAGAGGTCCGGCCCTAGGATGGATCCCTGTGCTACTCCCGACGTGATTTCCATCCTCCTTTGGCCCACTAACGTCTCTTTCAAATAATCCCTCAATATCCGCAAGAGATAGCTTAGCATGTGCAATGAGTTTTCTAGTGTGCCTAGAATATCTGTCCATCTTACGGAATTGAAAGCATTTCTGACATGAAGCGTTATGAAGGACACTAGCCGTCGAGATCGGCAGCTGTGTGCCTCGGCTGGATGAACCGCATCTACGACCTTCTTGTTCTGAACCCGAACTGCCTTGCGGATAATTCCCGGACAACGCGGATTGCTTCAGTGATTCTACTCCTGATGGGCTTTTCGAGCACTTTCCCGGCCGTGTCAAGCATACACAGCGGTCGGTATGCAGACGGCAACTCTTGGTTTTCTCTACCCTTGCTGATCAGCGCAAGTCCGCCCACTTTCCAGCGATAGGGAAAAATGCCTCGAGCAGCAATTCTGGCCGTTGGCGGAACAGGTCTGGCGCCTTCTTGTTTTTCATAGTGAGAACCGCTTCGTCGAGCTCTCTCATTGTGAAAAGTGGACAATCCTCGACGCTTTCCATACAGGATGTCTGGGAACAATACCCATACAATGCGATCCATATGGTTGGTACTTATTATGCAGGGCCTCCGCAGACCCCCGATTTTCCGGGTGACAAGATTATAGCCAAGTCCCCACGGGTCCTCATTCACCTCGTTGACAAGGTTCTACCAGCCACGAGCTTTGCGTTTATTTATAACGCTGCGGAGTCTCCTTTTGTCTTTATGGCGTATGCCTCCTCGTTGACGTGCAAACGTTTTGCCAAACGGTGGAGCTATGACACTCCTTCCGTAGGTCTGCAATTTCTGCCATCCACCAGTTCATAGAAGGCTTGTGGCGCCTGGAGCCCCTCCGAAGCATGGAAACCTCATACACCGTCGTTACCAGGTTCATCACTGAATTTACGATGGTGTCAGCTGTGACCAGAAACCGTTTGCCTCTGAGTCTGACTGAGACATGCCCCATTCAAGGGCCCTGGCATTAAAATCACCGCCTACCAGGATTCGTCCCTCCGTGCTCGAAACGTCGTCCTCCAGAATATCAAGCCGGAGCCAAAAGTCCGGCATCGTCTCGTTCGGTATCAGATAAATGCTAAAGGACGTTACCCCTAACGACAAAACAGACAAACCCGTTCCCTCGGCCTTCAGTAAAGACACGAAGTCTAACGTCGTTCCGAACTCAGATGGCAGCGGTACCCGATAAGTCGAGATGCCATCAGGATGGGTCCTTCTTTCGGTATTACTCGTTAATTAGCACTAGATCAGCATTTACTTGCGCATCGAACTGTGTTAGCGACTGGTTAGCCGTTCCACTCCGATGCATGTTAACTTGTAAAATTCAGATCATGCCGTTCGCACCGTAGCCCTTTCCAATTCTGCCTTGAAGATTGGACACCGTCCCGAACCCGCAGTGGTTGCGACGCTCACACCAGACGTGCGACGATCCCTGCAGAGAACGCAAATCTCGCTTTCATTGCAAGTTTTCGCTTGATGACCCACTTGGCCGCATCTCCGGCATGCTGTCCTCCTGTCCGGTCGCTTGCAAGCTGCTGACGTGTGTCCATAGTCCAAACACCGGTAGTACTTGGTGGATACCATCCACATTCACACCCTGCATACTATCCATCTAATTTTGATACTCCCACTGCTAAGGAGTTTCCTCGCATATTGCGCGGAGACTTCCACCACCGCGAGCTTTTGGCCTCGAACATTTACAGAGGCGATACCTATTCGGGCATTGGTTACCTCTGGACATTCACGCTTTATCGCCTCCTCCACTTCGACCTGACGTTTGATAACTAACATTAGGGGTCCGAGATATGACCCCAGATTACTGGTGGCCGCAGTAGTTCGCTCTACCGTGTTATACGCGGCACCAGTTTGGTACGAAGCACTAGCATATGAGAGTAATCTGAGCAGAGTAAACACGAGTTACTGCTTAGTGGCGCTAAGGATGTGCAACTCCTTTAGAACAATCTCAGCAAAAGCAGCGTGTGTCATTGCGGGAATAATTCCAAAGGACATTTTGGCAAGTGAAACACGCTGCCTGCATGCAAAAAGGAGAATGACTCTACCAGAAAAAGATACATATTATCGAAAGTCGGCAAGGTGGGGTCGCTTAAAAAGTAGCAGCAACGGTGGAACGGAAATAACCTCATAATAAGCCCCACATTGGGCGCATTTTCAATATATTCCGTAGGCAAACATTTTCAGAACCTTCAAGGCTCATCCACATGTTTGTCAACGTGAACGTGGGGATAGGATCTTTGACTTGGTCTGTGTAGGTTTTCTACCGTTTACCGCCGATTCGGTGTCGGTTTTTTGACGCAAGCCGGAGGGAATTTGCCGCAGCGCTTGCGACACATCCACATGTTTGTGAGCAATCTTTCCCGTTTGCTACAATGAGGATGTACTAAACTTCCTGGAAAGTGTGCGAGATGAAGTTTGTGAACGAACCTTGCCAACTTGGAACGAACTTAGCCGACGAGGAATCTTCTTTGTATATTGCAGTTTCAAGTGAGCTGCAACCTTGCACGTGCATAAGAGTTTATTTCAATCAAGCTTCCTATACAGGAATTTTGAAGCATTATCTGCTCACAGATTCCATAAGTGCAAGCAAGTTGTCAAGTCAGTTGTTGGTTGCAGGCAAATTGCACCTTTGTTGGCAAGTTACGATTGCAACGAGATTGCATTTCCGTGGACAAGTTGCAGTTGACTGACCAAGTTGAAGCAACAGCAGCTTGTATGCATATGTGCTATCTCGCGCCAACCAACAACTTGCTTGAAAACTTAGTATCACGTCTGTGGCTAGTGTAATGCAGTTGGAGGCAATGACGATGTTGGTACCCAAAATCAAAGTAAAAATTGGTTCAAGGTTTTGAGTTTTCGGCCAATAGCAAGTATCTGGAGGCGGCATTACACTATCTGATTTGTCAAGTTACAAAATGTCTTTCGACTAGATCTTTCTGTATTGCAAGAAAATCTAGACTTTCGGGGCATGGTTGAACATTATTTTGGTCAACAAAACTTGCTCCTGTTTATCACAATACAAGGCCATTACCACAACTGAAATTATAAGACATTTAATAATGGATGGTATTAAAATCAGCTGGTTTGACGATGAATGTAACCTAGCAAAGGCACGGAAGAATACTGCATACCGGGTTATGCTGCATTCTCAAAGGACGCGGGTACGCGCGGAGACTTATCACGAACCCTGGCGAGCGGAGAAGCGACTTCACAAATGGAAAAAGGAAGCTTGGGAGAACCAACAAGTCTGTGAACAGGAAAATTACAGGGAGCAACCGCACCAGGCGCGCAAGTTTTACCAACAAGTCAGCAGGATGAAGCTTTATAGATCTCGATACTCATCTTGCCGAGACAAAGAGGGAAATCTGATTTCCGACAGAATGGGCATATTGGAGCGATGGGTTGAGTACTTTAATGAGTTACTGAACAACCAGAACATCGGCGAGTTGGAGGTCCCGCCAACTGAAGACGATGGACAAATATAGCCACCACCAAGTATAAAAGAAACAGTCCGTGCAATTCATCGGCTTAAAAATCATAAGTCGTCAGGAGCCGATGGAATTACACGACCAATTACATCAAGTGGCTCATAAACTTGTGCTCAAAGTGTGGGACAGCGAATAAATGTCTGTCGACTGGCAAAAAGGCATTATCTGCCTGATATATAAAAAGGGAAATATCACACAATGCAGGCATCACGTTGCTGAGTACCATCTGTAAGATATTCTCCCCTATCTTGTTAGGCCAGATAGCCCCATACTCCCAGAACATCATCGGCCCATTCCAAAGAGGCTTCACTCCAGTCAAACCAGCAACAGATCAGATTTTCTTTCTACGACAAGCGATGGAAAAACTGTTGGAATATGGACATCAGTTGCACCATCTTTTCATCGACTTTAAAGCCTGCTATGATAGCATAGCCATGATAAAACTATACACGGCCATGAAAGAATTCGATATCCCGACGAAATTGATAACACTGACTAGGCTGACCCTGACTAGTGTGCGAGGCCAGATAAAAGCACTTTGAAGACCATTAGGCATCAACAACGATATAAGACAAGAGGATGCCCTATCATGCGTCCTCTTTAACCTGGCCCTCGAGAAAGTGATCCGTCATGCTGAGGTAAATGCGAAGGATACGATCCTATTTAAGTCCACCCAACTATTGGCTGGCCTATGCTGACGATATCGACATCATGGGAAGAACGACCCGAGACGTACAAACTGCCTTCATCCAGATCGAGCAGGCGGTGATTGGTGTGAGATCTTGGGCTGCACATCAATGGAGGCAAGACCAAATATATGGTGGCAACGTCAGCACCAAAAACCAACCAACCAACAACATCAAACCGCACTGGTCAAACACGAAGAAGAATAAGGATAGGAGAATACACCTTTGAGACCGTTGACAATTTCTCCTATCTAGGGTCGAAAATCACAACCGATAACAGCTACGATGGTGAAATCCGCGCACGGTTGTTGTCAGCCAACAGAGCCTATTTCAGCTTACAAAGACTGTTCCGCTCGAAACGTCTCACCATAGGGTCAAAGCTCTTACTGTACAAGACTATGATCTTGTCAGTCTGCATGTATTTCTCGGAGACTAGGGTCCTTAGCAAGAAGAATTGCGAACTCTTGGCGGCGTTCGAGAGAGGAATCCTCCGAACAATTTTGGGTCCCCTACATGAAGATGGACGATTCCGTAGCCTACATAACGACGAAATCTATGAACGATACCATGACCGTCAGGTTGTTGGAAAAACCCGGCTTAATAGGTTACTGTGAGCGGGCCACTTAATCCGTATGGATGAGGATGATCCAGTCGGCAAAGTCTATAAGGGCAATATCTATGGTAGAAAGAGAAGACGAGGTAGACCCTGCCTGAGATGGAACGATAGCGTAGAGCAGGACGCCAGAAAGCTTTTAGGGATACCGAATTGGTGGACCTCGGCGCAAAACCAGGATATCTGGAGCTCCTTATTAAGGCCCGCCTAGACCGGATACTGAATGTTGCGCCGTTGATGATGATGATTAAAATCAGCATCTTTAGCACATGGAAACATAATCTGGAACAATTGGGCGAGGTAGTACTTCAGAGATGGCCCCATCGACGGAGCAATCTTTGAAGCAGGAAGACATCGTTAGTCCATCCTAAACATATTTAGGTGAATAGCGTATAAATTCGCAGTTTCAATTGGGAATACTTGGAAGAGTTTATGAAACAAAAGCTATGCTGAGCAGCCATGATTAAGATGAAGTAGATGAAATCTTATATGGAGTATAATTAACCTTTAATAATGTGAGGAAAGAAAAGCTTCAAGTGGAAGTCTATATTATCTCATCTTTAGAGGATTGAATCTTATAGTTAAAGATAAGTCTGTCGCTGATGAACAGTACCCTTAGAAACTGATCAGTTATTAGGACTTCTTAATAATTTTATCAGTAATTATGCCAAACATTCTTTCATTTCTATGAAACGATGGATAGTTTCTCCCTTTGTTAGTAAAGCATTCATTTTAAATTGACCCTCTAACCTTCCATCAATTTGTTACTTTCTGCAACGTAAATCATTTAATCTGTATCGCTAATTGATCTCTTACTCTTCCAGGCCTTAGTTCCAATTCTGATCGCAGCTTTACTGAACGTGTTGCAAGACGTGTGCAGTACCGGCTATGCCTCTCCGGAATGTGAAAATCCCTTCATTCAGCAAGCACCTGTAGAAGGTATGATACTGTAGAGTTTATACATGTTAGTATACTTAGATACGTGCATGCAGTGTGCTTATGGAATACTACGTATAGAAGTTCCAAATAACTGGGGTCATGTACGTTGAAATATAATCACCTTGAAGAAGCTACAGGAACGAATTAATGCTGCATAATAACGGTAGGATTGATTTGGCTTGCTTAACGATAGTATGTTCCTAATGTTTTTGAGGTCCTATTCACTTTGAAGTACATAGCCTATCATCACTTTGACACAGCACACAGGAGGAGCATAGTAGCTTAATCCCCTGAAGGTATAAATCATGACCTCCATCTGCGCAGTATTTAACCCACTTCAGGTGCAATTCAATATTTCAAGGAAGCGCCTCACGATTACGACAAACGATGCGGAAGCATTCACTGATGAATGTTACCTCGTACCTGGACTGACGAGGTATAGCCGCCGGTCATTGCACGTGAGTGCTAGAAAGTTGATAGTGGACAGGATTTAATCTTTCAATTTGTCTGAATATTCGTAGATATCTCCTTAGGCAGGTACTAGATATTTTCTTGGCAATCTGGACCAAGAACTTTCCTTATTTCAAGAAAATGAGCATCTGCAACCGAATGAAGAAGAAGAGAAGAAGAATACCATGAAGAATATAGGTTGACGTAAATAGATCCAACTTATATTTAAATGCCCAAAATCCAAATTTACTGGAAACACAATAACTAACTGTCGACCTCTGCGAAGGGTAGTTCAGAAATGTCCGCACTACGTGTACTCCGAGAGGGAATACGGAAAATAATATCAGCGTTGCAGCAGTCTATCAGGCAGCAGAGTTTGAAAAGGGTACACTTATCACCGAAGATGCGGCGTTGGTGCAGGAAAGGGAGAGAGGGTGCGGAATCATGACGGACAGTCCACCTGGAGAAGGTTCTTTTTAAAAAAAGAGCGTCCGGGTGAATTTACGTTGTACAGCTTAAAGAGCACGACAAACGAAAGCGAAGATTACACCCAGGTGTTAAATGGAGGTCTGTAGTGAAAGGGATTGTCCGCCAAGAGAGCAGGGAAAGAATGTTGGAGGGTGATTAGCACATCCAGTGGCATTTGCTAATATCCAGGGTCAGCTTGTTAACCGAGCACCAATGGACGAAAGTGTCAAGGTTGTACTTCAAGAGAGCACACTCCAGCGGAGACGAATCAGAGGCAAATAATTTAAAGTCGTCAGTGTACAGGAAGGTCATTGATGAAAAACAGCAATAGTAAGGGGCCAAGTATGGAACCTTGAGGAGCCTCAGAGGAGGGAGAGAAGAAATGTAATGCGTGTCTATCAATAGATACTTTGCAGGAACGGTATGAGACATAGGAGGAAAGCCAAAAGATGATTAAGAGGGGAAAAGTTGAACAGAGAAAGTTTGGACAGGAAGACATTGTGGCCAATGGTATCAAAGGCTCTGATGAAACCGGTATAAATAGCGTGTACTTTCGGTCCTTCCGTAAACAACACTCTTACAAACGCTGACATGAGAAGAAACAGCCTGTCAGATGATCTTGCACATTTCGCTTGTCATGCTATCTTAGCCAGGTAGCTTCTGAGACCTGGGTCTGACCGCGTTCTTTTCGATCGCACAAAATGCAAAAGAGGAATTTCTGCATTCCCCCTTTCAGTGCAATCGCGAGGACCCACCGAAAGCACGGATCTCGGAAACACCTCATATAGCAAAGCATAAACACTATTACGTCATGTTAGTTTAGGCTTCCTTTTCACCTTAACGCCAGCTTCGTCGTGACTTCATTCCCCTTTACATATCTGGTAGACCCTTCCCAAAGGGTGATCGCTATGTTCGTCGACGAAACATCTGCAGCCTTCTGCCTTCAACTGTCTCAACAACTCTTGATACCACGATACACCTCACCTATAAACGAGCCTCCATTGGCCAACATTAATAAAGGAGTTAAACCTTTTTCAGGTGACGGAATCCGCTTCGCTGATTGCGAAGGGCATTCGTACACCATGTGACATGCTTCAGGGTCCTCCATTTGGCGTTCCTTAGGATATCATAATTCCCTGAAACCATCTACTCATTCAATAATTCAACTCCCTCATGCACTAACAGAAGCACATACTGATAGAGGTGAAGGCGGCCGATTAACTCGTCTATCCGAGCAATATATTCCGACGCATCGGCACAAGTGGTAGAAATGTGGTCATTAACATTACACTCATTCGTGATTGGCAAACGTTTTTTTTTGCAATATTTACACACGAAACTTGAATGTCACTGACACCCCTTGTGCTCTGAAGTGAATAAACGGCTGAGGCAGGGGACATATTAAAACCTTAATAATTTTAGACAATACCTCTCCCCTTGCTAGCACGGTAGCAAGTTGAGCGCTGGGTAACGTTGCTGTACTACATAAGGGACAATGTTTTTGGGCCAAATCCTAAGATAAATGCGGCTCCGCCATAAAGACAACTACCTCATCCAGGTGTGTGATATGCTGGCGAAATATACTGCAGGCGGATAGTGCGCTCATTAGTGAGACTTTCAACACAGACATAATCTAAACGCGTTTCTTTCTAGATCATGTGAGCCGACCCCTTAGCAGTGAACACCTACATGTCTGCCGCTAAGTCCGTGATGCAGCCTTTAACTGCCTAGGGTTCCTATAACATCGCGACTCTAATGCTATGCTAGCGCAAGTGCTGGACGAGATCCCGCCTCAAAGCTCTAGCGTAGTTCAATTGCAGCAGTCCGAGCGACATTGCACTTAATGCCGGACGTTAACCCTAGCCACCTTTACGGTGTAAGCAGAGTCCAGAATTGAGCATATGCTCGGAAGTCACCGGAATGAACAATTGGGGCAGAGCAAATCGTTACTGCAGGAAGAAGTGACATGAGCCTGAGGAACGAACGCAGACATGGTCCTCAGTGCGGTATTCGCAAACCTGTGATATAATCCCAAACAACAAAAATACCCAGGGAACACGTCATATAACGAGACCCTGTAACTGAACTACTTGACGCACACTCTTCCGGTTGACATTGGTTTATTTGTTAATATTAATTAGATATGATTATATGTACCATTGTGCGGAAATTTACATTTGCTTGAGAAATATTTGAAAAACTTATTTCAAGCACGTGGGGGTTTAAATTAAAGAGCGAACTTAAATTTTCTACTCGATGCCAAAAGTTGACTCCATGGCCAACTGAAAATTTGAATATGTCATTTTATGGTCATCTACTCAAGCTTTTCCATCGGTCTTGTGATCGCCCATTCTGCGCCACAGCAGAACCCACGAGGGTGCTACTTGCTCGTGGTCGACTAGCGGACGTCAAAAGGTACCGGACGCACAAACTTTCTTCCAGTGGCGTCTGGTTCTTCAGTCTGTGTAAGGAGTCCGCCTTGTGCTTGCCACTAACGTTCAAACTGAGCGCGTATTTACCACGCTCATGGACCCCATGGGGCCATGGTGGCTTTCTGGTGGCGTCAGTCCCCATAGCAAGCCCCCGTAGGTTGCCGGGTAGTCCCAGGTTCTCCCCGAACATCAAATCAGCAGGACTGCCATCAAATTCCTGGCGCACTGTAAGGGAGCCAAGCAGATCGAAAGGTAAGAGTCGCGCGCCATAATAGCTGCTTTTAGCATCCGTCCGACCCCATTGGACTGCGGGTGGTATGCGGCTATCCACTGACGCTTGGGGCATTTACTGGTTTGTGATGATTACGGCTGGAATACCAGAAGCGAAATCCACTCTCGACACAGGTCCTCAGCACATGAATGCACTGTAATGTCTTTAGTATCTAGTCCAGTCTTTGGTATTGCCTGAGACCAATGTACAAACCAATAAATAATTGTGAGACAATAATTGTAACCTTACGAGCCTCTCAAAAGACCTTCAATATCGAGTTGTGTGGCATGGAAGCACTTTGTCGACTTCGAAAGTACACCTACTTCCTTCCTAGCGTGCCTAGTGACTTTACACTTTTAGCATAGGATGCACCCGGTGCCTCAAGAACTTATGTCCTGCTTCATGAACGGCCAAAAATATTTCCCGGAGACTAACCGGTTCGATGGGCAAGATCGTGTCCCAACTGAAACACTTCCTTACAGAAAGCGGCCGGAATATATCCCCAAGATCCCTTTTCAGAGATCTCGTAGCAGATAGAGGAATAAGCCGAAGATGTGGAATTCCTTAAAGCTGTATTTGGAGTCCTAATGCAGGCTATAAATAACTGCGTCATCCTTCTGAGCCAAAGCGATTGACGAAAAATCAACTGAAGCTCAAACGTTGATTTCGGACATCTGCGAGTAAGTGTCAGCGACGAAATTCTCTTTCCCGGGCACATGTTGAATGCCCAATGTAAACTGGCTGATTGAAGTAGGCTAAATGCTGAAATTGGCGAAAGGATGCTTTGTCGAGCTTTTGCATTAAGATAAAAGTCAGAGGCTTATGGTCCATGAACACGGTGCACAGCCTGCATTCAACGGAAGTATTTTATGCTCAGATACGCGGCACTATAATTCTGTTCAGCGGGATTCAACCGCTTTGATAAGAAATTCAACGGTTTAGAGTTTCGGTTCACCGTCTGATAAAGAGCAGCGTCTACTGTGATGTCTGAGACATCGACGAATACGACTAATATTTGTTCGAGCACTTTTCACTCAACAGCGAGATTACGAGGTGGTGAAGGACCCACTTTTGAGAAGATTGGGAAGCTGGTAGTGGAGATGTGGTGCTGAACATCATACTTAACTGGCTGAGATATGACACATTTGGGAGTAGTGTTGCGAAATTTTTCTAGACGTGCGGAGATTTGTGGATCAGCAACGCCTTCAAAAATGTTGGAAACAGTGTTGTTTGCCCAGGTTCCCTGATGACAGCAGAGAGATAGTTGGGTGTATCAAAGACATATGTTGCATACCCACCAACAGTCCGTTGTGACGCGGGAACTCTGCGCTTGATACGTGGACACTGATGTCAGCTAAAATGAAGCGCCTAGGAAAAGTCTTATGCAAGCCAAGACTCACAAGTGATGAGCGTGGAGTTCGCTGCTGCTAATTTCAGCCGGTGAGGAAAAACCTCGAGTTTTGGTCTCGGAATGGGGAGGACCATGACCTCCGCGCCCGTGTCTATTAGATACTTGCGCCCACATGTTGGTAAGCTTCAGATAGACGACGCGATTCCCCCAGCGAATTCATTTTTAAGCCTTTGTATGAAACAAAAGCGTATTAGAATCGATTCGATCTCCGTCTATCCGTCTGTCTGCCATACCAAATTTATTCGGAAACGGCTGAATCGATCGTCACGAAATGTGGTAATAACGTGTGATCTGTAAATCCTTTTACATATAGCAAGTGGTGCCATTTTGTGTTAAGTTTAAGGGACCGGCCTCCCATACATGCAAAAAGGGGTTGCAAAATGCTAGATTAGTAATTTTCGAATGCAGTTACGTATTTGATATTGGGTGAAACCTAGGGAAGTGAGGGCTTTAAATATGATCCCGAAAAAGTATAGCAGGTCCCGTTCTCAGAACCTATCCAACTGAAAAATCTAAACGAAATCCAGGCCTAAAAATACATCACGTTCCGATATTTGCACAAATAAAGTTAATAAAGGGAATTTCTTGCGAAATTTTGACAGAAATCCCCCTTAAGTCCATGCTAGAAGTACAAAATTTAGGATTGGTATAAGGGATAACATAAGGTATACTTCGATCAATCCTATTATTATTAACAAACTATTATCAACTGAGTTATAGATGGTAAAACTTTTCCATTTTATGTAAATTTCGTGTATTCTAAAACGTGTATGACCTCATTTTAATCAAACTGTGATTTCTCTAATTGACAGTGGAATTATGATTGCCGCATTTAGACCAGGAATTGCTTGTTACAACGTTGCACGACCACTGACTGGTTTCTCTGCATGGAACACTCGTGGCTGTGATTTCGATGCAAGCCAAATAATTCACTCCAGTTGCACTTTTGTCAAACTATGAATTGCTGTATTGTTTGCCGTGCGTGAAATGTATCAAGTCAACCCCGCATTTCTTCGAATTCACTGTTCACGACTGAGTCCCTTTTTCACAATCGTAAATAACAATTTGGTCGTCTTCCTTCTAAGCGTTTGAAGGGTCCAACGATGAGTAACGCGGAAGTACAAATTGCCGAAATCAACTTTAATGATCAAAATGATTTATATATATCGATACTATCTACGAACAAACTCCATTGCTAGGCAAATACGAAAAAATCCACTAATTGCCGGTTTGAAGATAGAAACTCTATTTTATTATTTTTTTCATTGATTAGTCAAAACCACCGAACAGCGTGTTCTTTCTACGATGGTTGGAACAGAAGAGACCGGTTAGTTTTCCATGCGGTCCCTTCGCTGCCAACCAACGGAACTTTTTCACCGCTGGCTCTCCCCTCGCGTGGCGAGTTCGAATAAGCCACGGAGAGCGCCGACGGCGTCATCTATCCGCTCGCATTAACAACATTCGAAATAAATTTCGAATCTTGCCAAATCATCATCAGATCAATTCGTCAATACCACAACAAAGTGAGCTCGTATGCATGGGGAGTTGCAAAGAAACCTTTTTTTTTTTAGTTTTTTAATCATTTCGATATCCATAGACCATGTGTATCCATATATATGTATATGCTAATGAAGTTTGCGGGTAGTATCTAATTCAAATTGATACTCTTGTATGCTAGTAAACCAGCGGTATTTAATATGCGGCCATGAGAGAATTCTTTTATCCCAATGAAATTGATAAGACTGACTAGGCTGACTCTGATCAATGTGCGAAGCCAGATAAAAATGTCAGGACCACTCTCAAGATTACTCACCATCAAGAACGGTCTAAGACAAGGGGATGCACTATCTTTAACCTGGCCCTCGAGAAAGTGATTTGCGATGCCGACGTAAATGCGAGAGGCACCATCCTCTTCAAATCCACCCAACTGTTGCCGTTCGCTGACGATATTGACACCATGGGAAGAACAACCTAGATGTACAGTCTACATTCATCTAGGTCGAGCAGGCGACGCGAGATTTTGGGCTGCACGTTAATGAAGGCACGACGAAGTACATGGTGGCAACGTCAGCGCCGAAACCAAAACCAAAAGAACGAACAACATTGAATCGCACTGGTCAAACGAAAACAATGAAGATAGACTACAACTTTGAGATCGTTGAAAATTTCTCCTACCTAGAGTCGAAAATCACAACCGATAACAGCTACGACGATGAAATCCGCACACGGCTGTTGGTAGCCAAAAAAGCCTATTTCAGCTTACAAAATCTATTATATTTCGCTCGAAACGTCTCACCATAGGGTAAAAGCTCTTACTGTACAAGACAATGATCTTGCCAGTCGTCATGTATTCCTCGGAGAGGTACTTAGCAAGAAAAATGGTGAACTCTTGGCGTTCGAAAGAAAAATCTTGCGAAAAATTTTTGGCTCCTACATGAGGATTGACGATTCCGTTTTCTACATAACGACGAAATCTATGAGCAATCCATGACCATCAGGTTGTGGATAAAATCCGGCTCAATAGGTTACGGTGGGCTGGTCACTTAATCCGTATGGATGAGGATGATCTAATCCAGAAAGTCTATAAGGGCAGTATCTATGGTAGAAAAGAAGACGAGGCAGACCCTGGCTGAGATGAAACGATGGCGTAGATCAGGACGCTTTTAGGGATATCGAATTGGTGGACCTCGGCGTCAAACCGGAGTGTCTCGAGTTCGATATTAAGGCAGGCCTAGACCGAATACCGGTTGTGGCGCCGTTGATGATGATAGTTTAATATTCGTACTGTACATATATGTGAATAAGGAAGAACTAAATCGGAAATATGCGTACGATCAATTTATATACGTGCATGGATATGTGCTGTGTTCGGTAATAGGCATTGTTTGTTTGTACAGGGTAAGCATAATAGCTATCTCTATAATATACAGCTCTAAAGAACCGCCTTCGGCACACGCTAGTATGACCTGGATGCCTTCCAGCAGTAGGTGAAGGCAGACGACTTCAGTAGCTCCGATCCAACTTTAACCCCCCCAAGCTGCCTTTTCTCCCGAAATAGCTAGCTAGGGTGCTCTCCTTTTTATCACGGCCAACTGTTTAAGCTTTTCCAGTAGCTTCGTGGCTGCGCGCTCTTTTTCCGGCCACTGGTATTGCTTTGCCACAATGGCTCGAGATCCCAACTTCCAGGTTACTGCTATTTTTAAACCATTTTCGAAGATCTTTTTCTACCATTCTCTTTTTCTCCTTCTCGGGCATCCCTAAGCCCATTCTCCAAAGTTTAAGCGGGTTCACAGTGTATAGCCACCTCGCGCATTACCACCTGCGCCCGACCTTGGGTGAACCCCTTATTCTGGCTTTTCACAATAACCAACCATAGTTAGACCTGTCTTAGCAGCCTAGATAAGCCAGAGGCAACACTAACTGCAATTAGCACCGCTACACCCTGGACCACCCTCTTTTTCTTGGCAGCGTCTCAGTCTGGCTCAGCCGCTTTTTTCAAGTCGATTAAATGAACTTAGCCTTCATCATTGGACGCCTCCGCCTCCCTCTCGCTTGACGACCCCCACACCTATTTGCTGGCTCCTAGTGGACCCAGCATCCAGTTCGCCATAACTTACCTTAAACAACACAATTTTATCTATCGTGGCTTAATTGTAACAATCGGCTCCGAGAATGTTGTTAAAGTATCCAATTAGGTTTAATTTGATAGAGTGGTAGCAAATTTCCTTTTAAACAGACGTCGTCGTTATTTTGTTGCGTTAAGGATCAACTACCAATGGTGTCCATAATGTAATGTCTGCAAGCACTTCCTCTATAATTGTCCCATGTATGACACCTTTATAATTCCATGGATTTTTGTTCTGTGCTTCTGCTTCATCAGATCCAAATTCAAAGATTACTGGGTTCGAAGCATCTTTCGAAATTATTTACGAGGCATTGTTTAGAGAGTGTGGTATTAGTTAGGAGCTCGAACTAAGATAAGAAGTCAATTGAGCCCGTTCGTCACAATAAATGTCTTCTGCGATTTAGTGGCAAGATAGGATTAACGTGGTAGAGCAAAGTATAATAGCTGAAGATATTACGAAAATAAATTTAATTATGTAATGTTTGATTTAGTTTAGGCGAAAGAACTATACGCGTGGATATATGTACAATAAATATAAATGTTGACCAGTGGAAGGTGCTTTTTACCTTCATTGGAGATGGGCAATGGGGCAATTGGAGATTATTATTATTATTTTGTTAAGGGAAAGTCGCACCGCGTCCTTGAAGAACTATTGTGCCCCTTTTACTGGTTATAGTGTACCTGTTGATCATAGTATCTCAAGCAGGCCTGTAACCGTTAGGAACTTTAGTATGTTCCCCACTTCCAGAAGTTTCAGCTTTGCATCTGGTATTAAGTGTTCTCCCAGATGTATCGACCTACTTTGCACAAATGCTGGACACTGTCCCAGGACGTGCATAGAGGTTTCGTCCTCCTCCTCACAGAACCTGCAGGCAGTGTCCGTAGATATCCCTAGCTTCCCTAGGTGGTAGTTCAGCCGACAATGACCAGTGAGAATTCCCACTATGATTCGGAGGTTCTTTTTGGTGAGGTTTAAGCAATCCTTTGTGCGCATGGGTTCGTATCCCCCAATAAGCACCCTGGACTGCTCCATCCCTGGTAGGCCCGCCCAATATAGTTCCCTCAACCGTTTTTCTTCGTTTCTTAGATTCATAGCCATGAAACCGTTTCCGATTCCACAGAAGGGTTCTGGCCCGTATAAAGGCATCCCTGCTCCCTTCTTGGCTAGTTCATCCGCTGCCTCATTGCCTTCCAGCCCAGCATGGCCTGGAACCCAAAGTATCCAGACCTTGTTGGACGAGCCGAGTGTATTCAGTCTCTCAAGGCATTCCCATACCAGTTTAAAGTTCACCTGGTTGGACCTAAGTGCCTTGATCGCTGCTTGGCTATCGGTGAGAATAGTTATGTTCTGCCCCCTGTAGTTCCTTTGCAGATTAAAGGAGGCACATTTGTCTATGGCGTAGATTTCCGCCTGGAATATGCTAGTGTACCTGCCCATTGACTCAAAGTACATTTTCCTTGGACCAATGACACCGGCACCCGCTCCCTCTGCTGTGAGGGATCCGTCAGTGTACCAAGTAATCAGTTGCTGGTTTAAGCCGTATGTCACAGCCACGCTTTCCCAGTTTGTCTTGTTACTCCAACGTGTTTCAAACTTCTTATCGAAGTGAAACCTCGTTGTCATGTTGTCCCTCGGTATCAGTAATTCGGGATACCGCCTAGAAAGGATATCAATCTTCCTTCGATTTAGGCAGCTCCCCGCCTCCGCCAATTGGAGATGGGGCAATGGGTAATTTCCCAAGCTTAACTTGAATATCTCTATTTTTCCTGTTGTTTATATTATTTCAATAATTATTTTCCACAGAGGCTTCTTTCTTCGCCCTGCCGTTCCTGCATTATATGCTCTCCCAATAATTTTTAGGAGAAATCGACAAACCTCTCTCCATTATAAATATTTCTCTTGTAATTTGAATGAAAGCCTTCTATGGTTATAAAGCACAGGTTCCGATAATCATTTGAATATTCGGTTGCCAGCGTTGCCAGCGTGGCATCCATTCAGTCCAAGCGAACACTTCAAAAAGCGACTATGACTTCACCTTCCAAACAAAGACATCACAACTTCTACCTTTTTATCACCTGACCATTGAACTTTTTCTAGTCCAATAGAATGAAAATGTTTCCATTATGAAACCAGCGGAATCTCTACCTTCACACTTTCGATCCTATTAAACCTCAATTCCACCTCCATTCCCTAGCATTCCCGTTGTCGCTTGAAACCTTAAACAACATAAGTGTGGGCAGTCATGAGGGAAAACAATTTCAATGTCATATCAACGGATCGAATCTTACAGTAGTCAAGCTCTTGGTTATTTTTCACGGATTACAAAGATTTATGTTTAACAGCTTCGGACATATCTGGTTTCCTTGTGGAACTCTATACGTTCATTTATCCACAAGACGTTTTATTCTCTACAATTTCTTCTGCATGGCTTCATTGTTTCTTTGGCTTTTTTCTTGCCTCCAGCGCAGACTTGCGTTTGGTGACAATGTTGCTTTTCGTTTCTTCATTCAAGATAAGACTTTCGAGTAACGATTCTTTTTTTGGTTGCATAAAAACTACATCGTAGTAGGCACGGATGTAAATAGTACTGAAAAGATTTAATTGGAGTCTTTGAAAGATGATTACACCAAAGAGACCAACTACGAACTAAATGAATCTTCCCTTATTATTGTTTCGCCAGCACATTTGATACAACAAACTTTCTTCCAATTCTCCTTCAGGTTAACTTTCTACTTTCCCCGCGGATTGCAAACTTTGCTCGGTTTTTCTCAATTCTGAATAATAACATAGGTTTTGGGGGTTTAATGTCAGCGACATTTGGACACACAACCTTAACACTAGTGCAACTACTACGCCATCTTTGTTACGCTTCAATATTACCATCATCATCATCATCAACGGCGCAACAACTAGTATCCGGTCTAGGCCTGCCTTAATAAGCAACTCCAGACATTCCGGTTTTAGGCCGAGGTCCACCCATTCGATATCCCTAAAAGCTCTTTGGCGTTCTGACCTACGCCACCGCTCCATCTCAGGCAGGGTCTGCCTCGTCTTCTTTTTCTACCATAGATATTGCCCTTATAGACTTTTCGGGTGGAATCATCCTCATCCATACGGATTAACTGATCCGCCCACCGTAACTCATTGAGCCGGATTTCATCCACAAACTGACGGTCGTGGTATCGCCCATAGACTTCGTCGTTATATAGGGTACGGAACCATCCATCCTCATGTAGGGGGCCCAAAGTTGTTCGGAGGATTCTTCTCTCGAACGCGGCTGCTAAGAACCCAAGTTCTCCGAGGAATCCATGAGGACTGACAAGATCATTGTCTTGTACAGTAAGAGTTTTGACCCTACGGTGAGACGTTTCGTGCGAAACAGTTTTTGTAAGCTGAAATAATCTCTGTTGGCAACCAACAACCGTGGGCGCATTTCATCGTCTTGCTGTTATCGGTTGCGATTTTCTAACCTAGATAGGAAAAATTATCAACGGTCTCAAAGTTGTATTCTCCTATTTTTATTCTTCCCGTTTGACCAGTGCGGTTTGATGTTGTTCGTTGGTTGGTTTTTGGTGCTGACGTTGCCACCATATACATCAATGAGATGTGCAGCCCAAGATCTCGCATCAATCGCGCCTGCTCGATGTGGGTGATGGCAGTTTGTACGTCTCGGGTCCAGTCGATATCGTCAGCATAGGCCAACAGTTGGGTGGGCTGAAAGAGGCTCGTACCCCTCGCATTTACCACAGCATCACGGATCACTTTCTCTAGGCCTAGGTTAAAGAAGACACATGATAGGGCATCCCCTTGTCGTAGACCGTTTGTTGATGTCGAATGGTCTTGCGACTGATCCTGCTGCTTTTATCTGGCCTCGCACATTGCTCAGGGTCAGTGTAGTCAGTCTTATTAATTTCGTCGGGATACCGAATTTTCTCATGACCGTGTACAGTTTTACCCAGGCTATGCGATCATAGCCGGCTTTAAAGTTGATGAAAAGGTGGTGCAACTGATAACCATATCCCAAAAGCTTTTCCATTGCGTGCCGCAAAGAGAAAATCTGATCTGTTGCTGATTTGACTGGAGTGAAGCCTCTTTGGTATGGGCCAATGATGTTCTGGGCGTATGGGACTATCAACACCTATCAAGAAAGGGGAGAATATCCTGGCCCCGATGGGCTTCCTAATCTCTTCCTCCTTAACTGTAGAAAACACATTTCCCTTCCCCTGTGTATAATTACAACAAAAGTCTAGACGAATGCTACTTTCCCCGTCTCTGGAAAGAGGCCCTTAGCATTCCTATCCTCAAGAGCGGAGACTCTACCCTTGCTGTGAACTACCGCCCCATTTCCCTTCTCTCCTCTTGCTCCAAAATCCTAGAAAGATACGTCAACGACTGGTTGACCGCGCACTTCTGTCACCTCATTGTCAAAGAGCAGCATGGTTTCGTGAAACATAGATCAACGGCTTCAAATCTTCTGGTCTTTACCAACTTTGTTGCTAAACGCTTGAATTCACGACAGGAGGTACATGCTGTTTATACTGATTTCTCCAAAGCCTTTGACACCGTTGACCATAACATTCTCCTCTCTAAACTTTCTTCGCTAGACTTCCCTCCCTCAATCATCTCCTGGCTTTCCTCCTATCTCTCATACCGTTCCTGCAAGGTTTCTTTTCATGGTCACTCATCTGGTTCCTTCTCTCCTTCCTCTGGTGTTCCCCAAGGCTCTACACTTGGCCCCCTACTCTTCCTGTTTTTTTATCAATGACCTCGCCTCCATCCTCACCTGTCCGTATTTGCTTTACGCAGACGACCTTAAATTGTTTGCCACTGTTTCGTCTCCATTGGACTGTGCTCTCTTACAATCCAACCTTGATAATTTAGCCCGTTGGTGTTCGGTCAACAAGCTAACACTGAATGTCAACAAATGCCACTGGATGCGCTATTTCCTTAAACCCTCCCCATCATCCTTTTCCTATTCGGTCAGTGGTCAACCCCTTTCACTACTGACCTCCTTAAAAGACCTGGGTGTAATATTCGACGATAAACTTCGTTTCAATTTCCACTTCGTTGATATCATCAATAGAGCTTCCAAAATGTCTGGTTTTATTCTACGTTCCTCGTCCGACTTTACCTCAATCCAGCCCTCCTTAACACTCTTCAATTCCCTTGTCAAAAACATCCTCGAATATTGTTGTGTAGTCTGGTCCCCCTACCGCATCCGTGACGGCCGCGCTCTTGAAGCTGTACAACGCAAATTCACCCGGACCTCTCTAGCTTTAAGCGCAAAATATGCCATTTACTTGCTAATATAAATAAATAAATAGATGATACACAACAAGGTGATACCTCTATAATTGCTGCACTATGTAATATCTCCCTTTTTATGTATGAGACATGAGATAATGCCTCTTTGCCAGTCGTCAGGCATTGATTCGCTATCCCATACCTTGAGCACAAGTTGATGAACCACTTGATGTAATTGGTCGTCTCCATATTTAACCAATTCGGCTGTAATTCCATCGGCTCCTGGCAACTTATCATTTTTAAGCCGATGAATTGCACTGACTCCTTCTTCTATACTTGGTAGTGGCAGTATTTATCGGTCGTCTTCAGTTGGCAAGATCTCCAACTCGACGATGTTCTGGTTGTTCAGTGATTTATCAAAGTTCTCAACCCATTGCTCCAATATGCCCATTCTGTCGGAAATCAGATTTCCCTATTTGTCTCGGCAGGATGAGCATCGTGATGTGTAAGGCTTCATCCTGCTGACTTGTTGGTAAAACTTGCGCGCCTGGTACGGTTGCTGCCTGTACTTTTCGAGTTCATAGACCAGTTGGTTCTGCCAGGCTTTCTTTTTCCGTCTGTGAAGTCGCTTCTCCGCTCGCCGGAGTCCGTAATAAGTCTCCGCGCGTGCCCGCGTCCTTTGAGAATGCAACATTACTCGGTATGCTGCATTCTTCCATTCCGTTGCTAGCTTACATTCATCGTCAAACCAGCCTTTCCAACTTTTTGTGTGACTGGAGCCAAGTATGTTTGTGGCCGTATTTATGATAACATTCTTCAGGTTATTGTGAAGATCCTTTGTTGATGCTTCATCTGCAGGATCTTTGTTGACTGCGGTTATTGCAACATCCATTTCCCTCTTATAGGCGTTGCTGACGACTGTATTGTGGGTGGCTTCAGCGTTAACTCTGACCCGATTGACAGAGGGGATTCTGGGTGGAGATTCGTAGAAGGTATCCTTCTCCAGCTCTGCAGTCTCCTCTGTAGGGGCATGAACGTTAATGAGGCTTATATTTTTAGCGCAGAGTGTATAGCCGTTCGTTTATGTTTTCAAAGCCGAACTACTCCCCCCGCCTACTCCGAACGCATGGTTTACTGAATGGCCACTGTAATATATGGTGTAGCGACTCTTCTCCAGGAAAGCGGTCCCTGTCCAACGCATCTCTTGTAACGCTGTTATATCAGTTCTATATTGGGACAGGTCTACATCTCTGTACAGGGAACGCACATTCCATGAGAAAATGCACAAATTGTTATTCATTTGTCATTGCCGGGTTCGTCGTTGTGCTATCCGTCCAGTCCGAGGTTTCTTCCGTGGCTTCGTAACAAATTGTTTTCCGAATAGGATCGTCAGTCCTACCCAACCCCCAACCTGGAGGACCAGTTGGTAGAATTTGTCCCGTTTTTAGGCGCGGAAGACTCGCCATCATCCTTCTCCGTCTGCAGCTTTTCATTAAGAAAGAGCTCCCAGCGGTCACCACGTGGAAGTGAACACAGGGTTTGGTAGTAGAGCTGTTGGTGTTGGTTCAGCAGGCGTTTCCCAGGTTTTGGAGGGGGGGGGTACCAATCCACGTTTCGCCATGAGACCTATACTACCCTTTGACCGCCAAATTGATTATCCTCTCTAAAAAGGGTGATCCAACATTCAACGATATTCTCAGGAATGTCAAATCTGATCCAGGACAGGCATCAGCTGAATCAAATGTTCCTAACAAGGGGGCTTGAAGCTAAATTCCTTAAGAGACGAGTATGGACCATATTGATGAAGTCTTCTAAGTAGCTGCAGTGATTATTAGCAGTGACCTTTATTGCGAGGTGGCAATATGAGCGTGTGGAAATCAAGCCATCCAAGAAGTGATGGAGTTTCCTTAAGTTGGACTCGTCCAGGGAAAAATAATTGGTATTTACATATACAGTTGCCTTGTTCCACAAGCGCGAGGACGGCACCATACTCGGAAACTCTAAGTATGCTAGTTTCGGATGAGGTCGTGATTGCTTAATGTGAACACTTGCCGTATAGGCATGATCCCATAGTGCTCTTCAAACAACCAGAGCCCCGGTGTAACTGGCACAATGGTACCAGTTTATACTGAGTGTAAGCTCAGCATTCATACTAGTGGATGCAAGGCATATCTAACACCTTCGCCGCCACTAAGGGCAATGACGCCTGAGTTGTGCAGCCCAGCTCCACCCTGGAGCCAATGTGGAGCTCTTCCTACCATATGAGTGCAGCAATAACCACCATAAAGCTCCCACAGGGAGGCCAACCGCAAATAACTGGGCCAAGAGCATATCCCCCATGTATTCTTCTGGAACATATGCTCTCAATGGCCACCTCGATTCCAATGGTGTCAGATAATCTCCGGGCAAGAACCACTTCAAATGAGCTTCCTGCCGAATTGGGTTTGATCGCCATCCTCGAGTATGTGGGGATGACACTTGCGAATTTTGGACGCAAAATATCAAAACAATAATATCATTGCGCATGATTTCAGCTAGTGGGCTGTGCATTGTTACAGTTCACGAAAGCAGCATGATGAGACCATGCAATGGTGCCATACCTATCTTCGGCGGTCAAACCGCCGTTGGACCGAAAAAATCGCGAAGTGGCAAGCTGTATGCTTCGAGTAAGAAGGATTTGCCAACGATTCATATGAAAACTAGACTCCGAAAAGAACGGGAAGTGTACATGAAGCTCCAAGGTAGTCTTAACCTGAGTTGCACCCAAGCTCTTCTCGATATAGTGAGAGTGCTGTTTCCCCCCATAAAAGGGAGCGCAAAAAGTATCAGCAAGCGTTTGACGTCTGTAACTAAGGAGTATCTTGTGGGGGGAATCAATGATAATAAAGCTGCCAGTTTTAATGCTGCTTTCAATAGAGCCCTTTAACTCGCTGACAAACCCGACAATACTCATTAGCATATTCGAGGCATACTTGACAGAAGGAGTTTTCTCCGCTCGGTGAAAGAGGCAAAAACTGGTTCTCTTACCGAAGCCCAATATGCAACCGGAACCTTCATCATTATTCCGCACGATTTGCCTTATAGACATGGTAGGAAAGATGCTAGAAAGTTCATCCGCAATAGACGTCTGTTGTTCGACAAAGCCTTGAAAAGGTCATTAGTTGAAGCCACGGGATTAAAAGAATGCCTTATTCACCCTAGCACGTCCAGTAACAGATACATACCTAGATTTGAGCCTCGATAATTCTTTTAGCACCAATTGAAAATTCCAAAACTCCTGATGGGAACAGGTTTGGATTGATTGTAGTCGTGAGGACAACTTGTTTTCCCACTCAATTGCAAATGGTTGCGTTTATAGGGAAATATTTTCCAGCTTTCAAGGTTGTTGATTCAACTCGTTTAAGTCTCCTTTCCCCAGAATTACTAAGTAGGAAAATTTAGTTAAAAGGAGATCCTTCCTAAAGTTCAAACGTCTCTATTTTAAGATCTTTGTGCAATCAATGCTACAGGTGTCCCTTGAAATATTCTAAGGAATTAGCAGAAAACCTTTCTTTATGATATACCACGGTGCCAAAATCAGTCTTATAGATAAGCTTCGACTGCAATTTTAAAGGATAATGCAGCGAATATTCGAAAGAAAGGGTAGGTTCCTCCTTGCTACCTACTTTTCCAAGACTAAGTTCATCTCCTGACCGGGAGACGAAATATCACTCAAAACTCATCAGTGGAAACTTTACATTGATCTCTCTCGAGCTCTTTAGGCTAGACTACATCAGGAACAATCCAACTTCCTGGTGTCTCTCTCAATGATTCCATAACCGATATCCTACCTCAAATAGGCATTTTTTCCATTTTGCTCAGAATAATAAAATTGTTGGGAGTTTCCCATAAAGATCGATCGGTCCAGAGCACTTTATCTCAGACCTAAGTGAGCAAATAATTTGAGTAAACAATGCATCATAAATTATTGGGAAAGTATTTTATGCTCGATATATCGGTCGACCATCAGCAATCGGCTCATTCGGCACAACCAACATTTCCTTCAGATGCACGATTTCACTCCACAGTATATACCTTCGCCATGGAGCTTATGAACTGGCCTACGACAACGCAACGGGAACGCTTTTTCACCTTTCAGGTGTATCTTCTTGAGACTCATTGATGTAGTCCCCAGTGTTGTTGATAGCGTTAGCCGTAAATTAAATATATTTATAAAGATTGCCTTAAAAGTGAGACAGTACTCTCGTTATTACAAGGAACTGTGGGTCCGGAATTCCCTACCCGATTCAATGGAGGTTGACAAGTTAGCATTAGTTTTCATAGGTCACCAAATTCACTGTATGTATTCATCTTAATTGCAAGTCAAAACTTCAAAGATAGCCTTTAATGAAAAGGCAACACAACTTCTTCATCAAGAACAGGAAGATTTATGATATTCAACGCTGAGGAAGATTGTAAGGTCCAAAGGCATTCGTAAGGCGATTGATAATGTTTTGGTTCGCGGATTATTTCATCCTCCTCGTTATGGTTTGTGTCTTACTTGGCGGACTGTTATGCAATCTTGATTGGAATTTTACTATTAGGAAATGAAATGTAATATTTCTCATAGTTATCATTTTATTGCAAGTTTCGACCCACTGAAATTTTAAGTTTAATTCATTCTACAGATTATGAAGATAGATTTCCTTCGTAATTTGGAATTTAGGGTCGGACCGGATTCTATCACTATACTTCTAACTATGTAAAAGCTGAACTACAACTACCCTTTCCAGGAGCCAAAGCTCTTTAAGTTTTCGAGGGAGTGATTCATTACTATCATTCTGTTAAGAGGAGTTGCACTGCATCCTAGAAGGACTGTTGTGCCCCTTCTACTGGTTATCACTATCATAATTTAAAGAATGCCTGAGCGATTTAAATACCTCGGGTCAACGCTATCAGCCAATGGAGAACCGCATTGTGAAATTGCTTCACGAATTAACGCAACCTGGATGAAGTGACGTTCCACAATTGGCGTTCTTTGTGATCGACGTATCAACGAACGTCTCAAATCTAAAATTTACCCCAATGTCGTCCATCCTGTCACCCACTATGGTTCTGAGTGTTGGCCGACTATAAAAGACAATGAACGGTGTCTTGCAGTAATGAAGACGAAGATGTTGCGTTGAATTAGAGATGTGACACGTTTTGATCACATCCGAAATGAGGATATCCGCGATCGATATGGGGTTGCACTGATCGTGGAAAAATTGCGAGAGAGGCGGCTTCGATAGTATGGTCACGCAATTCGTGCTAAGGAGAATTCACTTGCCCAGATTGGTCTGAACATCGAAGTCGGTGGTAAACGACCAAAAGGCAGGCGGAAACAACGGTGGCTTGATACACTGGTGGGGATTTAAAAGCCTCGAGATTGGATCCAGATCAGGCATTTGATAGAGCCGAATAGCCAAATCGATCACGACGAGCCGACCCCACTTGTGAACGGAACAAAGGCTGAAGAAAAAGAAGAATGTAAAGAATGCCAATAGCCGGCAGGAATTTTACCATATTTCCTACTTCCAAATATCTGGCATCTGGTGTTAAGTATTCTCCCAGGAGCCTCGACCTACTTAGCACAAATGCCGGACATTTTCCCACAACATATATGGGGTTTCATCACACTCCAAACATAACCTCCAGGCAGTATCCGTGGACATCCCCAACTTCCGCAGGTAATAGCTTAGTCGGCAATAGCCAATAATTATTCCCACTGCATTCCAGAGACTCTTCTTAATAATAATAATCGTTAACACAACAATCCATATTGGATCAGGGCCTTGAAGTGGGTTAGAGCACTTCATTCAAGACTGTAACCGGTACACTACAGTAGTAGACTGTAAGAGGTAATGTGGTCAGCATGGCCTCCACGTCCTTGGTGTACATCCCAAGGCCACTCTTAGAAGAGACTCTAAAATTATTTCTGGAATTCTTTGTAGTACTGGCGGGTTGGGGCCTTCGCCACTATTTCAAATTCCAGTTCGCTCCTGATACCACCGCCCGTTTATAAATGAGCAATCTTCTTGCTCAGGTGCTCTGCTTAGGAATCCCAGGAGAATTGATTTGGATTTCTGGAACTCTTGGAAGAGACCCTAAGATTATTTCTAGGATTCTTTGGAGTAGTGGCGGGTGAGGCCTTTGTCACTCTTTGATCCCCGCTTCTTTCCTTTTTCTTGGCTCTAATCTCGAAGGATTAGGTCTCTCCTGATGGTTTCAAGTCTTCTTTCAGATAACGCAGATATAATTTAACACCTACGCCACTGAGGCTTGGCTCCTACCTGACATCTGATATACTAATCCGAAACATGTTTTGCTTGTCTCTGGTTTTTGAACGTTAGTTATGGTCACTTGATTAACATACTTTCCCCCACTTTGGTGTAATCACCAGGCTCTAAGTGTTGCGGAGATGTGCATCCACCTGGTGGATCAGTTTGTATTCCATACGGGGTATTTTTAAAATTGCTCATTCATTTGATTCCCACGAGCCCCATAGGCTTAGAAGATTTTCCGTGCCATAGCCCCCGTAGTAAGGTTATGCCAAACTTACTTGCCGAGGCAACCAGGTATCACTGGCTCCTAAAGAGTCACATCTTAATCTCGAAGAGAGATAGTTGACTCCCAGCAACATATTATCCTTCAAGAGAGACAGGTTGGCTCTCAGGGAGGTATATTTCGCGTTAGCTTATCCTGCAGTTCACTGCTGGACCTCCAATGATCCATAGTACACCTGGAGGATAGCAATAGTGCCAATATACGGGGAGCGAACTAATTTGTTATCGGTCAAAAGGTGATATTGGTCCCAGGGCGAAACGTGGATTGGTACCCACAATGGAGCATAAAACCTGGGAAACGCCTGCTGAACCAACACCAGAAGCTCTACTACCAAACCTTATCTTCAACTCCACGTGGTGATTGCTGGGAGATCTTCCTTCGTGAAAAACTGCAGACAGAGAAGGATGAAGGCGAGTCTCCCACGCCTAAAAACTGGACAAATTGTATCAACTGGTCCTCCAGGTTGGGGGTTGGGTAGGACTGGCAATCCTACACGAAAAACCGATGTTACGAAGCCACGGAAGAAGCCTCGAACAGGATGGATTTCAAAACGACGAACCCGGCAACGAAAACGAATTAACGATTTGGGCATTTTCTCATGGAATGTGCGCTCCCTGTACAGAGATGGAGCTGCCAGAAAGCTAGCCGATACCCTTTCCCGATATAAGGCCGATGTAACAGAATTGCAAGAGATGCGATGGACATGGACCAGTTTCCCGGAGAAGAGTCACTACACCATATATTATAACTGCACGGAGTAGGTTTCTTAGTCAGCCAAAAAACCTGCTGTTATCGACTTTGAAAATATAAGCAAAAGGCCATGCACTCCGAGTTTGAGAAGCAAGTTTAGAAATGTAAGCATCACAAACGTTCACGTTCCTACAGATTCGGAAAAAAGGTACTTTCTACGAGGCAGTTGAGCGGGCCCTCGAAGCTTGTCCCAAGTATGATATCAAAATCATACTTGGAGCTTTCAACAGTCAAGTAGGGACCTAGCCTGTATTCAGGCGATACGTCGGCTCCCGTAGCTAACATAAAGATACCAATGATCACGGACTGCGGATCCTTCAGTTAGTAGTATTGCACGAAATGGTTGTTGGAAGTTCCTGGTTTGCGCGGAAAGCGGTCCACAAACAAACGTAGGCCTCTCAAACGGTCCACGAAAAAAACGTAGGCCTCTCCAAACGGGAGCATTTGCAACTAAATTGAACACGTGTTGATCGAACGCCGTCACCTCCCAGCCTTGATGTACGTCAGAACATATAGCGAGACAATATAAACTCGGAACACTATCTCGTTGGCATGGTGCTACGAGCTCGAATAAAAACACCACACACAATCCCCTCTGACAATCAGGTGAGAGTTAACACTGAAGCCATCCGCAACACCTATAAGAGGGAAATGGATGCTGCAATGAACACAGTCAACAGAGATCCTGAAGATGAAGCATCAACAAATGATCTTCACAATTTACTGATGAACGTTATCATAAATACGGCCACAAAATACTTCGCCCCAGCTGCAAAAAGATTCGGAACGGCTGGTTTGACGATGAATGTAAGCATACCGAGTAATGCAGTCTCAACGAACCGAGACAAAGAGGGAAATCTGATTTCCGACAGAATAGACATATTATAGCGGTGGGTTGAGTACTTTGATGAACCACTCAACAACCAGAAGATCGGCGAGTTGGAGGCCCCGCCAACTGAAGACGACGGACAAATACTGCCATCACCAAGTATAGAAGAAACAGTCCGTGCAATTCATCAGTTTAAAAATCATAAGTCGCAGAAGCCGATGGAATTACAGCTGAATTGGTTAAATATGGAGGCGACCAATTACACCAAGTGTTTCATGAACTTGCGCTCAAGGTGTGGGACAGCGAATCAATGCCTGACAACTGGCAAAGAGGCATTATCTGTATCATACATAAAAAGGAGATATCACACAGTGCAGCAATCACAGAGGCATCACGTTGCTGAGTACCATCTATAAGGTATTCTCCTCTATTTTGCTAGGTCGGATAGCCATACGCCCACAACATCATTGGTCCATACCAAAGAGGCTTCACTCCAGGTAAGTCAGCAACAGATCAGATTTTCTCTCTGCGGCAAGCAATGAAAAAACTGTTGGAATATGGGCATCAGTTGTTTTCATCGACTTTAAAGTCGCCTATGACAGCATAGCCAGGGTAAATCTGTGCACGGCCATGAGAGAATTTTGTATCCCAACGAAATTGATAAGACTGGCTAGAACCATTCGATGTCAAGAACGGTCTAAGAAAAGGGGGTGCCTTATCATGCGTCCTTTTTAACCTCGCTCTGGAGAAAGTGATTCGTAATGCCGATGTAATGCGAGACGCACCATTCTCTTCAAATCCACCCAACTACTGGCCTACGCTGACGATATTGACATCATGGAAAGAACAACCCGAGATGTACAGTTTACCTTCATCCAGATCGAGCAGACACGATTGATGCGAGATCTTGGGCTGCACATTAATGACGACGGACTACATGGTGGCAACGTCAGTGCCAAAACCAAAACCGAGAGAACGAACAACATCGAATCGCACTAGTCAAACGAAAACAATGACAATATGAGACTACAACTTTGAGACCTTTAAGAATGTTTGCTATCTAGGGTCAAATCACAACCGATAACAGAAATCCGCGCACGGTTGTTGGCTGCCGACAGAACCTATTTCACCTTAAAAAAAACTGTTCCGCTCGAAACGTCTCACCATAGGATCAAAGCTCTTACTGTACAAGACGATGATCTTGCCAGTCCTCCTGTATTCCTCGGAAACTTGGGTTCTTAGCAAGAAGAACTACGAACTCTTGGTCGCATTCGAGAGAAGAATCCTCCGAAAAATTGTTGGCCCCTACATGAGGATGGACGATTCCGTAGCCTACATAACAACGAAATCCATGAGCGTACAACGACTTTCTGGTTGTGGATAAAATGCGGCTCAAGAGGTTGCGGTGGGTGGGTCACTTAATCCGTATGGATGAGGATGATCCAGCCCGGAAAGTCTATAAAGGCAATATCTGTGGTAGAAAAAAGGAAGACGAGCCAGACGCTGCCTGAGATGGAGCGATGGCGTAGGTCAGGACGCCAGGCAGCTTTTAGGAATATCGAATCTGTCTACCCAATTTCGTTCGGATCGGTTTAGCCGTTTTGGAGAAAAATGCATGTGACAGAGAGAAAGTGAATCGATTTTAATAAGGTTTTGGTTTACACAAAACCTTAACAAAGGGCAAACCACGGTCGCAGGCCATTCTAATTAAACCAAACGAAGGGAGATCTTTCGCGGAAGTTCTTCGAGAAGTCCACACGCCAAACCAGAAGACGCTGAGGTAAATGTTAAAACTATCCAGTGGACTCGAAGTGGCGATGTGTTTGTCGAGCTTGGGTCGAAAACCGGAAAGAAGAGTATATTCTGCGAAGCAGTCCAGAACATTCTAGGCACGAAAACAGTAGCTTTCAGCCTAGAATAGATGCACATGGCACCCTTGAAATAATAGATCTGGACTGTCTCACTAATACGGAAGAGGTGGAGGAGGCGATAAAAAGGGATCACCTAGATGTGAGCAACCTTAGGTTGGGTGTTACGTCTGCAAACTTCAGGGGACAAAAATTGGCTATTATCGCTACCCCTGAGAAAACAGCGAGCCGACTTCGACATGGCAGGCAAATAAAGATCGTGTGGATTATTTGCAGAATATGGAGGAGGTAAGTTCCAACCTGTTGCTTTAAGGACAGAAGCGCTTTGTGTTACAAGTTTGACGAACTCGAGCACAAAACGAAGACTTGTAATTCGGCAAAGTGCTGCGTTCTTTTCAAGGACTGCCGCCTGCAGAAGGAAGATGTGGCTCATGTTCCCGGTTCTGGGCGTTGCCAGGTCTTCAAGGAAGAGTTATAAAAAGTGAAAATTCAAGCACCGCCACATCCTGCAAGCAAACATGCATAGAGTACAACTACTCAAGACCTAATAGAGCAAATGATTATTTCTCACGAGATAGGTACTCGCCATTGTGGTATGCCGATATATCTACCACTGCTGCCATCTGGGGGAGAGACACGATTAATTTTGGAATACGGGCCCATGGTCGAGGAGATGGCTTCGTTTGGTTTCGTTATGCGGAAGTAATTTTTTTCAGCATTGACTTCACACCCAACCAATTTGAACAAGTTTTTCGGAATAAAATTGCCGCCTTGAAGGACGAGATTAAAAACACTGAAAGGAGAATTCTAACCCGAGGAGACTTTAACACGAGAGCGCTTGAATGAGGTGTGCCTTAACCAGATTCTTGAAACACAAATTTTGGAGATACTCGTCAGGACAGGATTTATTGTCCTGAATAACTGTAGCACTCCAACATTGCGACACCATGGCTGCTAGGACACTATTCCTTACGTAACTTATGCTACGGAGTCCTTAGTGTCAGCGGTCTAACAATGAAAGGTACTGAAAGATTTCACGGCCAGTGATCATCAATACATGTTCTTCGAAGTGACAAACAACTCTTCCCAATGTTCTACTGTCCGACAAACAGTTATCGGGTGGAATATCGGGAAAATCGATGTGATAAAATTTATCGAAGCTTTTCTCAAGAGAGGTAGATCAGCGACAAGACGCAGGCGCAGACAAAAGAACTGGAACGCTAATTAATCTAAAAATGAGCCTTTTTACCGCAGCTTATAATGAATTAGCTCCCAAAAGGAAATTGCGTCCCGGGAAATTACCCGTGTACTGGTGGACGGCTGAAATTGCAAACCTGCAGGGGAACTGCCTCAAACTTCGGCGGATTGCTCAGCGCGCAAGAGGCCAAGACGAGGTGACGCTTTGAACCGCAGAGTATAAGAGCGGGAAAAAGGATCTGAAATAATAAAAAACTTGCTGTTTCTTTTTCGTTGGTGTGGATATTTATTCTTGCAAATACCGATATTTTAGGAACCACTTGTCCCCTTCATCAGTGCTAACTTGTTAACTTTTTCCCTTCATCAGTCCTAACTTGTTAACTTGTTAACACTGATAAAGGGAACAAGTGGTTCCCGAAATATCGGTTTTTGCAAGAATAAATATCCACACCAACGAAAAAGAAACAACAAGTTTTTTATTATTTCAGATAATTAATCGTTGGAAACACCGCATAATTACACTCCGGGAAAAGGAACTCCACCACGAAATCAACAGGCAGAAGGCGCGCTGCTGGCGGGAACTCATCAACGACGTAAATAGAGAGCCATAGAACCTCGGGTATAAGTTGGTTTCCAAAAAAATTAGTGACCATCGGCCACACTGTTCCATGGAAGCAGTGAAGATGAAAGAAATCGAAGTGGTGCCATATGTTTGAGTCTCTGGAGAATCGTTTTCATACTCCAGGCTGTCTATTGCAGATGCTAAGGGACTATTTAAAGGGTGGTGTCCTACTCTACGAGACTCGAATGAAGGTGGCATTAGGGCCAGCTGAGGGATCTATAGGATAGTCTTTTACGATTCGAGATGCCTAATAACGACGATGTTGCGGCACTCGTTACCGCGCGCCAGTTGAGCAACCACAGTACGTAGTGGGAATGTTGATGTGGCGAGTAAGCAGATGGATGGCGGAGCATGGATTCTCTCTAGCTCTGAAGAAGAAAAGAAGTCGTTGTTCTGGCCAATTCAGGTTGTAAAAACCATGATCTTGTCGAAGTCGGCGGTGAAATACCTCGGCATGATGATAGGCACGAAGATGAGCTTCTTCAAACAGATTCGTTTTACCGAAGCGGTGGCGAAATATCTTTGCATCATTATAGATACGAAAATGAGTTTCTTCGAGTAGATTTGCAACAACACAGGCAAGGCTGCTTCTTGAATGTCAGCCATTTGCCGACTGTTGTTCAAAGTCGATAGTTCATTATCTAGTAGGCCTTGTTTGCTGATGAGTGCGGTTCAGTCAGCCTTCTTTACGGTTTCCAAGTATGGGTTCACTCCTTCAATAAGGAGATCTAGCTCAAGTAAAACGGCGAAAGGCTTTACAAGTTGCTTCAGGCTTTCGTATCGCCCCGAAGTCACTAGCAATTATTCTCGTTAATTATGACGTCAGCATCTTATTTGCATGGCTTTGGAAGCAGTTAATTTCCGCCAAATGGCTAAGTTTGAACTGCTATAACTTTAGCGTTAATAGCCAGATTTCCATGAAATTTGGCAAGTGTATACGAAATATAGTTGTAATGATAAAAGTAGATTGGACGATCAGGTCGATCATCCTAAGTGGCCGACAACGACCTAGAGGGCAGAGCTTTCCCAGAAACCTGAAAAAAAAATTGGCTAATTTGACCGTGAAGGTCCGCCCGCAAAGATTGAAGCTCCATCAAAGTGCTCGCTCGACACATTTTTGCACGCCTCTGTGCTAGCCAGTCTCGAGTGTGTGGGGGGGGGGGGGGGGGGGTGGGGTCCTTTGAGTGCTTTGATCCGTCACGCTTCATTACTACGAATCAACGTGTCTATTCCGATGCGTGGGTCCGCACCGGATTCCAAAATAGACATTAATAGGGACTTCGCGACGGTCTATCGAATAACAACCCGAACGCGAACTAAAATTGGAAAATAAAAAAAACGACTCGACCGCGCGCGTGGAGCCATAAGTCTCCGGACCCGAGTGCCGAGATCCAGGAGGAAAAGATCTACGACGGATCACAGTCCCAATTATTGCCTCTTCTGCTTCAGATTTTGAATGAGGCGCGGCCCCTGAGGCTCCCACCCTTCCTCGACATCCTCAGGCCAGTTTGTCGTTTTTGAGGATGTCCCTTGTGATAGAGGGTCTGCGGAAAAACAGGGGAAAAGAGAGGGAGGAGGTCCTCAAATTACGCCAGAGTTACTCAAAAATCATTTTGTATTACCATTCAAAAAAAAAAAAAGAAATATATAAATATAAATAATAACAAAAATAAAATTAAAAAAAATAATCAAATTAAATTCAAGGAAGAAAAAAACTAAAAGGAAAAAAAAAATTACCGAAAACCAAAAGAAAATTAAAAGAAAAAAACGTACGCAGGTCGTCAGTCCGAGCTCGAAGGATGATTCTGGTACAAAGAAAGTTGTTAGCATTAGCATTAGCATGAAAATTCTAAATTAATTTATAATAGATTACTTCATTGATTGGGATTCTTCTATTTTTATTTATTTTATTATAATTTCTTTACCGAATCCGCCAGGTGTATGTGTGGTTGCGGGCAAGACTCCCCGAAAATTTCACCTCCACTGGACCAGCCTCTTCTCCTTTCTTCTGCGGTTTCCTGATGCAGTCTCGAAGGCTTCCTTTGTCCGGAACAGAGAGGAGAAGGGGTTCGTGCCGTTCACGTCGCCGCCAACAGTGCACACAAAAAAAAACAGCCTTCCTGGTCTTAGGACTCTCCTTTTTGCTTTAAATCACTGTGCATTTGCCATTTGTTACTCTTGCCAACGATTTGAACTTATTCTCGGGATCTTTTCAAACGATTCCGACTTCCATCTAACTCTCTTCCCGCCAACCGTTCACCAAATAAAATTCCACTTTTTTTCCCCCAATCATTCACAAAACAAAACCTCTCCTTTTTCCCGCCAATTGTTCACCAAACAAATTCCATTTTTTTCACGCCAATCGTTCACCAAACAAAAACTTCTCTTTTTTTTTCTTCTTTTTTTTTCCCAACCGATCACGAAAAACCCAAAACCACAGTAGATCTACTATAGGCAGTACCCTTACTAAAATGACCCCACTTGCGAATGTGCTTGCAGAAGCTTATCTGTACACATCAGAGACGCTAAACGGAAAAGGCATAATCTTCGTCAAATCGTATTGGTAAGAGAGAGATCGGTGAGCTTTTGCTATTCTGTTACTACGGCGTGCTCACCCGTATAGCAAAAAATTGTTTCACGTATTCACTTATACGTAAGCAAAAACTTGCCAATCTCACCAATACATTGGCAAGTCCGGGCGGTATGTCAAACACAGCTGATCGGATTTTCGTTACATCTCGCTCATGCAAAACAATTTCAAATCGTGTGTACTCGCACTGATTTGCCCCCTTGAGGGGCAAGGGGGAGTGTGGTAGCTGTCTAGTATCTAACTCTGCCCAAGACTCTCCTTTTCTTCTCCAACCGATCACAAAAAAACCACCTCTCGGCCCTCTGCCTTCCGTTCTTCTTCTCCAGCACCGCTTCGCCTCTTCTTTTTTACAGCACCGCTTCATTTGCCGCTACATTGCCTTCAACTCTCTCTAGGCAATGCTGCGGCAACATGCGCATGCGCCTGCGGATGCGGCAAATCATTCGCCTCTTGTCAAGATCAATTCGGTCAAATGCATTCAATAATGTGCAATCTGCGGCGAACATTAGGACAATTGCACATTATTAAATGCATTATTTGAGCAAATTAATTAAGAAAGAGCCGAATGAGATTCCGCTCCGGTCGTGCAGTAGCGATTACCACATAGTCCTCTATGCTGATACAATTTGGAATTACCAGGATGAATTTAAGGGGGGTATTTCATATTGGTAAATTTATTTGAGCAGATACCGAAATAGGATATATTTTGAGGCCTAGATTTCAAATAAGGGCACCCTGATTTTTTCCGGATTTTTAGGTTGGTTAGTTTCCGAAAATGAGTCCTGTCTCACTTTAAGTGCGTACATTCACGACAAAACTAATATCAGTATTGGAAAGTACTAATTAAGACCTTTCATTTGATGCACGACTATATCCGTTGAACAACTTTTTTATATGGGAAGCCCCCTTTAAATTCCACCTAAATTTATGCCACTCGCTGCACGCGTGGGATTTCATAGTTCCCATCCGTCCACCAAATTTCGTTCGGATCGGTTTAGCCATTTTGGAGAAAAGTGCGTGTGGCAGACAGACAGACAGTGAATCGATTTCAATAAGGTTTTGTTTTACACAAAACAGGGTTGAATTTTCCGAAACCAGAACCAGCAATTGGAGTGTCAGTAGCACTGGTTAATGCTGCTATCAACAGTTGGGAGCAAGCCTCACTTAATAGGAAGTGGCAGAACCTTAATACTTCTAGGTACAGCAAATCTTTCCTGTAAGAATCAAAAAACCATACTACTAAGTTTATCGTCGAAAAGTAGATGATGCTTCCTGTAGTAAGGAAGTGCAATCCACAGAACATTTACTAACGGAAACCCTGCGATACACAAACGAATCCATTATATTCTGTTAGATGGGGGAATCGAGTACAATTTACCACAGGGTCTGAGCGCTCAGGGACACTGTGTCCCCCCTTCATACAGGTACACTAAAATCCTTGACAACATGAATCTGTGCTGGGGAGAAATGAAACCAGGTATCCAAATGATCACTTTTGGGAGTAATTAGGACCTGAATTATTTGAAGACACTATATTGAAACTTCATTGATAATCTTCAGGTGTATTTCCTATCGAGCCATCGCTGAATATCCGCCGATATCTTGACCTATAACCATTTATTATTTCCGCTTTTTGTTACGTATGAGTAAAAATCATTCCGAAGTCCTACTCGTACATCATTCGGTACTGTCCAGAGGTGAATTCATATACCCACTCCACCACCTGCATACCTTTTCAAATACCAACCAGTATTGACCGTTTTGAACATAAATGAGAGCATTTTGTTTAAAATCAATGACTATTTTCAACCCCCGTTCGCAACTAGCCACCCATAAATGTTCATCCCTCCTCTATGTTTATTTTACAATGTTTGACAAGCCTTTCATTTAATTTTTTTGTAAATTGCATGTCGTCCTGCCACGTCTTGATGACTTTTCGCATTTAAACTGCCCCGACGACGAGTCATAAAGAGTTTTTTGTTGACGCTATAATTTTTCTTTATTTGGATGTCGTTAGCGTAGAGCTGAATGGGCCTAGCCATCATTACTGCAGTTGTTGTTGTTTCATCCCCCACCGCTCGCTTTCACGTTTTATGATGATTATATTCAAATGCCTGTAAAAGAAATTTATGGCCTTTTGTGGCTTTTACAGTGTTCAGTGGCGAAAGGAAACCACCACTCGTAATATAATTGATAGGATAATATGGCTTGAGCTTTGAAGAAAATTTACGTAATTAAGTCGTATATGCAGGTGATGACTCGATAGAGTGCAGGGTGGAAGGTCGCATTGGTATGATATTCTGGGGTGCAATGATTACGATTTGTAGAAAAATGTGCTCTGAAAAAGTGAAATAGACCTCCAAATAGCAGTAGGTTAGGAGGTGAAGAAATTGAACTCGTATACTACCCCAGTTTTTGTACGACTACTTCTATTGACGTACATGAAATTTCAGTTTAATAAACTATGGATTGCTTGGAAGTAAGTAAGTAGAATATCTAGTAGAGTTCTCCCATCTTTAATATTGCATCTCCTAGGAGCCAATTGATCAATTGAATAGACTCGTACAGGTAGTCAAAGGGTAGTATAGGTCCCAGGGCGAAACTCGGATTGATACCCACGATAAAGTATAAAACCTGGGAAACGCCTGCTGAACCAACTCCAAAAGCTCTATTATCAAACCCTATCTCTATTTCCACGTGGCGATCCCTGGGGGCTCTTTCCTAACTAAAAGCTGCAGATGGTGAAGGATGAAGGCGAGGCTGTCGTGCCTAAACACGGGACAAATTGAAACAACTGGTCCTCCACGTTGGGGGTTGCGTAGGGCTGACAACTTTACATGGAAAACAAAAAGCCACAACAGGAGCCTCGGACTGGACGGATAGCACAACGACGAACCCGGCAACGACAAAAGAATAACGAATTGTGCATTTTCTCATGGAACGTGCGCTACCTATACAGATATGGAGCTGCCAAGCAGCTAGCCTACCCCAGATGAGATATCAAAATCATACTTGCGGATTTTAACAGCCAAGTAGGGACGGAGGTCGTATTCAGGCGATACGTTGGCTCTCATAGCTTACACCAAAATACAAATGATAACGGACTCCGGATTATTCAATTAACAGTGTCACACGAAATGGTTGTTGGAAATACCTGCTTTGCGCGGAAAGCAGTCCAGAAACATACGTGGGCCTCTCCAGACGGGACCACTTTCAACCAAATTAACAACGTGTTGATCGAACGCCGCCACCTCTCAGCCTTGATGAATATCAGAACATATAGGGGGGCCAATATAAACTCGGATCACTATCTCGTTGGCATTGTGCACTGAGCTCGAATAAAAACAGAACCCAGAGTCCCCTCCGACAATCAGGTGAGAGTCAACACTGAAGCTATCCACAACACAGCCCTCCGCAACACCTATAAGAGGGAAATGGATGCCGCAACAACCGCAGTCAACAGTGATCCTGGAGAAGAAGCATCAAGCGATGATCTTCCCAATCACCTGTAGAACGTTATCATAAATACGGCCACAAACATACCTGGTACCAGCCACAAAAAGAGAATGCCGCCTGCCAGGTAATGATTCATTCTCAAAAGACGCGGGCACGCGCGGAGACTTATCACGAACTCCGGGGAGTGGAGAAGCGACTTCACAGACGGAAAAAATAAGCCTGGGAAAGCCAACAGGCCTGTGAATTCGAAAAGTATAGGGAACAACCGCACCAGGCACGTAAGTTTTACCAACAAGTCAGCAGGATGAAACCTTACTCACGTCAATGTTCATCCTGCCGAATGGGCATATTAGAGGGATGGGTTGAGTACATGGTTGAGCTACCGAACAACCAGAACACCGGTGAGTTGGAGGTTCTGCCAACTGAAGATGCCGGACAAATACTACCACCCACAAGTGCTCAAGGTGTGAGACAGCAAATCAATGCCTGACGACTTGCAAAGAGGCATTATCTGCCCCATACATAAAAAGGGAGATATCACACAGTGCAGCAATTATAGAGGTATCACGTTGCTGAGTACCATCTATAAAATATTCTCCGCTTTCCTGCTAGGCCGGATAGCTCTACAAACCCAAAACATCATTGGCCCATACCAAAGAGGCTTCACTCCAGGCAAATCAACAATAGATCAGATTTTCTTTCTGCGGCAAGCGATGGAAAAACTGTTAGAATATGGACATCAGCTGCACCATCTTTTCATTGGCTTTAAGGCCGCCTATGGTAGCATAGCCAGGGTAAAACCGTCCACGGCCATAAGAGAATTCTGTATCCCAACGAAATTGATAAGACTGACTAGGCTGACCCTGACCAATGTGCGAGGCCAGATAGAAGCAACAGGATCACTTTCAAAACCATTCAATTCAACAACGGTCTACGACAAGGGTATGCTCTATCATGCGTCCTCTTTAGCTGGCCCCGGAGAAAATGCAAGAGGTACCTCCTCTTTAAGTTCACCCAACTACTGGCCTATGCCGACGATATCTACATCATGGGAGAACAACTCGAGACGTACAAACTGCCTTCATCCAGATCGAGAGGCGGCGCGAGATCTTGGGCTGCACATCAATGAAGGCAAAACAAAGTATATGGTGACAGCTTCAGCACCAAAAACCAATCAACCAACAACATCAAACCGCACTAAAGAGCACAAAGATAGGAGACTACAACTTTGAGACAGTTGATAATTTCTCTTATCTAGGGCCAAAAATCACAACCGATAACAGCTATGATGATGAAATCCGCGAACGGTTATAGGCAGCCAACAGAGCCTATTTCAGCTTACGAAAACCGTTCCGCTCGAAACGTCTCACCATAGTGACCCTAGCTTTTACTGCACAAGACAATTATCTTGCCAGTCCTCATGTATTCCTCGAAGACTTGGGTTCTTAACAAAAAAATTGGCAACTCTTGGCTGCGTTCGAGAGAAGAATCCTCCGAACAATTTTTGGCCCCCTACATGAGGATGGAAGATTCATACATAACGACGAAATCTATGAGCGATACCATAACCGTCAGGTTGTGCATAAAATCCGGCCCAATAGGTTACGGTGGGCGGGACACTTAATTCATATGGATGAGGATGATCCAGCCCGGAAAGTCTATAAGGGCAATGTCTATGGTAGGAGAAGAAGACGATGCAGACGCTGCCTGAGATGAAAGGACGGCGTAGATCATGACGCCAGACAGCTATTAGGGATATCGAATTGGTGGACCTCGGGACAAAACCGGAATGCCTGGAGTTCCTTATTAAGGCAGGCCTAGACTGGATGCTGGTTGTTGCGCCGTTGATGATGATGATGCTTGTGCATGAAGTGTTGAGATTGATTTGTAAACTTAGTGGTAGAAGTAGCCAGCTATTTCTTCCAAACTCACTTAGGTCGTAAAAACCACTGAAGCAGGCTGAACCAGGAAGGTTCTGAGCTACCTGGCACCAGCTTTCTCCAGGTCTCTTAGACAATGGTCATCATTACCAATAGCACAAAAACTTGTATCCGGTCTAGGTCCGCCTGAATAAGAAACTCCAAACAACCCGGTCACCCTCTTCCACCATTTCGATATCCTCAGCAACTATCAACTCAAGCAGGATCTGCCACGTCTTCATCTTTTTCTTCAGCCGTTGTCCCATTCACAAGCGGGGTCGACTCGTCGTGATCGGTTTCGCCATTTGATTCTATCGAATGCCTGATCTGGGTGCAATCTCGATACTTTTAAATCCCCATCCAGTGTATCAAGCCACCGGTGTTTAGACCTGCCTTTTGGTCGCTTACCATCGACTTTGATGTTCAGGCCCATCTTGGCAAGTGAATTCTTGTTAGCACGAATTGCGTAACCATACCATCGAAGACGCCTCTCTCGTAACTTTTCCACGATCAATGCAACCCCATAACGATCGCGGATATCCTCATTTCGGACGTGATCAAAAAGTGTCTGCCACGTCTTCATATTCAGTCGCAGTCCAAACCGAATCGTCCATATTCCTGTAGGAGGCTAAAAATGCTTTCGAGGATTCTCCTCTCTAACATGGTGTATGTGGCTGATATATCGTTTCTTCATTGCATGGTTGATCACTGACGGTTAACACATGCTGATAAGGTATGTTCCGAATTTCTATACTTCTGAGTCGTATTGATGTCATGATATGTCCTAGAGCAGCTTAGGTTTTGACGCCCAGAGGCTTCCTGGTTCAGAAGAACGAAATCGTCGTTGAAGCACTTGATCTCCGCAATCAGAAACGCTTTATCTTTAAGTACCAATGTTTACTTTGGGTTTTCTCCTAGCAGTGATAAAGCCATCGTCAATGCGTATTTCGGGCATGAGTGCGATATCGAATTGCAATTGCAGAATTTTATATATCTACATTGAACTCAAGGGAGGTTTCATCATTCTAACATGTTTAAAAAATTCAGGGTCTGCTGCGATTTTCCCGTGCACTTCTTTCATTTTGGTTGGTAGGCTTCTCAGGAAGTTCTATCTCTGCAAGTCTTTCTGCGTGCCCACCGTCTCTGAGATTGTCGCATGGCCCGGTGACAAACATTCTTCCGTTTCAATACTAGCTAACAAATTTTATTGAAATGAATAGTGGTTCTGACCTCTTTTGCGGTCAAATATGTGTGTGGCTTCACCAGTGATAACGTTCTTTAGGTGGTTGTGAAAATGACTCCATTACGTTATATATATATGTGTGTGTGTGATGGGGGAGAAGCTACAGCTTTTGAGCACTCAGGCCGTGTTGGCCCCTTGCACTTGCCACCCCCATCTAACAGAATATTCCGAATTTCCTAACGTATCGCAGGATTTCCGTTAATGAATGTGAAGCTACCCGTCAGAACTGGAGAACATCGGCACCAAAGATCTGATGCCTGATGTGATCATAGGCGGAGAATTCACATAGGAAATGGAGGCCAAGGAGGACGAAAGGCAAGGACCGCGGCCACGACAGATCGTCACGAGGTTTTAAGGCGAGCTTTAGGGTACGGTGCCAACATACTGGACTATGAATGGCATGCAGTACTACTATGTCGTTTGAAGCCAAAAAGCTTGCCCAACTCCGAGAAAAGAGTAGACTCTAATTGCATTCCCTGGTCCGTGATAATTATGGCTGGTACACTAAAGCGCGAGATCCATTCTCGATGGATAGTGCCGTAATGTCAGTCAAAGGTATTGCTTCAGGCAACCACGTAAACCTGTCGATGATTGTGAGGCAATACTTATATCTGTGCGAGTTTCACAATGGGCCAACGATATTGATAAGGTTGGTGTGCAAGTGCTTGGTCGACCTAGGGAATACACCTACTTCTGGCACGCGATATACTGTCTGGCCCAAGAATTTACGTCCTTGTTCATGGTCGGCCAGAAGTATTATGAATGGCTTGGGTCCCTGGGTCACGCAGAGTAAATAGGAGTTTGTGTTTGGAGTTTTCCTTCAGGTTCTGAAGCTCTGCATCGTCTTTCTATGCCTCGGCAATTGTCGTATAATAGACCGTCCTGTCGGACGCCTGGACGACCTCAGTACACCTCGTGGGAGTCTTTTGTTAGCTGAGTGGCCTTGGGCAAGAAACAATGATGATAGAAGTTTAACATGCCCGAGAACCTTCGCAGATACTTTACCGTGGTTGGCAAGGGAAAGTTCTTTATTGCTTCAACCTTTTCTGGGTTAGGTTGGATACCGCCAGGGGTTATCAAGTGGTCAAGAAACAGAACAAGTCCGGCCTCATGGAGGCATTGAAAAATGCACTCGAGAGGGTCCAAGCGTTCAGATTCAGAAGAAGAAACGACCAAAACATCATCCATATATACGAAACAGAAGTTTCATAGGACAGAGTAGGTGAACCTGTGGAAAGTCTGCGCAGCGTTGCCCTAGCCAGAAGGCATCCTGGTGAACTCGAAGGTGTATAAATTGCCGTTTTCGGAATGTCTTCGGGAGCGCCAGGGATTTAGTGATACGCCTTGGCTAGATCCAAGGTCGTAAAAATAAGGTAGTTGTTAAGCGAGTGCCCAAAATCATGGACGAGTGGAATGGGGTATCAGTCAGAAACTGCCTGACCATTCAGACGCTTATAATCTCCACATGGCCGCCATTCTCTATTTGGCTTAGAGACTATGTTGTAATGTTGCGATACTTTCTGAGTAGTCCGCGAATGCGGTGGTCGGCAATGTCCTCGAAAATAATTGAAAGAGTGGCTTCTTTGCAGGTGGAAATTTCCCCTGACGTCTATAAAGAGACTGCGAGCTCTATTAAGGCCTTGTTCTGTAGGTCCACCAACAGCCCATAGTGACGTAGGAAGTCTGTGCCTAAAATGGGAGTGCTCATGTTCGCCAGAACGAATCGCAACGAAAGCGTTCGGCGCCGTAAGTGTGAACGGGGAAAGAGTTCGCGGTTGACATTCGCAGATTCTGCGGGATTAATGTGTTCGTACAGGGTAAAGGGAAAACCGACACCTCAACGCCTGTGTCGACTAGGAAGCAACGCCTGCTCAAGAGTTGAAAATTATAAGGCAACGTGGGCTTGGGGTAGCCACCGCCGAGGCACCCAGCGAACCTATTTTTTGGTTGTGTTAAACGTGCATCCGGCGGTAAATTTAATCACTTGAGCTACTTATTTCTGATAATACTTATTTCTACTACTTACTACTACTTATTTCTAATCGTTGGGGCCGATGCGGGTCCCGGCGTACGACTACCCTTTTCAGGGAGCAGACCTCGACCGGAGTTGCGATCGAAGTATACCCCCCGAACGCAAAGTACCGACCGTAGCAGTGAACTTTACGGCCGCGTCGGCCACCATGGCCTTGAGCTCGTCAACCTCCCGAGTCACATCTCAGGGAACCACCTTAGGTACCTTATCAGCCATGGCAGACAACACCTCTAGCGATCCCGAGTGTGTGCGGGCCAACCTTATCCCCACCCAGCTGCCTCATTTACCGAAGCAACTGACTGGGGTACGGTTCGTAACGCGAGCTCATTCAGCAAGTGGTTAATCTTCGGTTCGGCAGACAAGACGAGAATTCGCACCAGAATATCATTATTCACATTTTCTTATCAGGCCATCAGTTATTTCCGTGCGTTTACCATCGATTTCGATGTTCAAATCAATATTGGAAGGAGGAAAATTCCCTGAAGCTTACTCAAGGGTAGATTAGAAGAGAGGAAGACTCTATTAACCATGCTAGCTACACGTTGTTGGTGTTCTGAATTGAAAGGCAGGGCCCCTCGGAGGCAAAAGCAGCTGATTGCCAAGGGCCCAATAATCACGGAAGCGCTATAGAAGAAGAATTGAATAAATTTACTAAGAGTACATTCAACAGTGAGAAAGTCCCAGGATTTCATATATCGAGCTTCTGCAACGACCATATCCCAAAGTGTTTTTTGTGGACGGGAAGTCTTTAGAGTATAAATGTTGGGAGATGCTTTCTTCTGAACCTGGCAGCTTTGGTTTTGGAGGATGTCGGCTATCTTAAATGGATTGCCAGAACCGAAAATGAATCAGCCTTTTATCTCCGCAGAGACATGGAGAGATTTTCCCTTCTAACTAAAATGAAGAAACACCGTGAGAAGCATCGCCATCTTTACATTGCCTTTCTGGATCTAGAGGAAACCTTTGACCGTATACCACACGAACTCATCTGGTATGCTTTACGACATTTCATGCCAGAAGAACTCGTGCGCTGGGTTCAATTGCTCTACCACGATCCGAAAAGTAAAGTTCGAAGTATGGCGGGTGTATCAAAACCGCTTCGTGTCTCTGTTGGTGTTCATCAAGGAAGCGTCCTCTCACCACTCCTCTTTGTTCTTGTTATGGACACCGTCACATGGGATAACCAACGTCCAGCGCCCTACACACTGCTTTATGCAGATGATGTCTTCCTAGCATCTGATAGCAATAATGATCTCGAGCAACTTGTTCAAAAATGGAATGATCGCCTCATGCAACACGGTCTCAGATTGAATTTAAACAAAAGTGAATTTTTGACGACCGACCCCCATGAAACAGGCACAATCACTGTCAGCGGCAGTGATCTGCCCAGAACTGAGCGATTTAAATACCTCGGGTCAACGCTATCAGCCAATGGAGAACTGCGTTATGAAATTGCTTCACGCATTAACGCAACCTGGATGAAGTGGCGTTCCACAACTGGTGTTCTTTGTGATCGACGTATCAACGAACGTCTCAAATCTAAAATTTACCGCAATGTCATCCGTCCAGTCGCTCTCTATGGTTCTGAATGTTGGCCGACTACAAAAGACAATGAACGGCGTCTTGCAGTAATGGAGACAAAGATGCTACGTTGGACTAGTGGCGTCACACGTTTAGATCACATCCAAAATGAGGATATCCGCGATTGTTATAGGGTTGCACCGATCGTGGAAAAGTTGCTAGAAAGGCGTCTTCGATGGTATGGTCACCCAACTCGTACAAACGAGAATTCACTTGCCAAGATTGGTCTGAACATCGAAGTCGACGGTAAACGACCAAAAGGCAGACCTAAACAACGGTGGCTTGATACGCTAGATGGGGATTTAAAAGCCTCGAGATTGCACCCATATCAGGGATTTGATTAAGCCAAATGGCGAAACCGACCACGACGAGCCGACCCCGCTTGTGAACAGGACAAAGGCTGAAGAAAAAGAAGAATAAGTCCAAGGAATCGTGAAAGATCACAATCCGCGCAAATGAGACGAATGAGTAATTTTCAAGCCTAATAGTACCTTGGTAAGGTCACTTAGATGCAATGAAAAGCCTTTAGTAACACTGGAATTATCAAAGCGCATTCAAGCTAAATAAAATCGAACAATATGAAACACCAGGAGCGCCAATAGACCTCATTTAAATCATTTCTCCAATTGTCTCAATTGTCCAGGCTGGTTTCCCTTCATTGCCAGATGACATGAATATTTACGAGTTGAAATTATCGAGAACAAATGTACAGACATAAATCCCATGACTTCTGTTGTACACTTCGGTACGGTGGAACTCAGAATGAGATCTGTACAATTGGTAACATGACCACGACTGAATACACATCGAACTCTGTGGTAGTCCCAACCAGGTAGTCCTTTGGGAGATATTGATAGAGTCAGGGTACAATACGCACTAAAGACAAGTATTGGAATCCAATATCTTGATGAATTGATTTCGGTGGTAAATACTAGTAGTCCTCATTAAGCGAGGGTTAATATAGGAACCTTTCAGTGGTATATAGTGCCCACATGCCAGTTTAAACCTACCAATCGTCAACTATCTACATAGATTTACGGGTACCAAATGCCTGTTAGAAGGCTGGCAGTTTATCGATACTTCCGAGTTGTACATCTGACCCCGATTATTTACTGGGCTTTCCTCATTAAATTAATTATTAATATGAATAAAAGATGTACAATGAAGCCAAGGGAAGACTTTATGCATTGTGGCATCTTTAGGAGGTGCTGTCATAAGGCTAAATTTGCTTCCTCCTTGAATACCTTGAACGTTCTGAATTTGTGGGGGTACACGTCGTAAGTACGCAACTACTAAACGTATCCTCACATTAAGTTGTGTAGGAGCGCCAAGACAAATATTTCAATGTAAACCTTTTATTTCTTGTTATTTATAACCTTTGGTATTGATTTCAGCAGTTTTCGTTTCAAAATTATTCGGTAGTTGCCGACATAAATAGCGACCGGAGAAAATTAATTATGGATCAAATGTCTGAAGCAGCGGGTGTCCTCCATGTCGAGAACCGAAACTAAGTTTTAATCTTGGATTCGCAGTCGCCACTGGATCATCGGTGCTAGTGTATGCAATGGGCATATAAGTATATGATTTAGATACCAGTATCTTCGATATGATGTACTCCATTGGGTCGTCTTTAATCTTCCATCGAACATTTCCCGAGATATGTTTTATCTATAATTTGTGGCAACTGGAAAGATTTTGAGTTAATTAGATTCCGATTGCTGATATGCACTTAGGGAAATCCAGATAAAATATGCAACAGTGGTAATAGTTTTTAGTCGACAGGGGCTGCTTGGTCTGCTTGATAAATGATCCCAGAGTTGGGAAGAGGCTGTGTCTAGGTACTACAAACCACAAATTTCAAGCGAATCATTTGTTGCATCTGATAAAAAGATAAAAGTGGAGGATGTCTCGTGCATGGTGGGTTTAAGGTGATTCTTTTGGATTGCTATTGTTCCTCAAATCCTCCAAACAAGGATCCAACTTCGAAAAACATTTCAGGATATCGCGTATCTTCTTAGGCCCTTCGGAGTATACACATCTCACCGTAAACTTTCTCCAAGGAAATCGAAAGCGTGAGAAAAACGTCTTGGAAATTCACACGCATATAACATGCACTCGATACTGAGCCGGCCATGAAATATTTATGACACGAATTCAAAACGGCAAACTGAAACCAGAAAGAACTGAAAGCACGGTGAGAACCAACGAAAAGCAAGCAGCGAATATTCTGAGAGTGAAGGCGATGTGCGTGCCCAGTTATTCGTTTCCGTCTAGGTATCGGTTTGCAACTTCTACCACGTCAAAGTAAATTAAACCGGCAGGTGTGACATTGTGAGGCCGCAACCATACATATCTTGCATGCTGTCACGGCATATCGGAACTCAGGTGTATTAAAAAGTCAACAATCCCATCATTCCACACGGCACTCGCCATAACCTTACCCAGTGCTCCACTAGTCAATGACTTCGATAGCTTCTTTAAAAATTGTTCAATTGGAAATTTTAACGCCTTTTCAATGGACAGTTAACTTTAGGAGCGCGAACATGAACTTTAAAGCCACGGTTGACCGATAGGTAAGACGCATTCATCCTTCGCATATGCTTATCATACATATGAACGTAGTGATAGTAGTACTGATTGCAGAGCATATGTAGTTATTTCCATTTTAACATTTTGATGTCTTTTGTCAAGGTTTTTGTCTTCAAACTCTTCAATAGTGTGGTCAACTTCAAGTAAATCCCTCCATAAATTACTCCCCCATTATTATTATTATTCAGTTAAGGGAAAGTCGCACCGCGTCCTTCAAGAACTATTGTGCCCCTTTTACTGGTTATAGTGTACCTATTGATCATAGTATCTCAAGCAGGCCTATAACCGTTAGGAACTTCAGTATGTTCCCTATTTCCAGATCTTTCAGCTTTGCATCTGATATTAAGTATTCTCCCAGATGCCTCGACCTACTTTGCACAAGTGACGGACACTGTCCCAGGACGTGTATAGAGGTTTCGTCCTCCTCCTCACAAAACCTGCAGGCAGTGTCCGTAGATATCCCTAGCTTCCCTAGGTGATAATTCAGTCGACAATCTTCTTTTTCTTCAGCCTTTATCCGGTTCACAAGCGGGATTGGCTCGTCGTGATCGGCTTCGCCATTTGGCTCTATCGATAGCCTAATCTGGGTGCAATCTCGAGGCTTTCAAATCCCCATCTAGCGTATCAAGCCACCGTTGCTTAGGTCTGCCTTTTGGTCGTTTACCATCGACTTCGACGTTCAGACCAATCTTGGCAAGTGAATTCCCGTTAGCACGAATTGTGTGACCATACCATCGAAGACGCCTCTCTCGCAACATTTCCACGATCGGTGCAAAGCCCATAACGTTTGCGGATATCCTCATTTCGGATGTGATCTAAACGTGTGACGCCACTAGTCCAACGTAGCATCTTCGTCTCCATTACCGCAAGACGCCGTTCATTGTCTTTTATAGTCGGCCAACACTCAGAACCGTAGAGAACGACTGGACGAACGACATTGTGGTAAATTTTAGATTTGAGACGTTCGTTGATACGTCGATCACAAAGAACACCAGTTGTGGAACGCCACTTCATCCAGGTTGCGTTAACGCGTCAACCAATTTCATAACGCAGTTCTCCATTGGCTGATAACGTTGACCCGAGGTATTTAAATAGGCTCAGTTGTTTAAATTGAATCTGAGACCGTGTTGCATGAGGCGAACATTCCATTTTTGAACAAGTTGCCCGAGATCATTTTTGCTATCAGATGCTAGGAAAACAGCATCTGCATAAAGCAGTGTGTAGGGCGCTGAACGTTGGATATCCCGTGTGACGGTGTCCATAACAAGAACAAAGAGGAGTGGTGAGAGGACGCTTCCTTGATGAACACCAACAGAGACACGAAGCGGTTTTGATACACCCGCCATATTTCGAACTTTACTTTTCGGATCGTGGTAGAGCAATTGAACCCACCGCACGAGTTCTTCTGGCATGAAGTGTTGTCGTAAAGCATACCAGATGAGTTTGTGTGATACACGGTCAAATGCTTTCTCAAGATCCAGAAAGGCAATGTAAAGAGGGCGATGCTTCTCACGGTGTTTCTTCATGAGTAACCGCGCAGCGTGTATTGCGTCTGTAGTTCCGCAGTTCTTGACAATTCCGGCTTGATTCACGGTTATTTCAACGATTTCGCGAATACGGTTGTCAAGAATGAGTTCAAAAATCTTTATGGTATGGGAAAGTAACCGGATCGGACGGTAATTTTAACATTCTGCTGGACTACCTTTCTTTTTTCATATTGGAACAGTGGTACATTCTTGCCAGTCAGATGGTGCTCTTCCTTCCTGAATAACCCGGTTAAAGAATTCACTGAGCCAAAGTGTTGGGTTCCAGCTCTTCGCTTTCCAGTGCTCAGATGCGATGTCGTCAGGTCCTGTTGCTTTCCCCGATTTCATTTGTTTTATTGCCTCCTCGACTTCAGTTGCCCTGACAGGTGGAACTGCTCCAAATGTCGGCAATGCTTGTGGGAGTGGAGGATGAGCAAATTCTTCAGTTGAAATCTGCTCGAAGTATTCTCGCCATCTATCGGTTGCGGCTCGACGGTTGGTAAGCAAAGTACCGTTCTTGTCATTAACGCAACAGAAGTGTTCGATATCCTGTGTGCGTTCATTACGGCTTTTAGCAAGTCGAGACAGATCTCTCTCGCCATCCCGAGTGTCCAGTTTATCGTAAGGATTTTTGAAATGGTTCGCTCGGGTGACAGCGACCGCTTTCTTTGCTTCCCGATTGGCATTCTTATAAATTTGCCAATTAGCATGCGTTTTATCGTCGAGAAATTTGTGGTAGAGGCATTTCTTTTCACGGACCTTCATTTCAATATCATCATTCCAAAGCCAAGTATCTCGGTTGATGTACCGCTTACCCGGCTTGGTGACCCCGACGGTTGCAGAGGCCGCTTTGGGGATCGTGTCTTTCATTTGGTTCCATGATTCTTCCACATTCGTAATGGTCGGCAATCGGATGAGTCAGACTTTCTTCTCTTTCTTCTCTTCTTCTCTTTTTCTCACCAAATCGCCACCATTTAATGCGCGGTGGGCCAGTGCGTTCCCCACGCTGTTGGCTTAATTCGCAGGACAGCAATCAACGGCCGATGTTGAGGTGCGATGGTCTTATAGAGAACGACTTTGCAATAAGTGACAGTGGTAAAATGTTGGTGTCTTATGAGAATATAGTCGATTTGCGTTTTACTGTTCCCACTATAAAATGTAGGAAAATGAGACAATTATTTGATGAACCATGTATTCATAAGTACAAGGTCATGGGTGTCCGCAAAATCGATTATACGCTCGCCACCCTCATTGCGCGCTCCGAACTCCTTTCCCCCATGACACCTCAATCCGATCATCATGTTTGTAACGGCATTGTATGCATTTTCTTGGTTGAACTGTCGCGGGGCCTGTCACCAAGAGAGATCAGGTAGGATTTAGCATAGTAGAATAACTCCAACTATACTCTATTTATCTCTTTCCCTGATCTCAGCATTTTATTTTTGTTTTACTGAGGATAGTACAGAGTACGTTGCCTCAAACCCTCCTCCTTTAACTGGGCTTGGAACCAGCATACTATGTTAATAGCATGACGGAGTTGATAGTTCAGCCGACAATGACCAGTGAGAATTCCCACTATGATTCGGAGGTTATTTTTGGTGAGGTTTAAGCAATCCTTTGTGCGTATGGGTTCCCCATAATAAGCACTCTGGACTGCTCCATCCCTGGTAGACCCGCCCAGTATAGTTCCCTCAACCGTTCCTCTTCATTTCTTAGAGTCATAGCCATGAAACCGTATCCGATTCCACAGAAGGATTCTGGCCCGTGTAAAGGCGTCCCTGCTCCCTTCTTGGCTAATACGTCTGCTGCCTCGTTGCCTTCCGACCCAGCATGGCCTGGAATCCAAAGTATCCAAACCTCTTGGACGAACCGAGTGTATTCAGCCTCTCACGGCATTCCCACACCAGTTTAGAATTCACCTGGTTGGACGTAAGTACCTTGATTGCTGCTTGACTACCGCTGAGAATAGCTATGTTCTGCCTTCTGTAGTTGCTTTGGAGATTAAAGGAGGCACATTTATCTATGGCGTATATTTCCGCCTGGAATATGCTAGTGTACCTGCCCATTAGCTCCAAGTTCAGTTTCCTTGGACCAATGACACCAGCACCCGCTCACTCTGCTGTGAGGGATCCGTCGGTGTACCAAGTAATCAGTTGCCGATTTAAACCGTATGTCGCAGCCACGCTCTGCCAGTCTACCTCGTTACTCCAACGTGTTTCAAACTTCTTATCAAAGTGAAGCCTTGGTATCAGTAATTCGGGATACCGCCGAGAAAGAATATCAATCTTCCTTCGATTTAGGCATCCGGCCATCCTGAATATTGCTCTCCTTGCCTGCATCTGTATGTGCAAATGTGGAAGGGTTAATCCCAGAAGGACCTCCAGGGATGCCGTTGGGCATGTCCTCATTGCCCCACTGATACACACGCAAGCCAGTCTTTGGAACCTACATAATTCCCTGGCTTGCGTACTGAGTTCGGTTCTTTGTGCCCAGATTACCGCTCCATAGGTAATCATTGGCCTTACTATTGCAGTATATATCCAAAGTAGTATCTTCGAGCTGCAACGCATTTTTTTCCTGATATTGACCTACAAATCATCAGGGCCATCGTGGCTTTCCGACAAGTATTTCCGATATGTATCTTCCAGAGTAATTTTTGGTCTAACGTAATTCCCAAATATTTGACCTTTATTTCTCGCTTCACCTCCATATCATGTAATCTTATGGCTCTTAGGTGATCAAGCTTACGTCTCCAAATGAATGGTACTATGGTGGTTTTGGCTGGATAGATCCGCAGTCCCACCTTCCAGCACCAGGCACAACTAACCCGTAGTCCAGTTTGGATTCTATCAAGTAGGGTATCTTCATATTTGCCCCTACAGATTAAAACAATGTCGTCCGCGTAACCCTGGACTTGTATTCCAGTATTTGTTAGCATGTTCAGGAGTTCATCCACTACCATACTCCACATATGCGGCAATAGTACTTCGCCCTGTGGATAATCTTGAGTAGTGTTCATGGATTTGCACCAGTCGGTACTTCTATTTGCCTGCTTTGTAACATTTTGCCCATCCAGAATGCCAGGGTGTTTCCCACTCCTTTGCGGCTCAGGGCATTTTGTATCTCTGTGTGCACTGTGTTGTCGAATGCTCCTTCGATATCCGAAAACAGCATCCCGTAGTACCTCTGTCAACTGATACAGAAGAAAGATTTAGTGTAGAAAGGATTCTTTTTATCCGCTTTCAGAATAAAGACCACTTTTGCCCGTCTATCTCAGTGCTATGCTCCCCCTTACTACTCTCTAAGATAATTCCTAGGTCTCTCTGGATTAGTGCTGAGAAAATGCCATCTCCTTTGGGAGATTTCAGTGGTTTAAAAGTTCCCACTGCCCATCTTAGCCTAGCTTCTAGCTTCTGAGCATACCTCTTTTGCTAGTTTCCAGTTCTCTTTTCTTCCCCTTTTATTCGTTGTTGGGGTGTCAGGCAGAATGTTGTCGCCTGCCACCGTGGGGTAGGACCCAAGGAAATGAGTTCTGACAAGCAGGTGTACCCTGTCCTCCTCATTCTCGGTAAATGTCCCATCTTCCTTCTTCAAACAGACAGAGGATTAACCGGTTATAGATTACCCGCTCGAGGACCTAGCCAATTGTATTCAGAAGACAGATAGGTCTATAGGATGTAGATTCACCTATCGGCTTAACTGTCTTCGGGATCAATACAAGCTTTTGTATTTTCCACTCTGCGGGGAAGGAACCTTCTTTTAGGCAGTCTGTAAATACCCGTCCAAACATGCTTGGTGCCATTCTCATTGCCAAGTTCAGCGCCTTGTTGGGGATTTGATCCACGCCGGTGGCTGCGGCATCCCGAACCCTTTTCACTGCTTCCAAGACTTCGTCTGTGGTTACTGGAGGTATGTCTTCGGCGCTCATTAGTATCATTGCAAAAATAAATATCCACACCAACGAAAATGAAACAACAAGTTTTTTTGTCAGATTTTTATTAAATATCCAGATGTTGGGGGAACAATGTCGAAACTATCTCCCACAATAATCTAGGGCACATAATAGGAGGGGAGCTTTTGCCTTTTATTGCTGACATAACGGACTTGTACGCTCCTTTCCATGGATCTGAGTCTGCCTCGAAACAGAGTCACTTGAAGTAATCATCTTTACTTTTCGTGATGGTCCATTGTAACCTCTCTCGTGCCTGTTTATATTCGAGGTACCGTTGTTTATACTCTGGCATGTTTCTCCGGCGTTGACTCTGCCTTTTGGCCTTCAAGCATTTCATATGACATTTCACTATTTCAGCGTTTCACCAGTAGTTAGGGTTACGCTTCCGGGAGTGTGCACTTCTTGGCATGGAAGCGTCACATGCTCGGTGTTGGGACAGCTGCGATGCTTCTATGGCCGTTACAGTAAACTCGATGTTCCACTGCAAGAAATGCATCCTCATCAAGTGCTCTTAATGACCAACCTGTTTCTAGTTTCTTCAGGAGAGGATTTATTGTAATTATAGTAATATATATCGCCTGGTGGTCGCTATGCGTGTATTCTTCGCTAACATGACAGTGTAGATGCCTGACCAACGAATCACTTGCAAAAGTAAGATCTACAACGGAGCCTAGCTCTTCACGCCTAAAGGTGATTACGCTTCCGATGTTTGCCAGGATGACGTTTAGGCAGGAGAAAACCTCGAGTAGGATTCTTCCCCTATCATTTTCTGGCCGGCTTGGCAGTGACTTAGATTCAGAGGAAAGACTCTCATTTACATAAGGTACTTAAAGCTATCATGTTGGCTGTACAGTCTCTGTGAGTCTGTCTGTCTATCACACGCACTTTTCTCAGAAACGGCTATACCAATTGACACGAAATTTGGTGAGAAGGCGGGAACTGTGAACGCCCAGACATGCAGTGAGTGATGTGCTTCTACATTGAGATTTAGGGAGGGTCCCCATACATGTAAATGGAGGGTGTAAAATTTTTATTCACCGAATATAGTCATGTGGGGTATCAAATGAAAGGTCTCGATTAGTACTTTTCGAAGCCGGTGTTAGCTTTGAGATTTGTTGAAAAGGGGGAGGTGGGAGGGGTGGAAAGTGATGATTTCTTTAACAGACCTATTCTCAGAAACTACCCAACCAAAAAATCTGATAAAAATCATGAAGCTGCCTCTATATAGTGACCAGGCCTCAAAATACTCTCCATATCGATGTCTTCTCAAATTAAGCTAATAATAGTATATTACCATATTTTTGCGGAAATTGAGTAAAACCCCCCTTGAGTTTATCCCACAGTTATAAAAGTTGGTAGTAGTATAAAACATAATATGAGCATATTATCCCCAAGTTCGATCAAAGTGACACTATTAGTAACAAAGTTACAGCAGCTCAAAGCGATGGTCGATCTTGACAAAAATCCAACTAGGAGATACGAGCGAATCGTGGGAAATGGTGGCAAACATCTCTAAGAATGCAGACAGGCTGTGTGCACAGCGGAATGGAATTGACGCGAGGTATGGAGTTCTGGCAGCAACCATACATCACTGGCTGGATGAAGGGGAAAGGAGGCAGCTTCCCCATGTGGTAACAGAAACCCCTCGCGTGGAAGGCGATCTTTCTTTGATGGTATTGGGAGGCTTAGCAAGACTCTCTTTGGTACTATGGATTCCACAGACGAGAAGCGAATTAATGACGGGCTGGCGGAGTTGGATGCCAAGGAGAATCGGACTTTCCATTTACCGGAGGAACAAGTGAGCGTGATGAAGTCCAATTACGAATTATACAACGAAACGAGGGGGCAGGAAGCAAAAGAACGAATGCGAATCGTGTTGCTCTATGCATCTTTAGCAGCAGCTTTGAATTGAACAGCGAATGCGGTGAACTTCGAGGAGCGACGGAGTGATGTAATCGAGCTCTTTTTATTAGCGCAGTTGGAAATTCAGATTTTGCTGGACCGTCAACGAACTCTAAGAGGGATCATTGAGAACGCGAAATATGGAAGGCTACACCCAGGTCTACTTCATAATCGGGACCTCCTAGCACTCTTGAAACAACTCCCAAATCGGGATCCTCTGAATGTGGAGACTTTGAGTCTGGATCATCAATTGCTGGATCAATTGAAGAAGGTACGAATGGTGCAAAGTGGTCGCGAGCTGCTGTTCCGACTTGATGTGCCATTGCTAGAGAAGCGATTGTTTTAACTTTTCCGAGCGTATGCTATTTCGGCGGCCCTGGATGGAGGGTTTCATTACTACCATTTAGAAGCCGACTATTTGGCGGTTAGTAGTGCCGCCCGACATTTCGCCCTGATGAGTGAAAAGGGAACTAGCGAATGTACCCCGATGTTGTTGGCAGCTGATGAGACACGCTTCGCATGTGAAAAGAAAGTCCCTATCATTGTGTCGGCTGAAAGGATGTGTGACCAGCATTTTTGCCAAAATTGGTAATAAGGGCTGCCGTGGCAGTTGAGCTAGCCCTTGGGATGGAATAATTAAAATGAATACACGTAATTACTGGCTCTTTATCCTGAGGAAGGTAGTGGCAGTTACGCTCCTCTGCTCAGACGGGCAAGGAGAGGATAGCACCCTCAGCGGAATAGGAGTGTTGGTACTTGGAGAGCGGTGCGTTTTGCGGGCGGACGGGTTTCGCTTGACGTCGCAAGATGTGTTAAAGAAAGAGGTCTTCATTCATACGAGTCAATGCTGTGACGTGGTTCAACCGTTGCCGGAAGAGATTCGTGAGCTCGTGCGACTTAACGAAACAAGGCCCTTGCACGTACTGAGCGCTGAAGGATTAGGTGAGCAGTGGTGCAACGAAGGTCGGGCGGTGGAGGAGCTAGCAAGACGAGTTAAGGAGGAGGAATTCGATAGACCAGTAGCTTACTCCAAACTACAATTTTATTTTATTATGTATATATATATTTCGGGAGCAACTTACTCCCTTCATCAGTACAAAGCTTTATATATATACATAATAAAATAAAATTGTAGTTTGGAGTAAGCTACTGGTCTATCAATTTTAGACTTAACTAAAAACAGAAGGCAATATCTAACATTTTAGAGGAGGAATTCGTTCGACAACATCAGGCAGCGGGAAGACTGCATATGCACACATCAGCAGGTACACTAGCCATTATGTTCGTTATTATCATTGCAGTGGCGTTGATGGCATATGTCAGGTGGAGGAGAACACCAGCACGAGATCAATCGATTAAGTCAAATGCAGAAAAAGTGACGTCTTCAGTCGACAGCCAGCAAGCAGATATATTAAGAAAAGAAACACCCTTATCGAGCAGCAACCTGTCAAGGAACCGTCCAGTGAAAGTTCCGATTCCACTACCTTTGCCGTTGGACACACGCACAGACACCATACAACAAGAGGGGTTAGCATCATCGAGCCAGGCTTTATCAGGGAAAAATAGTGCCGAATGTCAGCAACATCCATCTAGACGAGAAATAGCTTCACAGAAATCATCGGCATTGTTTAAGTTAAGTGGATTGTAATTAAACTATTCATTTTATATATATTGTCTGGGGTAAAAGGCATTGTAACGATAATATATAGTAATATATTGTATAATGATAATATATAGTAATTGCTAATTAAGTTAGTAGTATCATTTAGCAGGCCAAGATTGACTCGGACCAATTGTGAGGTCGCTCTCAGGGATAGCTCCATCTAAAGTGGGAGGGATGAGGTGACTCATTGGGCGCGACCTGGAAGTGTGTAACTGATATAGTGATAGAAAGTGCAAGCTTTGTATTACAATATGCGGAACATACTTGTCGGTCAGTATTGTGTTGTAGAATGCTGAGTGTTTGCATAACAGTACTGACCTCTTAAACATGTTTTGAGGTAATCGTGGGTCGGCAAATGAGAATAAGAAAGTAGGTTAAGGTAGGTCTAGAATAAGCATAAGGAAATGTTAGAATTAGTCGATTTTTAAAAGCGAACCCGCAAGATAGGAAAAGTGTAAGTAATCTAAAGTAACGCAAATGTAAGTGTAAATTAAGTGTAATGAATAATAAATTTAAGTGTAATAAATAATAAAATTTCATTGGAAACGGAAATAAAGAGTTTGAGTATTAAAAAGAAGTGGACAGTGAAAGTGGAGGTCACGACAGACATTACAGTGTAAATTTACTGCAACTGAATATCAATATCATACTAAAGCGGGTATTCTGACCTGCTAAATGCATGTACATAACGGGCTACGTACAAATAGTATAATTCTACACTCAAATATGCTCACAGAAGAAGCAAACAAAACCTTTATCAGAAGCGCCCGGCTTCCGGTTTCCCGACTTGTTTGGTTATCTAATACCGATTCAATCTAGATAATAATGTTTTCTTCACTTTCTAACCTTTTTCCGATGTAGTTACTTCCGGATTTCCTTTCACACTCATCTGACCGGTAACACCTTCAAATTCCAGATTCCAATACAGATCGTAATATATTATGAGTAACGGGATTGTGCGTGATTTCATTATTCAGCTTGAAGTCTACACGACAAGTATCGTCAACTTTACCTGGCTCTACACCTACCTGTGGCTATCTCGTAGTCTCCTGGCCATTGAAGACAACGAGATGGTCGCTTGCATGCTAGACAATTCGACATCACGAACCAGCTATTGTTATCGTCTTGATTAATGACGGAGGACATACCATCATGCCAAGATGTCACCAACATTTGCATATACATGTGTACACGCTTTGTATCCACTTGTAAATGAAAATTTACAATATTTCTGGTTGGAAAAATTGTCATACAAATTTGAAAGATAACTGCAGCGTAATATATGGGGGAGAAAGGCAGAATAAATTTGAAATGATTAACTGGGGAACTACAGATTTGAAAGTGAAAGCAATGGAAGTTATCGCGATATTAGTTAATCGGATGCTGCAACCTATTTTGCAAGTTAGGAGCGAACTTGCACCAGTGCCACATTCCACATAGTTAGATCTTTGAAGAAAAAGATTGTCCTGTACAGATTTTGCTATTTAAAATTTTTTTAACTGAATTGACATAAGCCAGAAATCTAACTGGATTCCCGCTGGTACTAATTTTCTTTAATCTAAGATATTTCCTCTTTCATGGATTTCTCCAGATACGTCAATGTGATGGTCGGCTATGATGATGGAATCCGCGCACGGTTGTTGGCAGCCAACAGAGTCTATTTAAGCTTACAAAAACTGTTCCGGTCGAAAGATCTCAACATAGGCTCTTACTGGACAAGACTATGATCGTGCCAGTCCTTATGTATTCCTCGGAGACCTGGGTGCTTAGCAAATCAACTGTGAACTGTTGGCAGCGTTCGAGAGAAGAACCCTCCGAAAAATTGTTGGCCCCCTACATGAGGATTGACGATTCCGTAGCCTACATAACGAAGGAATCTATGAGCAATACCATGACCATGTTGGTGTGGGTAAAATAAGGCTCAACAGGTTGCGGTGGGCGCAGCTTTTAGGGATATCAAATTGGTAGACCTTAGCGCAAAATTGGGGTGTCTGGAGTTCCTTATTAAGGCAAGCGCCCGGTAAGCGTGTTGACAGTGATGTAGGGAATTACGATTTAGAACGTTAATTCTAATATAGTTGTCTATGACCTTCTCCACCGTTTTGAGTACCAACGATTTTAGGCAAATTGGTCTGAAAGATTTAAGGTGAAGAGGATCCTGTTTACCCGCTTTCGGAATAAAAACAACTTTTGACCGTCTCGATGCCCTTGGTATGATGTATCCCAGTGCTATGCTCCCTCTTATCACCCTCAGATGAAACCCTAAGATAATTAGTAGGCATCTCTGGATTAGTGCTGGAAAAATGCCATCTACTCCGGGTGAGTTCAATGGTTTAAAAGTTCCCACTGTCCACCTTAGCCAAGCTTCTGAGCATACCTCTTTTGCTAGTTTCCAATTCTCCTTTCTTCCCTTTTTAAGGTTTTGTTTTACAAACAAAACCTTATTAAAATCGGTTCAATGTCTGTCTGTCTGTCTATCTGTCCGTCTGCCTGTCTGTTTGTCTTTTTTTTCATCGTTGGAAGGTGGAAAGGTTCAAAACCTACTGCTGGCTCCTGCCATACAGTTATGTGAGACTTCTACTCACTAAAACCACCTCCTTCTTCTTCCACTCTCCCCACGGAACTGCTATAAGCATTGCATCGTGGTGGGGCTAAATCAGTTCTTAACTGCGGCTCATTATTGTTCGCTCTCTTTCTTGCTTTCTTCGCAGTTCTTCATGCCTTAGCTGTTGATGAATCATTTTCAACTCAATTACCACTTGATTCCAAGCCTCCGTTGATTCCAACATAAACTCTGCTATATTTCCAGGTGTTAAGCGCCTGTCTGCGATCCCCTCCAGCCTAGTTCGGTGTGCTGTAAACCTTGGGCACTCAAATACAACATGCTCCGAATTCTCAGCCACGTTACCACATCTTGGGCAGCATAGTGACTCGTCGTGTCCAAATCGATATAGATAAGCCCGATAACCTACTCGTACATGTCCACTTAAAAACTGTGTTAGCCCGAAGCTTAGTTCTTGACTGATTCCTTTCCATCCATCTTCGAATGTGTGGAATGATACGGTAGGTCCAACGGCCAGTTTGTGCCTCGTTCCATCTCTTTTGCCAATTTGCGATGGATTCCCGCCGTGCTAGTTGCCGTCGAAGTACAATAGACTCACCGATTGCATACCTATTGTCGTAGATACGCCAACCTTCATCCGCCAAGATGTCTATGGGGATTGTCCCTGCCAGTACATATGCTGCTTCTCCTGATGTCGTTCGATAAGCACTGCATACCCGGAGTGCACTTAGTCGATACGCCATTCCTAGTTAGTTAGTTAGTTAGTAGCACGGAACTAACTACCCTTGAAATAAGACGACGTCGACTTTGTCTTGGTCCACCAATGTTCGGTAGTATCCTCGAGATCGTTACAGCGATGGAAGATGCTTTAGTTGCAGCGCACTCAATGTGTTTTTTAAAATTGAGTCTTTTGTCAATCACTACTCCCAAATATTTAAGCGACTCTTGGGAGTAAATTGTTTTTTCACCAACTTAAATTTTCACAGTCGTGTCTTTCCTTCTTTTGCTGATTAGCACTAGTTCCGTTTCATGTTCAGCAAGTGATAGACCGGACTTTCTCTCCCATATCGCTTCATTCGCATAGATTTCGATCTCGTCTAAGCGTTTTGCCACTATTGTTACCCCGATATCATTCGCAAAGCCAATAGTTGTCACGCCGTTAGGAAGGCGTAGCGGCAGCACTCCATTATACATAATTAACCACAGTAAGGGACCTAAGACAGACCCCTGTGGTACGCCGCACGTCATTGGGAATAATTTCTCTCCACCATCCGAGTCGCAATATAATCTTCTTCCAAGAAGAAATGCAACAACGATGCGTACAATGTACTTTGGAGCCTGTAGTTTGGTTAGAGCCTCTACGATTTTCCTCCACTTTGCAGTGTTGAATGCGTTTTTTACATCGAGTGTCACCACTGCGCAGCATTTATCATCTTAAATTGCAGTGCGAGCCAGGCCAGTCACCACGTTGATTGCATCGATGGTTGATCTCCCCTTACGAAACCCGAATTGCTTGTTGGATAGGCCTCCTTCCTTTTCCGCAACAGCGAGCAGCCTGTTGTATAATACTCGTTCAAATAGTTTACCAATGGTGTTGACCAAACATATCGGTCGATATGAAGAGGGGTCTCCCAATGGTTTACCTGACTTTGGAATAACTATCAACTTTTGCAGCTTCCATTGCTCGGGGAATTCTCCTTCTCCAAGGCATGCCGTAAAAACTTTGGCAAACATACCTGGTGCTGACCTGGCTGCCACTTTCAGGGCGATATTCGGGATTCCATCTGGCCCTGGGGTCTTATTCTCAGCGAATTTCTTCGCTACATCAAAAATTTCCTCTTCTACCACTTCAGGAATTTCGTCGGGGTTTACATGAACTTTGGGCAGATGTGTGTAGTTCACATCCTCTGGGAAGAGAGTGTCCACTACGTTTTGTAGTAATTTTGGGCAGGTAATCGGTGGGGAGCGCTTGCCTTTCAGTGATGACATTACAGACCTGTAGGCGCCACCCCATGGATCAGAATCAGCTTCGGTACACATCCGTTTGAAATGTTCGGATTTGCTCTTCGTGATAGCTACTTGCAATTTTTTCCTCGCGTTCTTGTATTGCATGTGTGGCTCAACGAATTCAGGTTGCTAGAGACATTCTGTCTGTCTGTCTGTCTATCTGTCTGTCTGTCTGTCACAAGCACTTTTCTCAGAAACGGTTATACCGATTGACACGAAATTTGGTGAGAAGGTGGGAACTGTGTACCCCCAGACATGCAGTGAGTGATCTCTTTCTACGTTGAGATTTAGGGGGGTCCCCATAGATGTAAAAGGGGGATGTAAAATTTTTTTTCACCGAATATAGTCATGTGGGGTATTAAATGAAAGGTTTCGATTAGTACTTTTCGAAGCCAAAGCTTAGCTTTGAGAATTGTTAAAAAGGGGGGAGGTGGGAGGAGTGGAAAGTGATGATTTCTTTAACAGACCTATTCTCAGAAACTACCCAACCAAAAAATCTGATAAAAATCATGAAGCTGCCTCTATATAGTGCCCAGGCCTCAAAATACTCTCCATATCGGTGTCTGCTCAAATTAAGCTAATAATAGAATATTACTATATTTTTGCGGAAATTGAGTAAAACCCCCCTTAAGTTTATCCCAGAGTTATAAAAGTTGGAAGTAGTATAAAACATAATACGAAGCATATTATCCCCAAGTTTGATCAAAGTGACACTATTAGTTACAAAGTTACAGCAGCTCAAAGTTGTCTTTACCGTGTAAATTTACAACCCGAAGTACTAAACCTGACATGCTAAATGCATATTCTTAACGGGCTACGTGCAAATGGGGTAGTTCTACACTCAAATATACTCACATAAGAAGCAAACAAAACCTTTCATATCTGAAGCGCCCAGCTTCCGGTTTCCCGACTTGTTATTCGTGTCAGGCAGAATGTTGTCGCCTGCCACCATGGGGTAGGACCCCGAGTTCTAAGAAGCTTCTTTGCGTGTTTGGCTACAGCCTTGTAAAGCCTGGTTGCTTCTGTGATCTGTTCGATCCCTTCACAAAATGAAGCTGTTCCGTTTTGCTTCCCTGATCGCGTTGCTATACGCATTCAGTTCATTTTTGTACCTCTGCCAGTTCCCGGTTTGTTTTGCCCGGTTGATGAGTTTTCGTGCCTCTGTTCTCATTCTCACCAGGTTCCTGTTCCACCATGATACATCCCTTGATGACTTAACTATCTTAGCCGGACAGCTGGTCTCATATGCGTCAATGACAACTATGCTGAGGTTTTCCACCACTGTTTCTAGTTCCAGTTCGCTCCTGATGTCACCGCCCCCTTGAAGATGGGCAATGTTGTTAGTCAAGTGCGATGTGTCGGATTCCAAATCCGTTCTTCTGGGATTCCTTATTATTCTTTCTATTTCGGAGTTACCCTCAATGTCGAATCTAATTATTTGATGATTTGACATATGATTCCTGACCATTCCGTTCATTAGGATATTTCCTAGAGTTATGTCTAGTACCTCCTGTCTAGTGCTGGTCACAAATGTTGGAGTGTTCCCTAAGTTATATATTTCTAACTTATTGCTAAGAATAAATTGAAGAAGGTACCCAGCTCTACGATTGGTGTCACTGCTTCCCCAGACTTCGTGGTTGGCGTTGGCATCGCAGCCGAGGAGAAGTGGTAACGTCCTCTTCTCACAATACTTCGCCAGTTTTGCGACTTGTTCCAGTGGAGCCCGGATTTCGTCTCCTAAGAAGTATCCCGATGCCAAGACTGCCTCTTGAGTGCTCCTCCCGACTTCCAATGAGACTTGGATAGCCACAAGGTCCCCGGCTAAAAACTCTGAGAGACAAATGTATTTTAAATAACGTTTGAGGATTATGCAAGCTCTTGGTTTTTCACAAGAAGAGTCCCAAATTACCTACATGCTTCCTCCTTGTAGACCGCGAATCTGCCCCGATACACCCAGCAGTATTCAAATGTTCTCCTTGGTACTTGCCCTTGCAATTACCGCAGATGCAGCTTTCGCATGGTGGAGGTTTATCTGGGCTATCTTAGTGCTGGCCATTGGCTCCGTTATTGTTTGTAGCTGTATCGCCCTTCTCCTCCGACGTGGCGCTTTCCTGCGCATCGCTGTCTACCCTGAGCCCTAAGAGTTCTAGGTATAGGTCATCCAGCTTCTGCTCTTCACTGGGCAGCAGGTCTATTTCCCTGGTGGATCCAGTCTTTTCCGCCTCTATGACTTTAGTGAGTTCTTCGGCGACCTCAGTATACTTTTCACCCGGTGTCTCCTCCGAGGTTTCTTTCCTCGGCTTTTCCCTGTGCACATGCACAGGTATGTTGCCAAATCGGTAGTTGATATGGCAACTCCGACGTTTGATTGCCTCCAGGGATCAGTCATCTACCCAGATCGCGAGGAGTTTACCCTTGCCCTCCATCTGCCTTCTGAAGACTTTCCATAGTTGGGTATGGAGATATTCATTGTGGGCAATTAGGAGGCCCATAAGGACTTCCGTTTCTATTGTCGCGGCTTTTGGCAGAAAAACTGTCACCATGTAGGCTCCTGGTATATCATCCCCAGCACATGTTAACAGTTCCACCCCTTCCCAGCCTGGCAATCTAGAAACTATGGTTCTAATCCATTGTGCAGTGTCCTCTGTCGCCCAGTCCACCAGTATAAGGCCTGGTCGAAAGGGTATCCCGGTGAACACCAGTTTCGCAGTCCACCCCTTGCACATCTGCCTGACGACAAGGTTTTCAATGGTTTCCTGCTCCTCGCGAATGAGTATTTGCTCGGGAAACATTTTTGGCAGTATGGCCAGTCGAATGCCCGTATCCGCACTAGCATAGGTAATAGCGGGCTTCCTGGGTCCTGCCTTTACTCCTGACCTGCCCGGGTTTTCTCCCCCTTGGGTTTAGGTTTGGATTTTTTGGGAGCATTTCCTTCATGCGAGCTAATCTCTGTTGCTCCCCGCTTTCTCGGCTCCGGTAAAGATGGCTTAGGTCTGTCTTGAGCCTTCTTGAGGGCCTCTTCGGGTTTCAGGCCTTCCTTCGGATAGCGCAGGTACCATTTAACACCTGCGCCACTGAGACCTGTCTCGTTCCTGACGTCTGATATATTTATCTCAGACGTGCTTTTGCTGTTCCCTGCTCTTTGAGCAGTGGCGTTTGTTGGTTGTCCACGCAGTATACCAATGTTAATGTTGGATCCTCTGCTTGACGTCCCAACTTCTCCCTTCTTGAGTGTAATTACCTGGCTCTCAGTATTTCGGAGATGTGCCTCCGGATGATTAACCAATTTTTGTGCGATACGAGGCCCCGCTTTGTTGATATTCTTTTCTTTATTGTTTGTACTCATTTGATTCCCTCGAGTATGGGGGTTAGAAGGTTTGCCATGACATAACCCCCGTAGCACGGTAAGGTCTAACTTAATCACTGAGACGACCAGATATCAGTGAGGCTCCGTTCGAATACAGTCAGTTACCCCCGACTGCAAACTATCCAATGGGTACGGTTCGCATAACACTCTGGATTGGGGGAGGTGTTTTTCAACTCCCCATTGTAGATCCGTAACGTTTTGTTAATAGTAGGGTCACCTCGTGCAGAGTCTGGCTATCATCACTCACTAACGTTCCTGGTAGACGAGAGACTTGGCCCCTGAAAAGCCACGCACCGCTCCAAAGGAGAGACAGCTGATCCTCAGAGAGAGATAGGTTACCCACTCCGTTTCCCTGCGTTCTTACCTAGCTTATATTGAAGAGATGGCATCTGGTTTCTCGCGTGACTTTGCATAACGTTGGGGATTATTCTCCTCTATTGCCCTCTAATATAGGACAACTTGATGAAAGTATCAAAGCCTGATATTATGGTGGATATTCCGCCTCTCCCTGATGAACTCACAGAGTTCATTTATGCGTTCTCTTTGTGTAAAAAACAGTGTTCCAGTGTATTGTCTTCTACACTCGTCTCTTACAACAGCAGCATTGATGTCGATCCGGGACCTCCTTTCCGAATTCCGCGACGTATCTCTACTGCCGGGGGCTAACGTTGCCCTCGGTCATGACCTTCCGAGCGTCGAGCTTTTACGAATAGGATAAGGTGTGGGGTCTACACCTTCCAGATATCTATCTATTAAAGAATACAGAATTGCAGAAAATTGCTCAATTGGGCTGTATTAATGAAAAACTTTGAATTGACTAATGAACACAAACGACACAGCCAACATCGAATCTCAATTTATTGTTTGAGAAATAACAACTATTCCTATCCTTGACATTAAGCCTGAAGCTAATATATCTGTAGACTTTTCATAAAGAATCCTTGGTTAATGAATAATGTCATTATCATTGTCAATATCAATGCAATAATCAGTGATTGTGTCCATGGGTGCATAAATATGATGGGCATATGTATCTTTTATCCGTATCTAAGAATCTTCTTCATTTTATTTCTTTTATATTTAAAAACATTCCTCATTTGAGAAGGAACGCCACTTGAGAAGTTTAATTTTCCAGAAAACTTTCAACTTTCTGCAGATTCCAATGTGCAGCGAAAGCTTTGGAAACTGGAAAGAGGTAGCGTATCAAACCCAATGAAAATGTAATTGAGGGAGATAAATATAAAAGACCCAAGCACTTCATTCGGAATCGTAAGATACTGAACAAGAAAGAAACATGCCTATGACCAGAGAAAGAGAAACTGCATAGTCGTAGTTTCTGTCTCTCCCTCACCTGTTAGGGATGCACTTCATAACCACGCCCCTTGGTAACCAGTTCCATGGTTGTTAAGCCAGCGACCATTTTCATATTATTTGCCAGGCGTGGTCTCCCTGTCTGGGGTAAGCAGAAAATTAGAGACTTCCTGTTAGATGTTCACTGGCCATGAGATAAATAGTCAATCCCCTATTGAACTTCGTACTACCACATGGGCAGGTGGGTAGTCCAAGTCTCATGGAATAGGAGTACTTTAGTCGCGGCATACATCATGGCTGCAACTAAATTACCCAAAAATTATCTCTTAAGAATGGTCTTCCGGTGCCAGGATTTCTGACGTCTTTCGGCTGTTATTTTCGGTAATTGAGTTACAAAACGTTGAAATGAATGAATTGAAAGAAGGAAATGAATGTTTAGAGGGGGTTTTGGATGTATGTAAACATACCAGGGATGGAGGATGTATCGATTGGATACAAGTTGATAGAATAGACGACTTTACTTATTTCCATAAAGATTTTTTCGTTTTCTATGGCAGAAGCTCGGGGTACTTATTCTATACATACAGCCTTCCAACAATTACTAATTGTTCTGACATTTCTTTATCAATATATTCAACAATTCAACTGAATACACTGTATTTTCACAACTGACTCTCATGAATGGGAACCTCAATTATGTACCCAAGTCCGGTCTCTAATATTTGAGGAACAGGTAAATTGGTATTCCAAGAATAAATTAAACAATGAGTAAAGCCCGAATACTGTGGCATACAATATTTAAGTAAAGGAGTTTCCGCATGAAGTTGGCTGATATTTGTAGAGAACGGACGTTTCTACAAATTAATATTATTAAAACAAAGAATTTAAATTAAATTAAATTTAAGGAATAATATGAAAATATATTTATATTTGCCTAATCAATACAATATAATTTAAAACTTAATTTAAACTAGCTTACTTTTGATTTTTTATTTAAGATAATTTTTCCCCCAAAAACTGCCAAAAAATTCGTTTTTTTGACTTGTGTGTTGTTGACAGGAATGAGCGGCGAGCCGCTGACGGGTGGAGGGCTAGACCGGCCCCCACCACAAGGTCTAGGGGCACTCAGATCGGCCGTAATGTGGAAGATCCAAATATAAAAAGAGCCAAAGTAAGAATAGCCAACCTTGAAAGAAGAAATGGCGGGAGAGGAGCCGGGCTGCCCTGAGGGCAAACAAGTTTTTGGAGGCGAATCTGTCCATATAGAGGCCATAGGAAACCATCAAGCTGACGATAATAGAGGCGGTGTCAACGGTGGAGGTGGAAATGTCACAGATGAGGGTGCTAACCAAGCTGGTTGTGATAGTGAAAAGTGCGGCCATGACAGCCCTGAAGAGGGAAAATAGTGTGATTTTTTTGCTTTTCATATCAAAAAAATTAAAAAATAAAAAAAGAAATGAAGCAAAAATGAGAACTGATGAAAAGAATAACATAAGTAGGACTGAAAATTTAAACAAGTCAGGAAACCGGAAGCTGGGCTCTTCATGTATGAAAGGTTTTGTTTGCTTCTTGTATGAGTATATTTGAGTGTAGAACTATTCCATTTGTGCGTAGCCCGTTAAGAATATGCATTTAGCATGTCAGGTTTAGTACTTCGGGTTGTAAATTTGCACGGTAAAGACAAATTTGAGCTACTGTAACTATGTTAATAATAGTATGATTTTGATCAAACTTGGAGATAATATGCTTCATATTCTATTTTATACTATTACCAACTTTTATAACTCTGAGATAAACTTAAGGCGGGTTTTACTCAATTTTCTCAAAAATATGGTAATATCCTATTATTAATTTAATTTAACCAGATATCGATATGGAGAGTATTTTGAGGCCTGGGCACCGTATAGAAGCACTTTCATGATTTTTTTCAGATTTTTCTGCTGCGTAGTTTCTGAGAATCGCTCCGTTAAAGAAATCATCACTTTCCACCCCTCCCACTCCCCGTCTTTTAACAAATCTCAAAACTAAAACCGGGTTCGAAAAGTAATTGAGACCTTTCATTTGATATCCCAATGTTTACATCCCCCTTTTACATGTATGGGGACCTCCCTAAATCTCAATGTAGGAGGATATCACTCACTGCATATCTGGCGGTCCCACAGATCCCACCTTCTCACCAAATTTCGTGTCAATCGGTATAGCCGTTTCTGAGAAAAGTGCCTGTGACAGACAGACTGACAGGGCGCTCAAACTTGCCGTCAAATGTAGACCCGATATGTTCGCGGGGCTGTTCGAAACGTGCATGTCGGAGGGTATCTTTCCTGCACCATGGAAGCGGCAGAAGCTGGTGGTGCTGCCTAAGGCTGGCAAACCGCCAGGGGAACCGTCGTCCTATAGACCCATATGTCTTCTAGACACTATGGAGAAAATGTTGGAGCGGATTATCTATAACACGCGGCAGCCTTTCATAGGCAGTATGGGTTCCGCAAAGCCAGATCAACCATTGATGCCATCAAAATGGTTACTGGCTTGGCCGAAAATGCAATTCACGGAAGGGGTTGTATCAGCAAATATTGTGTGGTGGTCACCCTGGATGTGAGGAATGCATTCAATTCGGCCAATTGGAACTTTATACGAAAGTCTCTGGCGACGATCGGTGTTCCCACCTACCTCGCCGCTATTATAGATAGCTATTTGGATGAGCGAACATTGTGGTATAATACTGATGATGGACCCAAGGAGTACGTTGTCTCCGCGGGTGTCTCACAGGGCTCTGTATTGAGCCCACTACTGTAGAACATCATGTACAATGATGTGCCTAACCTTCCGGTTCCGGAGGAGGCCACGGTGGTGGGTTAGACCGATGACATAGCACTGGTTGTGGTCGCAAAGCATCTCGAAGATGCTGAATTGTACTTATGCGAAGCAATCAGTGTTGTTAAGGCTTGGCTAGAGAGTGCTGGACTGCCACTCGCTGAGGAAAAGACGGAAGCGGTCCTCATCACTAAGCGCCGCAAAACAAATTACGCCTGCGTCAGAATCGAGAATCGTATCATCACTACCAAGCCAGCCATCAAATACTTGATGGCACATGGTGATGATAGACGGAAAACTTAATTTTAAGCAGCACATAGAGCATACTTGTAAAAAAGAATCCACCACGAGTATGGCTCTGGCAAGGATGATGCCGTACATACGAGGACCGCAGCATACTTGCAGGCTGCTCATAGCCAGGGTGGTGAGTTCTATCATGCTGTATGCAGTCCCAGTTTGGGGAAACGCGCTGCTGGTTTTAGGCAATGCATATAAACTGAGTACGGTTTACAGAAGAACAGCCTTAAAGGTGTGTTCTGCCTTCAGGACCGTCTCAGACAATGCAGCGTTCGTCATCTCGGGAATGATGCCAATTGACATCCTGGCAACCGAAATGATGAACAGTTATAACACCAGGTCCACCTCTCCCTTATCGCAGGTGAAAAAAGCCGAAAGAGAGAGATTCATAAGCAGATGGCAACAGCGATGGGACCAGTCAGAAAAGGGTCATTGGACTTACAGGTTGATCCCTTCCATCAGGGAGTGGCTGGAGAGAAAGCATGAGGAGATCAATTATAATCTCACCCAGTTTCTCACCGGCCATGGAGGATACCGTCAATACCTGTACAGGGGGTGAAGTCGGGGGTGGTTTTAGTGGGTAAAAATCCCACACTCTGGCGTGGCGGCCAGAGTCTTTTGAAGATTTCCACCTCCTTAACAAAAAAAAAAAAAGACAGACAGACAGACATTGAACCAATTTTACAACCAAAACCTTAAAAAATGGTCCGATCGGGGCCACAAGTAGCACCCGAAATGAAGAAAAAGGAGGAATGGTGCCCCCCCTTTAATGTATATGAATTAAGTGGTAGATATTTAGCCACTCTACTTAGTGGGAGCGCGGGGCTCTCGAATTTTATTATCAAAAAGACGGGGTCCGAGAGAGTCCAAATCAAATGTAAAAAAAATAGCGGATTACAGGAAAGCACGGCAGGTGCTCGAGCGAGTGACTTCACTTCACCTACACCCCAAAGGAAGAGAAGTTCCAAACCTGGATGGATGCGGAGGAAGTGCCCGATTAGGTGCTCAAAATGCTCCGGGAGACGGAAACTGACGTCAAATTCATCTCAGTGTCGCGTTGTAGTATGAGGAAATCCGTTTTGGAAAAACGAATTGTGCCACACTTCCTCGTGCAAATAAGCCCAGAGAGCCGGGGAAGCTACCTGAACGGCATCAGTCCGCTTAATGACCAAGTCCAGGATATATGAAATTTCCCGTGCAAATTGCAGGAAAGTATACATCGGACAAAATAGAAGGAACATTAAAACACGTTTCGAGGAACACCTGAAGGAGGGAGAGTTGGCGTCAAAAATGGTGCTACTGTTTTCAGGTCAACAATAGCGGAACATGTCGTCCTAAATAACCTCATAAAGTTGGTGAAGCACATTAGAAATACAAGGAAATTAGACGTGGCCAAAAGTCTAAACATTTATTGAACATCGAAGGATGTACTTCTCAACAGGGATGAAGCCATCCACAGCACAATCCTCCGCATCACCTATAAGAGGGAAATGGATGCCGCAATAACCGCAGTCAACAGAGATCCTGGAGATGAAGCATCAATAAATGATCTTCCCATTCACCAGAAGAACGTTATCATAAATACGACCACAAACATACTTTGCCTTAGCCGAAAAAAGAGTCGGAACGGCTAGTTTGACGATAAATGTAAACTAGAAACGGAACGGAAGAATACTGAATACCAAGTAATGTTACATTCTCAAAGAACGCGCAGAGACTTATCACAAACTCCGGCAAGCGGAGAACCGACATAGACGGAAAAAGGAAGCCTAGAAGAACCAATAGGTCTGTGAACTCGAAAATTACAAGGTTTTACCAACCATTCAGCACGATGAAGCCTTACCCGCCTCGATGTTCGTCCTGCCGGGACATCTCGGACAAAGGAAAATCTGATTTCCGATAGAATAGGCATATTGGAGGGATGGGTTGAGTACTTTGATGAACTACTGAACAACCAGAACATCGCTGAGTTGGAGGTCCCGCCAACTGAAGACGACGGACAAATACTGCCACCACCAAGTATAGAAGAAACAGTCCGTGCAATTCATCGGCTTAAAAACTATAAGTCGCCAGGGGCTGATGGAATTATAGCTGAATTCGTTAAATATGGAGTCGACCAATTACACCAAGTGATTCATCAACTTGTGCTCAAGGTATGTCACAGCGAATCAATGCTTGACGACTAGCAACGAGCCATTATCTGTCTCATACATAAAAAGGGAGATATCACAGAGTACAGCATATTCTCCGCTATCTTGCTAGGGCGGAGAGCCGTATACGCCAACAACATCATTGGCCCATACCAAAGAGGCTTCACTCCAGGCAAATCAGGAACAGATCAAATTTTCTCTGTGCGGCAAGCGATGGAAAAACTGTTGGAATATGGACATCAGTTGCAGTTGTATCTCTTCATCGACTTTAAAGCCACCTATCATAGCATAGCCAGGGTGAAACTGTACACGTTCATGAGAGAATTCGGTATTCTGACGAAATTGATGAGACTGACAGTAGCATCACTCTCAATATCATTCGACATCAACAACGGTCTACGACAAAGGCCCTATCATGCGTCCTCTTTAAGCTGCCCCTGGAGAAAGTGAACCGTGATGATGAGGTAAATGCAAGAGGTACGATCCTCTTTAAGTCCACCCAACTGCTGGTCTATGTTGACGATATCGACTTCATGGGAAGAACGACCCAAAACCGGGATGTCTGGAGTTCCTTATTAAGGGATGATGATGATTGACCCGAGATATTTAAATCGCTCAGTTTTGTCCAGGTTACCGCTATTGCTAGAGCTGAGCAATTTAAATATCTCGAGTCAATGCTATCAGTCAATGGAGAACTGCGTTACGCTCCTCACATAGGGAAATACAAAGCCTTTTATACCTGAAGCGTCAAGCTTCCGGTTTCTCGACTTGATTTTGTATCTGCTGTACGTTAAATTCTTCCCATTTGCTAATAATATTAAACTCAGAGTGTGAAGCGTATGAGGTTGACTATCATCAAGACATGGCTTTCCATCAAATGATTTATTTAAATCGCTTTCTAAAAACTAAGGGGCAATGGAATTTTTAACTTTGTGACACGGAACTGCCATGCACTCGTCGTTCCTCACATCTTCTTCTTTTTCTTCAGCCTTTGTCCCATTCACAAGCGGGGTCGGCTTGCCGTGATCGGTTTCGCCATTTTTTTATCAAACACCTGATCTTGATGTAATCGCGAGGCATTTAAATCCCCATCCACCGTATCAAGAGGTTGTTTCGACCGGCCTTTTGGTTGCTTACCGTTGACTTCTATGTTCAGACCAATATTGGCAAGTGAATTCTCGTTAGGGCGTTTTTCCACGATCGGTGCAACCCCATATCGTCGTGGATATCCTCATTTCGGACGTGATTAAAACGTACAACGCCACCAGTGTAATGCAACATCTTCGTCTCCATTACCGCAAGACGCCGTTCATTGTCTTTTATAGTCGGCAAACACTTAGAACTATAGAGAGCGGCAGATGGACGATAGTGCGGTAAATTTTAGATTTGAGACGTTCGCTGATACGTCAGTCACAAAGAACACGAGTTGTGGAATGCGACTTCATCCAGGTCACATTGAAGCTTAACATTGATGACTGTGCTAATAAATTAATAGATCAATAGTTTCAGGTAATTCGCACAGAAGAGTTCGAAAGAAGCATTTCCACGACAAAACCTATGTATTTGGGGAAGAAGTTCTCCTATTTGACCAATTGACGGTGTACTGATAATAGCTTATCTTTTATTTGAATTACAGTCGAAATTGGCACATATAAAAAAATTCAATACCGTACTTGGTTTTATAATTATGTTTGAAAGGATAATCTGATGCTGCTGATTTCCTACTTGATTTAATTTCCATACATATCCATACATGCATCAATGTTACTAGATAAGTGCATGCTGCTGATTTCTTGCAGATTTTCGCAATCTTAAGTGAATCTTTGTAAGGTATAATTACAAAAAGTCTGCAGGGAGTCAACCAAACATATAAGATACTCCAACACTAGTCCAAGCTCGGAGCAATTATTATCAATCATAGGTTCCATCGTCATCCTTAGAACCAATTGAACAGGAACACTTATGATGCCTCAAGAAATAAAACATTCTGCTCCCTTCTATAGATACAAAGTGCAGGAATAAGACCAAAAATTGCAGGCAGGCATGTTTGCAACTTGTTGTGCCGATTGCCGCGAAGATTGAAAGTCCCGACATATGAGTCGATGTTCACTTGTTGCAACTAATTTACACGCACGGCAAGAAATGTTCCAAGCAAGTTTTGTAACATTCAATACATGGACATTGTGAATTATTAGTTCGTTCGTCAGGGGTCGTCTATAAATTCCATAGTTCAGCTAACATAATATCCTGTCATCGTAATTTTAAATTTACGCGCCTAAAACCGCAGGCAATGAAAAATTGAAAAACTTGTAACGTTTTCTGGCGGGATGAAGTTTGAATTGAGGCCGACAACACAATGTGACAGGGTAAAACTATGTACTTGTGAGTTTGTTTTCAAGGGATGGAGGTAGTCCGCTAAAAACATACTTGTTTGATTTTTGTTTTTTTTTTGCTACCCCAGGAACTCAGAATATGATAACTATTAGAGTTTGTTATGTTGGCTTCCAGTGAGCGACAGTCAGAACACTTTAGAGCCGCATGTCACTGCTGTCAATAGTTCAGAAGCCAGAACCCGAAATACCGGAAGCTGAATGTTTCGGGTATAACGGTTTGTGTTCATCCTATGTGAGAGACCTGTGCACACAGTCAAACTGTGCTTCAGGTTCACTATCATAACACTATGCAAGCGATGAACTGCAAGCAGCGGCAAGTTATTTGCACATATCATCATCAACGGCGCAACAACCGGTATCCGGTCTAGGCCTACCGTAATAAGGAACTCCAGACATCCCAATTTTGCGCCGAGGTCCACCAATTCGATACCTCTAAAAGCCCTCAGGCAGAGTCTGCCTCGTCTTCCTTTTCTACCATAGATGTTGCCCTTATAGACTTTTCGGGCTGGATCATCCTCATTCATAAGGATTAAGTGACCCGTCCACGGCAACTTATGGAGCCGGATTTTATCCACAATCTGACAGTCATGGTATCGCTCAGAGGATTCTTCTCTCGAACGCGGCCAAGAGTTCGCAAGTTTCCTTGCTAAGAACCCAAGTCTCCGAGGAATACATGAGGACTGACAAGATCATTGTCTTGTACAGTAAGAGCTTTGACCCTGTGGTGAGACGTTTCGAGTGAAATAGTTTTTATAAGCTGAAATAGGCTCTGTTGGTTGCCAATAATTGTGCGGGGATTTCCTTGTCGTAGCTATTATCGGTTGTGATTTTCGACCCTAGATAGGAAAATTTATCAACGGTCTCAAAGTTATAGTCTCCTATCTTTATTCTTCCCGTTTAACCAGTGCGATTTAATGTGGTTGTTGCTTTTTGGTGCTAACGTTGCCACCATATATTTTGTCTTGCCTTCATTGATGTGCAGCCCAAGACGGGAGTTTGTACGTCTCGAGTCGTTCTTCCCATGATGTCAATATCGTCAGCACAAGCCAGTAGATTAGTGGACTTAAAGAGGATCGTACCCCTCGCATTTACCTCAGCATCATGGATCACTTTTTCCAAGGCCAGGTTAAAGAGAACGCATGCCCTATCATGTTTTAGACCGTTGTTGATGCCGAATGGTCTTGAGGGTGATCCTGCTGCTTTTATCTAGCCTCGCACATTGGTCAGGGTCAGCCTAGTCAGTCTTATTAATTTCATTGGGATACCGAATTCTCTCATGGCCGCGTGCTATCATAGGCGGCTTTAAAGTCGATGGTAAAATAGTACAACTGATGTCCATATTTACTTTTTCCATCGCTTGCTGATCTGTTGCTGATTTGCCTGGAGTGAAGCCTCTTTGATATGGAACAATCACAAGATAGCGGAGAATATCTTATAGATGGTGCTCAGTAGCGTGATACCTCTATAATTGCTGCACTGCATGTTATCTCCCTTTTTATGCATGGGGCAGATAATGCCTCGTTGCCAGTTGTCAGGCATTGACTCGCTGTCCCTCACCTTGAGCATAAGTTGATGAACCACTTGGTGTAGTTAGTCGCCTCCATATTTAACCAATTCGGTTGCAATTCCATCGCCTGCTGGCGACTTATGATTTTCAAGCCGATGAATTGTTTCTTCTAAACTTGGTGGTGGCAGCATTTGTTCGTCGGCTTCAGTTGGCGGGACCTCCAAATCGATATCCTGGTTGTTAATCAGTTCGTCAAAGTATTCACCTGGAGGTGAGTAAGGCCTCATCCTGCTGACTTGTTTGTAAAACTTGCGCGCGTGGTGTGGTTGCTCCCTGTATTTTTCGAGTTCACAGACCTGTTCGTTCTACCAGGCTTCCTTTTTCCATCTGTCAAGTCGCTTCTCCGCTCGTCCAAGTTCGTGATAAGTCTCCGCGCTTGCCGGTGTCCTTTGAGAATGCAGCATTACTGGGTACGCAGTATTCTTACGTTCCATTGCTAGCTTATATTCATCGTCAATTCAGCCGTTCCGACTTTTCTTATGGATGGAGCCAAGTATCTGTGTGACCATATTTATGATAATGTTACTTCAGGTGGTTGTGAAGATCATTTGTCGATGCTTCATCTCCAGGATCTCTGTTGACTACGGTCATTGCGGCATCCCCCTTATAGGTGTTGTGGAGGACTGTCCTGTGGAGGTGATTCTGGGTGGTGTTGTTATTCGAGCTCGGAGCACCATGCCAACGGAATTGTGATCCGAGTCTATATTAGCGCGCCTACATGTTCTGACATTCATCAAGGCTGAAAGGTGGCGGCGTACGATCAACACATGATCAATTTGGTTGAAAGTGGTCCCATCTAGAGAGGCCCACGTATGTTTGTGGACCGCTTTCCGCGCAAAACAGGTACTTCCCACAACCATTTCGGGTGACACTGCTAATTGAATAATCCGTAGTCCATTATTATTTGTATTTTGATGTAAGCAATCGGAGCCAACGTATAGCCTGCATACGGGCTCCATTCGGTCCCGTTCGCTTATGTTTTAGCATAAACGCATATGTATATATTTCTGCCTCGAGTAATTAGTACTGATATTATTTAGATGGATTTGAGGCAAGTACTTTGTACTAACCTCAGTAAAACAAAAATTAAATGGTGAGATCAAGGAAAGAAATAAATAAGGCTTAAAGTTAAGGCGGGTGGCCTTAACGATCATGTTGGTGAAAAGGCAGACGGTATTGGAGTGAGAGAGAGAACTTAAAATAAAATGTTTCTTTGTGACCTCCCATTCATATCAGCTGACTTTGTTGTGGTATTGACGTCATACACGTTATAGAATGCACGAAATTCACAGCAAATGGCAAAGTTTCACCCCTTATAACTTTTTTTTTCAAATTTGACCAAATTGTGCCTTATGTCGTCCTTTGCACAAATGCAATGAACTTAAGGGAGGTTTTCAGTTAAATTTCTAAAATATGCTAAATAAAGTTAATAGTTTATAACTTTATTTATGCAGATATCGGAACCGGATGTATTTTGGGGACTAGATTTCGTAGAGATGCCCTACTGTGAATGTTTTCAGATTTTTCGGTTGAATAGGTTCTGGGAACGAGACCTGTTACACTTTTTTATGGTCATATTTTGAACCTTCACTCCCTAATGTTCCCCTCCATTCACATATATGGTGAGCCCCCCCTTGAACTTAACACTAAATAGCGCCACTTGCTGCATGTAAAAGCAACAACAGATCACACGCTCTTACCAATTTTCGTAATAATCTGTCTAGCCGTTTCCGAATAAATCGGTTGTGGCAGACAGACAGACGGACAGACAGACATCGACTCAATTCTAATAAGGTTTTGTGTTTACACAAAATCTTAAAAACGATCACAGAGTGACCTATGCAGCCCTCAGGATCACTAAGTCAGATAAGCGATTGAACTATCGAAATACTTGGCTTTGGATTGATTAAATGAATGTCTAAACGAAGGGTCCGTGAAAGGAAACGCCTCTACCATAAGTTTCTCAACGATGAAGTACTGGCCAGCTGCCAAATTTACAGGAATGCCAATCGGGAAGCAAAGAATGCGATCGCTGTCACCCGCGCGGCATACTTCACGGTAAATTGGACACTCAGGACGACGGGAGAGATCTGTGCCGACTTGTCAAAAGGCGACGCCAAGGGACACAGGATATTGAACTTTTCTGTTGCGTTAACGACAAGAATGATACTTTGCTTACGAACTGACGAGGCGCCACGGACAGATGACGGAAATATTCAACGGAAGAATTTGTTTATCCTCTACACAAACATTGTTAACATTTGCAGCAATTCCATCCGTCCGTGTCACTGAAGTCAAGGAAGCAATAAAGCGAATGAAATCAGGGCAACAAAAGGACCTGAGGACACCGCATCTGAGCTAGAACCCAACACTGGAGCTTGGTCAGCGGATCTGTCTCACCATGAAGAAGCGCGACAACTTTAAAAGAACCGTGAATCAAGCCGGATTTGTCTTGAACTGCACAATAGAAGCGGTAACTCATGGAGAAACATTGTGAAAAACATCGCCCTCTTCATATTGAATATACGAACTCATCCGGTGTGTTCTGCGGCATTTCCTGTCAGTGGCAATGACCTGCCCAGAGGTAAACGATTCAAATATTCCAGATCAATGCTATCTGCCAATAGTGAACTACGTTATAAAATTGCTACACGCATCAACGCACTATGGATAAAGTGACATTCCACAACCGACGTTCTTTGAATCGATATATCAACAAACGTCTTAAATCGAAAATTTACAGCCCTGCCGCCTTCTCTGGTTTTTACTTGGTCTGAACATCGAACACGATGGGGAAAGACCAAAAAGCCACCTTGATAGGCTAAACCGTGATGAACAAAATGGAGCACCCGATCAAGACACGACCCGACCCCGCTTTTGAGAGAAACAAAGAAAGTCGGGAAACCGGAAGATTGACGCTTCAGGTATAAAAGGTTTTGTGTTTCCCTATGGGAGAAACATAACGCAGTTCTCCGTTGGCTGACATCAGTGACTCGAGATATTTAAATTGCTCAGTGCTGTCAACTTCAATAACCTACCCAAAACTGAGCGAATTAAATATCTCGGGTCAATGTTACCAGCCCATGGAGAACTGCGTTTTGAAATTGCTTCACGTCTCAAATTTACCGCAATATTGTCCGTCTGCCACTCTCTATAGTTCTGAGTGTTGGCCGACTATAAAAGGCAATGAAAGGCGTCTTGCGATGTTGCATTGCACCGGTGGCGTGACAGGTTTTGATCACATCCGAAATGAGGATATCCGCGATCGATATGGGGTAACGACGATCGTGGAAAAACTGCGTGTGAGGCGTTTTCGATGATATGATCACGTAATTCGCGTTAATTCGCGCTGCTTTTAGAAAGCGATTTAAATAAATCATTTGATGGAAAGCCCTGTATTGATCATAATCAACCTCATACGCTTCACACTCTGAGTTTAATGTTATTAGCAAATAATAAATAAACAAGTCGGGAAACCGGAAGATTGACGCTTCAGGTATAAAAGGTTTTGTGTTTCCCTTTGTGAGAAGCATACCACAGTTCTCCATTCATTGATAGCATTGACTCGAGATATTTAAATTGCTCATTGCTGTCAGCTGCAGTAACCTGCCCAAAACTGAGCGAAATTGCTAAGTTTGAACTGCTATAACTTTGGCGTTAATGGCCAGATTTTTATGAAATTTGGCATGTGTATACGAAATATATGCTGGTACAATTTGGTAGTCCTAAGGCGAATTTAAAGGGGGGTTTTCAGTAAATTTCTAAAAGCTGGTAAAATCCTATTAGTAAGTTTATTTGAGCAGATATCGGAACGGGACATATTTCGAGGCCTAGATTTCATCCAAGCGTACCACCCTGATCTTTTTCGGATTTTTAGGTTGGGTAGTTTCCAAAAATGGGTCCTGTCTCACTTTAAGCGCGTCCCTTTTTGACTCTTTACTCACGTACTTTGCAATTCACGCCTTTGCATGTATGGGGAGCCTCCTTTTAAACTCCACCTAAACATATGTCACTCGCTGTATGCGTGGGATTTCATAGTTCCCATTTGTCCACGAAATTTCATTCGGATCGGTTTAGCCGTTTTGGATAAAAGTGCGTGTAACAGACGGATAGACAGACAGTGAATCGATTTTAATAAGCTTTGGTTTTACACAAAACATTAATAAAAAATCAACAAAACCTTTAATACCTAAAGCACCGAGTTTCAGCATCGGACTTGTTTCAAACCTAGGTTCACGTACGTTTTTCCCTAGATTCTCGCGATATTCAGGTTCAAATAAAAATCCAAGCCATCTTGTCCTCTATTTATTCCGTCCACCGCTCAAATATGCAGACGCTCTTGTTTGTTTTGATGTAATTCAAATGTACTGAATCAACGTCACGTGAAAATTTAGTAATCACATAAGGAGTAAAAATTTCAGAATGGGCTCAATGTTCCCGAGCCTGGCTATCACAGAGGCATGCAAATGCGTGCGGGCAGGACATAACATATTAACAAGGTTGCACGTAGGTGCCGTGCCCACGGACTTCCACGCCATTTTCCTTAGGGTTTGGTATGGCTCACCTCTGTGATTCACTTCGGTCGACCCCGATGATCATTTGACCATTCTTTAATACATCAGAGCCTCTACTTCAGGGGTCGTCAACCATCCTTAACCTGGTGCTTACGATACGGGGAGTGGCGTCCCCGAAGTGCCCGAGCAAGTAGTTCTGACCACATAGCCGGCACAATACGTGCGTCGTAGGTAGTAGCCTCGAGAAAGTTTCTCGGTGAAGAGCGAACTGCTAATGACCGATACACGCCGAGGCACACGGGCGTCCCCGGAGCCGTCGACAATTCCTTGTTGACGTCAATGGAATGATGTGAGCCTAGCTGTACCAAGGTGGTAGTTGTGGCATGTATCAGGAACCAGCCCCTTCGGGACCCTGGTCGGGTAGTGTGCATTGAAGCGTTATTAGTAGACCGCGTTGGCTCGAACGAGCGCTGATCCGTTCGTGAGTTCCGGGATCAGCTAAGCGTAGGTTAGGCCTCAGGGAACTGGGATAGCAGCTTTGTCCCCGAGGGTATACCCGTTTCTAACTATTGCGGCCCGCTCCCTTAAACACAATGCACTGGTAAACAACCTAAATGGCGAACAAAAACAAATCAAACGAGGAGACAGTGGAAGTGGAGAGTGAGCTGACTGCGTTTATTCGTAGCACGAAAATGCGCCGCTCACCCCAGCGCCCAGTGAAGGGCGCAACAAAGGCTGAAATACCCGACGAGACATCGGGACGTGTGAAACTGTCGAAGCTAACCAAATGGTTTCGAATATAAGCCGGGTGGGAGGGTTGTCGACTACTCTCGCGCAAACTAAAGAGGAAAGGCTTATTAAGAAGTGCGCGGCAGTTGTGAAGGGCATGCGATCTGTGACGTTTCTCCAGAAAAATATCAGCGAAGGGGTGAAAAACAGGCTAATGGAACTTGAGGAACTTCTGGACAGGATTTCATATTATAGGCGAACATGCAGAGTAAGAGGAGGAAGCAGAAACAACCATGCCTCCCGACGAGAACACAAGAAGTACCAAAAGGATCGCAGACAGCCCATTGCAGCGCGAACTACGGAAAAAACGAAAGGAGTGAGGGACATCTGAAGAAGACTTCACTCAGGTATCTCTAGGGCTCAAAAGAAGAAGGCGAAGAGAAACAAGAGACAACAAGACGTCCCGTCATCAGAAGAACCTCTGCTTAAATTAAGGCGGGTACGAATGACGGAGCACCAAAAGAAATGGTGGAGAGACGAAGGTGGACTAGACCGCCAGCTCTGCTTATTAAGCCGACGGAAGGAAAGATTTTTGCGGAAGTCCTCAGTGAAATCCGGTACAAAATTAAATGCGAAGATAACGGAGCAGAGGTGTCTTCCATTCGTAAAACCAAGGATGGAGAAGTCCTAGCCGAACTTGGCCCGAAGATAACAAATAAGGTTACGTTCTGTGAAGCAGTCAAGGGGCTTCGAGGAGAAAAAGCTTTGATTTGCAGCCTAGAATCCACGCATTTTCTGGAAATCCGAGACCTCATTCAAACGTGAATGTCCGGAGGTAATCAATGTCCAGATTGGTATCACCTCTGCGATCTCCCGAGGCCAAAACTCACTGTGGTGGAAGTTGCCGAGCAACAGCGGAAAAATAAAAATTGGTTGGATAATATATGGGATACGAATCCCGGCCGCCCCAACTAAATATTACAGACGTTTGGATTATGGGCACACATCTACAACCTGGTGTGCGTCACTCCGGCGCTCTTTCTGTACGTCGCGAAAGTGAACAGCGGGAGGTTTGTCAAAACCTTTGCAACAGGTGGGGCCACGCTGGAGGGTGCTCCTGCGGACTGTGGCGGTGCATCCGACACTGTCGTAAATTCAGTTATGAACGGCCTGCGGAGCCTCCATGCCCAGGAGTACATCGAGACGTGGCAAAGCTTCTATGTGTTGGTGGATAGTGGAAATCCCGGAGCTCCGGAAGGAGTGTCGCAGGCTCCGCCGCTTAGCATAAGTTTAAGCGACCGGAAGGAGGCATATACCATAGTGACGCAGTACAAATCAGCCAAAAGCAGACTCGGCAGCGCAATAAACAAGAGCAAAGCTGGCTGTTGCCAGGATCTGGTCAACGAGGTGAATGGGGACCCGTGGGGGCTCGATTACAAACTGGTAACTCGAAAAATCGGGGCTCTGCGGAAACCCAATTCGCTTAAGGCCCAGCAGATGGGAGCGTATGAAATGATGACGTCGGCGATTTGGAAAAAGCAGTCCTCTCTATGAAAAGCAAGAAGGCGTCAGGACCCGATGGTATTTCAGCATAGGTAGACAAACTGGTATTCCAACATCGGCGAGACCTACTGCTCGGCGTAATCAACGCTTGCCTGAAAGAGGGCACGCTTCTCGAAGGTGGCGAAGCTTGCTCTGATCCACAAAGGGAAAAGTTCCCTCGAGTTGCCGTCTTCATACCGCCCACTATGTATGCTTGACACTGCTGGAAAAGTGCTCGGAAAGCTCATCAGAAGTAGACTCGCTAAAGCGTTACGTACTGCCGTGGATTTATCTCCCCGGCAGTTTAGTTTTAGAGCAGGGAGATCCACTGTTGATGCTGTCATGCAATTCGTGGATGCCGTTCAACGAACGCAGGCGCATCGCCGCCGAACTTGACAGGTGGTACTCCCCGTAACGCTTCACATCAGAAACACCTTTTTTTTTTTTGAGGAGGTGGAAATCTTCAAGCGACACTGGTCTGGACACACCAGCGTGTGGCATTTTTACCCACTAAAATCACCACCGACTCCCTCCCTGCCCCGCGGAAACACCATAAGGTATTACATCATGGGGCGGAGTCAGCTTACTCTAGCTTAATCCCATTTCTTCTATACGCGCTTTTCTCCTTTCCTCTGCCTTTCGCAATTTATCTTGAATAGATGCGATCATGGAGTTGACCGCATCCCTATTCTCTTGATGTGCTAGCATTTTCGGCACCAGATTTTCTGGTACAAGCACCTCTCCTAGAGTCTCCTCTAGTTTCCTCCTTTCTTCCACAAATCTCGAACAATGGAAGAATACATGCTCTGGGTCCTCTGGGACTCCATCACAATTTGGACAGTCGGGTGAAGTCTCCAATTTAAACCTGTGAAGGTATTGGAGATATCCTCCATGTCCCGTTAGAAATTGGGTAAGATTATAATTAATCTCACCGTGTCATCTCTCCAACCACTCCTTGATGGCAGGAATGAGTCTGTGAGTCCACCGACCCTCTCCCGAGCGTTCCCACCGCTCTTTCCATCTATTTATGGATCTCTCCCTCTCAGCGTTTTTCGTCTGCAATAAGGGAGAGATTGGCTTCGCATGGTATATATTCGCCATCTCATCTGCCAAGATGTCCATTCTTGAGAGTTCAGCCGAACGCAGCAGACGTCCTCGGACAGCAGCAGAGGTAAAAGTTTTTGAGAATTTATAAATTATAAGATTTTTTTTCTTTTTTCAGGAGTGGTTATCTTTTAGGTACCCTTTAGTGATAAGCGTGGATAGTGTTAAGTTTTTGTGGGTAGAAAATAGTTTTTGTTTTTTTTGAAAAATTTTCAGCAGAAATCGTTATGGAGACGGGGGCCCAGAAAGCCCCAGAGGTCCGATTACTATCGGACCAATCCCAAGAGAAACTAATCGCCAGTCTGCAACGCAGTCTGGATGAAATTAATAAACAGCTAGCCGCTGCGAAAATTGAGATAGAGGAGCAGCGGAGGCAGAACGAGGGTCTGACAGCCCTCATTAAAAGCTTGCAGGAGTCAATAGACCTGCAAAACAGGGAGAAAAAAGAAAACGGCAAGCGTTTGCGCATCGAGAGTCCACAAGTGTCGGACTCGGAAAGCAACTCGTCATCGGAAGAGGAAATGTCCACCGACAACACGGACAACACCGCCACCGAGGAGGAGGAAGATGTAAACTTTCCACCTCTGCCGCCACCGAAACCAGTGCCAACTCTTCCGCCCACTTTTTTTAAAAAAACCGTAGTGAAGTCGCCGGAAAAGCCAAAGCCCTCAGGACAAGAAAGTCCTAAGGCTAAAGAAGCCGAAAAGGGCACGGTACCCGTGATCTTAAGGCAGCCATCAAAATGGCCAGCTATTGAGAAAGAGTTGCGGAAAAGGAAAATTAATATCCTTCACGCGAGGAGGATTCACCTAGGAGTGAGAATAACTCCAGAGCAGCCGAGCGACCATCGGAAGATCACTAAATTCTTTAGAGAAAGTGGAATTCAATTCCACACATATCTTCTCCCAGAAGAGAAGAACATAAATATTATAATCCGGGGGCTCGAGGGAATAGCGCCCGAAGATGTAAAGGAAGACCTTGAGGATCAGGGCTTCCATCCTATAGAGTGCTTCTTCATAAAAATGAAGAACGGGCCCTCCAGACTACTGAAGGTGTTAATGCCGAAAAACGAAACCGGCATATACAATGTAAAATCGATCTGCCACCTGATCGTGAAAATCGAGTCCCAAAAACCGAGGACTTCCCAATCGCAGTGCCATAACTGTCAGCAGTTTGGACACTCTGCGAATAACTGTTTCGCTGACGCACGTTGCGTTAAATGCGAGGGATCGCACCACTTTTCGAAATGCGAGAGGAAGCAGGAGCAGAAGGCAACCTGCACCAACTGCAAAGGAGATCATCCAGCCAGCTACGGCGGATGTCCCAAAAACCCTAAAAACATTAAAAAAACCTTCGCCCAGATGGCGAAATCGAATTCTTCTCCACAGGTATCACAACCAATCAATAAACCGACAGGAAAAACTCCAACAGCACCGAAAACTCCCTCTTCCTCAGCGAACCCGAAGCCTGTGCAAATGGATCAAGTGCTGAGCAGCATGCAAGCACAGATACAAAACATGATGGAGTCAATGATGACTAAAATGATCCAAAACCTGTTTAGCTCTCAGATCCCTCTAGGCAACCCAACTAAGATCCACCATGGTAAGCATTAAGCTTAACATTATCACATGGAACGCAAATTCCGTTAAAGGAAAAATGGGAGAATTGAAAGAATTCCTTTACGAGGCAGAAGTAGATATACCACTCATCCAGGAAACGTTCCTCAAACCAACAGACCCACTTAAAGTACCCAACTACAACATATATAGAAACGACCGACTTACTGGCCGTGGAGGAGGAACCGCAGCCCTCATTAAGAGAAGCATCGAGCATCGCCGCCTGGAAACACCACTCATCACTGGAATGGAAGCTACAGTCATCGAGGCAAGGACAGGACCAGCTGATATAAAAATCATATCAGCCTACCGTCCTCCATCAGCAGATAATTTTTTAGAGGACCTTCAACTGCTACTCAACGGGGACAGACCGACTTTTCGCCGGGGATCTGAATGCGCGTCATCGAGACTGGGGAGCAACCCGAAACACCAAAGCGGGGAGAGAACTGCTCACTTTCCTAAACGGAAACGAAGCAACTATTCACGCCCCAGAGGAACCAACACATTATGGACGCAGCACAACCGGCACCATAATCGATGTGGCTATTACAAAGAATTACAGCAACCACATCACAATCAACGTGTTGGACGACCTCTCGTCGGACCACAAACCGGTGTTATTTTCAATATACAACATATATATTGAAAATCCGCCGAAAATGATAAAAACCACCAACTGGGACACCTTCCGCCATATTCTAAGACAATACACCACAACCTCAAAACTAGAAACTTCGGAGCAGGTAGAGATAGAAATTCAAAACCTAACCGCCCAACTAACTTCAGCCAAGCAGGAGAGCTCAACGGAGACAGAAGTAAACGACCAACAATATTTCCGGCTCCCAAGAAATATTAAAGAAAGAATAAGGGAGAGAAATCGCATCAGAAAAAGAGGACGAATGACAGGAGATCCCAATCTGAAAAGAGAAGCGAATCGGCTCACTAACGTTATCAGAAATGACATTGACCGATTCAGAAACGAACAGTGGGAATACTTTCTCCAAAATCTAGAGCCGGGAAGCAACAACTTCTGGCGGCTCAGCAAATATTTTAAAAGAGGGTCGAGAAGGCAAATACCTACAATTCATGGTCCCAATGGCCTTGAATTTTATAAAGAGGGAAAGGCCGAAGCGTTCGCGGACTCAATCGAACTCCAGTTCAGGGAGAACACCGCATCGAACGACGAATCTGAAGAAGAGTACGAGTCAGAAACAGAGACAGAAGATGACTCAACACAAAGAGAAGACTGGGAACTGCAAACAGATCAGGCGGAAGTCCAAACCATCATCCATGGACTAAGCAGCAAAAAAGCCCCAGGATGGGATATGCTTACAAACGAATGCATCAAGAATGCACCGAATAACATCGCCGAATCAATCACAGCAGTAATAAACGCAGTACTCCGTCTCAGAACATATCCAAAAGCATGGAAAAAATCCATCATCATCCTTCTGCCGAAGCCGGGAAAGAACCCAACCTTCCCACAGAACTGGAGACCCATCAGCCTACTTCCAACAATTGGAAAAATTGCTGAAAGGGTGATACGGAGCAGACTGCAAGATCAACTCAACGAGCTCAACATCATCCCAGAGGAACAATACGGATTCCAACGAGATCATTCATGCGAGCTTCAACTGGCCAGAGTAGTCCAGCACATTCGCAGTGGTTTGAACAAGCGGAAATCGACCGGACTAATAATGTTCGATATATCGAAAGCTTTCGATAAAGTCTGGCACGCAGGGCTCGTAGCCAAACTAAAGAAATTTAAAATATCTGATTCTATGATAAGACTGATCCAATCCTTTATTGCAGATCGAAGTTTTAGGGTGGCACTGGAGGGGCACCAATCAACGGAAAAAAGAATAGAGGCAGGAGTACCCCAAGGATCGCCGCTTTCCCCGCTGTTATACACAGTATTCACGGCGGACATTCCAAGAAAATTTAACCGCTTCACAGGGATCTCCTTATTCGCGGACGACACATGCCTCTTCCACACATCGAAACAGGCACGCCTCATCACAAGTAATCTTCAGAAGGCAACCAACACAATGTTGGAATACTTCAAAAAGTGGAAGATAAAAATAAACCCGGAGAAGACCCAGGTAATCTTCATCACAAGAAAGAGAGAACAGAAACCGGGGAAAATCCAAATCGAAAATCAGCCCATCGATTGGAAACCAACCGCGAAATATTTAGGACTGACTTTCGACAGCAGACTAAATTGGAGAAAACACATAAAGTTGAAAAGAGATGCATGCACAGGTACGCTGAAATCCCTTTACCCTTTAATTAGATCTAAGAAATTAAACATTAAGAATCGTCTTTTAATTTATAAACAATTAATTCGCCCATCTCTGCTATACGGGAGCAGCATTTTTTACCAAACATGTAAGACATATAAAAAACAACTGCAAATATGTCAGAATATAGCCGTAAGAAAAATTTTCAATGTCCCGCATTATATAAGAAACCTAGATATACATAGCGATCTAAGATTAGAAACCATAGATAAGTATATTAAAGATAAAGCCCTGAAATTATTCCAAAAAATTGATTCCCACAAGAATAAAACTCTAAAAATTTTAAAAACAGAAAAACATAAAAAAGAAACTTATCCTAGCTTAAGAGCATTAGTATTGTAAGAATGTATAGTATTTTAAGGTAATTAGTATTATAAAGTAATATTGTTAATATTGTTAGTTAAGATAAAATTAATTAAATTTAAGTTAGTTAAGATAAAATTATTATTACTATTAGTATTGTAAGTAATTTATAACTAGTATAAGATATAAGTTTTATAACGTTGTTGAAAAAAAAAAAAAAAAAAAAAAAAAAGAGGAACGATAACCAACCAGAGTAAAGATGTCCAACAATGTCCACAGCGAAAAGGGGAGCAAAGGTGTCGAACACCAGCTCCAGACTCATCACAGTTCCAAGCCAAGATGTCAATCGGCATCATTCCAGAGATGACGAATGCTGCATCATCTGAGACAGTCCTGAAGGCAGAGCCTACCCTTAAGGCTGTCGTCCTGTATACTGCACTCAGTTTGTTAGTGTTAATTGACATCTGCAATGCCTCCCTCCAAATTGGCTTGGAAGTGATGATATGATTCACGATTCTTATACAGGCGTAGTTTCTCTTCCGGCGCTTAGTGATGAGTCGGGAGTAGCACAGAGATCCATCCTAGGGCCGGACCTCTGGAACGTCAAGCCAAATGCAAGCGCAATGGAGATGAGCCAAGGGAGGTTGTTGCTCTCTTGACAAAACGAAACTAGAGGCAGATGGACTGCACGGCTCATCGGCAACTTAGGTGCGTGGCTGAATCGGAAGCATGGTGAAACTAACTATTTGCTTACCCAAATTTTAAATGGCCATGGTGGTTTTCAGTCTTACCTGCACAAGATTGACCCTGCTGAATTGTGTGTTTTGCACGACGTGGACGTGTGAACGACGCCCATTACACTTTTTTTGTTTGGTGGGATGGGGTCGTCAGCAGCTCTATTCAAACACAGGGGATCTCTCTCCAGACAACATTGTCAAAAAGATGCTGAGGAGTGCTGACAGGTGGAGCCGTGTTGCCCATTACGTTCAGATCTCTCTCGTTGCTAAGAAGATAGAGCTCGACCGGTGGAGGATCGGGGTGTCAGGGGGTTCCTTGAATTGACAATTCCCTTCCTCTTCTCCCCTCCCGTTGGTGAAAGTAAGTCCCTGATTTGAAGGTTTCGCGAGGCGGGAAAGTCCGGGGACTAGCCCGAAGTAATGCGACAAACTCTAGGCTAGCTCTCTGATGATGGGGAGGCGTTTAGTTGGTAGTCCGACGACGTACCGAACCGGGAGTCCAACACTGTGTGCGTAAATGCATTCACCTACCCCCCACTCCTTAGCCCGAGATCCCGAGAATTTCTTTACAAGAAATACAGCAGGAAATAGTTTCCTTAATCAGTTGGTCATATTTAGAATTAGCGAATATCCCTGAAGCATACATGTATACGATTCACGATATTTTCGACAAAAACGATCTAAAAGCTCAAATGCATCTATTATATTTTAGATGTAGGGTTATATTTTCTCAACCATCTACTTGTACTGAATTGCTCTTTGGTTTCACAAAGAAAGAATTTAATTCAATTATGGACTTTTATCAGTTGAAATGACTTAGAGTTGTGAGGATTCCCAGGTTAAGTGTATAAATTAAAAATTTATGAGTATCTACTTATTATAAGTTTCTTATAGGACACCTAGCAGGAGACACTCATTTTCTTGCTTTCCGATTTCTTTAGTTGTGTGGACACCGGGAAAATATAGTATATGTTCTGTTTCCCGCTAGTCCAATTAACATTATTGCGAGTGCATATGCTTAAATGATGAAAATGCTCATTTAATCAACAGAGTCAACTGAATTTGACTTTTTAACTGAGACATTTCTATTGTTTGATTATCTTTAAGGCGTGCTCACATGTACAAACAGTTAAGAAAACGTGAGAAATTTCTTTTGACACGCAATTCTAACTTTTGTGTGAGATTTTTCCCAATCTAAATGGGCATATGATATGTATATATATATACGTATTGCACAACCACGTATGTATCTGAATATTGTTATGGCCACGATATCTTCGTAACTGCTCACAAACATCCAGATATAGCGTTGCACACTCTCTTGTAAAACTCAGTGCAAAATGCACATATGAACGCATATAGGCATATTTCCAGAAACTCCACGTGAAAACGCAGTTTCGTTTAAAAAAGAAAAACGTGCAGACTATTCAATTCACATGGAAATTATTGGATTCCAGGCCTTGCATTAACATGCAATGGAAGATGACCTAAATATGAAGATTCTTCTTTTGTCGTTAAGGATGCTATCAAGAATATTATTAATTTTCATGGATTATTGCATATGGATTTGTTACAGAATAGTATTCACTATCGACCAAGACCTTATGGGGATGATTGTATGTAAGCCAGGTATTACAGAAAGGATCGCATAATTGAAACAAACTCAAATGCATGAAGAGGTATCTACGCCTCAGAAAGCTGTGAACATGAATTAGCACCATCAGCTCATCTATTAGACCCGTCTAACGTTTCCAATCTTTTAAGTTGTACCGATACAAATAGTTACTTTTAAACGTTGCGCCTACTTTTAAGAAATGTATTCAAAAATATGTTGGCACTCCCTCGGTTGAATAATATTTCGTCTGCATTTCAACACTTCACCCATCCTGGCACTGTTGAAATCGCCAGAATAATTTTCTTTGGCGATTTCCTTTCTTTTTGACAACGGTCTAAAATTACAGGTATCATTACACCACTTTCTCGTTGATGAAGATTGACACTTTCTTTGTGGTATAGAGCTGAAGCCGCCACTTGGTAGGATCTTTTCTCGGTCCAACTCGATTAAAGGCATTTTAGCTGTCAATCATAAAATATGCGCCCCAGACCGCTCTGGCAAAAACGTACGTTTGTGTGTGGTATAACCACTTTGGTATTCAGCCATTGTAATAATTCCACTTCAACCATTATGTGTAGCTATTACAATGGAAATAATTTCAAGGTTGACTATAATAAGCAGGTAATCTAGTGGTAACTATCGTCAATAGCATTGTTTAGCATAATATTTTGAGACGGATGGTGGAAAACATGGGATAGTCTTTTTTACTGGCGTTTTCTAGATGAATGCGATAGAGCAAAATTGAAGTAATTTCCCCATTTGGTTTCAGTTTTTGTTTTTTCGGATGACTAGGAGAGACAAATTTAACCAACATATTCAATCAAGTCACCACCTCAATACATGTGCAATTCAAATGCCCAAGTTTTCCTCTTACTAGGAACATCCATAATAGAAAAATAGCAACAATAGTTAGTTTATATAGTTAACTGAAGGGAGCCGCAGCTCCGAGCACTCAGTCCATTGTTAGCGCCATTATACTATACCCGTAAGTTGTCTATTCAGTGGCTTTCCGCCTACGGTGTTCGCAGGCTTTAGCGAATCTGAGAACATTCTCCAGAGGCAGAGAGTGTGCAGATTCTTAATTGCAGAAAACCTTGCCAAGTTGTCTTCATCTGAGATCTGAGGATGTCGGGCAGCTGCATAAAAAGTGCAGGGCCGTCTCCTCCTCCTCCTCACATTGGCTGCACACAGCCGAAACCACTACCCCAATCTTTTCCATATGGTAGTTTAAGGAGCAGTGACCCGTCAAAAGCCCTACTAGGGTTTTCATGTCCCACTTCTTAAGGGACAACAAAAGTGCCACTCTAGTGGCCCTAGGCTCATTCATAAGGACTTTCACCTGCCGGTAAGAGTCAAAATTTCTCCACTCGGTTGCGTGAATCCTTCCAATTTCACACTTCAGAGTAGACTTGACAGTAGATGGTCGGATTCCAAGAGCTGGTTCTGGTCCCACCATTGTGGAACCAGACCCTCGGCGAGCCAGTCTGTCAGCCTCCTCATTACCGGCGATGTTAAAGTGCCCCGGCACCCAGGAATGTTTCATTCAGTCGGCCAAGTTTCAGCAGCACCTGATGACAACTCCACACCAACTAGCTTGATATGTCGTTGCCATTTAGTACGGATAATGCCGCCCGACTGTCGAAACAGATTCGAATGGTGCGACCCCTCCACTTTCGTCGCAGACATTCTTCTGCTGCCAATGAAATGGCATATATCTCCGCCTGGAATATGGTCGTCATTTTTTCGAGGGATCTTATATCAGATTCTCCGAGAATATCCCTGCGTCTGATCCATCCTCCATGACTGACCCGTCGGTGAAGATTATTAGGTCTGTAATCTGAAAAGACTCATGGCCACTTCTTCTTCTCTTTTGGTCATTACGACAGTGTATGTCTTTTCAAAATCTGGAAACCGTACGATCGGTCGCATCAGGGCTACCGGATGTTTTTCAAGGAATTTCCAGATAGACGCATGACCGTTTGATTGGTCGCCTTTCCACGCTCCAATAGTATCAAGTCTATATGCGTCGTTGGCTGCTTTCCGTTTCACCTCCAAGTGAATGGGGGGTAAATTTAGGATAGCTTCAAGTGCCGCAGTCGGCGTAGTACTCATTGCACCAGTAATACTTAGGCAACCAAGTATCTGAATCTGCGTTAGCAGCATCCTGCTATTAGCAAAGTTCAGTCTTGGCCACCAGACGATGCATCCATACATGAAAATGGGTTTTATTATGGATGCATACATCCAGTATATCCGTTTGGGTGAAAGTCCCCAGGTCTTACCTATCGCATTTCTACAGGACCAGAGCAATCTGCAGGATTTCTGATATTGTTCCTGGATATGGTGCTTCCACATTAACTTAGAGTCGAAATGTACTCCTAAGTACTTGACTGTTTGTGCCAGCTGGATTTCCGCCCCTGCTAAGGTGGGTAGCGTATAGCTGCCCCACCTGACGTTCCTAGTGGAACATAACTAGTCCAGCCTTCCTAGCGTTCACCGTGAGTCCATTGCGGGGGCACCAGCTGTGGATTACATGCAGAGTTGCATTCAAGCGGTCACATACTGTGTCCGCAAACTTGCCGGTAATTACTACGGCAAGGTCGATCGCAAATGCTTGCGCGAAGACTTTTGTGTCCTCCAGGAGCCACAGAATTACCATACTATTACCAAGAGCCATAACAGTGGAGAGAGAACCCCTCGCTGTGGGCAGCCCCTGAGACATCCCGCTTCAATAGACTTCTGGCAGCAACAATACTTGCAACGTATTAAAGATCCTATAAGCTAATCACAATTAGGTCAGTTGGAGGTCATAGACCGTACACGTTCCCCTATTGCTGAGCCAGGCAATTCATATAGGCGGGGCTCTGATTGTGGTCACAAAATCAATCCGTGTCTTAAGAAGACCGTGGGATTAAGTCTCCATGACACTCACGTTAAACCCCCAGGACTGACTGCACTTTGTGTCCACCGTTGGTTGGAAATCGTCGAGCCCCCAACTTCAACACCAACCATTTATGTGATCCAGCTTTCGTTAAAAAATACTCCTCTTTCCATTGCTACTCAAGACATTGGCCATGTTCCAAAGGGGTATTAAAGCACCTAGCTAATTGGAGAATCGTTCAAGTGGATCGCTGAAAGTAAGGGATTGAAGACCACTACAAATGTGAGGCGTTTTTGAGCTTCGATGCCAATAGAAATCCCACCGAAACTCAGCACTGTATGTGTGCCTAAAGGAAATTTATTATTGCGCGAGTTGGGGCTTCAAAATACGCTCAAAGTCTTCCCTGTTTGTTGTAAGAGGCGACTAAAGGGAGCAGAAATTTGTTGGCAAGCAACCTGAAAATTTTGAAACTTTACTGCCTCAGAAACGTCAACAACGCCTCAGATAAGGACTGACCTCATGGCAACAACCTTTGGCTATGCAAAACGGACTATGATTGGTTTTTGAAATGTACGTACGCTGCTCGATAACGGCAGCGGGGGCCTTCAAAATGTGAGCGAGAATTCTAACGATATTAGCTGGACATTCTGGGCCGCAACGAAGTAAGATGGTAGGACTCTCGAGAGTACTCCTCTACCTCTTGCGCAATGTGCTTTTTTACTCTGGAAAATGAAGTGGTAACAGACACGAATCCGATGTCGGGTTGTTCGGGACGGCTACCACAAGGCGCGCTCTCTTGACCTGGGGCCGGCTTCTGACAGGCTTCTAACTGCAAGATTTCGGTCCAGACTAAGGAGCATCACAATTGTCTAATGCTACATACCAACTTAGACTTCCGATATAGTGGAGAAGGATGCTTTCTACAAGCAATTAAACGCAATTCAGAGGAGACTTCCTAAAGGTGACATTGTGATCATGATGGGTGACCTAAATGCCAAGGTGGGATCTGACAACACCTTACTCGGATATGCAATGGTGAAATACAGTCTTGGCGACTGTTACTCATTGAGGAAAAGGACAACTGGTCCTCGAAATAAGAGGATTAAAAAACTCACTATTCGGCACTTAAAAAATCCAATCATTTTAAATTTTATTTAAGCCGAAAAAACGACACACACAACCAAAGAAGCAAACATATTAATGAGTTTGTCCTGTCACTGGGGATATGTTCAGAAGAGGGATTCTCCAAGAAGATACGTATCCATTCTATAATGTGGAATAAGATTTCCTCCGAACATTTTCTATGTCAGTGCCCTGCCTATGAATGCATCAGGTATGCGCAGATGTACCCCAGCTGCAACAAGTAGCATCACTAACGGAAATCCTACGTTACATAAACGAATCCGGGATTTTTCGTTAGACGGGGGAATCTGATATAATGGACCAAAAGGGTCTACTCAGGATATTGCCTTATCGTTAGCGAAGGTAGAAGTCAAGAGGCGATTATTTGTGGGCAAATCTGCAGTATATCAAATAAAGCAGAGGGTTGAGAACACTACTTTGGGGTACCACCGCTTTGATTTTATTTTCTCGTAAGGGGAAAGTTTTTTGTTTAATAACAAATCTTCTGCCAGTCATACACGACTTGAGAATTTTATGGATATTCGTCAGTAACTTTTCCCTGATTTTGTTGATGAAGCCTTCATGGTAGACGTTGTCAAATGCTTGTACAATGTCCAAGAATATGGGTGAGCAGTACTTTCTACCTTCTAAATCACAGCTTATGTCGGAGGCCAATCGATAAACTTGTTCAACAGTTCAATGTTTTCTTCTGACTCCGAACTGGTGAGAAGAAATAATTTCTTCTTCGTCCAAAAACCTGTTCTATAGAAGCACCGAAAATATAAAAAATCATGCAGACCCTTTTTCTGCACTCCATCGGGACTGAAGCTGTCGATGAAAGAGTAAGTACTTAGTGCCGATAAGCAAGAGCAAAGTCGACGCCAGGGCGCCGTCAGCATATCGTCCGATCAGTATGCTGGATACAGCAAGGAACTTACTTGGTTTTAGAGCGGAGCGATCCACAATTGCCATTGTCAGCGAGTGGAGCTTCTTGTGACCCTAGACACAAGACACCCCTATTGCGGATGTGGAAGGACTATTTAAATATCCTACTTTACGAGACCCGAGAAAGACAGTGTCGAATGAAAATGGCATTGGTGCGAACCTCTGGAACGCCATATACGTCTTCTACGAGTAGAGATGCCTGATGAATCGCATCGGGTCGGGTGCGCGGATGTTGCTGTGGTCCTGGTTACCGCAGAAACGGTTGAAAAAGATCAGCGCACACAGGCAATGGTGATGCGGCGAGTAAGCAGATGAATGGCTGAGCATGAATTCTCCTTAGCTTTGGAGAAAACCAAAGTCGTTGTGCTGACCAAGGAAAGGATTCCCACAGTCCTCCCTATTCAGATTGGTTAAGCCTTGTCGAAACTGGCGGTGAAAGACCTTGGCATCATGTTAGACATGAAGATGAGCTTCTTCGAGGAGATTCGCAACACCGCAGACAAGGTTGCACCAGAATGTTTGCGATTTACCGGCTGACGTCCAACGTCGGACGTTCCTTATCCAGCAGCTATGGCATAATGATAGGCGCGGCTCAGTGCGCCCTTCCTTACGGTTCTGAAATATGGGCTGACTACATCAGCAAGAAAATATACCGTAAGCGGCTAGCGTAAATACAAAGACAAGGGCTCTGCGAGTCCCACCCAGGAGCCAGCTGTAATAGGGATAGTGGTAGATTTTCCGATCGCTCTGCCTTATACACCTTAGAAAAGGCGGGGAAAATAAGGAAGCTGTCCCTTGTGAAGAGGGAACCTGGGCACTCTACGTATGGCAGCAATTTGGAAAAATGAATCGAAAGGTAGATGGACCGTGAATCTTATAAAAGACGTGCACCCGTAGTTCAATCGAAAGCACGGTATGATTGACCATCACCTAACTTAGCTGGTTAGTGGGCATAGATATTTTTAATCTTACCTCCACACAATGAGGAAATTACGGCTGCATTTATTGCAAGGGTGTGGTGGATGAGGCCTGCCACACCTTTTTCTTGTGCAGTAGATAGGAGTGTCACCGCGAACACCTTTCGATGGAAACGGAGGGCGGATAGCTTCATTCTGAATGGTTGTATGCCACCGCTGCGTCTCAGGGGGTAGGTGAAGAAAGTGCAGGAACTTTGCAGTCTTGCAGATTACTCACTGAGGAAGCTATCCCTACACCTGGCAGTTAGGTATAAAATGCAAATCCATCCAATGATAAGAAGGAGAAATTTGACTCGGTGACTGGGTCGGGCTCACGTAATGGACAGCACGGCGTCGAAACCGCTAGTCGGGGGACGGTTCGACGTCTAGGCACCTCGACGACCAAGAGCACAGCTCCGCCTGCTGCAGCTGTTTCGCCACAATCTGTGGCGACCACTTCAGCAGGTTCGCGTAGGCAACGGATGAAATGGACTGAGAAATGAGCCTCTTCATCATCCGCTCCTACTACGAAATAACGGCGGGGGCGTGTACAACATCTTACCGCCCCTTATTGCATCAGAGATTCGTCGAGCGTTTCCCGCAATTCGCGCTCATGACTGTGCAGCGAGACCACTACTTTATTACTCGCAGCGACAAAATCCCGGCCACCATCAGGGAGCGTGTTCGACTTGGGGTCATCGGGGAAACTGGTGACCGCGAGTCGATGGGGGCAGAGGCGGCCATCCCCAGTGAGACACCCATAGTTGAAATTCTGAACACACTAAAGCAGAAACTTTCTGTCATTTGCAGTCGGTTACGACCGTATGGCGAAAGTTATTCCAGACGTGCCCAAAATGCAACATACGCGAGGAAGGGTGGCATACCACCTTATCAGTGCGTACATCTGAGGGTGCTAATACCTCAGACCCCATCCATATACGGAGGGGCATCTTCCAGGGGGATTCATTGAGTCCCCTTCGGTTTTGTATGGCACTGGACCCCTTTCATGGCTACTGAATGAAGCTAGATGGCATGGTTTTGCAATAAAGTATGGCCTACGTGGTAAGTGCGAACTGACACACTTGATGTACTTAGATGACATCAAGCTGTATGCTGGTACTGACGACCATCTTAAAAGTCTGTTGCGAATAATAGACATGTTCAGCCGTGATATTCGGATGGAGTTTGGATAAGACAAGTGTATTATAGAATCCAAGCCATCCGCAAAGGTCATCACGAGCCGCATGCCGGACATAGCATTGGCGACCTCCATACCGAGACATACATCTACAAGTACTTAGGAATTCTGCAAGTAATCCATGCTCGACTTGGTGATCTGAAGGATGCTCTGCTGTCCGAATTCCTGCTAAAGCTGGTGCTGAAGTCGCATCTATCTGGGAAAAATAAAATAAGCGCGTTAAATGTATTGGCTATCCTTTCACTGGCTTATGCAATTGGAATATTGCCGTGGACAAAGACCAATCTGGAAAACGTCCAGCAGCGGATACGGACAAATATGTTGAAAATTCCGAATGCATCATCCAAAGTCTGACGTGGAACGGATGAACCTGACTGGTGACATCGGAGGTAGGTACGTGGTTGACGTGGGGGCACACCATCATCGCCAAGTCGACTCGCTGCGCGCTTATTTTTACAGCCAAGAGCAGCGAGTCCCTTACATGCGGCTGGCTATAAGGTAGACTGTGGACTGACTACACTTAACTTGAAGGATCGATCTTTCAACCCTCTTAGTGGAGTAAAGCCTGACCAAGAGCGGATCGATAAATGGAAGTCGAAGGCAATGCACGGTAAACACGTGAATTGTCTTGGGCAGCAATTTGTCGATTTGCATTTGTCACACAAATGGCTGTGTGCTCGGGAGCTCTTTCCTGGGACGGAGGAGTTCATGTGCTCATGTGCTCATCATGAAAAAGCGGGTGGAGAACGATCAGTGAAGAATGTGTGGTTCGGCGTTAGAGACGTTGGACTGTACGGTTGTGGCACCGGTGCAATACATCATCAGGAATAATGCTATATGTAAGGTTATCCATCAAAACCTTGCATACAAACATGGGCTGATCACGGGAACATGTCCGGTTTACCGATATGAGCCGCAAGCAGTACTTGATAGTTCTGCTTACAACGTGTATTGGAACCGGCAACTTCTGACTGATCGCATTACTCTACACAACAAACCTGACGTACTGTTAGTTGACAAGACGGGTAGCTCCGCGTATATTATTGATGTTGCTATCCCCCATAATAGCAACATTGAACGGAAATACATGGAGAAAAAGGTGAACTATGAGCCATTGGTTCGGCAAATCAAAGAAATTTGGCGTCTCAAGCGGGTGTTTGTCGTTCCCATAATATTGTCAGCTACAGGTATTGTACTTAAATCTCTCACGGCTTCCCTTGATGTCCTGGGACTTTCGCACAGTCTGGTTCAAACCATGCAGAAGTACACCATTCAACATACGTGCTCGAGGTTGCGGGGAGTACTCGACGGATTCTCCCATTAACCTACCACCGGCCACTACCACCAGCGCCCTTTTAGTTTTTAAGTAGGTAGGATCGTCCGAGCCTAAATGCTTGGCACTTAGTGCTAGTATTAGATAAAATCCGGCATCTGCCGATATTGTGGTAACTCGGAAATAATAATCGTTGGCGCAACAATCCGTATTGGATCAGGGCCTTGAAGTGTGTTAGAGCACTTTATTCAAGACCTCCTACAGTAACACTGTAGGAAGCAATGTGGTCAGCATTGCGCTCGTCCTAGATTATTACCCTGAGTCGACTCAGGTACTCACAGCTGAGTGAACTGGCATACGACGTCAAATCAAGATACAAATTCCACTGCCACCAGTGAGATTTGAACCGCGACCTTCCGTACGATAGCCTTGTGCTCTAACCACTCAGCTTGCGTCCCCATAATTGAGGCTATGCTGCAGAGCGAGGATACGTGGAGAGGAGTAGCACATTATACTCAAGGCATTTTGAAGACGAGAGGGAGACGGATAGGAGACATGCTGGGGTAGGTGAGGCTCCCTGAATCCACGGGGTTTTGATAATATATTTAATAGGACTGGTTCAGAGTCCTAGACGCTCCAGAGGAGTGTTTTAGCCGGTATCCTGTCTAAGACCAAAGTTCGGCACTTTGTGCATAATTGAATTTCACCTCCCTACCAGTATAATCAATGCCGATCTTGGTGTCAAAAGTCTTCCAATTGAATATAGTGAAAGCTCACAACACTGCATCGTTTGCCGGTCAACTGAAGACATCAGACTTTCAGAAAACTGTTTCCTCATATTTCATATTCTTAAGTACAACAGTGAATTACAAAATTTATTTGAATTCAGGCCTGGAAACACGGCGTCCAAATAATAGAAACTTCCAATAAATTTCAGTGCACATGCAATGGCATCTCACTCAATTGCACTTTAAATATTCAGAAGCGAGTGGTGCAACTTCACCTCATTATCATTTTATAAAGCCTGCCTGCGTATTTATAGTACAATATCATGTCATTAGCCTCCTTCGAGACTGCTCTCGTCAATTGCACTTCAACTGCACTAAGTGTGCCAGCCTCGGCCATTTGCAGCCATAAAACTGTCTGCTTCGAATTTAGCATACAATGCACAAATTATGTTTCGGCGGGTGCATAATATGGTAGCTACCATATGAGCGTAATTCAGTTATGCTATTAAGCACTAAATCTACTTGACTCTGTCTGCACACCGGTGGCACAGGCGATAACACCTCCGCCGGACAAACTCAGTCCCCACCATTCCAACAGTGAAATTGCTCTTTACCTCGGCCATTATTGGGAGGCATATGAGAACGATGCAGTCGGAAATTACGGTAATAATGGTTGGCCTTATCAAAGAGGGGATCTACCACCAATAGATTGTAACACCCTAAACGGAGCACAAAGGTTCAGAGTGCGTAGGAGTGTGGACAGAATTTTAGTATGCAAAGTTAGCCTAGGGTTACCAATAAGCTTGTTGTTCCAAGGGAGGCGATAGGAGGTATGAAAACAATTCCATTAAACCGGCGGAATTAAATCAAAATTAACTACAACACTCTAGCTTTTATCGTGGAAATATCTTGCTCTTCTGCTAGACTTGCGGCTGCAATAATATGAACGTTCGCTGATAAATGAAGCAGGATTTCGGCAAAGCCGTAAACATTGAAATAGTCCAGACCAAACGCTCAACTTTAACACCCCATTCAGAAACCCGAAGTAATCCTTTAAAAATCGTCCAAAGTGTGAGGATACTCTTCCTTCAACATTGCTGAACCGATTACGTGTGGTGCTCTATCCTAGACCACCCTCTCCCAGACCTCTTTGGTGTTCACGAATTACATTGCACCTTCTCATGGTACCAGCCATGTGAATGGGTGAAAAGATTGGCGGCTCTAGTAACGCCTCTATTCCACTCGCTAAACTACTTGTACGGGGCTCGTAAGTATAGCCTTTGCGAATTAACAAACGCTCAGACAGCCTCTGTAATGTACATTTGGGCTCGTAAAGCAGTTTTAGATCTTAATATCGATAATGGAATTAATTTATAGCGAAAATGATTTATAAATTAATTAGAGCTAAGAGTGTTTTGCGTGGAAATTAGCATCCGCTCTAGTAGGCAAGGTCTGACAGGCAACCCCTATGCAGTTTTACCAGTAGCTATTGCATTTTTAGTAGCTTATTTTGATTAAAATTGATAAAATACGGGTGCGAGTAATTACATATTGCACGGACCGATGTAGCTATCGCTCTAGTACACGAGAAACATGGGAGTATCAGTGGAATCAAATCACATCAAAATTACAATAAGCATGTAATCCGTGAAGATCCCAATCAAAATCACAAAGTGATAAAGAATCTGGAATTAAAACCAGAGACCCCAGGAGGATCGACTGGAGAAAGTTTGGTCAGGTAATTAAGAACAAACTCTCCGGTGCGCAAATTGGTAGGATTGGGACGACAGACGAACTGGAGTCAAAGGTCGGGGCTCTGGAGAAGGCATTTGATACCGCCTTCAAAGTCTCGTGCCCTGCTAAGTACAGCAAAAAGACCCTGCCACCGTGGCGGAACGAAGATCTCTCTAGTCTCAGGAAGCTGACCAGAGAAATGTTCAACATCTGCTACAGGTAAAAATACTGGCAGCCATACAAGGACTGCCTGAAGAAATACAAGTCGGCCATCAGGACCGCTAAGAGGCAGTCTTGGCTGGACTATTGTCAGAACATCGAAAGCACTAGTGAATCCGCGCGGCTCAGTAAGATTCTGTCCAAGGAACATAAGAGTCCATCCTTCCTTAAAAAGTCGGAAGGCTCCTGGACGGAATCTCCTAGCGAAACCTTGGAGCTACTGGTTCAAACGCACTTTCCCTCCAGCGAGGAGGACTGTGAGTCAGAACCTTGCTTGGAGGGTTTGCGACGACCCCAGCTGTGCGAGACTATCAAATCGGTAATTACCGAGGATCTCCGCATACAAATCTCCAGGCCCAGATGGCATAATGCCAGTCATGCTACAGAAGCAGCAGGAAAGGGTTATGCCGTGGCTTGTTGAGATTTACCGGAGCTGCATCACTTTAGGATACGTACCGCAGTCCTGGAGGCGCGCACGAGTGATTTTCATACCGAAAGCGGGCAGGCGCAGTCATGAGTCCGCGAAGAACTTCCGACCAATCAGCCTGACCTTTTTCGTGCTGGAGACCCTAGAACGCATCCTGGACATTCACTTAAGGACGATTATGGAGAGAACGCCTTTCTCTAAGTCCCAGCATGCCTACCTAAAAGGAAAATCCACAGAAATCGCCCTCCACGAGGTAATTGGCACGGTTGAGCGGTCGCTGCAATACAAGCAGTATACCCTTGCTGCCTTCTTGGATATAGAGAGAGCTTTCAACAACGTCAGTACCAACGCCATCAAGGAAGCCTTGACCGGTATTGGATTGGAGGGGTATCCCACGCATTGGATTATATCCATGCTGAGTACCAGGATAATCCAGTCCGATCTGGGAGGCAACCACTTGACCAGAGCTGTAAACAGAGGCACGCCCCAGAGTGGCGCCATCTCACCGGTGCTCTGGTTAATAGTAATGGACAAAATTTTACGTACATTGGACAGTAGCGGGGTGAAGGTGGTGGCGTATGCCGACGACTTGGTGATATTAGTATCAGGAATGTTTCTGTCCATTATGAGCGACATCATGGAAGGAGCGGTGCCTGTGGGCGGCAAGATGCGGACTCAGCATAAACCCAACCAAAACGCTACTGATGCTATTCACCACCAAGGCAAGGATATCTGAATTCCATCTACCACGGCTGAATGAACAAAGATTGGTTCTTTCCTCTAATGTAAAGTATCTGGGTGTAATCCTCGATCCTAAGCTAAATTGGAGGTTGAACATAGAACTGAGGGTTAAGAAGGAATGTATAGCCTTCTATGCCTGTAAGAGAACCTTTGCAAAGAAATAGGATCTCCGACCGAGGATGGTTCTCTGGATGTACACCGCTGTAGTGCGTCCGATCCTGACGTACGGCTCTATTGTATGGTGGCAGGCTTTGAAAAAGAAATACAATAGAACGAAGCTTAATAGTATTCAAAGAACCGCGTGTGCAGGTGCTACCGGGGCTCTGCAGTCCTGCTCGGCAGATGCTCTCAATATACTCCTGCATCTCCTCCCCCTAGACCTTCACAGCAAATATGTTGCAGCGTGCAGTGCCGTCAGACTACGTGAGTCCGGATGCTGGACAGCAAAGTCCTACGGCCACAGCAACATCCTAGATGAAATACCTCGAGAAATCTGGGCATCCCCCACGGACTATGTCACACGCAAGCTGAACTTCACGAGAAACTTTGCTGTGGACCTTCCAACCAGGGCAAAGTGGAAGACCGGCGACGTGTTGCAAGACTATGACACAGTATTCTTTACGGACGGATCAAAGATGGCCTATGGAGTCGGCGTGGAGGTTTTCTCGAATACACACGGTGTATCCAAGTCGTATGGTCTCCCAGGTTTCACCAGTGTATTCCAGGCGGAAGTACTGGCCATATTGGAAGTCTGTCGATGCCTGGAGCGTGATTCGAGCCCCAAGCGTAACATAGGCATTCTGACCGACAGCCAAGCGGTCTTCAAGGCCTTGTACTCAACGACGACATCTTCCCGGCTGGTGGGGCAGTGCAGAGACGCGCTCAACCATCTGGGCGGCACGCTCAAGGTCACTCTCCTCTGGGTTCCCGGGCATAGGAACATAGAGGGGAATGAGTGGGCTGACGGATTGGCCAGGCAAGGCTCTGCCCTTGGCAGTCCCTCGGCGAATACAGTCGGTGTTCCGCTGGCGGCTGTCGGGGACCGAGTCTACTCGCACTACCTAGCAGCCGCGGGCCTGAGATGGCGAAGGCTTACAACCTGTGCCAAGTCAAGGAGAATTTTGCCCGCTTATAGCATAGCCCGATCACGAGAACTCCTGTGCCAAACGCGTGCAAATGCATTCAAGATGACGACGGTTTGCACGGGGCACTGGCCCATAGGGGACCATGCCGCTAGGCTCGGCATACCCTACAACTCGCATTGCCGAAGCTGCGGAGAAGGAGGGGAAACCCTCATGCACTTTCACTGCGATTGCCCAGCTCTGGTTAGAGTCAGGCTACGGACACTGGGTAAACCATTCTTTGGGGACCTCAGAGAGATTTCTAGCTGCAGGGTCGGAGAGGTGCTTTTCTTCGTGAACGCTACGGGCTGGCTCTGAAGATCCGAGCCGGATGGACTCTGCTTCCCTGCTCCCATAACAACAGTCACGGTCTTAGGAGTTTATGGCATCAAAACGGCGCACCAAAGCGCTAATTGGGCTCCTCGGAGCGGCCACTGATATCTACCTAGCTACCCAAAACCAACTAAGTATTTCAGTACAGTTCAAAAAAGTAGAATAAGAACAAGATACAAGCTCAATGGCTTAATGTTATGAACGAGGGAAGAACGGTAGTTATTGTAACTTTGCTTCAATGTCACTGATAACTATTTTATTTAATAGTTTTTCTTCAACTCCTGACTTCCACTGACTGACTTTAAACATCAATTTTTTAGCAGCTGTCAAAAAATTGTTTTTCGGAGCTATTGCGGACTCTTATATTAGCGGCCTTCAACATTCAGTGTCACCATTCAAGCATTCCATTGCCCTGCGGGGGGTACGGAAATATTAGGTTGTTGCATATGAAATGGCTCATTTGGCAATCAAGTGAAGTTAGTTGCGATTTTGCTGTATCAAACCACCACCAATTGGCACTGTTGACTTCGGATAATGAAGTATAAATACTCCTACATTCAATCAAGGAGTCATTTCAGTTTTGACCATCGTTGTGATAACAGTGAATGAAATGGAAAAAAGGATAGAAAAGAACCAAAAACGTGTACTTTCTCTGTATGAGTTCAAACTCGGTCATAAAGCAGCGGAGGCGACCAGGAACATTAACAGCGCATTTGGAACTGATACGATAAGCGAACGAACCACACGGCGGTGGTTCGAAAAATTCCGGTCAGGCGACGTAAACCTTCAAAGTGAGCCACATGGACATCCAAGACCATTGATTGATATCGACGAGCTGCGTGTGCTAGGCGAATCCGTCTGGGAGAGACATTGCAGAGAAACTGGGCGTACACTATTCGACAGTTTCCCGGCCTTTGCAACAACTTGGAAAGGTGAAAAAGCTCCACAAATGGGTACCGCAAGCCCTTACGGAGCAAAACATAGCGCTTCGAATGGCAGTTCTTTACTTTCCCGGAACAGAAGCAACCCCTTTTTGCACAGATTAATGACATGTGATGAAAAGCCGATATTATGCGACAATCGTCGCCGATCAGCGCAATAGCTAGATGCTGATGAGCCACCGAAGCATATGCCGAAACCGAGCCTCCATCCGAACAAGATAATAGTGACTGTTTGGTGGTCTACAGCTGAAGTTATTCACTATTCTTTTTTGGCACTTGGAGAAACGATAAATGCACAGAAACAATGTGCCCAACTCGAGGAAATGCACCAAAAATCGAGTATTCAACTGCCGAAATTGGTCAACAGAGATGGTGTGATACTCCTTCACGGCAATGCACAACCTCATGTATCGAGAACAACGATTCAAAAGTAGAACGAATTGCAGTATGAGACTCTGCCTCATCCATCATATTCACCGGACCTTTCGCCAACCGACTACTACTTTTTTAAACATTTGGATCATGTTTTGGCGGACAAACAATCTAGGAACGAAGAGGCTGTCAAAATTGCCTTCGACGAATTTATCAACACCCGACAGTTGGACTTCTACTAAACTGGCATACGTGCTCTTGAATCTCGTTGGGAGAAGTATTTTGAATCGACTGGCACCTATTTTGATTAAATAAATAAATTTTTGTAAGCTTCAAGTCGTTTCAAATTTTAGTACCAAAACGGCCATTTCATTTTCAACAACCTAATATCTTTCATAGGCAACACCTCAGAAGACCGCCTGTAACTATTGATGACTGTGAAACAATACCTAAAATGGTGCGAGTCGTCAGTCAGTCAGTGGTCCAAGCTGACTAGAGAACACGCCTACTTCTTTCCTAACATATTTCGAAGACGATGTCTGAGGTATTGGCGCATGCAGAGGGCCGCATGGCCGCAATTAAAAAAATTTCCAATTCTGGGCAATGAGTAGTAAAACGCTCTCCAGGAGATAAACAAGTCGGAATACCGGAAGCTCGCGCTTCGGGTATAAAGGTTTTGTGTTATGTAAGAGACGCACATTTCTCTGTCCGTATATAGCTACAAATCCAACATAATCCTTCATATTTTTCCAAACTACGAGACATACGTACATATTAGAGCCATAGATATCATGCTCACCCTAAACAAACAAACTGCCTATTACCTGCTGTACACATATATGCACATATCTAAATTTATCGTACCCATATTTCCGATTTACGTCTTATATCTATCTGAATTAGGCACTAGCCGCAAAGTTCATTAGCACGCATATATTATATACCCACATATACACATGTCTGGTTGACAAATAACTAAAAAACTAAAACAAAATAATTGTCTGCGACCCAATTCACAAAAATTCATTTCGTTGTGGTATTGACGAATTGATATGTGATGATGACGTCATGCGGGTTGTAGAGTGCACGAAATTCACAAAAAATTGTAAAGTTTCACCCCCAATAACTTTGTTAATAATAGTTGGATTTTCTTCAAACTTGACCAAACTGTGCATTATATTCTTCGTTACACTCATGCCAAATTTTGTATTTCTGAGATGAACATAAGGGGGGGTGCCGGGTAAATTTCTAAAATGTGGAAATATACTATTATTAACTTTATTTGTGCAGATATCGGAACCGGATATATTTTGAGGCCTAGATTTCGTAGAGATGCACCACTGTGATTTTTTCCAGATTTTTCGGGTGGATAGGTTCTGAGAACGAGACCTGTTACACTTTTTGTGGGTCATATTTTCAACCCTGACTCCCCTATGTTTCATCTAATATCAAATATTGAACCAGATTCGAAAAGTACTAATTGAGACCTTTCATTTGATACCCTACTTGGCTACATTCTGTGAAAAAAAAATTTGCACCCTCCATTCACATGTACGGAGACCCCCCCCTTAAACTTAACGCTAGATGGCGCCACTTACTGCATGTAAAGGGATCACCAGATTACATACTCTCACCAATTTTCGTGACAATCGGTCTAGCCGTTTCCGAATAAATCGGGTGTGACAGACAGACAGACAGACAGACAGACAGACAGACAGACAGACAGACAGACAGACAGACGGACAGACGGACAGACAGACACCGTCACCATTCTAATAAGGTTTTGTTTCACACAAAACCTTAAAAATGCACTGAAGGTGCTCCAAATACTCGGACTCATAGAAATATGCGACTCGAACGTCATCCAAATAAATGGAAGAAAAGGGGAGATTACGCAGTCCCGAGTGGATGAATCTCTGAAAGGTTTGCACTGCATTGCACAGTCCAAAGTCATCCAAGTGAACTCGAAGAGTCCGAAAGGTGCGAATATTGCCATTCGTGAGTTATAGAGATTTGATGACATGTTTTGATTAAGTCCAAGGCCGACAAAATACGGCAATTTGTAAAAAATGCGCACGATCGTAGATGAATGGATTGCGATATCCACAGGAAATCATCCGCTTAAGAAGTTCTTTTTCCGTCCACCTACGAATTTCTGTGGTAGCAATGGTCTGTGATGTGGTACTGAACATCATGCGTAACGGGCTCAACGAGACTACGCTCGGTAGTAATAGTACGGTATTTTTGAAGCAGTGTGCTAATACGTGGGTCGGCAACGTCTTCAAAAACGGTAAAACGAGTGATGGATGGGTAGACTGAGATTCTCCCTGATGACTTAAGGGAAATTTTGAGGTCAATGTGGGACCTGTTATGTAGATCAACTAGAAATCCATAGTGGCGCAGTGAGCGGCTAAGATATGTGCCAAGAAAACGATCTTCGAAGTACTACCCCTATGTTTACTTGACGGTAGCCATACTTGCGAGTTGTAACAGTTCTGGTGTATTGACAACGTAGTGACGCCGGTTCAAGGGGTCATAAATTGCCAGTCGAGGTGGCGCTGCATTTCGGGAAGCCATAGTCAGATCTCTCGGCAAGTCTAGTTTCTGTAGAAAAAGTGCAAGGACTGGTGCATTTTGCAGCCTTTTCGGGAAACCTACGGGGTACCGGCATGCCCCGGTACTTACCGGGGGTCCTAACGACCTACTAAACGATCGCTCTATGCGGGAGGTAAATCTAGACAATGATCAAGTCCTACTTCCCGAATGCAAAGCACTGACTGTCTCTGCTCTCTACGATTTGACGTATCATGAGATACCTTGCCAACCGCGAGTCGCGCCCACACTTCGTGTAGTTTGTATGGCTGCCAGCCAGTGTTTTCTCCAGAAACCTCTGGAGCCAACAATATTTTACCTACTCAGCGGCGACTTTGTCATCACCCACCCAACCCGCAAAGACAACCGACATACGAGAACGGAAAAAAGTGAAGGAAAACAGTACTGTCTCGCCCGCTTACCACGTTCTTTTTATCTTAAAAGATTTACAAGAATGTGCTAGTAAATATGATAACATCAATCTTAATGGTTAAAATGAAATTTATCTTGTTGCTCCGGCCACTCTCTTTCGAGCAGTGGAGCTGATGTCGCCACCCTTCCAAACACCACTTTCCGTGGGCATTTGTCACCGGGGGTTGCGTTTATTTCCTGCGGAAGGGGGGTTTACTTGTCCACTCGGCTAGTGGGACGGTTATTACCAAGCTACTATTCTTGCTTCACACAGGTTACAATTGCGAAGCTCAAGTATAAGTGCTCCGGGTAGCGAGGTTCGTGGACACGTTTCTTCTTCCTTTCGCAAGGAGTTTTTTCCGAAGCTGCGGACACACTTGGCAGCTTCCCGTTTGAACGCTGGCGAAGTGGAAAATCATTCGACCGAACGGTTCAAATACTGTAGAAAGTACCAATACCGAATGCTGTGGCAATCACAGCCAACAATTGACAGAAACGGCATTTAGCACAATCGTGTCTGGCGGCAGAGCAGCTTTAATGCGCTCCGGAAAATTTTTTGGAGGCATAAAGAGGACAAAGAACTATCAAAAAATACCGTCATCGATGACCATGCTTTAACCAAGTACGACAGGTTACACAGTGATAACTCATTAAACAGAGAACTCAGTAGCCAACAACCTGGTGTTCCTACCAGGACCAATATAAAGCCAAAGGAAGCGATTCTCCTTCTCAGAGGGATTCACTTACCACAGATAAAAGGTGACAGACATGAACTGCACCCCATTGTCAGTTATGGCCTGATCAGTTCTCCCTGCGACTATCTCCCAGTATACAATTAGATCATCTATATATGAATTCCTAACAAAACTGTAGAAATTTGTTATTATTTTTCATAATTCTTCATAATTATTCTTCAAATTGAATAACTGGCAATGGGGTGCACACTGAAAATGTGTTGAAGTTGAATCCATATCCGCTGCATTCTCAACACTTTCTGAGTATCCACCTTGTGAATAGATTCAGAGAAGAATTTCCGGCAAAGAGGTTCTATGCTATTAGACATTCTAACTCGGTGAAGTTTCGCGGAGCTTCAGTAAACTTTTATACGTGTAATCTATAGACATTTCATCCCGCCTTTTGAGTGGGAATCGATTCACTGACATGCGTCACAATGTTTAGGAGAAGATTTGATCATGTCAGGACCGTGTAAAACAAGTACCGAAAGAGAGTTGATTTCAAAACCCCAAAGGCCCATATAACTTTTACAAAACAGGAAAACCGACGCTTCCCATGAGTCATGTCTATCAGCAGTACAATCAGAGATACCACCCGTATCACCCACTGGGCCAAAGGAGCTCGGACCGACAGGGCAAAGGTCACAACTGTGTCTCTTACCTTAGTACCCCATATTAATATTTAGTAGAAATGGTTCTCAGGCTAATAAATCAACTATTTCCGTCTCGATAATGAATTTGGCCAGGCAGGTAAGTATATTCAAAGCTGTGACACCATAAAATTGACAGCACAGGCTCAGTTGATCACGGTTCTGAATACAAACTCTCATAAGGATTTATGTCAACCTACGCGTGACCTCTGTTTTGTAGAAACAATCACAGGTTCATTGAAAGCGACTGCACTGATGGGGCCCATAATACAATAACAACAATAACAAAACTACCAACGACACCAACAACAATTACGACGACAACAGCCGAAATTTTTAAGAGAAACGGCAATGCATCATTTTCATTACTTCTTACAACTAAAATGCATAATCCTACTGAGAACCCTTTGCAAGAAGCACATAGCTACGACGGTCGCTTATTTAAAAAGTGGAAAGTCCACTCTCCCATTGGAGAAGGAGACCGCCAGTAAAAGTGGGCTAGCACAGTCGAAGGTAATAATTCTGGAGGGCAAAAAGAGAGAAGCCAATCTCCAGGTCGGTAAAGGGGTCATGAGAAAATAGGTTCCATCGGCTCGGTAACGCATCCTTGTTTGGGAAAAAAAGACTGACGAAGTCGCCAGCCAGGGGGAAACGCAAGTCATCCGAAAGGTACGAGTAAAGGAAGAAAGGGCACGCATAAAGTGCAGGCCCGTCTTACAGAAAATGAAGGCTCTTACTATCCCGATGAATGCGATAAAGGACATAATGGAGATGGGGCAACTACTGAATCTTATCACAATCATGGAGGACCGCCAAGGAAGAGCTGAGGAAAAAGCAAATCGGCAGTAACTCCACTGTAGGAAAGTCGAAGTCAACTACAACGACAACATCAGCCCCAAATAAAAAGAGAAGGAATAAACCACGGTTCTTATCAAGCGCGAAAGTTCTTCAAGAGATCTGGAACATCACCCGGCGGAGTGAAACCGGCGATATACAAGTTGAACTTGGGTCGAAGACTGACGTTCTGTAAGATAGCCTAACACATTCTAGGCATAAAAGAGGTGGAGGAAAAAGGGATTACCCAAATGTAAGAAATCACCGTCTCCAACAAGATAGCGAATCAACTTCCCCATTGCGGAAAAATTCAGACCGGATGCATCATCTATTGTTTAAGGCCAAGGGCAATTCCAACCGTTTTAAGTGTTGGGCTCACGGGCAGATAGCTGGGATTAGCAAAGTGTGGTGAACCCGAGCACAATGCGAAGACTTGGGCGTCCAAAAAAAGTTATCTTCTTTGGAAGGAACGCGGTCTGCATAAAGAAGATGCGGCTCCGGGTGATGCCAGGTCTTCAAAGAAGAATTGTAAAAAATGAAAAATCACACACATTCTCCACGCGAACACGCAGAGGAGTGCAACTTTTCACGATCTGCAAGGAAGAAGTTCTCCCTTGTTGCTTCTCGGCTAGCAGTACCGAGATGGGAATTCTCCATCGAAATATGCCGATTTATCTGGCACTTTAGCCATTCGGGTGAGGGATGCGGTTAACTCACAAATGATGGCTTGGATGGAATTTGTTGTGCGGAAATGACTTTGTTCAGCGTTTACATCTCCGCTTTTCGGAATAGGCTCGGCCCCTTGGAGGACAAGATTCGAAACACGGAAAGGAGAATTTCAGCTCCAAAGGAGTCTTTAACACCAGGACCATAGCATGTCTCAACCAGATTTTCAGACAGACAAATTTTGCAGGTGACTGCCAGGAATGGAACTGTTACTCTGTTGCAACTGTTGTCGTAAATATTGGTAATAATCCGATATTCCATACTGATTATAGTATAATTGACACCTTTGTCGACAACATAAGGTCAGATGACATGAACAGCAAAAAATGCCTAGAAGATTTCTTCCATCTGGCCTGGTCTGAGGTAATGTATCAAACGGTTCTGGGCACTAACCTCCTAAACGCAACAGAGGGATGTTTGTTTTAGCCGGTAGTCTGTCTGAGACAGGAGATCGCCACTTTGTACGTAAATGCATTCCACGTCCCTCGTCCCAAAAAAGCCCGCACCACCCACATATTACATATTACATGAACGTGAACCCTGAGTAACATGACCTCCAGTTTCCACTAGTCTTGTCTTGGCAAAAAAGAGGTGTGTGGAGATCGACTTATTTTCCCTGGTAAAATAAAGACGATGGCAGTCAACTATGAAAAAATGAAAAACCCGAAAAACAAAACAAAAACACTTCGAACATGACGATTGAACCCCGAGCAAAGAGACAAGTCTGAGCTCATCGATGGAGAACCTAGACTCATATTCTCCACTTATCAAAGTAGGAATCAACCCAATTGGGAGCAATCCTGACCCCGGGCTCTAGTCGGTGCCACCTGCTGAGTATAAAGTCTTGCCTGTGGGTAAGCGTCTGCCTTCGGGCAGCAAATAGCCCCCAGACAATCCGCCATCGGGCAAAACAATGCATTCAGTCAAAATGCCGTCTGATAAACCGCCTCCGACCAAACCACCTTGGGACAAACCGCCTTCGGGCGAAACACAACCTCCGTGTTGTGCCAAGTTGAAGGGAAATGATCATCCGAGGTATCTGCGGCTAAAGGCAAACAAAGCGGAGCGATCTTCTGACGATCCCAACTCTTCGCCTCAAATGGCTGCAAGAGGGCTTGGCCAGCAACGGCCTTCAACGATGTAAGAGGGTGCACGGTTGACCCTGAAGTGGATTTCCGAGCCTCCATTGTCTAAAAATTGGTTTCTCTGGCTTCTAGAAGAGAAAACCAGGAGAAAAGCCGGGAACTTTCCTCACTATCGGCGTTCCTGGTCGGGATATTAAGAAGGTTCGGGAGTAAACAGGTTGCCGTCTCTACTACGGACTTTGGACCGTCACATTATAAGTGTTGGCTCCTAAAACCATCGAAGGGGACATCCACATTTGAACACAGCATCTTCATTTGAACTGTAAATAAATTTGCAGCATTGTAAAACAGCGAATGCACTTATCAGTCGTTGATCAATAGCTGAGACATGACATGTATACACTTCAACAACAACATGGGTTGTTAGTGGAGAAATTTACTGACTTAAGCTTCTTACATGCTGACATGTTGTATGCCAATGAAGTGATAAACCCCGTTCCTGCATGATGGTTTCCTCCAAACGGTTAACGGTCTATGTGATGGCGACACCACAACGATCAAATTTTCTATAAAAGGTCAACAAGGAGATTCTATGTTGCTCTGTTTATTTCACGTTGGCATCCACTGACATTGCGGCTCTTGTCGAAGAGTGAAAAGTATCAAACAATATCACGCTCTCGAATCACAAGGGCATTGATTTCATAATGAACATGGATCCACCCAATCCATATCGGAATCCACATAGGACGCGTTGGGTGACGACGCCTAGGAGACGCATCAAATCCATTGCTGGAATTGAAAAAAACAACCCAGATAATCACAACAAGCATGAGAGAAGCCTTCGAAGAGAGCTGTCCACTCAAAATGGCGCAAAAATATAAAAGACCATGATGGAATTCGGATTTACCGAAACAAAAGAGAACCCCCAAGGTGCTCCTCAACCGAGCTCTAAAGTCTGATTCAGCCGCTGGTTGGAATCGGTGCAAAAAGGCTCAAAAAGCTTTTAAGAAGATCATAAGGTCATGGTGACGCTTTTGCGGTAAAATCAATTCCCTTCAGGCAACCTCAAAGCTGAAGCGAATCCTTGTCAAAGAACGTAACCAGCAGCTGGGTTATCTACGTTTACAGATCGGGAGGTACATAGGAAGCGATGAAGAAACGGCAAACCATTTACTTAAAATGTCCTTCCCAGACAGCATCCAAAAGCTTTTCTCGGGGCTGACAGACACTTACAGCCCTCAACCAGAAGATTGGACTCTGACATACAATGTAGTATCACTAGTATCACTGGAACGAGTGATTAGAGCATTTAACTCGTTCCAAAGATACTAGTCTGCAGGTCCGGATGGCATTACTCCTGCTCTGGTAACAGAGGCAATAAATACCTTAGGAGTACATGTTCCGAATATATTCCATGCTTGCCTAGCCCACACTTATATTCCAAATAACTGGTGTGACGTGAAGGTAATATTTATTCCCAAACCAGGAAAATGCAACTACACCCTCGCAAAAAGCTTCCGACCGATCAGTGTAACTTCCCTTCTGCTAAAAGGACTAGAAAGACTAGTAGATCGGTTCATCAGGGACACATTCATCACAAGGTTGCCACCTCACTGTAGGTAACCTGCCTACCAGAAAGGTAAATCTACCGAGGCAGCGATGAATTAACGGCAAAAATTGAGATGGCGATGTTCGATAAAGAATACGCCTTCAATACGCCTCATTCCTGGCGATTTGTAACGCGGCATGATAGCATGGAAACGATCCGCTGTTAATAAGTAGCATTCTTCACATGTTGGATTAGAGAAAGATCAACATATTGGTCGGACAGAAGCCTATTGAGGCAGGATGTCTTAGGGGTTGCCCACAGGGAGAAGTTCTCTCTCCACTATTATGGACACCCTTCTATGTTGTCTGGAGGACACAAAGGGTTTGCGGACGACCAAGCCCTAATAATTTTCAACAAGTTTACGGACATAGTGAGGGACCGCCTGAATGCAACACTGCACGCCACAATTGGTGCCTCCGTAATGGATTCACGGTAAGCGCTAGGAAGACTGCACTGGTTATGTTCACAAGAAATGTCAGGTGGAGCAGCTACACACTACGCACCTTAGCAAGGGCTGAAATCCTGGTGGTTCAAACTGTCAAATATTTAGGAGTATATTTCGACTGCAAGCTAATATGAAAACACCATATCCAGGAAAAAAACAGATTGCTCTGGTGCTGCAGAACTACGATAGGTAAGGCCTGGGAACTTTCACCATCCATAATAAAACCCATTTTGTTGTATACATGCATCATCTGCTAACCGCAACTGAACTTTGCTACCTAACAGTAGGATGCTGCTTACGCAGAGTCAGGAGCTCGGTTGCCTAAGTGTTACTGTAGTACGCCGACCGCGGGACTCGAAGCTATCCTAAATCTAGCAAACCCCCCCCCCCCAATTTATTTAGAAGTGAAACGGAAAGCAGTTAATGACATATATAGACTAGATATTATTAGGGTATGGAAAGGCAGCAAATCATACGATCATACGTCCATCTAGAAATTTCTTAGCTAATGTTAGGTGGCTCTGATGCCCGCCGATCCAGATTCTAGAAGACATAATCCGATTTCCCGATTCGTTTTTGAAAAGACACACTCCACCGTAATCACTAAAAGAGAAGAATGGTCGATAAATTACCACGACGGATCAGTCATGGAAACCAGATCAGGTGCAGGGTTGTTCTCGGGAAATCCGATTATGGAACTGGCTCGACCGCTCAGAAAAATGGCAACCATATTCCAGGCGGAGATGTATGCCATTTCATTGCAACAGAGGAATGTTTGCGACAAAAATGGAAAATTCGAATCTGTTTCGACAACCGGACAGCATTAATAGCATTGGACAGCAACGACATATCAAGCCAATTTGTGTGGAGTTGTCATCAAATGCTGCTGAAACTTGGTCGACTGAACGAAACATTCCTGATATGGGTGCCAGGGCACTCAAACATCCCTGGTAATTAGGACGCTGACAGGCCGGTTCGCCAAGGTTTTGGATCCACAATGGTGGGGCTTTCGGCATCCTCCCAGCCACTGTCAGATCCACTCTGCAGGAGGAAATAGTAAGAATTCACGCAGCTGAATGAGGAGGTTGTAACTTCTGCCATGAGGCGAACATTTTTGTGAAGGAATCCGAGCCCGCTAGAACGGTATTTTTGCTGACCCTTAAAAAGTGGGACACGAAAACCCTGGCGAGGCTTTTAATGGGACGCTGTTCCTTAAACTACCACATGGAAAAAATTGAAGTGGTGGTCTCGGCTATATGCGGCCAACGTGAGGAGGAGGAAGAGACAGCCTTGCTTTCTTATGCAGTTGCCCGGCCTCCTCAGACCTCAGACAACGTACCTTGGTAAGGTTTTTTTTCAATGAAGAGTTTGCGCATTTTCTGGCTCTGGAGAATTTTCTCAGATTCCCGAAAGACTGCGAACGCCATAGGCGAGAGAACGTTCAATAAACGATCTTCAGCGAAAGTACAACGGGCCTATCAAAGGCCTGAGTGCTTGGAGCTGCAGCTTCCCCCACTAAACTAAACTAACTAACTGAGAAGGTGAACCACATCAGCGCCGCAATGGACTTAAGTTAACAACAACGTTAGACCCTGAATAGACACAGAAAAAAGCCATCAACGGCTACTTGCGCTCTGAAAACTAGTCCACCATTAAAAATTATGATCGCATTCTAGAAGCAAAAAGTACAAAGAATTACATATCCATAAATTAAAGAACACAAACCAGGTAATCGCAATTTATCCTTTACACCTGTCTCTTCCACATTCCGCACTTTTTCACATCTTTGACGTTGTATGTCATCGTGGATGAGTCCGTTTCTATATGAGTCGTCATCCGCCAGCTAATGCAACTTTCCGCAACAATTATGTTAATAAGTCAACACCCCTATTATTCCCTAAGCTAATTAGGAATGCAAATGACTTCTTCAAAAGGGCAACCTGGATGTGGCGAATGAAAGGCAACTTAGCTGAACAAGTGCTTTTAGCTCTTTAGTAGTTTATAGAAAACTACTTTGTTGCAGAGAATAATGCAATAAGAAGCGACATTTTATTAAAAATATAATGCAACCGATCAGATATAGAATTTATCTCATTTCTGTGGCTCAGGAAGAATGCGTGAGTAGTTTCGCATGGTTTGACTTGCATAATTTTGAACTGACTGCCCAGCGTGAACGCATTTCCTAAAACTTTCATTTAAAGTAAAAAGCCTGAAACACTCAAACATTTCACGCTCGCTTTCTTAATACTTGATCAGCTCATTGCCTTGCAACCGTTTAAGGGTAATTTGAATAACGCAATGGAAACATAAATATAAAATAAACTCCTCAATTGCATTGTCGTGATTGCAAATCATTAGAAACTGTTTTATTTTATGTATTACATTTCCATTGAAGTGAACTGTTTAATGATAGTTAGAATTGGAAGTGTTACACGCACAATATTCAGATATTTGTTTCTTAAATGGATCATTATGTATTTGAGTAGCATTAATTCCGACAATTCAACTTTTATGTGTTTTTAATTCATTTACCATTGGTCTAGAGGAATCAACATCTCCACAATAAATGCCAATGAGAGGATCAAACTCACCAAAATTCATGGACTATCATTGTTAAAGGATTTTCTTATGTCGTCTAAAGGTTTTTAAGGATTTAGCCTCTGGAATATTTGCCTAGAGTGGCCCCAATCAACAGAAAAAACAAAACGTCAAAAAGATGAGCCCTTTTGGTCGCTTTATTTATTTATTTATTTAACGGTGGTCAAAGGGTAGTATAGGACCCAGGGCGAAACGTGGATTGGTACCCACGATGGAGCATAAAAGCTGGGAAATTCCTGCTGAACCAACATCAACAGCTCTACTATCAAACCCTATCTCCACCTCCACGTGGTGACCGCTGGGAGCTCTTTCTTAACGAAAATCTGCACACGGAGAAGGATGAACGCGAGTCTCCCGCGCCTAAAAACGGAATAAATTGTACCAACTAGTATTCCAGGTTGGGGTTGGGTAGGGCTGACAACTCTACACGGAAAACAACTTGTTACAAAGCCACAACAGGAGCCTCGGACTGGACGGATTACACAACGACAAGCCCAGCAACGACAAAGGAAGAACGATTTGCGCATTTTCTCATGGAACGTGCGCTCCCTGTACAAACCTACCTGATGTAACAGCGTTACAGGAGATGCATTGGACAGGGACTGGTTTCCTGGAGAATAGCCCCTACACCATATATTATAGTGGCCACCCAGTAAACCATCTGCTCGGAGTAGGTCAGCGAAAAAATGAAACCTGCTGTTATCAGCTTTGAAAACATAAGCGAACGGCTATGTACTCTGCGCTTGCGAGGCAAATTTAGAAATTTGAAAGTGAGAGTTAACACTGAAGCCATCTACAACACAGCCCTCCGCGACACCTATAAGAGGGAAATGGATGCCGCAATAACCGCAGTCAACAGAGGACCTGGAGATGAAGCATCAACAAATGATCTTCATAACCACCTGAACAACATTATTATTGATACGGCCACAAACATACTTGGCTCCAGCCGCAAAAGGAGTCGGAACGGCTCGTTTGACGATGAATGTAAGCTAGCAACGGAACAGAAGAATGCTGCATACCGAGCAATGTTGCATTCTCAAAGAACGCGGGCACGTGCAGAGACTTATCACGAACTCCGTCGAGCGGAGAAGCGACTTCACACACGGAAAAAGGAAGCCTGGCAGAACCAACAAATCTGTAAACTAGAAAAGTACAGGGAGCAACTGAACCAGGCGCGGAAGTTTTACCAAAAAGTCAGCAGGATGAAGCCTTATACACCTCGGTGCTCATCCTGCCGAGACAAAGAGGGAAATCTGATTCCCGACAGAATGGGCATATTGGAGCGATGGGTTGGGTACTTTGACGAGTTACTGAACAACCAGAACATCGGCGGGTTCCCGCCAACTGAAGACGACGGACAAATACTGCTACCACCAAGTATAGAAGAAACAGTCCGTGCAATTCAACGTGCAGCAATTATAGAGGTATCACGTTGCTGAGTACCATCTATAAGATATTCACCTCTATCTTGCTGCTGATGGATAGCCCCATACGCTCAGAACATCATTGGCCCATACCAAAGAGGCTTCACTCCAGGCAAATCAGCAACAGATCAGATTTTCTCTCCGCGGCAAGCGATGGAAAAACTGTTGGAATATGGGCATCAGTTGCACCATCTTTTCATCGAATTTAAAGCCGCCTATTATAGCATAGCCAGGGCAAAACTGTACATGGCCATGAAAGAATTCGGTAATCCGACGAAACTTATAAGACTGACTAGCCTGACCCTGACCAATGTGTAAGGCCAGATAAAAGCAGCAGGATCACTCTCAAGACCATTCGACATCAACAACGGTCTACGACAAGCGGATGCCCTATCATGCGTCCTCCTTAACCTGGCCCTCGAGAAAGTGATCCGTGATGCTGAGGTAAATACAAGAGGTACGATCCTCTTCAAGTCCACCCAACTACTGGTCTATGCTGACGATATCGACATCATGGGAAGAACCACCCGAGACGTACAAACTGCCTTCACCCAGATCGAGCAGGCTGCGCGAGATTGGGCTACACATCAATGAAGGCAAGACAAAATATATGGTGGCAACGTCAGCATCGAAAACCAACCAATCAACAGCATCGAACCGCACTGGTCAAACGGGAAGAATAAGGATAAGAGAATACAATTTTGAAACCGTTGATAATTTCTCCTATCTAGGGTCGAAACCGATAACAGCTACAATGATGAAATTCGCGCACGGTTGTTGTCACCCAACAGAGCCTATTTCAGCTTACAAAGACTGTTCCGTTCGAAACATCTCACCATAGGGTCAAAGCTCTTACTATGATCTTGCCAGTCCTCAGGTATTCCTCGGAAACTTGGGTTCTTAGCAAGAAAAATTGCGAACATTTGGCCGCGTTCGAGAGAAGAATCCTTCGAAGAATTTTTGGCCCCCTACATGAGGATGGACGATTCCGTAGCCTACACAATGACCAAATCTATGAGCGATACCATGACCGTCCGGTTGTGGATAAAATCCGGCTGAATAGGTTACGGTAGGCGGGTCACTTAATCCGTATGGATGAGGATGATCCCACCCGGAAAGTCTATAAGGGCAATATCTATGGTAAAAAAAGAAGACGAGGCAGACCCTGCTTAAGATGGAACGATGGCGTAGGTCAGGATGCCAGACAGCTTTTAGGGATATCGAATTGGTAGACCTCGGCGCAAAACCGGGATGTCTGGAGTTCCTTATTAAGGCTGGCCTAGACCGGATACCGGTTGTTGCGCCGTTGATGATGATGATTGTCCTGTCAGAGGGTTTGCGTGATGCCATTAAAGAAGTCGAATAAGTTGATGACCGGCTGATGAAGCTCACCATTATATCAACTGATCGCACTAGTCACTCCTTCATCGCATACGCATCCCAGGCACGTCGACCTGATGCCGAGAAAAATGCTTTCTGGAAACTTCTCGATGAAAAGATCTTTAACGTGCTTGCTGATGACGATATCGTTATTGGGGGTTTAAGGGTTTTAAGGGTTTGGAACGCGCAATGAGGGTGGCGAGCAGGCACCCATGGCCTTGTACTTATGAATACATCGTTCATGAAACAATTGTCTCATCTTCCTACACTTTATAGTGAGAACAGTAAAACGCAAATAGACTTCTCATAAGACGAAAACATTTTACCACCGTCACTGATTGCAAAGCTATTCCCTATCAGATCATCGCATCTCATCATCGGCCGTTGATTGCCGTCCTGTGAATTAAGTCACCAATAAAACAACGTAAGGAACGCACTGGCCCGCCGCGCAATAAATGGTGGCGATTTCGTGAGAAGAAAGAAAACATGATCTCACTTACACGATTACGAATGTGGAAAAATCGAGGAACTAAATTAAAGACACGATCTACAAAACGGCCTCTGCAACCCTCAGGGTCACCAAGCCAGGTAAGCGGTGCATCAACCGGGATACTTGGCTTCGATAATATAAAATGAAGGTCCATGAAAAGAAACGTCTCTACCACAAGTTTCTCGACGATAAAATGCTCGCCAATTGGCAAATTTATAAGAATACCAACCGGGAAGCAAAGAAAGCAATCGCTGTCACCCGAGCAGATCATTACAAAAATCTTTACGTACACTCGGGATGGCGAGAGAGATCTGTATTCACTTGCCAAAAGCCAAAATGAATGCGCGGATTAATAACAAGAACGGTACTTTGATCACCAACCGTCGAGCCGCGATGGATAGCTGACGAAAATATTTCGAGCAGTTTTCAACTGAAGATTTTACTCATCCTTCACTTCCACAATCAATTAGAGCAATCCCGCCTGTCAGCACAATTGAAGTCGAGGAAGCAATAAAACGAATGAAACCGGCGAAAGCCACAAGACCTGACGACATCGTATCTGAGCTTTAGAAAGCGAAGAACTGGGACCCAACACCGTGGCTGTGAATTCCTTAATCGGGTTATTCAAGAAGGAAGAACACCATCTGACTGGCAAGAAAGTACCACTGTCCCAATATGGAAAAGGAAAGGTAGTCCAGCAGAATGGTCAAATTACTGTCTGATCCGGTTACTTTCCAATACCATGAAGATTGTTGAACGCATTCTTGACAACCGTATTCGCGAAATCCTTGAAATAACGTGAATCAAGCCGGATCAAGCCGGCAATACACGCTGCGCGATTAGTCATGGAGAAATACCATGAGAAGCATCGCCCTTTTTACATTGCCTTTCTGAATCTAGAGAAAACGTTTGATCGTGTGCCACACGAACTCATCTGGTATGCGTTACGACAACACTTGGTGCCAGAAGAACTCGTGCGCTGGGTTCAATTGCTCTACCACGATCCGAAAAGTAAAGTTCGAAGTGTGGTGGGTGTATCAAAACCGCTTCGTGTCTCTGTTGATGTCCATGAAGGAAGCGCCCTCTCACCACTCCTCTTTGTTCTTATTATGGACACTGTCACAAGCGGCATCCAACGTCCAGCGCCCTACACACTGCTTTATGCAGATTATGTTTTCCTAGCATCTAATAGCAAAAATTATCTCGAACAACTTGTCCAAAAATGGAATGATCGCCTCATACAGACGGTATTAAATTGTATCCGAGATGTCAGCGGCAGTGATCTGCCCAAAACTGAGCGATTTAAATATCTCGAGTCAACGCTATCAGCCAATGGAGAAATGCGTTATGAAATTGCTTCACGCATTAACGCAACCTGGATGAAGAGACAATGAACGGCGTCTTGCGGTAATAGAGACGAAGATGTTTCGTGGGACTAGTGGCGTGACACGTTTTGATCACATTCGAAATAAGGATATCCGCAATCGATATGAAGTTGCACCGATCGTGGAAAAAATGCGAGAGAGGCGTCTTCGATGGTATGGTCACATAATTCGTGCTTCACTTGCCAAGATTGGTCTGAACATGAAAGTTGATGATAAGCGACCAAAAGGCTGGCCGAAACAACGGTGGCTTGATACGCTGGATGGGGATTTAAAAGCTTCGCGGTTGCATCCACATTAGACATTTGAAAGAACCAAATGGCGAGGCCGATCACGACTAGCCGACCCTGCTTGCGAACGGGACAAAGGCAGAAAGAAAAGCAGAACATTACAAATCGATTAAACCAAGAATGTGCATTCCCACATTTACATTTAGCCGAAATCACTTTCAAGCCCAAAGCCAGAAGAACGGAAAAATCATAACCACAATAGATATGAAAGCGATGCTCGGCGTCGGCATCGGCATGGCACTCGATAACTGCCGCCGTCACTTGTACTACGCATAAAAATAATATTACTTTTTTTGGAATATCACATCACAAAACATTATCTGTCACCGAAGTAATATCACCAATACTTTCATAACGCGGTGATGTTAGTTAGTTAAGTAATTCGGTGATGTTAAGTGATGCTTTAATTTTTTATAATGTTTAGATCGCGCTTCGTAATAGTAATTTGATATTACACTTTAAGGTAATACCACACTGATATTACACACACCGTCTACCATTTATAGTGTTCAGTCAGATTTAGTTGCAAGGAATCATAATACAAATCCAGCATTCCCTTATGTTGTTGGTGAGGATTTTGAACACTTCTTCGGTACTATACTAGTCTCCTTTTCCAATCTTCTTGTGCTCTGCTATTGACAGGTACTAGAATAGGAACTATGAAGCTATTTGCAAGTTTAAGGCTGATCGGAACAAGCCGGTATCTTAGTTTTTTTAAAAAATACACAGGAGTAATAAAAATTTTGAAAATTTATAAATTGAAAGTATTTCTCCTAAGCTAATTGCAATATAATAAAAAACCGAGCACATTTGCATTCCTTCTAATCTACAAAAGGCCATCTACCTTTACTGCCCATCCAGACTTGCAAACTCCTCTAAATTTAGTCTCCCTTCAACACCAGGCGATCTCCATTCGCACCGGGGCAAGCAGGAGCAAAACAAGTCAAAAGGCCAGTAAGGTATGCCCTGTAATTAATTTCATTCATTCGAAGTACGTAACGAGAATGCGCTCCCTGCATCCCATCTTCTTGCACCATCTAAAATTGCTCATTAACATTTTACAGTGCTATCAGCTGTGAAAATCATTCACACATTGCATCCGAATGCGATGACTGGGAATTTTTCTGTTTTTCTTATTCAATGCTCCTTTCCATTAAGGGAATTGACTCGGGAGCCAAGTGATTTTTCAGATTCGAGCTCGATTTCATACCGCGGACTCGTCCGTATTATCCAGAGGTGTTAAAAGTAGGTAGGCAGACTCCATGACACTACTTGGGAACAAGCAAAGAAGCGAACAAATGTGATGGCACTGTTCATTCCATCCAGTACCGATTCCCGGGCTCTGGAGTGCCACTGAGCGTATGTTGTCCGGCCGGAGATTTATGTCAAACATTAAAATCATTTAACCTGCAAATCTTGTTAACCGCGATAAACGCGGAACATGTGCCCGAGTGTAAGCAAAAGGAAATACTTAATTGGCTACTGGAAATAAGAAACGCTTCACTGTTGCTCCTGGGGATTACTGATCGTTCGCATTTGTCCGGTGATTATATTGGAATTTAATAGTACCTGACGATTTCTGGAACCAGAGGATTGTTTAGCTAAAGAAAGCTTGCGTTTATTGAGGGCCGAAAAGCAAAACCAAAGAAACAACACTTCAGACTGCTTCATGATATTCTCAAAAAACACTTCCTCTATGAAATTTAAGGAAGCATATCATCCTTCAGATTTTATATTTCTTCCCATTATGGGTTTTCATTCGTATCATATCAACTCAGAACATCTATTATTTCATTATTTGAAACAATATACTCCTAAATTCGCTATGTGATTATCACTACTAAGAAATCCCTATGAAATTCAGTTTGTAGCTTCGGGATATCTGCAATGAAATTCGGCGTTTGAACCCACAAAAATGAACTCAGACTTCAGATGAACTGCAATTTCCCGAGCATCCTCTTCTTCTTTTCCTTCAGCCTTTGTCACGTTGACAAGTGGGGTCGGCTCGTCGTGATCGGTTTCGCCATTTGGCCCTATCGGATGCCTGATCTGGCTGCAATCTTGAGGCTTTTAAATCCCCATCCAGCGTATCAAGCCTCCGTTGTTTCGGCCGGCCTTTTGGTCGCTTACCATCGACTTCGATGTTCAGACCAATCTTGGTAAGTGAATTCTCGTTAGCACGAATTGCGGACTATACCATCGAAGACGCCTCTCTCGCAATTTTTCCACGATCGGTGCAACCCCATAACAATCGCGGACATCCTCATTCATTCGTTTTATTGCCTCCTCGACTTCAGTTGAATTCTCCTGGAGCATATGCTCACAGGAGGCCATCCCGGTTCCCATGGTACCAGATAACCTAAGGTGAGGCTTCGTGGCAGAGCCACTTCAGATGAGTCTCTTGCAGACTTGGGTCTGATCGCCCTCCTCGAGTAAGTGGGGACGAGTTGCGCTGACAGGTGGAACTGGTCCAACTGTCGGCAATGATTGTGGAACTGGAGGATGAGCAAATTCTTCAGTTGAAATCTGTTCCAAGTATTCTTGCCATCTATCCGTTGCGGATCGACGGTTGGTAAGCAGAGTACCGTTCTTGTCATTAACGCAACAGAAGTGTTCGATATCCCGGGTGCATTCGTTACGGCGTTTGGCAAGTCTTTCTTCTCACGAAACCACCACCATTCAATGTGCGTACGTCATGCTGTTTTATCAGTGGCTTAGTTCGCAGGACGGTAATCAACGGCCGATGGTGAGGTGCGATGGTCTCACTGGGAACGGCTTTGCAATCAGTGACGATGGTAAAATGTCAGTGTCTTATAAGAATATAGTCGAAGTCGCGAAGTCGCGAAATCGATTATACGCTCACCACCCTCATTGCGCACTCCGAACCCCTTTGCCCCATGGCACCTTTTACTGTCTGTCTTTTCACCCAGATGACCATAAAAGTCGTCAGCAGGCACGTGACAAATCTTTTTATCAAGAAGTTGCCAGAAGACATCTTTCTCGGCATCAGGTCGACCTGTCTGTGATGCGTACACGGTGAAGAAGTGAATAGTGCGATCAGCTGATATAATAGTGAGCTTCATCAGCCGCACCTAAAAACCGGACAAATTGTACCAACTGGTGCTCCAGGTTGGGGGTTGGGTAGGGCTGACAACCCTACACGGAAAACAACTCGTTACGAAGCCACAACAGGAGCCTCGGATAGGACGGATTTTAAAACGACGGACCCGGCAACGACAAAGGAACAACGATTTGCGCATTTTCTCATGGAACGTGCGCTCCCTGTACAGAGATGAAGCTGATAAGCAGCTAGCCGATACCCTGTCTCAATATAGGGCTGATGTAACAGCGTTGCAAGAGATGCGATGGACAGGGACCGGTTTCCTGGAGAAGAGCCACTACACCATATATTATAGCGGTCATCCAGTAAGCCATGTGCTCGGAGTAGGTTTCTTAGTCAGCCAAAAAATGAAACCTGCTGTTATCGGCTTTGAAAGCATAAACGAACGGCTATGCACTCTGCGCTTGCGAGGCAAGTTTAGAAATATAAGCCTCATAAACGTTCACGCCCCTACAGAGGAGACTGCAGAGTCGGAGAAGGATACCTTCTACGAGGCAGTAGAAAGAACCCTCGAAGCCTGTCCCAGATCAAAATCAAACTTGGGGATTTTAACAGCCAAGTAGGGAAGGAGCCCGTATTCAGGCGATACGTTGGCTCCCATAGCTTACACGAAAAAACAAATGATAAAGGACTGCGGACTATTCAATTAGCAGGGTCACACGAAATGGTTGTTGGAAGTACCTGGTTTGCGCGGAAAGCGGTCCACAAACATACGTGGGCCTCTCCAGACGGGACCACTTTCAACCAAATTGACCACGTGTTGATCGAACGCCGCCACCTCTCAGCCTTGATGAACGTCAGAACATATAGGGGGGCCAATATAGACTCGGATCACTATCTCGTTGGCATGGTGTTCCGAGCTCGAATAACAATACCACCTAGAATCCCATCTGACAATCAGATGAGAGTGAACACTGAAGCCATCCACAACACAACCCTCCGCGACACCTATAAGAGGGAAATGGATGCCGCAATAATCGCAGTCAACAGAGGACCTGGAGATGAAGCATCAACTAATGATCTTCACAACCACCTGAAGAACGTTATCATGGATACGGCCACAAATATACTTGGCCCCAGCCGCAAAAGGAGTCGGAACGGCTGGTTTGACGATGAATGTAAGCTAGCAACGGAACGGAAGAATGCCGCATACCGAGTAATGTTGCATTCTCAAAGAACGCGGGCACGCGCAGAGACTTATCACGAACTCCGTCGAGCGGAGAAGCGACTTCACAGACGGAAAAAGGAAGCCTGGGAGAACCAACAAGTCTGTGAACTAGAAAAGTACAGGGACCAACCGCACCAGGCGCGGAAGTTTTACCAACAAGTCAGCAGGATGAAGCCTTATAGACCTCGATGCTCATCCTGCCGAGACAAAGAGGAAAATCTGATTTCCGACAGAATGGGCATATTAGAGCGATGGGTTGAGTACTTTAATGAGCTACTGAACAGCCAGAACATCGGCGAGTTGGAGGTCCCGCCAACTGAAGACGACGGACAAATACTGCCACCACCAAGTTTAGGAGAAACAGTCCGTGCAATTCATCGGCTAAAAAATCATAAGTCGCCAGGAGCCGATGGAATTACAGCCGAATTGGTTAAAAATGGAGGCGACCAGTTACACCAGGTGGTTCATCAACTTGTGCTGAAGGTATGGGACAGCGAATCAATGCCTGACGATTGGCAACGAGGCATTATCTGTCTCATACATAAAAAGGGAGATATCACACAGTGCAGCAATTATAGAGGTATCACGTTGCTGAGTACCATCTATAAGATATTCTCCACTATCTTGCTAGGCCGGATAGCCCCATACGCCCAGAACATCACTGGCCACCAAAGAGGCCTCACTCTTGGCAAATCAGCAGCAGATCAGATTTTCTCTGTGCGGCAAGCGATGGAAAAACTGTTGGAATATGGACAACAGTTACACCATCTATTCATCGACTTCAAAGCCGCCTATGATAGCATAGCCAGGGTAAAACTGTACACGGCCATGGGAGAATTCGGTATCCCGACGAAATTAATAAGACTGACTAGGCTGACCCTGACCAATGTGCGAGGCCAGATAAAAGCAGCAGGATCACTCTCAAGACCATTCGACATCAACAACGGTCTACGACAAGGGGATGCGCTATCATGCATCCTCTTTAACCTGGCCCTCGAGAAAGTGATCCGTGATGCTGAGGTGAATGCAAGAGGTACGATCCTCTTCAAGTCCACCCAGCTACTGGCCTATGCTGACGATATCGACATCATGGGAAGAACCACCCGAGACGTACAAACTGCCTTCATCCAGAACGAGCAGGCGGCGCGAGATCTTGGGCTGCACATCAATGAAGGCGAGACAAAATATATGGTGGCAACGTCAGCACCGAAGACGAATCAACCAACAACATCAAACCGCACTGGTCAAACACAAACACGAAGAAGAATAAGGATAGGAGAATACAACTTTGAGACCGTTGACAATTTCTCCTATCTAGGGTCGAAAATCACAACCGATAACAACTACGATGATGAAATCCGCGCACGGTTGTTGTCAGCCAACAGAGCCTATTTCAGCTTACAAAGACTGTTCCGCTCGAAACGTCTTACAATAGGGTCAAAGCTCTTACTGTACAAGACTATGATCTGGCCAGTCCTCATGTATTGCTCGGAAACTTGGGTTCTTAGTAAGAAAAATTGCGAACTCTTGGCCGCGTTCGAGAGAGGAATCCTCCGAAGAATTTTTGGCCCCCTACATGAGGATGGACGATTCCGTAGCCTGCACAATGACGAAATCTATGAGCGATACCATGACCGTCCGGTTGTGGATAAAATCCGGCTCAATAGGTTACGGTGGGCGGGTCACTTAATCCGTATGGATGAAGATGATCCCACCCGGAAAATCTATAAGGGCAATATCTATGGTAGGAAAAGAAGACGAGGCAGACCCTGCCTAAGATGGAGCGATGGCGTGGGTCAGGACGCCAGACAGCTTTTAGGGATATCGAATTGGTGGACCTCGGCGCAAAACCGGGATGTCTGGAGTTCCTTATTAAGGCAGGCCTAGACCGGATACCGGTTGTTGGGCCGTTGATGATGATGATATGTTTAAGGGACTGCATTTGCATGTTTGCAAGAAATCTTTTCAATTGTATCTTTATCGTGTTTTGAGTTCCCCATTCCATTAAGTTCCATTCCAACTTTCAGAGTATGTACATACATACATACTTTACTTGTTAATCTGCGTAATTTCTAAGATAACTGCGAATAGCAGACAAACACCGCGAATAAGTTTTGTGAGGTTTGTTCCACTATTATATGCAGATTCAATGACTAATGGGTTACAAGCAACCACCCAACCCCACAAAAATCAAAAACGAAAAAGTTACAATTTCAGATACGGCGTCTGCGTGCATTTATATGTTAATTAGATGTACTTAAAAGCAACCGTCGAATTGAATAAAAGTGAGTTTAATTCCATAAATCATTAATGAATTATGGCTCAATTATTACCCGAATCGCGAACGTGGTGAGCACTGCAACTTAATTACATCACGATCCAGTTAACGTCCGTTGTTACTAACGTGGCCGGTCTTCATTTCCTCCGGTAGTTACGCGCCACTCATATTTCCACCAAGAAAGCATTTTTGAAATTCATGATTAACGTTCACTTGATAAGCCTCCTAAAGACGTTGACAAGGAACTAGGCGAAAAGCGGGAGAAAATGAAAAGCCTTTCCACATTTGGAATCCAACTGGACTTGGTAGGAGTGTAAGAACATGTTTTATTACTTGCGGCCAGACTTAGAGAAATATAACGGAAATGCACTTTAGATTTATTACAACGTGCTTGTTGCAGTCTTTGAACAGATTAAAATGCAACATTAATCAAGGCATACAAATTTGCGGAAAAAACCACGGAGTAAATCAATAAAGTGACTTGATAATATGAAGTTTGTGCTGGATTGGATGAGGCCTCTTCACATGTGTGGCTCCCTTGCTAGCAAGTGCTAATTTGAACACAATTGCAATATTTTAGCATGGTCACGGTAGGAAGGACTTGCTAGGGTAATCACTTCGGAATAGGTGGAATGGTCAGTTCATAATTACTTGCACATCTTCGTTGTATCATAAACTTAATAATAGATGAATAGGCAACCCATGAATTGGGGACTAGGAATTGACCTCCAGTATTTCCGGCTTGTCATAAAAGGGGGCTAAAGGGAATGCCGATCCGTAAGTCAATTTGTCATTCTCGACTTTCATTTGCTAATAGAATTCTATCCAATTTTGAGGCAAGGGACAGTTTCCTATTACAACTTTTCATTATTGTCGAAAGACAAAGTGCTATCTCCGGTCGTCGTATCAAGAGTCTCAGCAGTGCTTCCTTTCATTGACATAAAAGCTACGAGAATAGCGGTGGCAGTGTGACGGTGCAAAACTCGAGGGAATTGCTGCCCTCTCGTGAGAGCTGCACTATTGAATCCTTCCAAATTCGCTCCAAATTTTTAGACTGCTATGGGTGCTGTGGTACGACTTTCGACGCCAAATGTTTGGGGATTACCTCTGCGTTCATAGATATTCGCGCAAAATTTTCACCGAACGTTATCTATCGTTGTAACGCCTGCTGCGGTACCAGGGTATCTGATGCAGTTCAACTGCTGCATCAACACAAGGCGACTTTGACGTCGATTCAATATGCTGTTTCAAAATCTGTTTCATATCAGAAGCAAAGCCGACTCAACTTTGCCACCTCTTTCATGAGTGGATCTGACGCAGGATGGCTCTCCTGACCGAGTGATAGCTTCCTTCAAACTGACATATCCCCACGACTTCGATGCTATCGTCCAATCTTCCTTTTGGCAACAGGGGGTCTTCGTCAAGCCTTATCAGAGAACTAAGCTTCGTGAAAATTTCCGGCCCGCCCGCTTGTCTTGCCGAACTTAAATGATTCCGACAAGTATACACTCTCTTATTCAAATGAAAGGGGTCTAAGGACCAAGCTGTCGGATTTCAAACTGTCTGCCTTTGCATTCCAACATCATATCATCTGCATCTCTGGAACCTGGGTGGATGACAGGATTTTAGATTCTGAGCTCCTCGAAGGTTGCTCTGTCTTTCGTTGTGACAGAGATTGCGCTGCGCTTGGCAAGACAACTGGGGGAGGTGCCCTAATAGCATGTTAGGTCCCCTCTCCACGCCGAAATCATCTTTTTCTCCTCCTCCTCCCCCTACGATTCTGTCACCATATGAGTCATTCCGCCAAACGTATGACCCTTTATCATATCGCGTGTACATTTTCCCTGCCTCAGTTCGCCTTCTCTGTACAAGGATTTCTTCGACAGATTATCGGAGGTCCTAATCGTTTTGTTTCCCTCACTTCCTTTCATCCTCTGTGGTGACTTTAATCTTCCCATGCTCTCCTGGCCCATTACTCCTAGCCTCCCCCCTCCCCTAATAACTCCACCCACCCCTCCCTCCCTCTATTCACTTTCATGTCTATTTGTGCCATCCTCCAGTTCAACCTTTCTATAAACCACTTAGATCACACTCTTGACCTTGCGTCTCTAACCTTCCTGTGCGTTGCCTTTCGCAATCTCTTCATGTCCCGTCTTACGTTGCCTATGACGCCCATCATCCTGCTTTTGAGTTCGATGCTCAGATATCCCGACTCCACTCTCCTGTCGCTCGCAAGCCTAGCAAGTTCAACTTTCGTAAGGCGAACTTCACAAAAAACTACGTCAAAAACGGATTGCGAGGAAGTTTCTGTCTTCTAGAGACTATGCTGACTTATTTTTTTTTCAAATCTCCACGCTCCTTGGTGAAACCTTTAATGCGTAAGTCCAGAAACGAATATTTGCCCAGTGTGGAAAATTTTCTGGCTCCTCAGTTAACTCCCCGCAACTATCTTGTGATTTACTTTGCCGCTACTTTCCTCAGTCTATGTTTCCCTCCTTCCTCCAAATCCCTCCCGATAGTGAATGTAGCCTGCCCCGCATCGCACCCATCCTTGTCGAGTACCTCATTGGCAAACTTGATGCCAATGTCGGACTTGGCTGTGATGGTCTTCCAAACCTCTTTTTGCTCAAAACTGGAAAGTCTACCTCTCTTTCCCTCTCTCTTATTTTCAACAAAAGCTTCGAAGAGAATCATTTTCCCGGCTTGTGGAAGGAGGCTGTCATTATCCCCATAAACGAAAGTGCGACCGTACGCTTGCCGAGAATTATCGTCTCATTTCCCTCCTCTCCTCCTGTTCCAAAATCCTGGAAAGAGCAACACGGCTTCGTTAAGCGTAGGTCCACTGCCTCCAACATGCTTGACTTTACTTCGCTATGACTACTTCGGTTTTTTCCAGTGCAAGGTTGAAACGATGAGTAGTCATCCATCCGCTTACCTATCGTATCAATATGCCGAGTCTGCTTTGCGCCTGTTCGACCTTGCGTCCAGCAACAAGCGCCGCGACATCATCTACATAACCGACCACAAGTTTAAGTAACCTATCATAGGTAGCGTTCTAGAGGCCCGGCCTTAGGAAGGATCCCTTTGCTACCCGCGAGGTGACCTTCATCCTCCCCTGACCCTCTAGAGCAGGGTATGGGGTAGGCAACTCGGGGTCGCCTTTCCTTTGTGGATCAGCGCAAGCCTCGCCCCCTTCCAACGAGCAGGGAAATGCCCTCTTTCAGGCAAGCGTTGAATACGCCGAGCAGTAGGTCTGGTCGGTGTTGGAATACCAGTTTGTATACCTCTGCTGGAATACCATCGGGTCCTGGCGTTTTCTTGCTTTTCATAGAGAGGATTGCCTGTTCCAACTCTTTTATAGAGAAAAGTGGACAGTCGTCAAGTGAACAGGGTTTCCGCACAGCCCCGATTTTTCGGGTTACCAGTTTGTAACCGAGTCCCCACGGGTCTCCATTCCCTCCTCCCGGTCGTTTAGATGTTGTGTTAAACGGCGGAGCCTGTGACACTCCTTCCGCAGCTCTGCGATTTCCACTGCCCACCAATACATAGAAGGTTTACCACGTCTCCTGGCCATGGAGGCTCCGCATGTCGTCGTTATCACGTTCATAAATGAATTTATGACAGCCTGTGTCGAAAGTCCGGAATCGTCTCATTCGGTGCAAGATAGACACTAACAACTATTATCCCTGAACACCGAATCCAGACAAAGCCGTCTCCTCGGTCTTAAGTAAGAACGCTAAGGAGGGTTCCGTCCCGAACTCAGATGGCAGCGGTACCTGATATGTGGGTTGTCATGAAACTGGTTCCTTGTTTTGGTACTGCTCACTGATGAGTACTCAATTAGCTTCAGTCTCCGCAGCGAAGTGAGTTAGCAACTCGTGAGCGATTGCACTCCGGTACATATTGATTTAATTCAATATATTTGTTGAAGATACATCGCGATCTGGGCAGCACATTAACGTAATACAAAGGGCATTTTATGTCATCTGCAATTCCTGCGTATAAAATATGCCTTCATTCAGGATGTCGCACTTTGTCATATATATCTTCGCCTTCTTTTTTAGACCCTTGGAAACTACTTTGATAAAGTCTCCTTTAGGCAAGTCGTCCTCTTTCTGCTTTTTCCCAGTTCACTTTGTAGTGAGTTATCTGTGTTCCTTTTGGCGCCAGCAGTATTCTCAGTGGGCAATGCGGCTGTTTCTGTTTTCAAAGCGGCTTCCGATGCTCTCAATGTTCGCTTGTAGAAGGAGATGCGGTCCAGTAGTTCCTCCACTTTCATCAGTCCGTTTTTTACCCCTTTGCTGACGTTTCTCAGGAGAAGTGGTGCCGACCGCATACGCTTCATCACTGACGCGCATTTTCTGATGAGGCCTTCCTTTTTGGCTCTAGCTAGGACGAACGACTAAACTTCTACTCGGTTCGTGTCTGAATCCACCTGTTCAGCACTTCAGGATTTTGACTCGGTTTTTTTTTCGGAACAGGGGCGCTACAGAGTATTAGAGCTGTCGTCTCCGCACCGTCAGTGGAACCGCTTGGTCAGGCCTACTTTTTATTTAGGCGTCTCGGTGTCATATCGGATATTTCAGTCCTTACTGCCTCTTTTGTTGATCGCTGCGCTGAACAACGCATTTTTGTGCTGCGCCCAAACACACTCAGCTGTTCCTCCTTCTCTGTTATTTCTTCGATTTTTTTGTTTAGATTTATTCTCCATAGAAAATTCACCAGCGCATCGTGTGGAAGGAGGGGCCGCAATAGTCAAGAACATTCTCTGAGGCTTCACCTACGCTTAGCTGATCCCGGAACTCACGGATGAGTCACCGATCGCTCGTGGCAACGCGGTCTACTAACATTGGCTCAACGCCCACTAGCCAATCAGGGCCCGAAGCGGCTGGCTCCTAATACACGTCATAACTACCACCTTGGCAACGCTAGGCTTACATCACCCTATCGTCGACAGCTCTCTGTCGACGGTTTCGGGAACTTTCAGTGTGTCCCGACGTGTGTGTCGAATATAAGCACGCCGAACAAGGTCTTCGGTTTTATTTAAAACTTTTACAAGGGTGGACTTCTTTTCATGAAAACTCATGGGCCAATAATAGAAGTTAGGTATAGTTGCCTCCAGTCAGAAGACTGCGGAAGTTGATCGCAGCGCAAGGGTTCTGTGTTAAAGCCGGTGCCTGTGGGAGCCTCGACAGTGAGGCGGAATACGGCGTATCGGTTGAATGTATGTTATGGAAACCAAAGAGCCTTATCAAAAAGGGAGAAAACAATGGTCGCTCACCTTCGGCCAAATGGTCAAGAATTGATTTTCAGATTATCAACGAAGCCGGGATGAGCGTATAGGCTATGAGTACGGGGAGGTGCGTTCGCGGAAAGTACAATAAACACGCAGCGGGAATTCATAATTTAGATCTTATGAGTTGGATTTGTATTTTGAATGATTTTTTTTTTTTTTCGCAAAATCGAAAGGTTTAGATTATATAATAGTATGAAGATTCAAAGCCACGGTAAGCTTGAACTTCAGAAACCTGATCTTCAGTCGATGACAAGATCGGCGATGAAGTGTTTGCATGCTCTACCGATAGCCATTCTACATATTTGGCACAGGTCAATACTTCATGTAAACAGGGCGAGCTAGACAAATTCGATATCCGGCTGCTTGGGGCTTGCTGTTCGTCGTTGTCTTCCCACCAGGTAAGAATCTAGATAGATTAATGCTAATGACCTGCCTGTTATCTCCGCCATGCTATTAACATAGTATGCTGGTCCCAAGCCCAGGTAAAGGAGGAGGGTTTAAGGCAACGTACTTTGCACTAAGCGCTCAGTAAAACAAAAATAAAATGCTGAGATCAGGGAAAGAAATAAATAGAGTATAGTTGGAGTTATTACACTATGCTAAATGCTACCTTATCTCTTTTGGTGACAGGTCCCGCGACAGGTCGACCAAGAAAATGCATACAATGTCATTACAAACATGATGATCGAATTGACTCACAAGTCTAGGAGGAACGCTATGACGTCCACCTCAGTCGACGTGGCAGGACGGGTCCCAGTCCTGTCGAGAAATGGGCAAGGGTTCTGGACGCATGGATGGCGTCAGGAGGTAAGCAACCTAGTGCGAGCAAAACAAATACATGTCTGCACGCGAAATGTTGGCAGCCTAACTGGAAAAACCGAGGAACTTGCAAAAACCCTTCGGAAAAGGCACGTTGATATCTGCGTTCTGCAAGAAACCCGATGGTCCAAAGCTGCGATATTGAACGCAAACGCGGTAAAAATGGCTATAAATTTCTTTGTTTTTGTAGCCCACATACTCAATGTGGTGTTGGCATTGCCATCTCAGAAGGTTTCCGTGATGCTGTTAAAGAAGATTTGATGGTCGGCTGATGAATCATCATCAACGGCGCAACAACCGGTATCCTGTCTAGGCCTGCCTTAATAAGGAACTCCAGACATCCCGGTTTTGCGCCGAGGTCCACCAATTCGATATCCCTAAAAGCTGTCTGGCGTCCTGACCCACGCCATCGCTCCATCTTAGGCAGGGTCTGCCTCGTCTTCTTTTCCTACCATAGATATTGCCCTTATAGATTTTCCGGGTGGGATCATCTTCATCCATACGGATTAAGTGACCCGCCCACCGTAACCTATTGAGCCGGATTTTATCCACAACCGGACGGTCATGGTATCGCTCATAGATTTCGTCATTGTGCAGGCTACGGAATCGTCCATCCTCATGTAGGGGGCCAAAAATTCTTCGGAGGATTCCTCTCTCGAACGCGGCCAAGAGTTCGCAATTTTTCTTGCTAAGAACCCAAGTTTCCGAGCAATACATGAGGACTGGCAAGATCATAGTCTTGTACAGTAAGAGCTTTGACCCTATTGTAAGACGTTTCGAGCGGAACAGTCTTTGTAAGCTGAAATAGGCTCTGTTGGCTGACAACAACCGTGCGCGGATTTCATCATCGTAGTTGTTATCGGTTGTGATTTTCGACCCTAGATAGGAGAAATTGTCAACGGTCTCAAAGTTGTATTCTCCTATCCTTATTCTTCTTCGTGTTTGTGTTTGACCAGTGCGGTTTGATGTTGTTGGTTGATTCGTCTTCGGTGCTGACGTTGCCACCATATATTTTGTCTCGCCTTCATTGATGTGCAGCCCAAGATCTCGCGCCGATTACCGCCTGCTCGATCTGGATGAAGGCAGTTTGTACGTCTCCGGTGGTTCTTCCCATGATGTCGATATCGTCAGCATAGGCCAGTAGCTGGGTGGACTTGAAGAGGATCGTACCTCTTGCATTCACCTCAGCATCACGGATCACTTTCTCGAGGGCCAGGTTAAAGAGGACGCATGATAGCGCATCCCCTTGTCGTAGACCGTTGTTGATGTCGAATGGTCTTGAGAGTGATCCTGCTGCTCTTATCTGGCCTCGCACATTGGTCAGGGTCAGCCTAGTCAGTCTTATTAATTTCGTCGGGATACCGAATTCTCCCATGGCCGTGTACAGTTTTACCCTGGCTATGCTATCATAGGCGGCTTTAAAGTCGATGAACAGATGGTGCAACTGTTGTCCATATTCCAACAGTTTTCCCATCGCCTGCCGCACAGAGAAAATCTGATCTGTTGCTGATTTGCCTGGAGTGAAGCCTCTTTGGTATGGGCCAATGATGTTCTGGGCGTATGGGGCTATCCGGCCTAGCAAGATAGTGGAGAATATCTTATAGATGGTACTCAGCAACGTGATACCTCTATAATTGCTGCACTGTGTGATATCTCCCTTTTTATGTATGAGACAGATAATGCCTCGTTGCCAATCGTCAGGGATTGATTCGCTGTCCCATACCTTCAGCACAAGTTGATGAACCACTTGGTGTAACTGGTCGCCTCCATATTTAACCAATTCGGCTGTAATTCCATCGGCTCCTGGCGACTTATGATTTTTTAGCCGATGAATTGCACGGACTGTTTCTCCTAAACTTGGTGGTGGCAGTATTTGTTCGTCGTCTTCAGTTGGTGGGACCTCCAACTCGCCGATGTCCTGGTTGTTCAGTAGCTCATCAAATTACTCAACCCATCGCTGCAATATGTCCATTCTGTCGGAAATCGGATTTCCCTCTTTGTCTCGGCAGGATGAGCATCGAGGTGTATAAGGTTTCATCCTGCTGACTTGTTGGTAAAACTTCCGCACCTGGTGCGGTTGCTCCCTGTACTTTTCTAGTTCACAGACTTGTTGGTTCTCCCAGGCTTCCTTTTTCCGTCTGTGAAGTCGCTTCTCCGCTCGACGGAGTTCGTGATAAGTCTCTGCGCGTGCCCGCGTCCTTTGAGAATGCAACATTACTCGGTATGCAGCATTCTTCCGTTCCGTTGCTAGCTTACATTCATCGTCAAACCAGCCATTCCGACCCTTTTTGCGGCTGGGGCCAAGTATGTTTATGGCCGTATCCATGATAACGTTCTTCAGGTGATTGTGAAGATCATTTGTTGATGCTTCATCTCCAGGTCCTCTGTTGACTGCGATTATTGCGGCATCCATTTCCCTCTTATAGGTATCGCGGAGGGTTGTGTTGTGGATGGCTTCAGTGTTCACTCTCACCTAATTGTCAGATGGGATTCTAGGTGGTATTGTTATTCGAGCTCGGAACACCATGCCAACGAGATAGTGATCCGAGTCTATATTGGCCCCCTTATATGTTCTGACATTCATCAAGGCTGAGAGGTGGCGGGGTTCGATCAACACGTGGTCAATTTGGTTGAAAGTGGTCCCGTCTGGAGAGGCCCACGTATGTTTGTGGACCTCTTTCCGCGCAAACCAGGTACTTCCAACAACCATTTCGTGTGACCCTGCTAATTGAATAATCCGCAGTCCGTTATCATTTGTTTTTTCGTGTAAGCTATGGGAGCCAACGTATCGCCTGAATACGGGCTCTTTCCCTACTTGGCTGTTAAAATCCCCAAGTATGATTTTGATATCATATCTGGGACAGGCTTCGAGGGTTCGTTCTACTGCCTCGTAGAAGGTATCCTTCTCCGACTCTGCAGTCTCCTCTGTAGGGGCGTGAACGTTTATGAGGCTTATATTTCTAAACTTGCCTCGCAAGCGCAGAGTGCATAGCCGTTCGCTTATGGTTTCAAAGCCGATAACAGTAGGTTTCATTTTTTGGCTGACTAAGAAACCTACTCCGAACACATGGTTTACTGGATGACCGCTATAATATATGGTGTAGCGGCCCTTCTCCAGGAAACCGGTCCCTGTCCATCGCATCTCTTGCAACGCTGTTATATCAGCCCTATATTGGGACAGGGTATCGGCTAGCTGCTCATCAGCTTCATCTCTGTACAGGGAGCGCACGTTCCATGAGAAAATGCGCATATCGTTTTTCCTTTGTCGTTGCTGGGTTTGTCGTTGTGTAATCCGTCCAGTCCGAGGCTCCTGTTGTGGCTTTGTAACAAGTTGTTTTCCGTATAGGGTTGTCAGCCCCACCCAACCCCCAACCTGGAGGACCAGTTGGTACAATTTGTCCCATTTTTAGGCGCGGGAGACTCGCCTTCTTCCTTCTCCGTCTGCAGATTTTCGTTAAGAAAGAGCTCCCAGCGGTCACCACGTGGAGGTGGAGACAGGGTTTGGTAGTAGAGCTCTTGGTGTTGGTTCAGGCATTTCCCAGGTTTTATGCTCCATCGTGGGTACCAATCCACGTTTCACCCTGGGACCTATACTACCCTTTGACCACCATATGTTAGTATGTTTGCCTGACATAATCTCAAACGAAGAACGTGCGCGCACAGGCCTGGCAGCGGCTGTGATCGGCAGACCGGAGTGGAGGTAGATAGAACACATATTAAGCGATGTGGTAATTATTTTGGGACTATGGAGACCCACATGGTAGGGAAACATCACACCAAAGGATATCACGCTGGTCAAAAGCATTGGATGAGCAAACCCTTGGAGCAGTCCCGTTGAAAACACAATGCCACGGAGCCAGAATCTGTAGGTAGTATACAAAAAGAGCATGCGTACCAGGAAGCCTCCAAAAATCATAAGTTGGTCAGCTAAGCAAAAGAAAATGTTTTAAAGAAATCTGCTCTGAGGCGGATGTAAACCCAAAGAGGAGCTCCTTTAGAGTTTTGATGGGACTGGGATTACGTGCCTTGTGGAAAATCATCCAGCGGTTATTGCCCCTGCAAACGAGGGGCCGTGATACGTTTCTGAGAACTCTAATTGTGACGGGACTCACTGGTGTTCCAACATATGTCGCTCCTATTGTGGATAGCTCCTTACGAGAACGGATGTTTTGGTATAACACCGATGATGGACCTCAAGAGTACGTTGCATACAACTACATTCCACTGGTTGTGGTAGGGAATTATACTCATAGGAAGCAACAAGTACTTTTAAGCGCTGTCAAGCGTTGAATTGGGAGAGAAGAGTTGGAAGTCATATTATATCATTTCAAAGCCAACTACTTAACTACTTCGGAGTGATAACAGACAAGGCTTTGGCTAGAATGATACCGAATGTAGGAGATCAGCTGCAGTGGTGGTGAGACCCATCTTGCTGTATGCAGTCCCACATAAACTTAGTGCGGTCTACAGAAGAACAGCCCTTATGGTGTGTTCTGCTTTCCGGACCATCTAAAATGATGCAGCGTTCGTTATCTCGGGATTATTTCTGACTGACATCTTGCAGACAAAATGGCAAACAAATATAGCATCAAGTCCATTTCTCCTTTTCTGTAACCAAAATAGTCGAAAGAGAGGTCTATAACTAAATGCTAACAACGCTAGGGCGACTCAAAAAAAAAGTCGGCGGACACACGAGTCGATCCCTACCATTAGGGAATAGTTAGAGAAAAAATATGGGGAGATCAATTCATCAGTTTCTCGCCGTCCATGGAGGTTATCATCAACACTTATAAGTTTGAATTAAACACTTCACCTGACTGTCCAAATGCCCCAGGCTCATGGAAAAAAGGAGCAGGGCTAGTCGAGTTTGGTTTTAGTGGGCTAAAACCCCACACACTGGCACACCCTTTAATAGTCTCATCACAAAACTATTGTATAGTTCTTTAGTAGTTTCAGCAGACTTATTACGAGTCCTTAAAACCTTAAAAAGCTGACATCTTTTCCAACGAAGGTAAAAGGATATGGTTACTGCAGTAGAACCTATTCCATTTTGAATACGTTAAGTAAATGGAGTTATTTCTACTCCAAGTTATTTCTATAAAAATTAACCATATCAGAAGCTTGCCACTCCACAAGGAGCTACGCAAAAATTTGTACCGAATCACGACGAGACATTGACCCACTGAAAATCTTGCCACTATAGTGAGCTTGCCCACAAACACGTTCCTTTGTAGCTGTAAGGAAAAGGGAGAATCCTCCTACTCTTCATATAAAATTGGGCGACTTCAGTGAGAGACAAGCTACGCTTCTCTTTGTTCTGAAAAAAGCAGAACCAGGGAACCTCTTCTCCCAACCTCGAATAATCAAACCAGTGGACTAATTAAGTATGCTTTACGACAACACTTAGTACCAGAAGAACTCGTGCGCTGGGGTCAATTGCTCTACCAGGATCCGAAAAGTAAAGTTCGAAGTATGGCGGGTGTATCAAAACCCCTTCATGTCTCTGTTGGTGTTCATCAAGGAAGTGCCCTCTCACCACCTCTTTGTTCTTGTCATGGACACCGTCACACGGAATATCCAACGTCCAGCGCCCTACACACTACTTTATGCAGATGATAGCAAAAATGATCTCGAACAACTTGTCCAAAAATGGAATGATCGGCTCATGCCACACGGTCTCAGATTGAATCTAAACAAAACTGAATTTTTGACAACCGATCCCCATGAAACAGGCACAATCACTGTCAGCGGCAGTGATCTGCCCAGAACTGAGCGATTTAAATACCTCGGGTCAACGCATCAGCCAATGGAGAACTGCGTTATGAAATTACTTCACGCATTAACGCAAGCTGGATGAAATGGCGTTCCACAACTGGTGTTCTTCATGATCGACGTATCAACGAACGTCTCAAATCTAAAATTTACCACAATGTTGTCCGTCCTGTCGCTCTCTAGGGTTCTGAGAATTGGCCAACTATAAAAGACAATGAACGGCGTCTTGTAGTAATGGAAACGAAGATGTTACGTTGGACTAGTGGCGTGACACGTTATGATCACATCCGAAATGAGGATATCCGCGATCGTTATGGGGTTGCACCGATCGTGGAAAAGTTGCGAGAGAGGCGTCTTCGCTGGTATGGTCACGGAATTCGTCCTAACGAGAATTCACTTGCCAAGATTGGTCTGAACATCGAAATCGATGGTAAACGACCAAAAGGCAGGCCTAAACAACGGTGGGTTGATACGCTGGATGGGGATTTAAAAGCCTCGAGATTGCACCCAGATCAGGAATTCGATGGAGCCAAATGGCGAAACCGATCACGACGAGCCGATCCCGCTTATGAAGTGGACAAAGGCGGAAAAAGAAGAAAGATACCTAGTGAAGACGGAAGCGTCTGCATGGCTAAGTATGGACACCAGGGGAACGAATTTATGTCTAGAGATTTACGATAAATCCCATTCGGCGGATACATAGTACACCCTCAAATATGTCCTATTTCTGTCAGTTAGAGGCTTCTGGGTAATGTTTCTTAATGCGGCTTGAATACACCTGGAATCGGCCGACTATACATAGTTTCTAGGATCTTAAAGCAGTATGAAGGTCACTACTACCTAAGTTCGTAGCGAATGTCCTTTCTTAAAAGCGCACATGATTCTGTGTACAGCATAGCTGTCCGTTTGCCCATCTAAGCAAATGGCATGTACTTACAAAGTCAGCAGCTCCTGTTTATCTGACAATCATCACACATAATTAAGATGTTTCCACTTGCTAACGTCTGTCATCCATTTTTCAAATGATCTCTTCTCTATGGTCGTACATCTTCACAGTTGTCGCGAATCTGATGATACCTTCCATTTAGCATAAATTTGCATATTACTCAAGATCAAATCTACGCCTGAAAAGTCAGCCAAGGCTTGGTTAAAGGTCGTGAACAATTTTGCTAAACGATCGATTTCAGCTCCAGCACGATGCATACATATCTAAACATGTGTCTGCGAAATGAGATCTCCTTAGATTCGCATGCAGAGGATTCAGGTTGAAGAATCAAATAGCGGGCGCTTAGACAGGTAGTACGAGCATGTTTTCTTTATAATAATTAATTTCATGCTTTGGCGTTATAGATGGCTCTATGCTTGCAGCCATAATAGCATAAATCAAAACAACGCATATGTCGGGAGAAACCATGTTCTGAGGGAAAACAGAATGGTTGCTTAGTAAAACGAGAAGATAATCATGCATTCATTGTGGCTTATGGATAGTTATGTAGCCTTTATGCAATATTATAATCTGCATGATATCGTGCTGATTTCTGCCATTTAGATCACTGCAATTCCTTGTCTACAAGTGTTCGACGTTTTAGCGTTAAAAGCTTTATAATGTATGGTCATAGCCAGTGATCACAGAGTTCTGTTAGAAAATCTAACCAGCCATTACTATGGGGCTGATGCTGTAATCATGAATCACATCCTTAACAAGGCGTCGAAAAGTCAGTTAGTAATGGTTAGATTTATATCATAAAGTAGAGAATTGCTGTGTATCTACCGGTAAATTAGGTGAACAGTGCAGGACACTTATATACAATACGTGGAAAAATCAAAAAAGAATGAATTTCCTACTCGGATTTATCTGTCTACCTTTTCTTAATGGAAAATGAAAATCTTTAAAAGCTACCGTTGCCTACCGTCAGACGGTTATGTGGAACTTTTACCCACTAAAACCACATCCAGATGTTGTTCGGTAAATGCAGCATGTTCCAAGTATGCTTGCCGTTCCCATTTTGTAAAACAAAACCCTATTAAAATCGGTTTGCTGTGTGTCTGTCTTTTTCCTTGGCGCTGGAAAGTGGAAAGCTTCAATTCCGACCGCTCTTCTTCGCTTACCCGGCGGAACTGCCGTTCGATATTAAGTCACGGGGGCAGGATCAGTTACTAACTAAGGCTCGTGACGTTATTTGCTACTTTCCTCTGTTGAGGAAGGAGATTGTGGTTCACCTTCCTAAATTTTTCCACCGGATAACATATGGTTCACGGTATTCTCGGGTGACAACCTCGCCAAGGCGTCAATTTCGGTTAATTAAGAACAACATGCTTAGCATCCTCCGGAATCATCACACATGTCGGGTAAGATGGGGAGTCGTCGCGCCCGAAGCGATAGGGGTATGCACAACACGATCGTAATTAACTTCACCGTTTCTTCGTTTTCGTATTTTGAGACATCTGGAATAAACCTGTGAGTCCCGTGCCCTTAAGGTCACTCCAAAATAGCTTCACTTCGTGCTAATAGGTACAGGACTCGCTGATTGCATATGATCCATTCCGTAAGATGTCGATGCGCACCATGCCTGCTATCGCATATGCTGTTTCGCCTGAAGTTGCTGCTAGGGTGGCCAAGTTTTTACCAACGAAGCACTGCAGCCGGGGAATATCAACGATCGAAAGCCCGCATGCTAACCGCCGCCAATAGTTGGTGGACTAGAGTTTCAATCCCCTGTACCTTTCCTCCTTCTTTCTACTCTCATGTTAGCTTTATTTTCAGGGTATCCTACCCATAGCCATTTTGGTCCACGCACCAGATATGGACAAACACACGCCCATGCACAGTCTGAAAAGAAAGTACATGTACACATATTTACAGATCAGTAGGTATTCCCCTATTTGCCAACTGAGGTCGTGAATGATTGCAGACCTGCCAACTCCTCAGACAGATATTCTCCTGTCGCCTGGCTGTCAAACGTTTTTTTCTGAGAAATCGCTATACCGATTGACACAAAATTTGATGGTAAGGTGAAAACAACAACCATACACGGTGAGTTACATCTCTGTACATTGAGTTTAAGGGAGGGTTCCCATACATACAAACGGAGGCGTACATTTTTTCCACCGAATATAGTCATGTGGGGTATCAATCAACAGAAAAATTTGAAAAGGCCATGTTTCGACCGGCCATTCGGTCGCTTACCATTGACTTCAATGTTCAGACCAATCTAGGCAAATGAATTCTCGTTAGCGCGAATTACAAGGCCATGCCATCGCAGAGGCCCTCGCGCAGTTTTTCGACGATCGGTTCAACCCCATATCGATCGTGGATACGCCACTAGTTCAACGTAACATCTTCGTCGCCATTACCGCAAGACGCCCTTCATTGTCTATAGTTTCTATTGTCTATTATTTTATAGTTGACCAACACTCAGAAACATGAAGACCGACAGGACGGACGACATTGCGGTAAATTTTAGATTTGAGACGCTCGTTGATACGTCGATCACAGAAAACATCAGTTGTGGAACGCCACTTCATCCAGGTTGCGTGAAAAAATTTCATAACGCGATTCTCCATTGGCTGATAGCATTGATCCGAGGTATTTAAAACGTTCATTTCTGGGCAAATCACTGCCGCTGTTTCATGGGAGTCGGTCGTCAAAAATTCAGTTTTGTTTAGAAGGAGGTGACAGCGTGACCGCGGTGAGAGGGCGCTTCCTTGATGAACACCAACAGAGACACGAAGCGGTTTTGATACACCCGCCATACTTCGAACTTTACTTTTCGGATTGTGGTAGCGCAATTGAACCCAGCGCACGAGTTCTTCTGGCACGAAGTGTTGTCGTAAAGCATACCAGATGAGTTCGTGTGGTACACGGTCAAACACTTTCTCTAGATCCAGAAAGGCAATGTAAAGAGGGCGATGCTTCTCACGGTGTTTCTCCATGAGTAATCGCGCAGCGTGTATTGCGTCAGTAGTTCCACAGTTCTTGACAAATCCGGCTTGATTCACGGTTATTTCAACGATTTCGCGAATACGGTTGTCAAGAATGCGTTCAAAAATCTTCATGGTATGGGAAAGTAACCGGATCGGACGGTAATTTGAACATTCTGCTGGACTACCTTTCTTTTTTCATATTGGAACAGTGGTACTTTCTTGCCAGTCAGATGGTGTTCTTCCTTCCTGAATAACCCGGTTAAAGAATTCACTAAGCCACAGTGTTGGGTCCCAGCTCTTCGCTTTCCAGAGCTCAGATGCGATGTCGTCAGGTCCTGTTGCTTTCCCCGATTTCATTTGTTTTATTGCCTCCTCGACTTCAGTTGCGCTGACTGGTGGAACTGCTCCAAATGTCGGCAATGATTGTGGAAGTGGAGGATGAGCAAATTCTTCAGTTGAAATCTGCTCGAAGTATTCTCGCCATCTATCCGTTGCGGCTCGACGGTTGGTAAGCAAAGTACCGTTCTTGTCATTAACACAACAGAAATGTTCGATATGCTGTGTGCGTTCATCACGGCTTTTAGCAAGTCGATAAAGATCTCTCTCGCCATCCCGAGTGTCCAGTTTATCGTAAAGATTTTTGAAATGGTTTGCTCGGGTGACAGCGACTGCTTTCTTTGCTTCCCGGTTGGCATTCTTATAAATTTGCCAATTAGCAGGTGTTTTATCGTCGAGAAATTTGTGGTAGAGGCGTTTCTTTTCACAGACCTTCATTTCAACATCATCATTCCAAAGCCAAGTATCTCGGTTGATGTACCGCTTACCCGGCTTGGTGACCCCGAGGGTTGCAGAGGCCGCTTTGTGGATCGTGTCTTTCATTTGGTTCCATGATTCTTCCACATTCGTAATGGTTGGCAATCGTATGAGTGAGACCGTTTCTTCTTTCTTCTCACCAAATCGCCACCATTTAATGCGCGGCGGTCCAGTGCGTTCCTCACGCTGTTTTATCGGTGGCTTAATTCGCAGGACGGCAATCAACGGCCGATGTTGAGGTGCGATGGTCTCATAGGGAACGACTTTGCAATCAGTGACAGTGGTAAAATGTTGGCGTCTTATGAGAATATAGTCGATTTGCGTTTTATTGTTCCCACTATAAAATGTGGGAAGATGAGACAATCGTTTGATGAACGATGTATCCATAAGTACAAGGTCATGGGTGTCCGCAAAATCGATTCTACGCTCGCCACCCTCATTGCGCGCTCCGAACCCCTTTCCCCCATGGCACCTGTTACCGTCTGCCTTTTCACCCACATGACCATTAAGGTCGCCGGCAATGATTATGTAATCGTCAGCAGGCACGTGACAAGTGTGTGGGTTACCAAAATAGAGAAGTTTGTAGCCATTTTTACCGCGTTCGCGTTCAATGTCGCAGCTTTTGGCACCAGACCATCGGGTTTCTTGCAGAGCGCAGATGTCAATGCGCATTTTCCGAAGGGCTCTTGCGAGTTCCTCCGTCTTTCCAGTTAGGGTACCAACATTTAGCGTGCAGACACGTATTTGTTTTGTTCGTTGTGTGCGGACTAACTTGCTTACGTCCTGACGCCGTCCATGCGTCAAGAACCCTTGCCCATTTCTCGACAGGACCGGGGCCCGTCCTGCCGCGTCGACTGAGGTGGACGCCCTAGCATTTCTCCGAGGCTTGTGACTCAATCCGATCATCATGCTTGTAACGACATTCTATGCATTTTCTTGGTCGACCTGTCGCGGGGCCTGTCACCAAGAGAGTTCAGGTAGGATTTAGCATAGTAGAATAACTCCAACTATACTCTATTTATCTCTTCCCCTGATCTCAGCATTTTATTTTTGTTTTACTGAGGATAGTACAGAGTACGTTGCCTCAAACCCTCCTCCTTTACCTGGGCTTGGGACCAGCATACTATGTTATTATAATAGCATGGTATGGTCTTCATGGTATGGAAAAGTAAGAGGTTTGGACGGTAATTTGACCATTCTGGTGGACTACCTTTCTTTTTCCATATTGGAACTGTGGCGCTTTTTTAAGGTTTTGTTTGTAATACAAAACCTTATTAAAATCGGTTTACTGTCTGTCTGTCTGTCGGTCTGTCTGTCTGTCTGTCTGTCTGTCTGTCTGTCTGTCTGTCTGTCTGTCCGTCACACGCATTTTTCTCGGAGACGGTTACAGCGATTGACACAAAATTTGGTAGAAAGGTGGGAACTGTGAACGCTCACGCATATAGTGAGTTACATCCTCTTACGACGAATTTAAGCAGGGGTCCCCATACATGCAAAAGGGGGGTGTAAATTTTTTTTTCATCAAATATAGTCATGTGGGGTATCAAATTAAAGGTCTCGGTTAGTACTTTTCGAAGCCGGTACTAGTTTTGACTTTAGCTGAAAAGGTGGGGAGTGCGGGGGGTTGAAAGTGGTCATTTTTTTAACGAACGCATTCTCAGGAACTACCCAACCAAAAAATCTGGAAAAAATCAGGGGGCTGCCACTGTATGGTGCCTAGGCTTCGAAATACCCTCCATATCGATATCTGTTCAAATAAAGTTAATAATAGTATATTACTATAATTTTTAGTAATTGCCAGGAAAACCCCCCTTAAGTTCACCCTAGAATTACAAAATTTTGCAGCAATGTAGGCTACAGTATAGATCATGATCCTGCCAAATTTGGTGAAAATCGCACCATTACTAACAAAGTTATACTTGGTCAAATCTGTGCTCCTCTGCAAATTCAAGACTATGAATGCCAATATCACTTGAAAGTGGCTATTTTCACATAATATATGCATATTTTACGTGCTACATGCTAATGGGACAAATGCACACCCAAATCTCTTTATAAAAGAAATACACAAAACCTTTCATACCTGAAGCGTCTAGCTTCCGGTTTCCCGACTTGTTTACTAGTTAGGTAGTGTTCTACCTGCCACGATTAAAGAATCCACTGTGCCACAGTGCTGGGTCCCAGCCCTTCACTTTCCAGAGCTCAGATGCGATGTCAGGTCCTGTTGCTTTCCCTGATTTCATTCGTTCGTGTTTTACATGGGTACCGGTCTCGTGGACGTAATGCCACGGTCTTCTTTAGACAGAGATTGATTTTGTGGCCACAATCAGAGCCCCACCGCAGCAAGCTACGACGGTACCAGTCTATACCGAGTGCATGGCCCAGCATTCATACTAGTGGATGCAAGACCTACCTAAGTCTCTACTGAACTAAAAAGTACAGTACCCGTGTTGAAACGCAACACCATGCTGGGACCCGAAGGTCTCTGTTCGCTTGAACTCAACCACAAGCCGTATGAAGCTCCCACTAGGAAGCCAACCGCAATTAACCGAGCTGAACGCACATACAACAGGAATTCTCCTGAGGCATGTGAATTCAGGGACTATCCCGGTTCCCATAGTACCAGTATACCCCTGGTAAGGTTTCGTGACTTATTGCCACTTCAGATGAGTCCCCATGTAGACTCGGGTCTGATCGCCCAATTAGGCTTTTGGAGCATTCGCCTACTGCATCACGGCCGGCAAACCAATGTAGTACAGTGTCTTCCGGTGCCATCACTATGGAGGTCCTCCTCGGCCACTTGGTTTTGGTTCAGCCGACAGGGTTGCCGTACCGTTCTTGTCATTAATGCAACAGAAATGTTCGTTATTCTGTGTGCGTTTGTTTCGGTTTTTAACAAGTCGATACTGATCTCCCTCGCCATCCCGAGTGTCTAGTTTATAGTAAAGATTTTTATAATGGACCGCTCGGGTGACATCGATCGCTTTCCTTGCTTCTCGTTTGGCATTCTTATAAATTTGCCAATTGGCCAATGTTTTATCGCTGAGAAACTTGTGGTAGACACGTTTCTTTTCATGGACCTTCATTTCAACATCCTCATACCAAAGCCAAGTATCTCGGTGAATGTACAGCTTACCTGGCTTGGTGACCCCAAGGGTTGCAGGGGCCGCTTTGTGGATCGTGTCTTTAATTTGACTCCACGATTCGCCGATGTTGAGGTGTCATAGGAAATGGTTTTGCAATCAGTGACTGTGGCTAAATGTCGGCGTCTTATAAGAATATAGACGATTCGCGTTTTACTGTTTCCACTATAAAATGTAGGATGATGAGACAATCGTTTGTACAAGGTCATGGGTGTCCTCAAAATCGATTATAGGCTCGCCCCCTCATTGCGTGCTTCTCATGTCACCTGTTATCGTCTTCCTTGTCACCCACATGACCATTAAGGTCGTCGGCAATGATGATATAGCCTTCAGCCGACACGTTACTGGGCTTTTCATCGAGAAGTTGCCAGAACGCAGTGAAAAAGTAAACTTCATCAGCCGGTCATCAAATCTTTCGACTTCTTTAATGGCATCACGGAAACCCTCGGAGATGGCAATGTCAACACCATATTGAGTGTGGGCTACCAAAATAAAGAAGTTTATAGCTATTTTTATTGCGTTCGCGTTCTATGTCGCAGCTTTTGGTACCATACCATCGGATTTCTTGCAGGGCGTAGATATCTATGCAACTTTTCCGAAGAGCTCTTGCGAGTTCCTCGATCTTTCCAGTTAGTGTGCCAATATTTAGCGTGTTTGTTCTGCTGGGACTAACTTACGTACTGACACCGTCCATGCATCAAGAACCCTTATCCCTTGTCCTGCCGCGTCGACTGAGGTGGATGTCCTAGCATTTTTCCGAGGCTTGTTACTCGTTCCAATCATGTTGTTTCTAACGACATCGGATCCATTTTCTTGCTCGACCTGTCGCGGGGCCTGTCACCAAGAGAGGTCAGCTAAGATTTAGCACAGTGGAATAACTCCAACTATACTTTATTTATCTCTTTCCTTGGGCTCAGCATTTTATTTTTATTTTACTGAGGATAGTACAAAATTCGTTGCCTCAAACCCTTCTGCATTTACGTGGGCTTAGGACCAGCATGCTATGTTAATAGCATGGCGGAGTTGAGTTATAAAATTTCTGTATCTGTAAATATAGATAATAGCATGAAGCATGATATCCCCAAGTTTGGTGGAAATCGTACTATTGCTGACGAAGTTAAGTTGCCTCTTTCGTGCAAATTCAATGCAACTCATAACACTAAATATCAATATCACACTAAAGTGAATAGTTTGACATGCTAAATGCATATAAGTTACGGACTACATACAAATGAAATAGTTCTGCACCCTAATATAATTGTATAAGAAATACACAAAACCTTTCATATCTGAAGCGTACAAGTTCCGGTTTCCGACTGGTTTGTTTGACTGCTCCCTTGCCGGTAGGCTGAGGGATACGATCCTGCCAATTGGGAGGTGAGAGTCAACTTAGATTGAAAATCCGTCTCTGAGTCCATTCGAGCCCTTCGCAGACCACACTCTACGAATCTTGTAATAATATCTTTAGGTGTTTTCAAGGGAGTAAGGTTTGACAGACAGACGTACAGACCAAGATTGATTTGATTTTAATAAGGTTTTATTTTATATAGGAAGCAAGATATGTGAAACTGACTGAGTGGGGACATGTGGCTCCCGTTGCGATCGCACAGGTCACGGAAGAACACCGCAAAGAAGTTCACAACGATAGGATAACAGTCAAAGGGAGGACAGATACTATGAAAGAAAACACTGGGAAAGCAAGAATAAGTCTGAAGCTCGCATTCTAAGAATGCATAATTAATATGCATTCGCACACATCTACGGAGGTGTGAGAAAAATTGCAATAATTGCATTTGCCTCGTTAGAACTGTGTGGATTCAACTATGAAGAAATGACCATTCGATGTCAGAGCAGCACCCACCGCCTTAATCACCGAAGATTCCAATTTGCAGACAAGGGCATTGTTGAGCCAGTTTCTGCTCAACAATCCACTTGTCTGCAGATTCTTATTCCTCCTTCTCCCCGGCGATGCTAATGAGCTGGTGTGCATCAACATGAACATATCAATAGAGCTAGAAATGTGATAAATACATATGTATATGTTTGGTTTAATGATTTCGTGGGCGGATAATGTTAGTAATTCCTGCGAGGGATTAGCAATTTTAATATTAATGAGGTTGTTCGCAACTCGAGTAAAACCGAGGGCGAGAGGTTATTAAATCGTTGACTTTAGGTGTAAGTAATTCATGCGTACGCTCTTTGCGGAATGCAACAAAACTGAGGTAATAACTCAATTGAAATGAGATCTAGAGATGCTGATACAAATCCAACCATGAATTTATTTCTTTCCTTCCATTAACTAGCGAAGCATTCAAGGAATCTCATTCTTTACTGTAAATTGCTTTATTTGCACGTTTCTAATGAACTGAAGGTACGCTAAATTATAGGAGGGCAGGACTAATAACCCTAGGGTAATGGTTCATAAACGAAGCAGAGATTATCTCCACAGATTATCTTTATGAGAATTTTATTTTTCCCTAAGATAGAAATGGAGACATTTATGATATTAAAGCAGACAAACAAACACCACTTTTCCAGCGAAAAAAAGTAAAAATTGGGCAAAAAAAAACGTAAATCCAAATTATTCCAGCAGAGCTAACAAGCCGGTGCCGTCCAGTGGACTTGATCATTCGGTGGGCTACCCAAGATTAGCTAAGTGGAAAATCCTTCTAACATTGGTTAATCACAGGAAATGCAAACACTCATAATTTCTATGTACGCGCGACACAGAAAGCAGTGACAGAATTCAGATATCTTATTTTAGGTTTAGGCCACATGATCGGCAAGTCCTTGCAACATCACGTCTGGAAGCGGTTCCCAATCCAAACAGAATGGTTGGCTGCTAGAAAGCGAACTCCGAAAATTTAAGGCTCCCTTTTCAAAGAAGTCGTTTGTCTAAGGATGTCAGTTCTATCAGAGGGGTCGTTTGGTCATGCCACAATGACGCCACGAGGCGTCCGAGAACCATCTAAAAGAAACTTTTGATGGATAAAAAATCCGCCAACCGAAGCCTCACACAATGTTTGAACAAATGTGAATATAAAACTTTTAGTCAATCAATCTTTTCTCATTTATATCAACAAAGAGTGCCTAGAAATACTGCAAAATGTAGACTACACAATAAACTTCGTCATAAAAAACGCCAAGGATAAGGTATTTCCATTACCGAAACAGAATAACTACCTGAAGAAGAGTAGGTAAAACGAGGATCCAAACGCCTTTTTTCACTCTTTGAGAAAGGTCTCGGATTTCCAGGATTTCTGAATGAATATAAGTAGTAGATCTGCAGTAATTGCAGCGGTTTTGAGTTTGAGTGGAATGATCATCATCAACGGCCCAACAACCGGTAATCGGTCTAGGCCTGCCTTAACAAGGAACTCCAGACATCCCGATTTTGCGCCGAGGTCCACAAATTCGATATCGCTAAAGGCTGTCTGGCCTAAGGTGGAGCGATAGCGTAGGCTAGGGCCTACGCTATCGCTCCACCTTAGGCAGGGTCTGCATCGTCTTCTTTTCTACCGTAGATATTTCCCTTATAGACTTTCCGGGTGGGATCATCCCCATCCATACGGATTAAGTGACCCGCCCACCGTAACCTATTGAGCCGGATTTTATCCATAACCGGACGGTCATGGTATCGCTCATAGATTTCGTCATTGTGTAGGCTACGGAATCGTCCATCCTCATGTAGGAGGCCAAAAATTCTTCGGAGGATTCTTCTCTCGAACGCGGCCAAGAGTTCGCAATTTTTCTTACTAAAAACCCAAGTTTCCGAGGAATACATGAGGACTGGCAAGATCATTGTCTTGTACATTAAGAGCTTTGACCCTATGGTGAGACGTTTCGAGCGGATCAGTCTTTGTAAGCTGAAATAGGCTCTGTTGGCTGTTATCGGTTGTGATCTTCGACCCTAGATAAGAGGAATTGTCAACGGTCTCAAAGTTGTATTCTCCTATCCTTATTCTTCTTCGTGTTTGACCAGTGCGGTTTGATGTTCTTAGTTGATTCGTCCTCGGTGCTGACGTTGCCACCATATATTTTGTCTTGCTTTCATTGATGTGCAGCCCAAGATCTCGCGCCGCCTGCTCGATCTGGATGAAGGCAGTTTGTACGTCCCGGATGTCGATATCGTCAGCATAGGCCAGTAGTTGGGTGGACTTAAAGAGGATCGTACCTCTGCATGGGTCACTTTCTCGAGGGCCAGGTTAAAGAGGACGCATGATAGGGCATTCCCTTGTCGTAGAGCGTTGTTGATGTTGAATGGTCTTGAGAGTGATCCTGCTGCTTTTATCTGGCCTCGCACATTGGTCAAGGTCAGCCTAGTCAGTCTTATTAATTTCGTCGGAATGCCGAATTCTCCCGTGGCCGTGTACAATTCTACCCTGGCTATGCTATCATAGGCGGCTTTAAAGTCGATGAACAGATGGTGCAACTGTTGTCCATATTCCAACAGTTTTTCCATCGTTTGCCACACAGAGAAAATCTGTTCTGTTGCTGATTTGTCTGGAGTGAAGCCTCTTTAGTATGGGCCAATGATGTTCTGGGCGTATGGGGTTATCCGGCCTAGCAAGATAGTGGAGAATATCTTATAGATGGTACTCAGCAACGTGATACCTCTAAATTGCTGCACAGTGTGATATCTCCCTTTTTATGTATGAGACAGATAATGCCTCGTTGCCAATTATCAGGCATTGACTGGCTGTCCCATACCTTGAGCACAAGTTGGTGAACCACTTAGTGTAACTGGTCGCCTCAATATTTAACCAATTCGGCTGTAATTCCATCGACTACTGGCGACTTATGATTTTTTAGCCGATGAATTGCACGGACTGCTTCTCCTATACTTGGTGATGGCAGTATTTGTCCGTTGTCTTCAGTTGGCGGGAACTCGCCGATGTTCTGGTTGTTCAGTTGCTCATCAAAGTACCCAACTCATCGCTCCAATATGCCCATTCTGTCGGGAATCAGATTTCCCTCTTTGTCTCGGCAGGATGAGCACCGAGGTGTATAAGGCTTCATCCTGCTGATTTTTTTGGTAAAACTTCCGTGCCTGGTGCGGTTGCTCCCTGTACTTTTCTAGTTCACAGACTTGTTGGTTCTCCCAGGCTTCCTTTTTCGGTCTAAAAGTCGCTTCTCCGCTCGACGAAGTTCGTGATAAGTCTCTGCGCGTGCCCGCATTCTTTGAGAATGCAACATTACTCGGTATGCGGCATCCTTCCGTTCCGTTGCTAGATTACATTCATCGTCAAACCAGCCGTTCCGACTCCTTTTTGAAGTGGAATGATGGCCGAAATTATTTCTCCCCTCCTTCTTCATGGAGGAACAGTCTCTATCCGCATGTTCATGTTCAGAGCTTCACTGGATGCCATGCGGCTAAAAACCGTAGGGAAGTGTTATTTCCACTTCTTCAGCTCTTCCACATTCTAGATGAGGAGTCGATGCAGTTCGAGCGCGACATTCACAGCGGTCAATAGAGTCTTCAATCCCTGTCGTGCGCTGATCCGCTTCAACGATTCCGTAGTCAGTCAGATCCTTCGAGACGTGGTCCACGGCCGTCGTAGCTTCCGAGAAAAGAATATTTTTGATGGTGGTCCAATGTTCATTTTCATGCGGATTACTCAAGGTATCGGCCGTCCGATCAGCTAGATAGCTCTTGAAATCAAACGATGTCAAAGCGTTTCTTGTAGCGAACATAAAAAAAAACAACTCCTAAATCCACTGCCGATCGCAAAGTTGTCTACCTGATTTTTCACGCAGTATAGGCCAGTTGAAACCGAACAAGGAAGGTCTATGCTCGAACAATATACCAGCAACGATAAGGCAGACAAGACTACAGTCTCCAAGACCATGTTTCCCCGTCACATGTCCGAGGAAGATGTTGTTAGAGCCCACCCTGATATTCAAATCAATCATTACGATGACAATGTTACCTTTAAGAAACCTCCGAACTGGATTTGCATTGTGGGACTCTCCATACCGATGAATCGGAGCGTACGCACATTTCAGAAACTAATCGTAGTCCATTTTAAATCGGGAAAGGTCGTAACGACGAGATCAGCTTCTATCCGAGGCGTTGTTAAAGCTTCGGTAACAGAAAAGTTTTGAAATTACCAGGTTGCTAGGCCATAAAATTCTATCCCTTTTAGTCGCATTTTACGACAATGAACTGACAGGGCACATACAAAAAATATTATACCAATTTTAATATTCTTACTAAAGGAGGAATATTATAGACCATTAAGAGTTTCAGGATATTGCTAAATATATTTTCGAAACAAGTATGGATTGCTTCTCCAAGGGATACCACCTTCACAACCAAAAACAAACCCAGTCGAAGAATGTCCCAAGGCGCAGTCATTTCATCTATCCTCTCGTTATCGGCTCCGCACGTTATTTAGAATCATCATCATCAACGGCGCAACAACCGGTATCTGGTTTAGGCCTCCCTTAATAAGGAACGCCAGACATTCCTGCTTTTCCACCGAGGTCAACCAAATAAATATCCTTAAAAGCTGTCTGGCATCCTCACCTAGGCCAAAGCTCCATATCAAGCAGGGTCTGCCTCGTGTTGTTTTTTTACCATAGATATTACCCTTATAGACTTTCGGGCTGGAACATCCTCATCCATACGGATTAAGTGGCTCGCCTACCTCGGTTGTGATTTTCGACCCTAGATAGGAGAAATTTTCAACGATCTCAAAATTGTAGTCTCAGATCGTCATTGTTTACGTTTGACCAGTGCGATTCGAAGTTGCCTTCATTAGTGTGCAACCCGAGATCTCGCGCCGCCTGCTCTATCTGGATGAAGGTAGAATGGACATCTCGGGTTGTTCTTCCATAATGTCAATATCGTCAGCATAGACCAGTAATTCGGTAGACTTGAAGAGGATGGTGCCTCTCGCATTTACATCTGCATCGCGAGTCACTTTCTCCAGGACCAAGTTGAAGAGGACGCATGATTGACATTGGTCAGGGTCAGCCTAGTCAGTGTTATTAATTTCGTCGAGATACCGAATTCTTTCATGGCCATGCACAGTTTTAATCTGGCTATGCTGTCATAGGCGGCATTAAAGTCGAAGAAAAGATGCTGCAACTGATGTCCATTTTCCAACAGTTTTTTCATTGCTTGCCGCACAGAGAAAATCTAATCTGTTGCTGATTTACCTGTAGTGAAGCCTCTTTGGTGTGTGCCAATGATGTTGTGGGCGTATGGGGCTATCCGACCTAGCAAGATAGCGGAGAATATCTTATAGATGGTACTCAACAACGTGATACCTCTATAATTGTCGCATTGTATGATATCCCCCTTTTTATGTATGAGACAGATAATGCCTCGTTACCCGGCGTCAGGCATTGATTTGCTGTCCCACACCTTGGGCTGACTGGTTACATGTTCTCTGTGTGACATCCGTAATCTAGATGACATGGGCGTTCGTGTGGTGCCTTGCTAGCAGTGAGACACTTCGATGTGCCAATGTTATCGCGCGTGCTGTCTTCCAGCGAAGGAGGGAGTTTCTCGACGCTGCTTCGCCTGCAGTATGATGGGCGAATGGCGTTAGTAGCCGTGGTGGATAGCCACTAGTCCTGTGTCTTTTGTATTAGTGTTGTCTTGTGACGTCTTTTTGTGTTGTATTGTACCTAAAGCGGTTGTTGACTGGTGGAAAGGTTTCGATGCGGTTTTCCGCGAGCTAATTCCAGTCAACCCGTTGAGGAGTACCGTCGCCACGTACTCGAGGAGGGCGATCAGACCCAAGTCTGCAAGGGACTCATCTGAAGTGGCTTTGGCCACGAAGCTTTACCGGAGGTTATCTGGTACCATGGGAACCGAGACGGCCCTCTGAGAGCATATGCTCCAGGAGAATTCCTAAAGGATGTGTTCTCGGCCCGGTTATTTACGGTTGGCCCCCTAGTGAGAGTTTCATGGTGGTTGTGGTTATGACTACATCGCGGGCAGAGCTCCTCGGAGCTCAAGCGTGGAGTTGCGCTGTACAACTCGGGTGCCGTACCCCTTAGTTGCGGCAGAGGCGTTAGATAGGCCTTGCATCCACTGGTATGAATGCTGAACCTGCACTCAGTATAAACCAGTACCGCGATGCCAGTTATAGCGGGACTCTGATTGTGGTCCCAAAATCAATCCGTGTCTGAAGAAGACCGAGACTAGCATTCCTGCGAATTCTGCTATCGTCACGCTTGGTGGAGCATAGCAACTATGTATATAGATACCAGCTATTTTTGCCTGACGAATCCAACTTCTGGAAAATCCATCATTTCTTGAATGGTTTGATTTCCACACGTCCATATTGCAGCCTTGCCGCCTGTCTGTCTGCCTGTCTGTCTGTCCGTCCGTCCGTCTGTCTGTCGGTCATACGCATTTTTCTCGGAGGCGGTTATAGCGATTGACACCAAATTTAATGGAAACTGTGAACACTTTGAACACTTTTACGTCGATACATGCAAAAAGGATGTGTAAATTTTTTTTCACTAAATATAGTCATGTGGGGTATCAAATGAAACGTCTCGATTAGTACTTTCCGGAACGGCCTTAGTTTTAATATTTGTTGGAAAGGTGGGGAGTGCGGGGGTTTGAAAGTGATAATTTCTTTAACGAAACCATTCTCAGAAACTGCCCAACCGAAAATAATCAAGAGGCTGCCATTGTATGGTACCTAGACTCCATACCGATATTTGTTCAAATAAAGTTAATAATAGTATATTACTATAATTTTTAGTAATTGGTTGCGAAAGCCCCCTTCATCTTAGTACCACGAAATAGCTACGTAGTAATGTAGGCTATAATATAGAGCATGATCCTACCAAGTTTAGTGGAAATCGCGCTATTACTAACAAAGTTATAATAGGTTAAATTTGTCGTTTCTTTACAAATTCGAGACTATGAATGTCAATATAACCCGAAAGTGGTTACTATCCCATATGATGTGCATATATTACGTATTAATGGAGCAAATGCACACTCAAATGTCTTTATATAAGAAATACACAAAACCTTTCATACCTGAAGCATCCAGCCTCTGGTTTCCCAACTTGTTACTTTTGTGGACTCCATCAATGTTCCGCTAACGCTATAACTGTGGAGCAAGGTGTTTTCAGATATCACCTTGACCTACAGATCACAATATCACCTTTAGAATCAATTGCAATTGCATTCAAGTGTTCAAAGAAAGCCTCCTTTGTCTCTGTATCGCAACTGCTCCTAGTGCTGGGTCGAAATCTTGCAGTCAATATCCTATCCGAAGCCACCACCACCCCTCCGCATGCTTTCATGAGATGGAACACAATAAGACAGAAGTGGTCGTCTCACATGAAGCTCGATAGCGTTATCGAGGTGCTTAAAAACATTCGAAAAACTAAATGTATGATAGTCAACTTTAAAGCCGCCTACGATAGCATAGCCAGGGTAAAACTGTACTCGGCCATGAGAGAATTCGGTATCCCGACGAAATTAATAAGACTGACTAGGCTGGCCCTGAACAATGCGCGAGGCCAGATAAAAGCAGCAGGATCACTCTCATGACCATCCGACATCAACAACGGTCTACGACAAGGGGATGCCCTATCATGCGCCCTCTTTAAACTGGGCCTGGAGAAAGTGATCCGTGATGCTGAGGTAAATGCAAGAGGTACGATCCTCTTCAAGTCCACCCAACTACTGGCCTATGCTGACGATATCGACATCATGGGAAGAACCACCCGAGGCGTACAAACTGCCTTCATCCAGATCGAGCAGGCGGCAATGGGCACGAGATCTTGGGCTGCACATCAATGAAGGCAAGACAAAATATATGGTGGCAACGTCAGCACCGAAGACGAATCAACCAACAACATCAAACCGCGCTGGTCAAATACGAAGAAGAATAAGGATAGGAGAATACAACTTTGAGACCGTTATCAATTTCTCCTATCTAGGGTCGAAAATCACAACCGATAACAGCTACGATGATGAAATCCGCGCACGGTTGTTGGCAGCCAACAGAGCCTATTTCAGTTTACAAAAACTGTTTCACCCGAAACGTCTCGTGGCGCGGCAGGATTCGCAGCATTCGAAATTTATTTCGAATGTTGCGAATGCGAACAAATAGATGATGGAGTCTTCGGTTTCTGCCTGATAGCGGTGGCTGCGACAGTAATGCTGGTGTCAGCTACGACATTTGAGATGGTGACGGTTGCAGCTGCGGCGGCAACAATAGTGGCTGCGGCAGTGATGCTGACGTCTGGCAATGCGGTGTTGGCGTCTGGGGCTGCGGTGCTGATGTTTGGCGCTGCGGATCACGTCGGGGTCACCAATTTAACTAAAATAGTCCATTTTTTTGTAAACCACAATTTTTAGGTACGCCGGAGCATAGACTAGGTTTTTACAATCAATACTCGATACATGTAATAATTAGACTTTATTAATTTTAATGAATGAGTTTAAATTAATTAAAAACTGCACCGCGTGATAACCGACTATCCAAGAGGCAGAAGAGAATGATCTCCCTTCATGTGTTTCTTTCTGCCCCTAACTCATGGCACACTTTCCTCGCTAGTCCTCCACTCCCGTGACGAGATCTACAAAGTGGAAAGTTCCGCGCCATCTCTTTGTTCGCATTCGCAACATTCGAAATAAATTTCGAAATAAATTTCGAATGTTGCGAATCCTGCCGCGCCACAGTCTCACCATAGGGTCAAAGCTCTTACTGTACAAGACTATGATCTTGCCAATCCTCATGTATTCCTCGGAAACTTGGGTTCTTAGCAAGAAAAATTGCGAACTCTTGGCCGCGTTTAAGAGAAGAATCCTTCGAAGAATCTCTGGGCCCCTACATGAGGATGGACGATTCCGTAGCCTACACAATGACGAAATCTATGAGCGATACCATGACCTTCCGGTTGTGGATAAAATCCGGTTCAATAGGTTACGGTAGGCGGGTCACTTAATGCGTTACGGATGAGGATGATCCCTCCCGGAAAGTCTATAAGGGCAATATCTATGGTAGAAAAAGAAGACGAGGCAGACCCTACCTAAGATGGAACGATGGCGTAAGTCAGGACGCCAGATAGCTTTTAGGGATATCGAATTGGTGGACCTCGGCGCAAAACCGGGATGTCTGGAGTTCCTTATTAAAGCAGGCCTAGACCGGATACCAGTTGTTGCGCCATTGATGATGATGATAGCCAACGGCTTTAATAGATAAGTCGTTCCTTATCTGAGGGGTGGATAACGTTTTGTTAACAAAAAAATTTCAGAATTTGCAAGTTACTAGCACGCTATCTCGGATACTGCCCCGAAATCTTCCAGTGCGTTTCGGGTACTCCATTAAAAATAGAGTATATTTTTTCGAGAAGGTTTCTGTGAAGCAAAATTCATCCTAAATCTTCATTCCGTCTTCTTCTTTTTCTTCAGCCTTTGTCCCGTTCACAAGCGGGGTCGACTCGTCGTGATCGGCTTCGCCATTTAGCTCTATCGAATGCCTGATCTGGGTGCAATCTCGACGCTTTCAAATCACCATCCAGCATATCAAGCCACCGTTGCTTAGGTCTGCCTTTTGGTCGTTTACCATCGACTTCGATGTTCAGACCAATCTTGACAAGTGAATTCTCGTTTGCACAAACTGCGTGACCATACCATCGAAGACGCCTCTCTCGCAACTTTTCCGCGATCGGTGCAACGCCATAACGATAGCGGATATCCTCATTTCGGATGTGATCTAAACGTGTGACGCCACTAGTCCAACGTAGCATCTTCGTCTCCATTACAGCAAGACGCCGATCATTGTCTTTTATGACAACACTCAGAACCATAGAGAGCGACTGGACGGACGACATTGTGGTAAATTTTAGAGTTGAGACGTTCGTTGATACGTCGATCACAAAGGACACCAGTTGTGGAACGCCACTTCATCCAGGTTGCGTTAATGCGTGAAGCAATTTCATAACGCAGTTTTCCATTGGCTGATAGCGTTGACCCGAGGTATTTAAATCGCTCAGTTCTGGGCAGATCACTGCCGCTGACAGTAATTGTGCCTGTTTCATGGGGATCGGTCGTCAAAAATTCAGTTTTGTTTAAATTCAATCTGAGACCGTGTTGCATGAGGCAATCATTCCATTTTTGAACAAGTTGCTCGAGATCATTTTTGCTATCAGATGCTAGGAAAACATCATCTGCATAAAGCAGTGTGTAGGGCGCTGGACGTTGGATATCCCGTGTGACGGTGTCCATAACAAGGACAAAACAGAGACACGAAGCGGTTTTGATACACCTGCCATACTTCGAACTTTACTTTTCAGATCGTGGTAGAGCAATTGAACCCAGCGCACGAGTTCTTCTGGCACGAAGTGTTGTCGTAAAGCATACAGATGAGTTCGTGTGGTACACGGTCAAATGCTTTCTCAAGATCCGGAAAGGCAATATAAAGAGGGCGATGCTTCTCACGGTGTTTCTCCATGAGTAACCACGCAGCGTGTATTGCGTCAGTAGTTCCGCAGTTCTTGACAAATCCGGCTTGATTCACGGTTATTTCAACGATTTCGCGAATACGGTTATCAAGAATGCGTTCAAAAATCTTCATGGTATGGGAAAGTAACCGGATCGGACGGTAATTTGAACATTCTGCTAGGCTACCTTTCTTTTTCCATATTGGAACAGTGGTACTTTCTTGCCAGTCAGATGGTGTTCTTCCTTCCTGAATAACCCGGTTAAAGAATTCACTGAGCCACAGCGTTGGGTCCCAGCTCTTCGCTTTCCAGAGCTCAGATGCGATGTCGTCAGGTCCTGTTGCTTTCCCCGATTTCATTTGTTTTATTGCCTCCTCGACTTCAGTTGCGGTGACTGGTGGAACTGCTAAAAATGTCGGCAATGATTGTGGAAGTGGAGGATGAGCAAATTCTTCAGTTGAAATCTGCTCGAAGTATTCTCGCCATCTATCCGTTGCGGCTCGACGGTTGGTAAGCAAAGTACCGTTCTTTTCATTAACACAACAGAAATGTTCGATATCCTGTGTGCGTTCATCACGGCTTTTAGCAAGTCGATAAAGATCTCTCTCGCCATCCCGAGTGTCCAGTTTATCGTAAAGATTTTTGAAATGGTTTGCTCGGGTGACAGCGACTGCTTTCTTTGCTTTCCGGTTGGCATTCTTATAAATTTGCCAATTAGCAGGTGTTTTATCGTCGAGAAATTTGTGGTAGAGGCGTTTCTTTTCACAGACCTTCATTTCAACATCATCATTCCAAAGCCAAGTATCTCGGTTGATGTACCGCTTACCCGGCTTGGTGACCCCGATGGTTGCAGAGGCCGCTTTGTGGATCGTGTCTTTCATTTGGTTCCATGATTCTTCCACATTCGTAATGGTTGGCAATCGTATGAGTGAGACCGTTTCTTCTTTCTTCTCACCAAATCGCCACCATTTAATGCGCGGCGGGCCAGTGCGTTCCTCACGCTGTTTTATCGGTGGCTTAATTTGCAGGACGGCAATCAACGACCGATGTTGAGGTGCGATGGTCTCATAGGGAACGACTTTGCAATCAGTGACAGTGGTAAAATATTGGCGTCTTATGAGAATATAGTCGATTTGCGTTTTATTATTCCCACTATAAAATGTGGGAAGATGAGACAATCGTTTGATGAACCATGTATTCATAAGTACAATGTCATGGGTGTCCGCAAAATCGATTATACGCTCGCCACCTTCATTGCGCGCTCCGAACCCCTTTCCCCCATGGCACCTGTTACCGTCTCTCTTTTCACCCACATGACCATTAAGGTCGCCGACAATGATTATGTAATCGTCAGCAGGCACGTGACAAGACATCGAGAAGTTGCCAGAAGGCATCTTTCTCGGCATTACGTCGACCTGTCTGTGGTGCATACGCGGTGAAGAAGTGAATAGTGCGATCACCTTATATAATGGTGAGCTTCATCAGCCGATCATCAAATCGTTCGACTTCTTTAATGGCATCACGGAAACCCTCTGAGATGGCAATGCCAACACCATATTGAGTGTGTGGGTTACCAAAATAGAGAAGTTTGTAGCCATTTTTACTGCGTTCGCGTTCAATGTCGCAGCTTTTGGCACCAGACCATCGGGTTTCTTGCAGAGCGCAGATGTCAATGCGCCTTTTCCGAAGGGCTCTTGCGAGTTCCTCCATCTTTCCAGTTAGGGTACCAACATTTAGCGTGCAGACACGTATTTGTTTTGTTCGTTGTGTGCGGACTAACTTGCTTACGTCCTGACGCCGTCCATGCGTCCAGAACCCTTGCCCATTTCTCGACAGGACCGGAGCCCGTCCTGCCGCGTCGACTGAGGTGGACGCCCTATCATTTCTCCGAGGCTTGTGACTCAATCCGATCATCATGTTTGTAACGACATTCTATGCATTTTCTTGGTCGACCTGTCGCGGGGCCTGTCACCAAGAGAGATCAGGTAGGATTTAGCATAGTAGAATTACTCCAACTATACTCTATTTATCTCTTTCCCTGATCTCAGCATTTTATTTTTGTTTTACTGAGGATAGTACAGAGTACGTTGCCTCAAACCCTCCTCCTTTACCTGGGCTTGGGACCAGAATACTATGTTAATAGCATGGCGGAGTTCCTAAATCTTCATTCCGTAAATCCTTGATATGCCTTACCCAAATATCTACTTTGTTTCATGGGAAAATGGGAATAAATAATTATTATTAACTGCTCCTACATTATCTGACTGCTTCAGTTTTCCATTATCTACCCCCTGTAGCACAGTGCTCAGCAATCCCTGGAATGAAGATCCGATGCGGTTACATGGGCAGAGTAACTATTGGCTGCGCAATTATGCCAGATTCTCGTTGTGCTCTGCAAATTTATAAATCGACTTAATCCCGGCGCAATACAAATGGCGTCAAAGCTGAAACATTGTTGCACATTGCGGGGGGCAACAATTTATGATTAGAAATATTTAACAACATTTAAAATGCACCGAACGAGAAAATAATCATAGCCTTTGTTTTTTATAGCTATGAACGTGTTAATTACAACTGTAATCCATAAACAAGTCCATCTGAAACATGGCATGTATGTACATAGTCTTGCACTTGAATGTAGGCGGAACCGTTGAGCTAATATAGCTTTTCCGTGAGAATCCATAACCATACTTCAATGTTCTATTCGGAAAAGAGAGCCGGAAAAGCGATGTATACATATACATATTTGTATTTGATAAAAAACCATTGAAATGACGGTGAAGCATGCTATTGAATCTGGGGCTGTTTGCTCTGCGCCAGTCTGCATAGTTGCAAAGGACTGAATCTTGTCCTGTTTCATAGAAAGTTGACTCCTGAAAGTTTGAAAAAATGGCGAGAGACTCGCAAATAAACGGAGCAGAAAACATAAAACCAAGTACACCTGGAAACAACAAATTTAATTAAATATCAAAACTTTGAAAGGAAAACAATTCTTTGAGCTCCATCGATTCACCTGTCGCATTTCTCTCCACTTATTATCCTTTTATAGCTTTTCTTTTAATTTCTCGCTACTGTTATCACACTGAAATTCGCAAGGATCTTCTGTGCCTTCGAATCATAAAAACGCGAACGACTTGAGACAGGGTGGATTGGGGCTATTAGTATGCAAGGAGTAAGTAAGGAATCGTGTCTTGTCTGACGGACGAACGTCAGAGGTGAACATTAAGTAGTTGTCCACTTGATTAGTGGCCAATTATACCTTGTTAGCTGCATGTTGTGTCCTGGCAAATGCAAAAAATGCAAAGGCTGGTCCTCTGATATTTATGGTAATTAATGGTGACTCTGTTTTCTGTGTAAATTGGATGAGTTTGATGTGGCAGTTTGCAGATGATAGCAGATAAGGATGAATGAGTTTTGCGCATGGTACACATATATACATAGCTACATACTCCTACAAAGTGAACTTGACTAAGTTTCGGGTATTTATCTACTTTTGCTATCCTTTACTGTTGCGTACTTGAATCCGAAACGATGAAAAATGCAACGTTGGTCCTGTAAATCCTACAACTACTACATGAATTTATCGGCTACATGCGTTCCATATGCCATACATCAGCCACCACCTAAATAATTCATTCAATTTTCTCTCAATTTTGTAAATTTAAGCATATCTAATTCCATTAAGAATATTTCAGGAAATATGCATACTTTCTTATGTCATGGGGAACCCCCATGATCCTTACATTTTTTCTGACGGGCAGATGCTGCGTTGATACTCATGACGATATGTGTTCACGTACCCTTTGCAAACCTCTGATCAAAATAACTACTTATTCAAGTCTGTTGGATATTTCTAAAAGGATACGAATGATCAAATTGCAGACAGGAAGGATAAAATAAGAATTATTCCAGACAAACGTATTACACTTCCTCAAAACACATGAATGATACCAAAGCGAATTAGCAATGTGAACTGGATAATTTGCATAACCCATAAAATTTATCAAAATGATTGTAGCCTTATAAGAACGCAGGTACATCCTGAAAATTGATATAGGTAATTTCAGTGTAATGGTAATTGGGCAGGTGCGTAATTAATTCCTCGGCTCATTTCATTTCTGTATGGTCTTTTCAGACGTCCACAGAGTTTCCTTTTTCATTCATTCCTTTAATTTTTTTTATCGATGATATCTTTAGAATTAAATTCGCGTACTTGATAAGCCTCCATGTATGAAGTCGCACTAAACGTGAATGATACATGGATTCTATTCTTCTAAGCATCATCAACGGCGCAAAAACCGGTATCCGGTCTAGGCCTGCCTCAATAAGGAACTCCAGACACCCCGGTTTTGCGCCGAGGTCCACCGATTCGATATCCCTTAAAGCTGTCTGGCGTCCTGACCTACGTCACCGCTCCATATCAGCCAAGGTCTGCCTCGTCTTCTTTTTCTACCATAGATATTGCCCTTATAGACTTTCTGGGATGGATCATCGTCATCAATACGGATTAAGTGACCCGCCCACCGCAGCCTGTTGAGCCACAACCAGACGATCGTGGTATCACTCATGGATTGCGTCGTTATGTAGACTATGGAATCGTCCATCCCCATGTAGAGGACCAAACATTTTGGAGGATTTTTTTCTCGAATGTAGTTTCCTGTCTTCCTTGTTTTCGTTTGACCAGTGCGATTTGATGCTGTTGGTTCTTTGGTTTTTGGCGCTGACGTTGCCACCATGTACTTCGTCTTGCCTTCATTTATGTGCAGCCTGAGATCACGCACCACCTGTTGGATCTGGATGAAGGTAGACGTACCGTCTCGGGTTGTTCTTCCCATAATGTCAATATCGCCCGCGTAAGCCAGTAGTTGGGTGGACTTAAAGAGGATGGTGCCTCTTGCATTTACATCGACATCGCGAATCACTTTCTCTAGGGCCAGGCTAAAGAGGAGCCATGATAGAGAATGGTCTTGAGAGTGATCTCGCTGCTTTTATCTGGCCTCGCACATTGGTCAGGGTCAGCCTAAACAGTTTTATTAATTTCGTCGGTATACCGAATTCTTTCATGGCCGTGTACAGTTTTACCTGGCAATGCTGTCATAGGCAGCTTTAAAGTCGATGAATAGATGGTGCAACTGATGTCCATATTCTAACAGTTTTTCCATCGCTTATAGATGGTACTCAGCATCGGAATACCTCTATAATTGCTACACTGTGTGATATCCCCCTTTTTATGTATGAGACAGATATTGCCTCGTTGCCAGTCGTGAGCACAAGTTGATGAACCACTTGATGAAATTGGTCGCCTAAATATTTGACTAATTCGGCTGTAATCCCATTGGCTCCTGGCGACTTATGATTTTTAAGCCGATGAATTGTACGGACTGTTTCTCCTATACTTGGTGGTGGCAGTAATTGTCCGTCGTCTTCAGTTGGCGGGACCTCCAACTCGCCGATGTTCTGGTTGTTCAGTAGTTCATCCAAGTACTCAACCCATCGCTCCAATATGCCCATGCTGTCAGAAATCAGATTTCCCTCTTTGTCTCGAAAGGGTGAGCATCGAGGTGTATAAGGCTTCTTCCTGCTGACTTGTTTATAAAACTTGCGCGGGTGCTCTTTGTATAGACATACTCCGTCATAATCACCAAAATCGCCACGATTTTTTTCAGATTGCAGACTTAATAATCTTCCACGACGGATCGGTCATGGAAGACGGATTTAGCGCAAGGGTGTTCTCAGGAAATCCAATTATCAAACTTGTCCGACCTCTCGGAAAAAAGACGACCATATTCCAGGCGGAAAAACGTGCCATTTCGTTGGCAGCAGAATAATGTTTCCGGCAAAAATGGAGGGATCGCACAACTTGTATCCATACCAACAGTCATTATCAGCACTGAACAGCAACGACACATCAATTTAGTTAACGACCTGAGTGCTTGGACCTGGCCGCCCATTTAATAGTTTCGCAGGTTCCCATCGTTGTGCTCATAAAAAATACTAGCATTTAGCAATTAATAAACCGCTGGTATTTACTATAATAACAAAAATATCCATCATAATCCCTGAAACGCAATGATTCATCATCATCATCAATGGCGCAACAACCGGTATCCGGTCTAGGCCTGCCTTAATAAGGAACTCCAGACACCCTGGTTTTGGGCCGACGTCAACCAATTCGATATCCCTAAAAGCTGTCTGGCGTCCTGACCTACGCCATCGCTCCACCTCAGGCAGCATCTGGCTCGTCTTGTTTTTCTACCATAGATATTGCCCTTATAGACTTTCCGGACTGGATCATCCTCATCCATACGGATTAAGAGACCTGCCCACCGTATCCTATCGAGCCGGATTTTGCCAACAACCTGACGGTGGTATCGCTCATAGATTTCGTTGTTATGTAGGCTACGGAATCGTCCATCCTCATGAAGGGGCCAAAAATTCTTTGGACGATTCTTCTCTCGAACGCGGCCAAGAGGTCGCAATTTTTCTTGCTAACGACCCAAGTCTCCGAGGAATACATGGGGACTGGCAAGATCATAGTCTTGTACAGTAAGAGCTTTGACTCTATGGTGAGACGTTTCGAGCGGAACAGTTTTTGTAAGCTGAAATAGGCTCCGTTGGCTGACAACAACCGTTCGCGGATTTCATCATCGTAGCTGTTATCGGTTATGATTTTCGACCCTAGATAGGAGAAATTATCAAGGGTCTCAAAGTTGTAGCCTCCTATCTTTATTTTTTCCGTTTGACCAGCGCGGTTTGATGTTGTTGGTTGGTTGGTTTTTGATGCTGACGTTGCCACCATGTACTTCATCTTGCCTTAATTGATATGCAGCCCAAATCTCGCACCATCCACCGCCTGCGCGATCTGGATGAAGGTAGGCTGTACATCTCGGGTTGTTCTTCCCATGATGTCAATATCGTCACCATAGGCCAGTAGTTGGGTGGATTTGAAGAAGATGACCTAGCGCAATTACATCGGCATTGCGAATCATTTTCTCCAAGACCAGGTAGAAGAGGACGCATGATAGGGCATCCCCTCGTCTTAGATTGTTGTTGATGCTGAATGGTCTTGAGAGTGATCCTGCTGCTTTTAGCCGCCCTCGCACATTGGTCAGAGTCAGCCTAGTTTTATCAATTTCGTTGCGATACCGAAGTCGGGTACAGTACTACCCTGGCTATGCTGTCATAGGCGGCTTTAAATTCGATGAAAATATGGTGCAACTGATGTCCATATTCCAACCTCTATAATTGGTGCATTTCATGATATCCCCCTTTTTATGTGAGACAGATAATGCCTCGTTGTCAGTCATCAGGCATTGATCCGCCGTCCCCCACCTTGGGCACAAGTTGATGAACCACTTGGTGTAATTGGTTGCCCCCATATTTAACCAATTCGGCTGTAATTGCATGGACTGTTTCTTCTATGCTTGGTGGTGGCAGCATTTGTCCGTCGTCTTCAGTTGGCGGGACCTCCAACTCGCCGTTATTTTGGTTGTTGAGAAGTTCATCAAAATACTCAACACATCGCCCATTCTGTCGGAAATCAGATTTCCCTCTTTGTCTCGGCAGGATGAGCATCGGGATGTTTAAAGCTTCATCGCTTATTGGTAAAACTTCCGGTTGCTCCCTGTACTTTTCGAGTTTACAGACTTGTTGGTTCTCCCTAGCTTCCTTTTTCCGTCTGTGAAGTCGCTTCTTCGCTCGACGGAGTTCTTGGTAGGTCTCTGCGCGTGCCTGCATTCTTTGAGGATGCAATATTACTCGGTATGCAACACTCTTCCGTTTCGTAGCTAGTTTACATTCATCATCAAACCAGCCGTTCCGACTTTTCTCACGGTTAGGGCCAAGTATATTTGTGGCCGTATCAACGATAACGTTCTTCAATTGTTTGTGAAGATCATTTGATGATGCTTCACATCCAGGATCTCTCTTGACTTCGGTTATTGCGGCATCAATTTCGTCCTTATAGGTGTTGCGAGGGCTGTGTTGTGAATGGCTTCAGTATTCACTCTCACCTGATTGTCAGAGGGGATTGTAGGTGGTGTTGTAATTCGAGCTCGGAGAACCATGCCAACGGGATAGTGATCCGAGCCTATATTGCCCCCCTCTATGTTCTGACATTCATTAAGGCTGAGAGGTGGCGGCGTTCAGTCAACGCGTGGTCAATTTGATTGAAAGTGGTCCCGTCTGGAGATGCCCACGTTCGTTTGTGGACCGCTTTCCGCGCAAACCAGGTACTACCAACAACCATTTCGGGCGACACTGCTAACTGAATAATGCGCAGTCTGTTATCATTGGTAGCCTTATGTAAGCTATGGGAATCAACGTTTCGCCTGAATAGGGGCTCAGTCCCTACTTGACTATTGAAATATCCAAATATGATTTTGATATCATACTTGGGACAGGCTTCGAGGGTCTGCTGAACTGCCTCGTAGAAGGTATCCTTCTCCGACTCTGCAGTCTCCTCTGTAGGAGCGTGAACGTTAATGGAGCTTATATTTCTAAACTTGTCTCGCAACCCAGAGTGCATAGCCTTTCGCTTATATTTTCAAAGCCAGTAACAGCAGGTTTCATTTTTTGCCTGACTAAGAAACCTACTCCGGGCACATGGTTTACTGGATGGCCGCTATAATATATGATGTAGTGGCTCTTCTCCAGGAAACCGGTCCCTGTCCATCGCTTCTCTTGTATGTTACATCAGCCTTATATTGGGGCAGGGTATCGGGTAGCTACTCAACAGCATTAAGTTTGTACAGGGAGCGAACATTCCATGAGAAAATGCGCAAATCGTTAATCCTTTATCGTTGCCGGGTTCCTCGTTGTAAAATCCATCCTGTCCGAGGCTCCTTCCGTGGCTTCGTAACATCGGTTTTCCGTGTAAGGTTATCAGCCCTACCCAACCCCCAACCTGGAGGACCAGTTGGTACATTTTGTCCCGTTTTTAGGCGCGGGAGACTTGTCTTCATCCTTCTCCGTCTGCGGTTTTTCATGGAGAAAGAATCCCAACGATCACTATATGGAGGTGAAGATCGGGTTTGATAATAGAGCTGTTGGTGCTGGTTCAGCAGTGTTTTCCAGGTTTCATGCTCCATCGTGGGTACCAATCTGTGTTTCGCCCTGGGACCTATATTGTCCTTTGATAGCCAAAGGCAATGGTTACCATTAGTGAAAAAAATTATTCAGGATATCCTGGTGATCGTTGCCATAAGTAGCCTAGAATTGGGAGCGGCAGTCTAGCATTCGTGCTCGGCTTCGCTAGCTCCTTGACACGTTGTCCTTCACGCAGTGGTCTTTGCAATATTGTCCAATCTATCAACACCACATATCAAATAATTTCAATGAGGTTCATACGGCAAAAATCCCTTTCCAGATTGATATCCATATAAATTTATTACCCGGACTTATATTTAGACACAGTCAACTTTCATGTAAAATAATTCCTAAAATATTATTCCTACCGTACGTTTGCGCAGACATCTGTATCTAAAAATAACAAGCGTACGGACGGCTTTAAATTCATAATCCGAATGTCCATTATCTCCGTACAATTCTTATCACTGCTTCTGAATCAGTGCCTCCCCATAACTATAAAAAAAGATTAATGATATCAACGTGCCTGCGTTGATAAATTAGCATTTTAACAAATAATTAAACGGATTCGATTAGGTGCTAAATGGGCAATTGAAAGATTGAATAAGTGCAGAACGCGATATTTTGCGACTTAGTCATTTCCATTTCACAGCAGTTAGTGTTGCATTGCGTGCCAGCTCACAACATAGCATAAAATTAAATGAGAGAAAAATGCTCGAATGTGCTCATATTCATATAAATATATTGTGGTCTTTAGAAATTTACATATTTCGAAATCGCATAAAATCAAGTTTGTTTATTATGCAGATATTCGTATGCAGACATGAACAAATGTATCATTTCCTGAGATGTGGTTTATTCGGACAATTGTAGGTACTAAAGATACGCTTGGTGCGGGGCATAACCATGTATAAATGTTTTCATTGTTGTTAAGATAACATTCCATCTTTAATTAATTAAAATCGCAGAGTAGCTGATTAAAGAAAATTTGTAAAACCTTCCACAGAACTTATGGATTATGCTCATAAGCTTAGTGATGTTGACATTCATTCTCTTGATGTACAGCGTACTATCTATTTCCTGGTACTTTTGTTTCTATCATTGCCAAAGTATTTTGTATCTTCTGGCATGCATCAAAAATAGATGACAACTCTCCACAGAGTAGGCCCCGGCGAGATTCGAACTCACGATCTCCTGTTTACTAGACAGGCGCTTTAACCAACTAAGCCACGGCGCCATGTGTTTTGAAAATACACTAACCATAAAATCGTGAAAAATTAATGTTTAAAATAGTATAACGGTGAGATAACTCCTTCTAAAATTAGAAAATCCTCTTATTGAGATAGTTTATTGATTTTATTCGCTATTCAATGTGTTTTGATTCATATGTGAAGGTGGAAAAAATGAAATTATGACACTTATAAATTTATGTGGGATTAGATGCCTTTGCCACATTTACTAATAAGAATTCTGTGGCATTCGTAGATTAACCACTTTCCTCTTTGTCATTAATACAACTAAAGCATTTTGTTCTTGAAGATATTGTGTAATCCCCTAAAAAGTTTCCGATTTGTTGGTCATTTCATCCGTATCAAAGGCTCTTAGGTGGAAGAAAATGAATGCGTTTAGTAATTTTCTTGCATGCAATCCCTTATTTTGATCTTAATTGCATACCCGACCACTAGAAAGCTTCTTGCATTGCATCTAAATATATGTACATATGTCACCAAATCAGTATTAATCGATGTTTACGTCACAGAACTATGGAAAGGTTCATATCTGACGAACTGAACAGGAATCATTTCGCTTCATATTGGAAGATAGAAAATAAAAACAAGTCGGGAAACCGGAAGCTGGGCGCTTCAGGTATGAAAGGTTTTGTTTGTTTCTTGTGTGAGTATATTTGAGTGTAGAACTATCCCATTTGTACGTAGCCCGTTAAGAATATGCATTTAGGATATCAGATTTAGTACTTCGGGTTGTAAATTTACAGGGTAAGGCAACTTTGAGCTACTGTAACTTTGTTACTAATAGTATGATTTTGATCAAACTTAGAGATAATATGCTTCATATTATATTTTATACTACTATTAAGTTTTATAACTCTGACATAAACTTAAGGGGGTTTTACTCAATTTTCCCAAAAATACGGTAATATACTATTATCAACTTAATTTGAACAGATATCGATATGGAGAGTATTTTGAGGCCTGGGTACCGTATAGAGGAAGCTTTATGATTTTGTTCAGATTTTTCGGTTAGGTAGTTTCTGAGAATGGCTTCGTTAAAGAATTCATCACTTTGCACCCCTCCCACACCCCGCCTTTTCAACAAATCTTAACACTAAGATCGGCTTCGAAAAGCACTAATCGAAACCTTTCATTTAACACCCTACATGACTATATTTGGTGAAAATCACACAATCCCGATCATTGCCTCTTCTGCCTCATATCATGATTGAGCGCGGCCCCTGAGGTTCCCACCCTTCCTTGACATCCTGAGGCCATTTCGCCGTCCCTTCTAGAGGTTCTGCGGGAACAAGGAGGAAAAGAGAGGGAGGAAGTTCTCAAACCAATTCCTCAGCCAAGCAAATTTCAAATTTGAAAAAAAAAAGAAAATAATATGGACTAAATATCAATTGAAATTCGAAAAAAAAGAAAAGAAAAGAAGAAAAGAAAAAAAATAATAATATAACTCCGCCGAAGCCGGTCCCAAGCCCGGTTGTGAAAGGAGGAGGGATAGATAGCTTCAGTCTGAATGGCTGTACGCCACCGCAGCGTCTCAGGGGGTAGGTGAGGAAAGTGCAGGAACTTTGCAGTCTTGCAGATTACTCACTAAGGAAGCTATCTACACACCTGGCAGCTAGGGATAAAATGCACCACCAAAAAATGAGAAGAAGGAGAAATTTAAGGTCCGGTACGGATAACCGGCGGGAGTCATCTGACTTGGTGACTGGGTCGGGCTCTCGTAATGGACAGCACGGCGTCGAAACCGCTAGTCGTGGGGCGGTTCGACGTCTAGGCGCCACGACGACCAGGAGTACAGCTCCGCCTGCTGCAGCTGTTTCGCCACAATCTGTGGCGACCACTTCAGCAGGTTCGCGTAGGAAGCGGATGAAATGGACTGAAGAAATGAACCTCTTCATCATCCGCTCCTACTACGAAATAACGGCGGGGGCGGGTACAACATCTTACCGCCCCTTGTTGCACCAGAGATTCGTCGAGCGTTTCCCGCAATTCGCGCACGTGACTGTGCAGCGAGTCGCAGACCAGTACCGCTTCATCACTCGCAGTGACACAATCCCGGCCACCATCAGGGAACGTGTTCGACTTGAAGTCATCGGGGAAACTGGTGACCGAGAGTCGATGGGGGCAGAGGCGGCGGCATCAACAACACCACGCCGCACTGCAGGCAACAGGTTCAGTACTCGCCGAAGCACTCTTCTCCACCGTCCAGCTGAGGTTTCCGCTGAAGTTCGGGACGAATTCCAAAGAGCGTGTATAGAATTCTCGGATATGGATCCTTTGCATAGACCAGGTATTCCCAGGCTCTATGCATCTCCAGCAACTCCGGGAATTCTATCTCAAATCAATGATGAGATTGCGTCTCGACTGTGTGCTGATATGTCGCTGCTGCAACTACAATCACTTGTGTATTGTGGTGCAGTTGCGGCTATCAGATTGCACGGTCAGAAGATTCGCTTTCGCGTTATTGGTTTGAGTGACAAAAGAGATCCACCATGGAAAATTCGTCTGGAACGTCGGCGGGACTCACTAAGGCAGGACATTGCTAGACTGATTCAGATCAGCACTGGCAATGCCAGCCGACGGGTCAGAAATAAAGTGCAGAGGGTTTACCGGAACTATGCCATCCCCTGTGAGACACCCGTAGTTGAAATTCTGGACACACTAAAACAGAAACTTTCTGTCATATGCAGTCGGTTAAGACGGTATGGCGAAAGTTATTCCAGACGTGTCCAGAATGCAACATACGCGAGGAACCAGCGGAGCTTTTTCAGATCTCTCAACGAATCCCAACAAAGCGCCCAGACAATACAGTTCTCGGTGACGGAAGCGAAAGAGTATTGGGGTGGACTTTGGGGGTTACCTGCCCAGCATGCTGAGCATGCTGAGTGGATCACCGCCGAAGGCACCCGCCATGCCAATACACCTGGCATGAATTTCGCGGATGTTACCGAAGAGGAAGTTCGACGAGCTATAAACATCTCGAAGAACTGGAGGTGCCCAGGTCTGGATCGGGTGCAGAATTTCTGGTATAAGAAATTTACCAGCGTACACAGTCTGTTCTGCTTACAGCATGTATTGGGACCGGCAAGTTCTGACTGATCGCCATACCGCACACAACAAGCCTGACGTACTGCTAGTTGACAAGACGGGTCGCTCCGCGTATATTATTGATGTTGCTATCCCCCATAATAGCAACATTGAACGGAAATACGTGGAGAAGAAGGTGAACTATGAGCCATTGGCTCGGGAAATCAAAGAAATTTGGCGTCTCGAGCGAGTGATTGTAGTTCCCATAATATTGTCAGCTACAGGTATTGTACCTAAATCCCTCACGGCTTCCCTTGATGTCCTGGGACTTTCGCACAGTCTGGTTCAAACCATGCAGAAGTACACCATTCTGCATACGTGCTCGATGTTGCGGGGAGTACTTGACGGATTCTCCCACTGACCTACCACCGGCCACCTCCACCAGTGCCCCTTTAGTTTTTAAGTAGGTAGGGTCGTCCGAGCCTAAATGCTTGGCACTTAGTGCTAGTATTAGGTAAAATCCGGCATCTGCCGAGATTGTGATAACTCGGAAATAAAAGGATAACCGCAGCGTCCCGGGGGTAAGTGAGGAAAGTCCAGGAACTTTGCAGCCTTGCAGATTACTCACTGAGGAAGCTATCCCCACACCTGGCAGTTAGGTATAAAATGCAAATCCATCTATGAGAAGAAGACGGAATTTAAGTTCCGATACGGATAACCGCCGGAAGTCGTCTGAATTAGTGACTGGATCGGGTTCCCGTAATGGACAGCTCGGCATCGAAACTGCTAGTCGACGTCTAGGCGCCACGACGACCAGAAGCATTGCTCCGCCTGCCGCAGTTATTTCGCCACAATCTGTGGCGACCACTTTAGCAGGTTTGCGTAGGCAGTGGATGAAGTGGACTGAAAAAATGAACCTCTTCATCATCCGCTCCTACTACGAAATAACGACGGGTGCGAGTATAACATCTTACCGTCACTTGGGACCGTGTTCAACTTGAGGTCATCGGGGAAGTGGGTGACCGAGAGTCGATGGGGGCAGGACATTGTTAGACTGATTCAGATCAGTACTGGCAATGCCAGCAGACGAGTGAGAAATAAAGTGCAGGGGGTTTACCGGAACTATGCCATCCCCATTGAGAGCCATTCCAGACGTGTTCAGAATGCAACATATGCGAGGAAGCAGCGGAGCTTTCTCAGATCTCTCAACGAATCCCAACTGAGCATCCAGACAGTGCAGTTTTCGGTGACGGAAGCGAAAGAGTATTGGGGTGGACTTTGGAGGTTACTCGCCCAGCATGCTGAATGGATTACCGTCGAAGGCACCCGCCATGCCAATACGCCTGGCATGAATTTTGCGGATGTTACCGAAGGGGAAGTTCGACGAACCATGAACAGCTCGAAGAACTGGAGGGACCCAGGTCTATATCGGGTGCAGAATTTCTGGTATAAGAAATTTACACAGTCGGTTGGCACACAGTATAAATCAGGTCATGAGTCGGCCGGAGGAATTTCCATCCTTCCTCACTGCGGGGATTACCTTCCTTATCCCTAAGAAGGACACGGTGCAGGACCCCACCGAAACAAGACCGATTACTTACTTACCAACCCTCTACAAATTCACAACGTCCATTATTAGTGGAAGGGTCAATGCGCACCTCGAGACCAACAACATTCTGGCCGAGGAGCAGAAGGGCTGTCGAGTTTAGTAAAGGGGTTGCAAAGAGCAACGCATGATCGCCTCGGTAGTTGTAGGACAAGCAACTAGACGCCAAAGAAACCTCTTTAGTTGCTATATCGATTATACCAAGGCTTTTGATAGCGTTCCACATACCTAATCGATATCCTACATCTGTATCGCATTGATCCGAAACTAATAAAGTTTCTGGCGATAGTCATGGAAGGGTGGCATACCACCTTATCAGTGCGTACATCTGAGGGTACTAATACCTCAGAGCCCATCCATATACGGAGGGGCATCTTCCAGGGGGATTCATTGAGTCCCCTTCGGTTTTGTATGGCACTGAACCCCCTTTCATGGCTACTGAATGATGCTAGAGGGCATGGTTTTGCAATAAAATATGACCTACGTGCTAAGTGCGAACTGACACACTTGATGTACTTAGATGACATCAAGCTGTATGCTGGTACTGACAACCATCTCAGAAGTCTGTTACGAATAATAGACATGTTCAGCCGTGATATTCGGATGGAGCTTGGATTAGACAAATGTCGAATCCAAGCCATCCGCAAAGATCATCACGAGCCACATGCCGGACATAGCATTGGTGACCTCCACATCGAAGCTATGACCGAGACAGACTTCTACAAGTACCTAGGAATTCTGCAAGGAACCCATGATCGAGTTGGTGATCTGAAGGAAGCTCTGCTGTCCGAATTCCTGCGACGTGTAAAGCTGGTGCTGAAATCGCATCTCTCGGGGAAGAATAAAATAAGCGCGTTGAATGTATTCGCTATCCCTTCACTGGCTTATACATTCGGAATATTGCCGTGGACGAATACCGACCTGGAAAACGTCCAGCGGCGGATACGGACAACTATGTCCAAATTCCGAATGCATCATCCAAAGTCTGCCGTGGAGCGAATGAACCTGCCTCGTGACATCGGAGGTAGGGGCGTGGTTGACGTGGCGGCACAACATCATCGCCCTGTCGACTCGCTGCGCACTTATTTTTACAGTAAAGAGCAGGCGAGCCCCTTGCATGCGGCTGTCTGTAAGGCAGACTGTGGACTGACTCCACTTAACTTGAAGGATCCATCTTTCAATCCTCTGAGTGGGGTGAAGTCGGACCAGGAGCGGATCGAGGAATGGAAGTCGAAGGCAATGCACGGTAAACACGTGAATTGTCTTTGGCAGCCATTTGTCGATTTGCATCTGTCGAACAGATGGCTGTGTGCTAGGGAGCTCTTTGCTGAGACGGAGGGGTTCATGTGTGCTATTCAGGATGGCGTGGTCGCCACCCGAGCTTATAAAAAGCTCATCATGAAAGAACGGGTGGAGAACGACCAGTGCAGAATGTGTGGTTCGGCGTTAGAGACGTTGGACCATCTCATTTCTGGCTGTACTGTTATGTCACCGGTGCAATACATCACCAGGCATAATGCTGTATGTAAGGTTATCCATCAAAACCTTGCATACAAGCATGGGCTGATCACGGGGACATGTCCGGTTTACCGATATGAGCCACAAGCAGTACTTGATAGTTCTGCTTACAGCATGTATTGGGACCGGCAAGTTCTGACTGATCGCCATACCGCACACAACAAGCCTGACGTACTGCTAGTTGACAAGACGGGTCGCTCCGCGTATATTATTGATGTTGCTATCCCCCATAATAGCAACATTGAACGGAAATACGTGGAGAAGAAGGTGAACTATGAGCCATTGGCTCGGGAAATCAAAGAAATTTGGCGTCTCGAGCGGGTGATTGTAGTTCCCATAATATTGTCAGCTACAGGTATTGTACCTAAATCCCTGACGGCTTCCCTTGATGTCCTGGGACTTTCGCACAGTCTGGTTCAAACCATGCAGAAGTACACCATTCTGCATACGTGCTCGATGTTGCGGGGAGTACTTGACGGATTCTCCCACTGACCTACCACCGGCCACCACCACCAGTGCCCCTTTAGTTTTTAAGTAGGTAGGGTCGTCCAAGCCTAAATGCTTGGCACTTAGTACTAGTATTAGGTAAAATCCGGCATCTGCCGAGATTGTGATAACTCGAAAATAAAAGGATAACCGCAGCGTCCCGGGGGTAAGTGAGGAAAGTCGAGGAACTTTGCAGCCTTGCAGATTACTCACTGAGGAAGCTATCCCCACACCTGGCAGTTAGGTATAAAATGCAAATCCATCTATGAGAAGAAGAAGGAATTTAAGTTCCGATACGGATAACCGCCGGAAGTCGTCTGAATTAGTGACTGGGTCGGGTTCCCGTAATGGACGGCTCGGCATCGAAACTGCTAGTCGACGTCTAGGCGCCACGACGACCAGAAGCATTGCTCCGCCTGCCGCAGTTGTTTCGCCACAATCTGTGGCGACCACTTTAGCAGGTTTGCGTAGGCAGTGGATGAAGTGGACTGAAGAAATGAACCTCTTCATCATCCGCTCCTACTACGAAATAACGACGGGTGCGAGTATAACATCTTACCGTCACTTGGGACCGTGTTCAACTTGAGGTCATCGGGGAAGTGGGTGACCGAGAGTCGATGGGGGCAGGACATTGTTAGACTGATTCAGATCAGTACTGGCAATGCCAGCAGACGAGTGAGAAATAAAGTGCAGGGGGTTTACCGGAACTATGCCATCCCCATTGAGAGCCATTCCAGACGTGTTCAGAATGCAACATATGCGAGGAAGCAGCGGAGCTTTCTCAGATCTCTCAACGAATCCCAACTGAGCATCCAGACAGTGCAGTTTTCGGTGACGGAAGCGAAAGAGTATTGGGGTGGACTTTGGAGGTTACTCGCCCAGCATGCTGAGTGGATTACCGTCGAAGGCACCCGCCATGCCAATACGCCTGGCATGAATTTTGCGGATGTTACCGAAGGGGAAGTTCGACGAACCATGAACAGCTCGAACAACTGGAGGGACCCAGGTCTGTATCGGGTGAAGAATTTCTGGTATAAGAAATTTACACAGTCGGTTGGCACACAGTATAAATCAGGTCATGAGTCGGCCGGAGGAATTTCCATCCTTTCTCACTGCGGGGATTACCTTCCTTATCCCTAAGAAGGACACGGTGCAGGACCCCACCGAAACAAGACCGATTACTTACTTACTTACCCTCTACAAATTCACAACGTCCATTATTAGTGGAAGGGACAATGCGCACCTCGAGACCAACAACATTCTGCCCGAGGAGCAGAAGGGCTGTCGAGTTTAGTAAAGGGGTTGCAAAGAGCAACCCATTATCGCCTCGGTAGTTGTAGGACAAGCAACTAGACGCCAAAGAAACCTCTTTAGTTGCTATATCGATTATACCAAGGCTTTTGATAGCGTTCCACATACCTGCTAATCGATATCCTACATCTGTATCGCATTGATCCGAAACTAATAAAGTTTCTGGCGATAGTCATGGAAGGGTGGCATACCACCTTATCAGTGCGTACATCTGAGGGTACTAATACCTCAGAGCCCATCCATATACGGAGGGGCATCTTCCAGGGGGATTCATTGAGTCCCCTTCGGTTTTGTATGGCACTGGACTCCCTTTCATGGCTACTGAATGAAGCTAGATGGCATGGTTTTGCAATAAAGTATGGCCTACGTGCTAAGTGCGAACTGACACACTTGATGTACTTAGATGACATCAAGCTGTATGCTGGTACTGACAACAATCTTAAAAGTCTTTTGCGAATAATAGACATGTTCAGCCGTGATATTCGGATGGAGTTTGGATAAGACAAGTGTAGAATCCAAGCCATCCGCAAAGGTCATCACAAGCCGCATGCCGGACATAGTATTGGCGACCTCCACATCAAAGCTATGACCGAGGCAGACTTCTACAAGTACCTAGGAATTCTGCAAGGAACCCATGCTCGAGTTGGTGATCTGAAGGGTGCTCTGCTGTCCGAATTCCTGCGACGTGTAAAGCTGGTGCTGAAATCTTATTAGAATAAAATAAGCGCGGTAAATGTATTCGCTATCCCTTCACTGGCTTATACATTCGGAATATTGCCGTGGACGAAGACCGATCTGGAAAGCGTCCAGCGGCGGATATGGGCAACTATGTCTAAATTCAGAATGCATCATCCAAAGTCTGCCGTGGAGCGGAAGAACCTGCCTCGTGACATCGGAGGTAGGGGCGTGGTTGACGTGGCGGCACAACATCATCGCCAAGTCGACTCGCTGCGTGCTTATTTTTACAGCAAAGAGCAGGCGAGTCCCTTGCATGCGGCTGTCTGTAAAGCAGACTATGGACTGACTCCACTTAACTTGAAGGATCCATCTTTCAATCCTCTGAGTGGGGTGAAGACGGACCAAGAGTGGATCGATGAATGGAAGTCGAAGGCGATGCACGGTGAACACGTGAATTGTCTTTGGCAGCCATTTGTCGATTTACATTTGTCGAACAGATGGCTGTGTGTTGGGGAACTCTTTCCTGAGACAGAGGGGTTCATGTGTGCTATTCAGTCCGGCATGGTCGCCACCCGAGCTTATAAAAAGGCATATCACGAAAGAACGGGTGGAGAACTACCAGTGCAGAATGTGTGGTTCGGCGTTAGAGACGTTGGACCATCTCATTTCTGGTTGTACTGTTATGACAACGGTGCAACACATCGCCAGGCATAATGCTGTATGTAAAGTTATCCATCAAAACCTTGCATACAAGCATGGGCTAATCACGGGAACATATCCGGTTTACCAATATGAGCCGCAAGCCGTACTTGATACTTCTGCTTACAGCATGTATTGGGACCGGCAAGTTCTGACTGATCGCCATACTCTACACAACAAGCCTGACGTACTTTTAGTTGACACAACGGGTCGCTCCGCGTATATTATTGATATTACTATCCCCGATAATAGCAACATTGAACGGAAATACGTGGAGAAGAAGGTGAATTGTGAGCCATTGGCTCGAGAAATCAAAGAAATTTGGCGTCTCAAGCGGGTGGTTGTAGTTCCCATAATATTGTCAGCTACAGGTATTGCACCTAAATCCCTCACAGGTTCCCTTGATGTCCTGGGACTTTCGCACATTCTGGTTCAAACCATGCAGAAGTACAACATTCTGCATACGTGCTCGATGTTGCGGGGAGTTCTCGACGGATTTTTTACAAATGCTGCCAAAATCCCTTCCCCACTTGCTAAAGCTCTGTATGCCATGAGTTCAGCCATGCTCTCATTGATGAACTTGCCCGTTTTCAAATAATTCGCCATGTACGCTTGAAAGAGTTACAACGTTCAAGAGCTCTTCACTAATATTCATCGAAGTTGGCATCCAAGTTTAGCTTAGATAACAGAAAATTGAATATAAAAGTTATACATAGTATAGCCATAAGTTCTATCAGTCGATGCGTATCATCTCCAGACATTCCGGTTTTGCGCCGGGGTACCTCTTTACATTGCCTTTCTGGATCTAGAAAAAGCGTTAGACCGTGTACCACACGAACTCATCTGGTATGCTTTACGACAACACTTCGTGCCAGAAGAACTTGTACGCTGGGTTCAATTGATCCGAAAATAAAGTTCGAAGTATGGCGAGTGTATCAAAACCGCTTCGTGTCCCTGTTGGTGTTCATCAAGGAAGCGCCCTCTGACCACTCCTCTTTGTTCTTATTATGGATACCGTCACACGGGATATCCACCGTCCAGCGCCCTACACACTGCTTTATGCAGATGATGTTTTCCTAGCATCTGATAGCAAGAATGACCTCGAGCAACTTGTTCAAAAATGGAATGACCGCCTCATGCAACACGGTCTCAGATTGAATTTAAACAAAACTAAATTTTTGACGACCGATCCCCATGAAACAGGCACAATCACTGTCAGTGGCAGTGATCTGCCCAGAACTGAGTGATTTAAATACATCGGGTTAACGCTATCAGCCAATGAAGAATCGCGTTATGAAATTGCTTCACGCATTAACGCAACCTGGATGAAGTGGCGTTCCACAACTGGTGTTCTTTGTGATCGACGTATCAACGAACGTCTCAAATCTAAAATTTACCACAATGTCGTCCATCCAGTCGCTCTATATGGTTCTAAGTGTTGGCCGACTATAAAAGACAATGAACGGCGTCTTGCGGTAATGGAGACGAAGATGCTACGTTGGACTAGTGGCGTCACACGTTTAGATCACATCCGAAATGAGGATATCCGCGATCGTTATGGGATTGCACCGATCGTGGAAAAGTTGCGAGAGAGGCGTCTTCGATGGTATGGTCACGCAATTCGTGCCAACGAGAATTCACTTGCCAAGATTGGTCTGAACATCGAAGTCGATGGTAAACGACCAAAAGGCAGACCTAAACGATGGTGGCTTGATACGCTAGGTGGGGATTTGAAAGCTTCGAGATTGCACCCAGAACAGGTATTCGATAGAGCCAAATGGCGAAGCCGATCACGACGAGCCGACCCCGCTTGTGAACGGGACAAATGCTGAAGAAAAAAAAATATACGGGTTGGATCATCCTCATCCATACAGATTAAGTGATCCGCCCACCGTAACCTATTGAGCCGGATTTTATCCACAACTTGTCGGTCATGGAAATCTATGAGCGATAGATTTCTTCGTTACGGAATCGTCCATCCTCATGTAGAGGGCCAAAAGTACTTCGGAGGATTCTTCTCTCGAACGTGGCCAAGAGTTCGCAATTTTTCTTGCTAAGAACCCAAGTCTCCGAAGAATACATGAGAACTGGCAAAATGATTGTCTTGTACAGTAAGAGCTTTGACCCTATGGTGAGACGTTTCGAGCGGAACAGTTTTTGTAAGCTGAAATAGGCTCCGTTGGCTGCCAACAACCGTGCGCGTATTTCATCATCGTAGCTGTTATCGGTTGTGCTTTTCGACCCTAGATAGGAGAAGTTATCAACGGTTTCAAAATTGTAGTCTCCTATCTTTATTCTTCCCGTTTGACCAGTGCGGTTTGATGTTGTTGGTTGGTTTTTGGTCCTGACGTTTCCACCATATATTTTGTCTTGCCTTCATTGATGTGTAGCCCAAGATCTCGCGCCGCCTGCTCGATCTGGATGATGGCAGTTTGTACGTCTCTCTCAAAATCGATGCATATAGCGAAAAATATTACGCCGCCGAAACTGGTAACACTGCGCACGGAGAGTACCTAACCTTACCCAACTTCCGTCAGACTTTCAGATTCCAAAAGTCAGCAGCGCGTGAATGACAACACGATGAAGTTCGGTAACTACGAAAAAAGAATCGCGATTATTGCGTTGCAGCAATGTGGGAATACGCCGAAAGGAATTAAAAAAAACTACCGGTAAAGGAACTATTCATTTTGGGGACATTAGCTCGATATCGCGAAACAGCTGGCGTCATGTGGTTGGCAGGTCGCGGGAGGGGCGCCCGCGCTCCGTACGTCCCCCGAATGTGGTGCATGCTGTGCGTGAGCCTGTTCGTCGCAATCGTCTCCGTAAGCAGAAATGAATGTCGGCGGAAATAGGCATTTCAGCTCGAATTATAAGTCGTATTTTACGAAATGATCTCGGTCTCGGTGCGTACCGGCGGTGCGTTAGCCACATGTTAACGCCAAAACTGAAGGAAATACGGCAAACTCGGAGTGCTGATCTTCTCTAACGATTTCCCGGTAAAAAAATAGCAAAATTCTATTTTTTGGTGAAAAAATGTTTACCATGGAAGAAAAATTCAACCGAAAGAATGATCGAATATATGCTCACAATTGTTATGAAACCAAAGAAAATGTTTCACGAGTCCAACGTCGTCACCATCCGACTACTGTCATGGTATGGTGAGGCGTCTCATATCGCGGAGTAACTGATATTCATTTCTGCGAGACCGGTGTCAAAACCAATACGAGATGTTAGAGGATGTAGTCGAGCCATTGATTGAATCATTATTCGCTGGAAGGCCGTGGTGCTTCCGACAGGACTCGGCCCCCGCTCACAAAGTCAAGATAATTCAGCAGTGGTTAGCGGTGCATGTTCCTCCCTCCATAACCGTGGATGAATGGGCCTCAAGCAGCCCAAATTTGAATCCTCTGGACTACAACCTTTGGGCTAAGTTGGACGAGACGGCTTGCTATCGATTTGGAGAGTTTGAAGGCCAGCATCGTCCATGCAGCTCGAGAAATGTCGCTTCATACCGTGCGTGAAGCGAACGATGAGTGGCCTCACAGACTTCGGGCCTGTGTAGCTGCTAACGGCGGTCATTTTGAATAATTTTTTTTCATTTGAAAGCTCTATGTTTCCTTTTTCAAATGGTGTACTTTTCGATTGATTTGATTTATTATTTCGTGAGAAATAAAGATTTGTTTGACTGACAGAACTTATGGCTATACTATATATAATTCATGTTAATTTTCTACTTTAAAACACCACAGGATGACAGTATCTAAAAGAAGCACCGTCTCGAACTTGCTTATATATTTTTCTTAAGGAGTTTCTACGCTCTAACTGGAGCCTTTTCCGCGATCCTTCCTTAAACTAAGTAGCATCTACCGTACTTAGTAGTTCAATATTTCCTGGAGTGAGCTGTTTTTTTAAGTCCGATATGCAGCATGGTCTGACGAAATAAAGTAGATGCAACTGCATCTCTTTTTCAAGCCTCTCTACCTCCTTTATCTTGACACCCATGTTTTATGAGGAATATTGATTATATATTTAATTCCTCCATATCTCTCTCAATACAAGACAAATTTTAAGAGCATAAATTACAAAACTCAAATGACTAGATGACAAGATCTGCTTCGAATGTTTTATTAATTATCAGCTTATCCATATTTATGCATTTGTTTTAATTTTGAACAACACCAGAGGACGCAAGATTGCTTCACTCCACTCCTGCAGGCGCGACGGGGTGAGTAGAATCATTTTCCACTTTCAACGTTAATAAGCTATCACAACTATATGAAGGTGTTGTCTCTTTTAAATCACATGATCAGCAGGGAATTTGCTTTGGAACATGGTGCAAGAATTTCCTCGGAGATGACTTTAAATCTCTGGCGTAAATGCATCGGATGAGGATGAAGTTTTAAATTTCTCCTTTTTTGCCTAAAAGGTATTTGCTGCTTGATCTCTTAGGGGTGTACCGCCAACTTGTTCTGCTCCGGACTACACCCTCGGTTTGGTAGCCTAAAACTAATTAATTTTCTTTTCTTATGAAGGAAACTAGTTAATATTCCTTAAAGAAAGGGCAAAAGAATCTTCATTGAGAAGAAATAATCAAATTAAAAATTATCGATTCTAGATAGATACTTTGAGCGTTTTAGATACTAAAACCAAATCATCATGAATTAAACCGGAGGACTTTCTCATGTCCTCATATTCGTAAATTCATTGACACCTTTAGCGATACCATCCATTACATTCGCATCCTTTACCGGAGATAGTCCACCAGATTAATCACGTCATGATATCCAGATGCTTGAAAGATCCGCGTGTATATCAGTGGTCGAGTTATTTATGCTTTTCAACTAATTTATTAATTATGTAAATTTTGTTTTTTTCTCTGTGAGTTCGTATTTCATATACCGACCGCGCTGCAATCTTGGAGATGTGCAACTAAGATCCAAACAAAACTGCAGCGAAACCGTGGCCACTAGCGATAATCCATTCTACACCGATTCTATGTCATGTTCAGTCAATTTGACTTGAATTTATGTCCTAATTGAAATATTGATGAAACTTTGATATTCATTTATAAGAGAGTTTGTAGATGTGAATTTCATTATAACCGATAACTATAGATTTATATGTTGTTGTATTCCCGCCAGCAGTCTGAGGCTGTTCTTGTATTTTACATCAGGAAACTGCTTCGATTTTCTTACTCCTCTAGAAACAAAATCCCTCAAAGTGAGTAACGAACGAACGAAACCGAATAAAGTAAGGCCAAAATAACTACTCTGCATCTAAGTATGTGCCTAAAGGGTAAACAAGGTAGACTGAATCAAAAGTAAGATACCTATCCTCGATGGATTAAAAAAAAACACGCTTTGTTTTCCTTTCTCACCCATATCACATCCGGGCACGTTTGCTTTTCGAATCTATATTATTTCTATGAAATTCGGAGTAAAATTTACTGCCTCAGCCATTCTCGAGGAGCGCGATCTGACCCGAGTGCTGTCTGACTCTTACCATGAATATATACCCCTAAATGCCCTGGATTCCACTGAGGGGGGTAGTCAGCAACGCAATTACTGCCGCTCCTTTATGTGTGACTAATCCACGACCACGTCCCTCATCCGATTAGAGTTATTTTTTTTTGGGACTAGGGTAAGTGAAGATGTTTACGCACAGAGTATTGGACTCCCGCAACAGCACGCTGTCGGACTACCAACTAATCACTTCCCTGTCATCAAAGAACTAGCCTAGAACCGTTTGTCATATTACTTCTGGCGAGCCCTCCGCTCTCCCGCCTTTGGGAGCCTTCAAGTCAGGGAATTCCTTTCACCAACGGGAGGGGAGGGGAGAAAGGGAGTTGTTGTTAGTTCACGGAACCCCTTACCGTCCGATCCCTCCGCCGGTCGAGTTCAATCTTCTTCGCAATAAGAAGAGCCCGAACATAATAGCCAATACGATTCCAGCTGCGAGCGCTCTTCACCATCTCTCTGACAATGTTGTCTGGACAGAGCTCCCCGGTGTCTGCATAAAGCCCTCCCCCCTCTCGCAAGAAAAAAAAGTGTGTTCAGCGTCGTCCCCCATACCATTGCAGAACACATAATCAGGAGATCGCGCCTTCCCAATCCTGTCCAGATAAGACTGAAAACCTCCATGCCCGCTTAGAAGTTGGGTAAGGAACTAATCAATCTCACCGTTCATTCGATTCAACCACGAGTCTAATTTGTCGATGAGCCGTGCAGCCCATCTGCTCCTTGGCTCATTTTGCCAGGAAAGTTGCCACTCGGTAAGAGTGCGTTGACGTTCTTCACGGGCAGGTTTTGACTCTATAGTCAACTCGCCGATCGTTATGGGACGCAGGGTCGGGATTCTCTTTCTGGTCATGATGACTTCTTCGGTTTTTTCTAGCTGAAGGCTGAAACTGTGAGCAGTCATCCATTCGCTTACCGGTTGCATCAATATGCCAAGTCTACTTTGCGCCTGTTCAACAGTGCGTCCGGCAACAAGTGCCGCAACGTCGTCTGTATAACCAACCAGGCGCGACTCTTCGAACATATCGAGTCAGACTATCGTGAAAAGCGTTCCAGAGGTCCAGCCAGTGCCATGATGCGTACGAGCGCCAAACCTGCGAAACGTACTCCAATGATACGACACAGATAGGTTTTGACGAAAGCTTGGAGCTTTTGGGTAACAGAGGAATTCACTTTCCATGTGTTATTCCCATATAGCAACACAGCAAGAACAGTCTTAACTTGATCTTGGTGTTGATATAGCTGCAGATTTTAGACAGGGCGGTCGAAAACGTTGATGCCACCGTCGGCATACACTACACTTCATAGGTATACAAATTGATCGACGTTTTTGATGCTCTTCCTATTAATGCAAATGGGAAGAGTTCGATGACCCGTTAGACCGAGAACCTTGGTGTTGTTAGCGTTTATCTTCAGTCCAACTCCACTTGCCTTTCTCTCTCTCAAAATTCAGAGCAATCCGCTCAAGATCCATGACCCGATGAGAGAGCAAATAGATGTCATAAGCCTAGTCGACGTGTTTGAGGATAGATGTCATTGTCCACTGCATTCATTCATCACGTCCTCCAGACAAGACAACATGAAGAACGTCACCGATAACAAAACAAATAATATCGGTGACAGGATGCAACCCTGGCGGAGTCCACTTGATAATACCTATTAGCTTCTCGGGAAGGCCTCCCCTGCGTAGAGCACTCCAGATAGATACATCAATAGTTTTCTCAAAATCGATGAAGAGCAGACGCAGCGAAGTTCTAGATTCCGCACATTGTTCCAAAATGATCCGTAGAGTGGTGGTGTGGTCAATGCGGAAGGATCCGCAGCGGAAACCTGCCTGCTCTCTATCGGTCAAGCTTGCGAGATGTTGTCTGATGTGTTCCAGAATTATTTCAGCTATTATCTTTACGACAGCAGAGAGCACGCAGATACCCCTCCAATTGTCACACTCAAAGCGGGTCCACTTCTTTGGTATGTTAACAATAATCCCCTTCTTCCACTTTCTATAAAAGGTCTCGAATTCCTTAGATTTCCATACGAGTGGAAGCAAGAGGTCTGCAGTAACTGCAGGTGCAGCGATGAATAACGTGATGAGAAGAAGAAAAAAAAACCATGGTGAAGTGTTCTTTCCACCTCTTTAGTTATTCATTATCGTGAATGAGAAAGATTCGCGACCATATGCAAAATTTTCTGTAATGCTATATACAGTTCTGAACTCATTGCGATCTGCGGCATCTTCAGCTTTCTGACTAGCACAATAGCAAATTCTCTCTTGTCACGGCATACACAACGCTGAACTTCTCGGGATTTTGCGTGGTATCGAAGTTCAAGCTCGTTCCGCCGGCCACCACTCGCACCGGTCAGTCGAGCCTCCAACTCCTTCCATACATCGATTGGCTCTTGGGATTCCACAATCAGCCAGATCTTACTACACCTCATCGAGTCGTGACCCACGACCTGTGTGATAGCTATCCGATGCTCATCAATATTCTGTGGCGGATTACTCAGTTAATCCGCCGTCTGATCAGGAAGATAACTCTCCCACTGTCGAGCGACAACTGGATCATACAAGCGGTCGATATGGAATTTAGGGGGCCGCAGTTCCCTAAACCTGTGGAAAATGGCGGACGCAACACGCTGACGAACGTAAGCGACTATCAGATGGTGATCTTTTTCTAGGCCGATGTCAGCGCCTCTCTTGTTACGCACATCCAAAAGACAACTCTTAAATCTACTGCTGATCGCGAAGTGGTCAGTGTCATTGCTCACATGACGTCGGACAGTTGAAACCCAACTGACCTTATGCCAGGCTCTGTGCTCGAACAATATGCCACAAATGATGAGCCAATAGAAGTGGAAGTTACAGAAATCCACGAACCTCCCACCATTATCGTTGCGGTTACCAAGATCATGTTTGCCCATCACATGTCAAGCAAGGTATCGTCAGATCAGATGTTAGGAAGCCTCTCCTGAACTGCTTTTGATTGCTCGTAGAAAGCATCCCTCTCCACTATATGGAAAGTCTCCGTTGGTTCATTGCATTGTACAATTGTGATACTCCTTAACCTGGACCGGAATCTTGCAGTTAGAAGTCTGTCAGAAACCGACTGCAAGGTCAAGAGCGCGTCTCGCCTACGGTCAGATGCAACCCTACACAGGATTCACGTCTGCTATCACTTGGTTTTTCAGAATACAAAAGCATATTGTAAATGACACGACCCGGCTGAGGTGCTTGGCAGAGAATATTTTGGCCCCCGAGAGCATGTGCTCTAATAAAATTAATGTAGGATGTACTCTCGATCCAGTTACTTGCGTTTGCCCCTTTGCGCGAGTTTAACGGTTGTTGTGGACAGCTTTGAGTGTGATGGTGATGAAACGAAAATAAAGTCTCCATGACTAATAAATATAATAGACTGGTAACATCTTAGTGGATGGTTAATGGTGATGTATTTCAGGAAACCATTTCTTGTTGTCCAATAATAAGAGTAATTCTTATGGGTTTGGCTGCTTCTCCACAGGAAGCAAAGGCAGTCATTTGTGACAGGAATCCTGACTGTACGAGCCTAGCCAATTGTTAGCTGCTAGCCAATTTACCCACCTCCTTGATCCATCTGAATCGATTTTTCTTGTACAAAGCTACTAGGTGACTAACTTCTGCTGCCCGCTGAAAAAAGTGTGTGCTGCAGATAGACAGACAGTAAACCGATTTTCATAAAACCACGAAAATGTGCCGAAGTTATCACCTTAAGATCAATACTGCTGTCCAATACCGGATTCAAAGATCTGCTATTCAAAATAGCCTCCCTGCAACAAACTGCTGTATGGAAATCTTCTTTATTCTCCCCATAATGAATTTGCCTTGTGGGAAATGTAATGCCATAAAATAGCCTGCTGCGATCTGCTATCTTCCAGGTTAGATGGCACTTCGTGCCATACTATATTTTGTTTAAATTGGGCGGTCCCTACTAGGTTGGTACTATTGTCGAACAGAACTGATTTCAGCTGAGGTCAGTACAAATTTCCACGTGCGAAAACTTGGTTGAAATGCACACAAATATAACCACATACACCTTCATAGGCTTTGAATTCTGTAGAAACCCAATTTTTATTGGGAAAAAGGTCCGCGTAGATCACTCCCCACGTTCTCGAATCCGGTCCCCATACATGTAAAAGGGGGGTGTAAAATTATTTTTCACCTAATATAGTCATGTTGGGTATCAAATGAAAGGTCTCGGATTAGTACTTCCCGAAACGGATATTAGTTTTGACGTGAATTGCAAAGTGCGCCAGTAAGGAGTCAAAATGTACGCACTTCAAGTGAAACAGAACTCATTTTCGGGGACTACCCGAGCCAAAAATCCGAAAAATTCAGAATGGTGCGCTTAGATGAAATCCAGGCCTCAAAATATGTCCCATTTCGATATCTGTTCAAATTAACTTACAAATAGTATATTACCAACTTTTAGAAATTTGCTGAAAAATCCCCCTTAAATTCATCCAAGACTACCAATCAACCAGCATAGAGGACCATATTTTACATACACGTGCCAAATTTGTCGTGAAAATCTGGCCATTAGTTCCAAAGATATAGCAGTTCAAACTTATCAATTTCGTGCGAGTTAACTGCATCCTAAGCCATACAAATAAGATGGTGACGTCATAATTAACAAGAATAATTGACATTCGAATGAAATATTAAAATTCCACTCATGAAGAATCTACTCCTCATCATCATCATCAACGGCGCAACAACCGGTATCCGGTCTAGGCCTGCCTTAATAAGGAACTCCAGACATCCCCGTTTTGCGCCGAGGTCCACCAATTCGATGTCGCTAAAAGCTGTCTGGCGTCCTGGCCTACGTCATCGCTCCATCTTAGTCAAGGTCTGCCTCGTCTTCTTTTTCTAATAGATATTGCCCTTATAGACTTTCCGGGCTGGATCATCCTCATCCATACGGATTAAGTGACCTGCCCATCGTAACCTATTCAGCCGGATTTTATCCACAACCTCACGGTCATGGTATCGGTCATAGATTTCGTCGTTATGTAGGCTACAGAATCGTCCATCCTCATGTAGGGTGCCAAAAATTCTTTGGAGGATTCTTCTCTCGAACGCGGCCAAGAGTTCGCAATTCTTCTTGCTAAGAACCCAAGTCTCCGAGGAATACATGAGGACTGGCAAGATCATTATCTTCTACAGTAAGAGCTTTGACCCTATGATGAGAGGTTTGGAGCGGAACAGTTTTTGTAAACTGAAATAGGCTCTGTTGGCTGACAACAACCCGTTTGATCAGGATGGTTTGATGTTGTTGGTTGGTTGGTTTTCGGTGCTGACATTGCCACCATCTACTTTGTCTGGCCTTCATTGATGTGCACCCCAAGATCTCGCATCAATCGCCCACTGCTCGATCTGGATGAAGGCAGTTTGTACGTCTAGGGTCGTTCTTCCCATGATGTCGATATCGTCAGCATAGGCGAGTAGTTAAGTGGACTTAAAGAGGATCGTACCTCTTGCATTTACCTCAGCATCACGTATCAATCTACTTCTCCCTAGCCCTTTTTAAGGTTTTCTGTAAAACAAAACCTTATTAAAATCGGTTTACTATCTGTCCGTCGATCACACGCATTTTTCTCGGTGACTGTAGCAGCGATTGACACCAAATTTGGTGTAAAGGTGGGAACTGTGAACGCTCGCGCATACAGCGAGTTACATCATTTTACGTCGAATTTAAGGGGAGGTCGCCATATATGCAAAAAGGGTGTGTACATTTTTTTTCCTCAAATATAGTCAAGTGGTGTATCAACTGAAAGGTCTCAGTTATTACTTTTCCCACCTGGTCTTAGTTTTGACATTTGTTGGGAAGGCGGTGAGTTCGGGGGTCGAAAGTAATCTTTTATTTAACGGGGTCATGCTCAGAAACTGCCCAACTGAAGAATCTGAAATAGTAATGTAGATTATAATATAGGCTTGATCCTACCAAGTTTGGTGGAAATCGCACTATTACTAATAAAATTATATGGGTCAAATTT